>NC_138977.1:0-600000 GCF_964341445.2 Mesoplodon mirus
GCCCGTATGCTGGCACTGATCTGTGCATCAGCACGTAGCCCGACACTACCACGTTACTGTACCCTCACCTGTTTCCGAAGACTTGCCGTTTACTTACCCTAACCCTAGCCCGGAAGAGAAACCCACCACCAGCCCTACACCTTACCCTACGCCGTAGCCTACTACTGGCCCATACGCTGGCAGTGACCCGTGCCTCAGCACGTAGCCTGACCCTCCCACGTTTCCGTACCCTCACCTGTGCCCTAAGGCTTGCCGTTCCCTAACCCTAACCCTAGCCCCGAACGGAAACACAACACCAACCCTACACCTAACCCCCAAGCCGTAGCCTACTCCTGGCCGGTACGCTGGCACTGACACGTGCGTCAGCACGTAGACTGGCCTTCCCACGTTTCCGTACCGTCACATGTGCCCTAAGCCTTGCCGTTCCCTAACACTAACCCTAGCCCGGAACGGAAACCCACCACCATCCCTACACCTTACCCTAGGCCGTAGCTTACTCCTGGCCCGTATGTTGGCACTGACCCGTGCATCTGGACGAAGCCTGACCCTCCCACGTTTCCGTACCCTCAACTGTGCCCAAAGCCTTGCCATTCCCTTACCCTAACCCTAGACCGGAACGGAAACCCAACACCAGCCCTACACCTTACCCTAGGCCGTAGCCTACTCCTGGGCCATACGCTGGCACTGACCCGTGCGTCAGCACGTAGCCCGACCCTCCCACATTTCTGTACCCTCACCTGTGCCCTAAGCCTTGCCGTTACCTAACCCTAACCCTAGCCTGGAACGGAAAACCACCACCAGCCCTACACCTTACCCTACGCCTTAGCCTACACCTGGCCCGTACGCTGGCATTGACACGTGCGTCAGCATGTAGCCTGAACCTCCCACGTTTCCGTACCCTCACCTGTGGCCTAAGCCTTGCCGTTCCCTAACCCTAACCCTAGCCCCGAAGGGAAAACCACCACCAAACCTACACCTAACCCCCAAGCCGTAGCCTACTCCTGGCCCGTACGCTGGCACTGACCCGTGTTTCAGCACGTAGCCCGCCCCTCCCACTTTTCTGTACCCTCACCTGGGCCCTAAGCCTTGCCGTTCCCTAACCCTAAACCTAGCCCCAAACGGAAACCCACCACCAGCCCTACACCTTACTCTACGCCGTAGCCTATTCCCGGCCCATACGCTGGCACTGACCCGTGCATCAGCATGTAGCCTGACCCTCCCACGTTTCCGTACCCTCAACTGTGCCCTAAGCCTTGCCGTTCACTAACCCTAACCCTTGCCCGGAACGGAAACCCACCACCAACCATACACCTAACCTCCAAGCCGAAGCCTACTCCTGGCCCGTATGCTGGCACTGACCCATGTGTCAGCACGTGGCCTGAGCCTCCCACGTTTCCGTACCCTCACCTGTGCACTAAGCCTTGCCGTTCCCTAACCCTAACCGTAGCCCGGAACCGAAACCCACCACCGGCCCTAAACCTTACCCTATGCCGTAGTCTACTACTGGCCCGTACGCTGGCACTGACACGTGCGTCAGCACGTAGCCTGACCCTCCCACATTTCCCTACCCTCACCTGTGCCCTAAGCCTTGCCGTTCACTAACCCTAACACTAGCCCAGAACGCAAACCCACCACCATCCCTACACCTTACTCCCAAGCCGTAGCCTAATCCTGGCTCATACGCTGGCACTGACCCATGCGTCAGTACGTAGCCTGACCCTCCCACGTTTCCGTACCCTCACCTGTGCCCTAAGCCTTGCCGTTCCCTAACCCTAACCCTAGCCCCGAATGGAAACCCACCACCAGGCCTAAACCATACCCTACGCAGTAGCTTACTACTGGTCCATACGCTGGCACTGATCAGTGCCTCAGCACGTAGCCCGACCCTCCCACGTTTCTGTACACTCACCTGTGCCCTAAGCCTTGCCGTTCCCTAACCCTAACCCTAGCCCGGAATGGAAACCCACCAACAGCCCTAGACCTTACCGTACGCTGTAGCCTATTCCCGGCCCATACGCTGGCACTGACCCGTGCATCAGCATGTAGCCTGACCATCCCACGTTTCC
Organism: Mesoplodon mirus; assembly: GCF_964341445.2. Classification (NCBI taxonomy): domain Eukaryota; kingdom Metazoa; phylum Chordata; class Mammalia; order Artiodactyla; family Ziphiidae; genus Mesoplodon; species Mesoplodon mirus. The sequence goes on from NC_138977.1 coordinate 2,067, forward strand.
GTACCATCAACTGTGCCCTAAGCCTTGCCATTCACTAACCCTAACCCTTGCCCGGAACAGAAACCCAACACCAACCATACAACTAAGCTCCAAGCCGAAGCCTACTCCTGGCCCGTACGCTGGCACTGACCAATGCGTCAGCACGTGGCCTGAGCCTCCCACGTTTCCGTACCCTCACCTGTGCCCTAAGCCTTGCCGTTCCCTAACCCTAACCCTAGCCCGGAATGGAAAATCACCACCAGCCCTACACTTTACCCTACGCCGTAGCCTACTCCTGGCCCATATGCTGGCACTGACGCATGCGTCAGCACGTAGCCTGACCCTCCCACATTTCTGTACCCTCACTTGTGCCCTAAGGCTTGCCGTTCCCTAACCCTAACCCTAGCCAGGAACGGAAACCCACCACCAGCCCTACACCTTACCCCCAAGCCGTAGCCTACTCCTGGCTCGTACGCTGTCACTGACCCGTGCGTCAGCACGTAGCCTGACCCTCCCACATTTCCCTACCCTCACCTGTGCCCTAAGCCTTGCCGTTCACTAACCCTAACACTAGCCCAGAACGCAAACCCACCACCATCCCTACACCTTACTCCCAAGCCGTAGCCTAATCCTGGCTCATACGCTGGCACTGACCCATGCGTCAGTACGTAGCCTGACCCTCCCACGTTTCCGTACCCTCACCTGTGCCCTAAGCCTTGCCGTTCCCTAACACTAACCCTAGCCCGGAATGGAAAACCACCACCAGCCCTACTCCTAACCCCCAAGCCGTAGCCTACTCCTGGCCCTTACGCTGGCACTGACCCGTGCGTCAGCACGTAGCCTGACCCTCCCACATTTCCCTACCCTCACCTGTGCCCTAAGCCTTGCCGTTCACTAACCCTAACACTAGCCCAGAACGCAAACCCACCACCATCCCTACACCTTACTCCCAAGCCGTAGCCTAATCCTGGCTCATACGCTGGCACTGACCCATGCGTCAGTACGTAGCCTGACCCTCCCACGTTTCCGTACCCTCATCTGTGCCCTAAGCCTTGCCGTTCCCTAACACTAACCCTAGCCCGGAATGGAAAACCACCACCAGCCCTACTCCTAACCCCCAAGCCGTAGCCTACTCCTGGCCCTTACGCTGGCACTGACCCTTGCGTCAGCACGTAGCCTGACCCTCGAACGTTTCCATACCCTCACCTGTGCCCTAACCCTTGCCGTTCCCTAACCGTAACCCTAGCCCGGAACGGAAACCCACCACCAGCCCTACACTTTACCCTACACCGTAGCCTATTCCTGGCCCATACGCTGGCACTGATCCATGCGTCAGCACGTAGCCCGACCCTCCAAAGTTTCTGTACCCTCACCTGTTTCCTAAGACTTGCCATTCCCTAACCCTAACCCTAGCCCGGAACGGAAACCCACCACCATCCCTACACCTTACCCTACGCCGTAGCCTAATCCTGTCCCGTACGCTGGCACTGACACGTGCGTCAGCACGTAGCCTGACCCTCCCAACTTTCCGTACCCTCACCTGTGCCCTAAGTCTTGCCGTTCCCTAACCCTAACGCTAACCCGGAACGGAAACCCACCACCAGGCCTACACCTTACCCTACGCCATAGACTACTCCTGGCCGGTACGCTGGCACTGACCCGTGCGTCAGCACGTAGCCTGACCCTCCGACGTTTCCGTACCCTCACCTGTGCCCTAAGCCTTGCTGTTCCCTAACCCTAACCCTAGCCCGGAAGAGAAACCCACCAACAGCCCTACACCTTACACTACACCGTAGCTTACTACTGGCCCATACGCTGGCACTGACACATGCCTCAGAACGTAGCCTGACCCTCCCACGTTTCCGTACCCTCAACTGTGCCCTAAGCTTTCCGTTCCCTAACCCTAACCCTAGCCCGGAACGGAAACCCACCACCAGCCCTACACCTTACCATATGCCGTAGCCTACTCCTGGCCCGTACGCTGGCACTGACCCGTGCGTCAGCATATAGCCTGACCCTCCCACGTTTCTGTACCCTCGCCTGCGCCCTAAGCTTGCCGTTCCCTAACCCTAACCCGGAACGGAGACCCACCACCAGCCCTAAACCTTACCCTACGCCGTAGCCTAATCCTGGCCCTATCGCTGCCACTGACCCGTGCATCAGCACGTAGCCCGACACTCCGACGTTTCCGTAACCTCACCTATGCCCTAAGACTTGCCGTTCCCTAACCCTAACCCTAGCCCCGAACGAAAACCCACCACCAACCCTAGACCTAACCACCAAGCCGTAGCCTAATCCTGGCCCGTACGCTGGTACTGACCCGTGCGTCAGCACGTAGCCTGACCCTCCCACATTTACGTACTCTCACCTGTGCCCTAAGTCTTGCCGTTCCCTAACCCTAACCCTAGCCCGGAACGGAAACCCACCACCAGCCCTACACCTTACCCTACGCCGTAGCCTACTCCTGGCCTGTACGCTGGCACTGACCCGTGCGTCAGCACGTAGCCCGACCCTCCCAAGTTTCTGCACCCTCAGCTGTGCCCTAAGCCTTGCCGTTCCCTAACCCTAATCCTAGCCCGGAACGGAAACCCACCACCAGCCCTACACCTTACCCTACACCGTAGCCTACTCCTGGCCCGTACGCTGGAACTGACACGTGCATCAGCACGTAGCCCGACCCTCCCACATTTCTGTACCCTCACCTGTGCCCTAAGCCTTGCCGTTCCCTAACCCTAACCCTAGCCCAGAACGGAAAGCCACCACCAGCCCTACACCTTACCCTACGCCGTAGCCTACTCCTGAACTGTACGCTGGCACTGACCATTGCGTCAGCACGTAGCCCGACCGTCCCACATTTCTGTACCCTCACTTGTGCCCTAAGCCTTGCCATTCCCTAACCCTAACCCTAGCCCGGAATGGAAACCCACCACCAGCCCTAGACCTTACCATACGCTGTAGCCTATTCCCGGCCCATACGCTGGCACTGACCCGTGCATCATCATGTAGCCTGATCATCCCACGTTTCCGTACCCTCGCCTGTGCCATAAGCCTTGCTGTTCCCTAACCCTAACCCTAGCCCCGAATTTAAACCCACCACCAGCCCTACACCTTACCCTACGCCGTAGCCTACTCCTGGCCCATATGTTGGCAATGACACGTGCATCAAGACAAAGCCTGACCCTCCCACGTTTCCGTACCCTCAACTGTGTCCAAAGCCTTGCCGTTCCCTTACCCTAACCCTAGACCGGAACGGAAACCCAACACCAGCCCTACACCTTACCCCCAAGCCGTAGCCTACTCCTGGCCCGTACGCTGGCACTGACCCGTGCGTCAGCACGTAGCCCGATCCTCCCACGTTTTTGTACCCTCACCTGTGCCCTAAGCCTTGCCGTTACCTAACCCTAACCCTAGCGCGGAACGGAAAACCACCACCAGCCCTACACCTTACCCTACGCCTTAGCCTACACCTGGCCCGTAAGCTGGCACTGACCCGTGCGTCAGCACATAGCCTGACCCTCCCACGTTTCCATACCCTCACCTGTGCCCTAAGCCTTGCCGTTACCTAACCCTAACCCTAGCCCTGAACGGAAAACCACCACCAGCCCTACACCTTACCCTATGCCGTAGCCTACTACTGGCCCGTACGGTGGCACTGACCCATGCGTCAGCACGTAGCCTGTCCCTCCCACGTTTCTGTACCCTCCCCTGTGCCCTAAGACTTGCCGTGCACTAACTCTAACCCTAGACCTGAACGCACACCCACCACCATCCCTACACCTTACCCCCAAGCCGTAGCCTACTCCTGGCTCGTACGCTGGCACTGACCCGTGCATCAGCACGTAGCCTGAACCTCCCACGTTTCCGTACCCTCACTTGTGCCCTAAGCCTTGTCGTTCCCTAACCCTAACCCTAGCCACGAATGGAAACCCACCACCAGCCCTACACCTTACCCTACGCCGTAGCCTACTCCTGGCCCATACGCTGGCACTGACCCATGCGTCAGCACGTAGCCTGACCCTCCCAAGTTTCCGTACCCTCACTTGTGCCCTAAGCCTTGCCGTTCCCTAACCCTAACCCTAGCCCGGAATGGAAACCCACCACCAGCCCTACTCCTTACCCCCAAGCCGTAGCCTACTCCTGGCCCGTATGCTGCCACTGACCCATGCATCAGCACGTAGCCTGACCCTCCACGTTTCCGTACCCTCACCTGAGCCCTAACCTTTGCCGTTCCCTAACCCTAACCCTAGCCCGGAACGGAAACCCACCTCCAGCCGAACACCTTACCCTACGCCGTAGACTACTCCTGGCCCGTACACTGGCACTGACACGTCCGTCAGCATGTAGCCTGACCCTCCCACGTTTCCGTACCCTCAACTGTGCCCTAAGCCTTGCCGTTCCCTAACCCTAACCGTAGCCTGGAACGGAAACCCACCACCAGCCCTAAACCTTACCCTACGCCGTAGCATATTCCTGGCCCGTATGCTGGCACTGATCTGTGCATCAGCACGTAGCCCGACACTACCACGTTACTGTACCCTCACCTGTTTCCGAAGACTTGCCGTTTACTTACCCTAACCCTAGCCCGGAAGAGAAACCCACCACCAGCCCTACACCTTACCCTACGCCGTAGCCTACTACTGGCCCATACGCTGGCAGTGACCCGTGCCTCAGCACGTAGCCTGACCCTCCCACGTTTCCGTACCCTCACCTGTGCCCTAAGGCTTGCCGTTCCCTAACCCTAACCCTAGCCCCGAACGGAAACACAACACCAACCCTACACCTAACCCCCAAGCCGTAGCCTACTCCTGGCCGGTACGCTGGCACTGACACGTGCGTCAGCACGTAGACTGGCCTTCCCACGTTTCCGTACCGTCACATGTGCCCTAAGCCTTGCCGTTCCCTAACACTAACCCTAGCCCGGAACGGAAACCCACCACCATCCCTACACCTTACCCTAGGCCGTAGCTTACTCCTGGCCCGTATGTTGGCACTGACCCGTGCATCTGGACGAAGCCTGACCCTCCCACGTTTCCGTACCCTCAACTGTGCCCAAAGCCTTGCCATTCCCTTACCCTAACCCTAGACCGGAACGGAAACCCAACACCAGCCCTACACCTTACCCTAGGCCGTAGCCTACTCCTGGGCCATACGCTGGCACTGACCCGTGCGTCAGCACGTAGCCCGACCCTCCCACATTTCTGTACCCTCACCTGTGCCCTAAGCCTTGCCGTTACCTAACCCTAACCCTAGCCTGGAACGGAAAACCACCACCAGCCCTACACCTTACCCTACGCCTTAGCCTACACCTGGCCCGTACGCTGGCATTGACACGTGCGTCAGCATGTAGCCTGAACCTCCCACGTTTCCGTACCCTCACCTGTGGCCTAAGCCTTGCCGTTCCCTAACCCTAACCCTAGCCCCGAAGGGAAAACCACCACCAAACCTACACCTAACCCCCAAGCCGTAGCCTACTCCTGGCCCGTACGCTGGCACTGACCCGTGTTTCAGCACGTAGCCCGCCCCTCCCACTTTTCTGTACCCTCACCTGGGCCCTAAGCCTTGCCGTTCCCTAACCCTAAACCTAGCCCCAAACGGAAACCCACCACCAGCCCTACACCTTACTCTACGCCGTAGCCTATTCCCGGCCCATACGCTGGCACTGACCCGTGCATCAGCATGTAGCCTGACCCTCCCACGTTTCCGTACCCTCAACTGTGCCCTAAGCCTTGCCGTTCACTAACCCTAACCCTTGCCCGGAACGGAAACCCACCACCAACCATACACCTAACCTCCAAGCCGAAGCCTACTCCTGGCCCGTATGCTGGCACTGACCCATGTGTCAGCACGTGGCCTGAGCCTCCCACGTTTCCGTACCCTCACCTGTGCACTAAGCCTTGCCGTTCCCTAACCCTAACCGTAGCCCGGAACCGAAACCCACCACCGGCCCTAAACCTTACCCTATGCCGTAGTCTACTACTGGCCCGTACGCTGGCACTGACACGTGCGTCAGCACGTAGCCTGACCCTCCCACATTTCCCTACCCTCACCTGTGCCCTAAGCCTTGCCGTTCACTAACCCTAACACTAGCCCAGAACGCAAACCCACCACCATCCCTACACCTTACTCCCAAGCCGTAGCCTAATCCTGGCTCATACGCTGGCACTGACCCATGCGTCAGTACGTAGCCTGACCCTCCCACGTTTCCGTACCCTCACCTGTGCCCTAAGCCTTGCCGTTCCCTAACCCTAACCCTAGCCCCGAATGGAAACCCACCACCAGGCCTAAACCATACCCTACGCAGTAGCTTACTACTGGTCCATACGCTGGCACTGATCAGTGCCTCAGCACGTAGCCCGACCCTCCCACGTTTCTGTACACTCACCTGTGCCCTAAGCCTTGCCGTTCCCTAACCCTAACCCTAGCCCGGAATGGAAACCCACCAACAGCCCTAGACCTTACCGTACGCTGTAGCCTATTCCCGGCCCATACGCTGGCACTGACCCGTGCATCAGCATGTAGCCTGACCATCCCACGTTTCCGTACCATCAACTGTGCCCTAAGCCTTGCCATTCACTAACCCTAACCCTTGCCCGGAACAGAAACCCAACACCAACCATACAACTAAGCTCCAAGCCGAAGCCTACTCCTGGCCCGTACGCTGGCACTGACCAATGCGTCAGCACGTGGCCTGAGCCTCCCACGTTTCCGTACCCTCACCTGTGCCCTAAGCCTTGCCGTTCCCTAACCCTAACCCTAGCCCGGAATGGAAAATCACCACCAGCCCTACACTTTACCCTACGCCGTAGCCTACTCCTGGCCCATATGCTGGCACTGACGCATGCGTCAGCACGTAGCCTGACCCTCCCACATTTCTGTACCCTCACTTGTGCCCTAAGGCTTGCCGTTCCCTAACCCTAACCCTAGCCAGGAACGGAAACCCACCACCAGCCCTACACCTTACCCCCAAGCCGTAGCCTACTCCTGGCTCGTACGCTGTCACTGACCCGTGCGTCAGCACGTAGCCTGACCCTCCCACATTTCCCTACCCTCACCTGTGCCCTAAGCCTTGCCGTTCACTAACCCTAACACTAGCCCAGAACGCAAACCCACCACCATCCCTACACCTTACTCCCAAGCCGTAGCCTAATCCTGGCTCATACGCTGGCACTGACCCATGCGTCAGTACGTAGCCTGACCCTCCCACGTTTCCGTACCCTCACCTGTGCCCTAAGCCTTGCCGTTCCCTAACACTAACCCTAGCCCGGAATGGAAAACCACCACCAGCCCTACTCCTAACCCCCAAGCCGTAGCCTACTCCTGGCCCTTACGCTGGCACTGACCCGTGCGTCAGCACGTAGCCTGACCCTCCCACATTTCCCTACCCTCACCTGTGCCCTAAGCCTTGCCGTTCACTAACCCTAACACTAGCCCAGAACGCAAACCCACCACCATCCCTACACCTTACTCCCAAGCCGTAGCCTAATCCTGGCTCATACGCTGGCACTGACCCATGCGTCAGTACGTAGCCTGACCCTCCCACGTTTCCGTACCCTCATCTGTGCCCTAAGCCTTGCCGTTCCCTAACACTAACCCTAGCCCGGAATGGAAAACCACCACCAGCCCTACTCCTAACCCCCAAGCCGTAGCCTACTCCTGGCCCTTACGCTGGCACTGACCCTTGCGTCAGCACGTAGCCTGACCCTCGAACGTTTCCATACCCTCACCTGTGCCCTAACCCTTGCCGTTCCCTAACCGTAACCCTAGCCCGGAACGGAAACCCACCACCAGCCCTACACTTTACCCTACACCGTAGCCTATTCCTGGCCCATACGCTGGCACTGATCCATGCGTCAGCACGTAGCCCGACCCTCCAAAGTTTCTGTACCCTCACCTGTTTCCTAAGACTTGCCATTCCCTAACCCTAACCCTAGCCCGGAACGGAAACCCACCACCATCCCTACACCTTACCCTACGCCGTAGCCTAATCCTGTCCCGTACGCTGGCACTGACACGTGCGTCAGCACGTAGCCTGACCCTCCCAACTTTCCGTACCCTCACCTGTGCCCTAAGTCTTGCCGTTCCCTAACCCTAACGCTAACCCGGAACGGAAACCCACCACCAGGCCTACACCTTACCCTACGCCATAGACTACTCCTGGCCGGTACGCTGGCACTGACCCGTGCGTCAGCACGTAGCCTGACCCTCCGACGTTTCCGTACCCTCACCTGTGCCCTAAGCCTTGCTGTTCCCTAACCCTAACCCTAGCCCGGAAGAGAAACCCACCAACAGCCCTACACCTTACACTACACCGTAGCTTACTACTGGCCCATACGCTGGCACTGACACATGCCTCAGAACGTAGCCTGACCCTCCCACGTTTCCGTACCCTCAACTGTGCCCTAAGCTTTCCGTTCCCTAACCCTAACCCTAGCCCGGAACGGAAACCCACCACCAGCCCTACACCTTACCATATGCCGTAGCCTACTCCTGGCCCGTACGCTGGCACTGACCCGTGCGTCAGCATATAGCCTGACCCTCCCACGTTTCTGTACCCTCGCCTGCGCCCTAAGCTTGCCGTTCCCTAACCCTAACCCGGAACGGAGACCCACCACCAGCCCTAAACCTTACCCTACGCCGTAGCCTAATCCTGGCCCTATCGCTGCCACTGACCCGTGCATCAGCACGTAGCCCGACACTCCGACGTTTCCGTAACCTCACCTATGCCCTAAGACTTGCCGTTCCCTAACCCTAACCCTAGCCCCGAACGAAAACCCACCACCAACCCTAGACCTAACCACCAAGCCGTAGCCTAATCCTGGCCCGTACGCTGGTACTGACCCGTGCGTCAGCACGTAGCCTGACCCTCCCACATTTACGTACTCTCACCTGTGCCCTAAGTCTTGCCGTTCCCTAAACCTAACCCTAGCCCGGAACGGAAACCCACCACCAGCCCTACACCTTACCCTACGCCGTAGCCTACTCCTGGCCTGTACGCTGGCACTGACCCGTGCGTCAGCACGTAGCCCGACCCTCCCAAGTTTCTGCACCCTCAGCTGTGCCCTAAGCCTTGCCGTTCCCTAACCCTAATCCTAGCCCGGAACGGAAACCCACCACCAGCCCTACACCTTACCCTACACCGTAGCCTACTCCTGGCCCGTACGCTGGAACTGACACGTGCATCAGCACGTAGCCCGACCCTCCCACATTTCTGTACCCTCACCTGTGCCCTAAGCCTTGCCGTTCCCTAACCCTAACCCTAGCCCAGAACGGAAAGCCACCACCAGCCCTACACCTTACCCTACGCCGTAGCCTACTCCTGAACTGTACGCTGGCACTGACCATTGCGTCAGCACGTAGCCCGACCGTCCCACATTTCTGTACCCTCACTTGTGCCCTAAGCCTTACCATTCCCTAACCCTAACCCTAGCCCGGAATGGAAACCCACCACCAGCCCTAGACCTTACCATACGCTGTAGCCTATTCCCGGCCCATACGCTGGCACTGACCCGTGCATCATCATGTAGCCTGATCATCCCACGTTTCCGTACCCTCGCCTGTGCCATAAGCCTTGCTGTTCCCTAACCCTAACCCTAGCCCCGAATTTAAACCCACCACCAGCCCTACACCTTACCCTACGCCGTAGCCTACTCCTGGCCCATATGTTGGCAATGACACGTGCATCAAGACAAAGCCTGACCCTCCCACGTTTCCGTACCCTCAACTGTGTCCAAAGCCTTGCCGTTCCCTTACCCTAACCCTAGACCGGAACGGAAACCCAACACCAGCCCTACACCTTACCCCCAAGCCGTAGCCTACTCCTGGCCCGTACGCTGGCACTGACCCGTGCGTCAGCACGTAGCCCGATCCTCCCACGTTTTTGTACCCTCACCTGTGCCCTAAGCCTTGCCGTTACCTAACCCTAACCCTAGCGCGGAACGGAAAACCACCACCAGCCCTACACCTTACCCTACGCCTTAGCCTACACCTGGCCCGTAAGCTGGCACTGACCCGTGCGTCAGCACATAGCCTGACCCTCCCACGTTTCCATACCCTCACCTGTGCCCTAAGCCTTGCCGTTACCTAACCCTAACCCTAGCCCTGAACGGAAAACCACCACCAGCCCTACACCTTACCCTATGCCGTAGCCTACTACTGGCCCGTACGGTGGCACTGACCCATGCGTCAGCACGTAGCCTGTCCCTCCCACGTTTCTGTACCCTCCCCTGTGCCCTAAGACTTGCCGTGCACTAACTCTAACCCTAGACCTGAACGCACACCCACCACCATCCCTACACCTTACCCCCAAGCCGTAGCCTACTCCTGGCTCGTACGCTGGCACTGACCCGTGCATCAGCACGTAGCCTGAACCTCCCACGTTTCCGTACCCTCACTTGTGCCCTAAGCCTTGTCGTTCCCTAACCCTAACCCTAGCCACGAATGGAAACCCACCACCAGCCCTACACCTTACCCTACGCCGTAGCCTACTCCTGGCCCATACGCTGGCACTGACCCATGCGTCAGCACGTAGCCTGACCCTCCCAAGTTTCCGTACCCTCACTTGTGCCCTAAGCCTTGCCGTTCCCTAACCCTAACCCTAGCCCGGAATGGAAACCCACCACCAGCCCTACTCCTTACCCCCAAGCCGTAGCCTACTCCTGGCCCGTATGCTGCCACTGACCCATGCATCAGCACGTAGCCTGACCCTCCACGTTTCCGTACCCTCACCTGAGCCCTAACCTTTGCCGTTCCCTAACCCTAACCCTAGCCCGGAACGGAAACCCACCTCCAGCCGAACACCTTACCCTACGCCGTAGACTACTCCTGGCCCGTACACTGGCACTGACACGTCCGTCAGCATGTAGCCTGACCCTCCCACGTTTCCGTACCCTCAACTGTGCCCTAAGCCTTGCCGTTCCCTAACCCTAACCGTAGCCTGGAACGGAAACCCACCACCAGCCCTAAACCTTACCCTACGCCGTAGCATATTCCTGGCCCGTATGCTGGCACTGATCTGTGCATCAGCACGTAGCCCGACACTACCACGTTACTGTACCCTCACCTGTTTCCGAAGACTTGCCGTTTACTTACCCTAACCCTAGCCCGGAAGAGAAACCCACCACCAGCCCTACACCTTACCCTACGCCGTAGCCTACTACTGGCCCATACGCTGGCAGTGACCCGTGCCTCAGCACGTAGCCTGACCCTCCCACGTTTCCGTACCCTCACCTGTGCCCTAAGGCTTGCCGTTCCCTAACCCTAACCCTAGCCCCGAACGGAAACACAACACCAACCCTACACCTAACCCCCAAGCCGTAGCCTACTCCTGGCCGGTACGCTGGCACTGACACGTGCGTCAGCACGTAGACTGGCCTTCCCACGTTTCCGTACCGTCACATGTGCCCTAAGCCTTGCCGTTCCCTAACACTAACCCTAGCCCGGAACGGAAACCCACCACCATCCCTACACCTTACCCTAGGCCGTAGCTTACTCCTGGCCCGTATGTTGGCACTGACCCGTGCATCTGGACGAAGCCTGACCCTCCCACGTTTCCGTACCCTCAACTGTGCCCAAAGCCTTGCCATTCCCTTACCCTAACCCTAGACCGGAACGGAAACCCAACACCAGCCCTACACCTTACCCTAGGCCGTAGCCTACTCCTGGGCCATACGCTGGCACTGACCCGTGCGTCAGCACGTAGCCCGACCCTCCCACATTTCTGTACCCTCACCTGTGCCCTAAGCCTTGCCGTTACCTAACCCTAACCCTAGCCTGGAACGGAAAACCACCACCAGCCCTACACCTTACCCTACGCCTTAGCCTACACCTGGCCCGTACGCTGGCATTGACACGTGCGTCAGCATGTAGCCTGAACCTCCCACGTTTCCGTACCCTCACCTGTGGCCTAAGCCTTGCCGTTCCCTAACCCTAACCCTAGCCCCGAAGGGAAAACCACCACCAAACCTACAACTAACCCCCAAGCCGTAGCCTACTCCTGGCCCGTACGCTGGCACTGACCCGTGTTTCAGCACGTAGCCCGCCCCTCCCACTTTTCTGTACCCTCACCTGGGCCCTAAGCCTTGCCGTTCCCTAACCCTAAACCTAGCCCCAAACGGAAACCCACCACCAGCCCTACACCTTACTCTACGCCGTAGCCTATTCCCGGCCCATACGCTGGCACTGACCCGTGCATCAGCATGTAGCCTGACCCTCCCACGTTTCCGTACCCTCAACTGTGCCCTAAGCCTTGCCGTTCACTAACCCTAACCCTTGCCCGGAACGGAAACCCACCACCAACCATACACCTAACCTCCAAGCCGAAGCCTACTCCTGGCCCGTATGCTGGCACTGACCCATGTGTCAGCACGTGGCCTGAGCCTCCCACGTTTCCGTACCCTCACCTGTGCACTAAGCCTTGCCGTTCCCTAACCTTAACCGTAGCCCGGAACCGAAACCCACCACCGGCCCTAAACCTTACCCTATGCCGTAGTCTACTACTGGCCCGTACGCTGGCACTGACACGTGCGTCAGCACGTAGCCTGACCCTCCCACATTTCCCTACCCTCACCTGTGCCCTAAGCCTTGCCGTTCACTAACCCTAACACTAGCCCAGAACGCAAACCCACCACCATCCCTACACCTTACTCCCAAGCCGTAGCCTAATCCTGGCTCATACGCTGGCACTGACCCATGCGTCAGTACGTAGCCTGACCCTCCCACGTTTCCGTACCCTCACCTGTGCCCTAAGCCTTGCCGTTCCCTAACCCTAACCCTAGCCCCGAATGGAAACCCACCACCAGGCCTAAACCATACCCTACGCAGTAGCTTACTACTGGTCCATACGCTGGCACTGATCAGTGCCTCAGCACGTAGCCCGACCCTCCCACGTTTCTGTACACTCACCTGTGCCCTAAGCCTTGCCGTTCCCTAACCCTAACCCTAGCCCGGAATGGAAACCCACCAACAGCCCTAGACCTTACTGTACGCTGTAGCCTATTCCCGGCCCATACGCTGGCACTGACCCGTGCATCAGCATGTAGCCTGACCATCCCACGTTTCCGTACCATCAACTGTGCCCTAAGCCTTGCCATTCACTAACCCTAACCCTTGCCTGGAACAGAAACCCAACACCAACCATACAACTAAGCTCCAAGCCGAAGCCTACTCCTGGCCCGTACGCTGGCACTGACCAATGCGTCAGCACGTGGCCTGAGCCTCCCACGTTTCCGTACCCTCACCTGTGCCCTAAGCCTTGCCGTTCCCTAACCCTAACCCTAGCCCGGAATGGAAAATCACCACCAGCCCTACACTTTACCCTACGCCGTAGCCTACTCCTGGCCCATATGCTGGCACTGACGCATGCGTCAGCACGTAGCCTGACCCTCCCACATTTCTGTACCCTCACTTGTGCCCTAAGGCTTGCCGTTCCCTAACCCTAACCCTAGCCAGGAACGGAAACCCACCACCAGCCCTACACCTTACCCCCAAGCCGTAGCCTACTCCTGGCTCGTACGCTGTCACTGACACGTGCGTCAGCATGTAGCCTGACCCTCCCACGTTTCCGTACCCTCACCTGTGCCATAAGCCTTGCCGTTCCGTAACCCTAACCCTAGCCCCGAATTGAAGCCCACCACCAGCCCTACACCTTACCCTACGCAGTAGCCTACTTCTGGCCCATATGCTGGCACTGACCCGTGCGTCAGCACGTAGCCTGACCCTCCCAAGTATCCGTACCCTCACTTGTGCCCTACGCCTTGCCATTCCCTAACCCTAAACCTATCCCGGAACGGAAACCCACCACCAACCCTACACATAACCCCCAAGCTGTAGCCTACTCTTTGCCCGTAGGCTGACACTGACCTGTGCGTCAGCACGTAGCCTGAACCTCCCACGTTTCGGTAACCTCACCTGTGCCCTAAGACTTGCCGTGCACTAACTCTAACCCTAGACCTGAACGCAAACCCACCACCATCCCTACACCTTACCCCCAAGCCGTAGCCTACTCCTGGCTCGTACGCTGGCACTGACCCGTGCATCAGCACGTAGCCTGAACCTCCCACGTTTCCGTACCCTCACTTGTGCCCTAAGCCTTGTCGTTCCCTAACCCTAACCCTAGCCACGAATGGAAACCCACCACCAGCCCTACACCTTACCCTACGCTGTAGCCTACTCCTGGCCCATACGCTGGCACTGACCCATGCGTCAGCACGTAGCCTGACCCTCCCAAGTTTCCGTACCCTCACTTGTGCCCTAAGCCTTGCCGTTCCCTAACCCTAACCCTAGCCCGGAATGGAAACCCACCACCAGCCCTACTCCTTACCCCCAAGCCGTAGCCTCCTCCTGGCCCATACACTGGCATTGACCCGTGTGTCAGCACGTAGCCTGAACCTCCCACGTGTCCGTACATTCACCTGTGGCCTAAGCCTTGCCATTCCCTAACCCTAAACCTAGACGCGAAAGGAAACCCACCACCAACCCTACAACTAACCCCCAAGCCGTAGCCTACTCCTGGCCCGTACGGCACTGTCCCATGCGTCACCACGTAGCCTGACCCTCCCTCCTTTCCATACCCTCACCTGTGCCCTAAGCCTTGCCGTTCCCTAACCCTAACCCAGGCCCGGAACGGAAAACCACCACCAGCCCTACACATTACCCTACGCCGTAGCCTCTCCTGGCCCGTACGCAGGCACTGACACGTGCGTCAACACTTAGCCCGCCCCTCCCACGTTTCTGTACCCTCACCTGGGCCCTAAGACTTTCCGTTCCCTATCCGTAAACCTAGCCCCAAATGGAAACACACCACCAGCCCTAGACCTTACCCTACGCCGTAGCCTATTCCCGGCCCATACGCTGGCACTGACCCGTGCGTCAGCACGTAGACTGACCCTCCCACGTTTCCGTACCCTCACCTGTGCCCTAAGCCTCGCCGTTCCCTAACCCTAACCCTAGACCCGAACGGAAACCCACCACCAGTCCTACACCTTACTCTACGCCTTAGCCTACTCCTCGCCAATACGCTGGCACTGACCCGTGCGTCAGCACGTAGCCTGACCCTCCCACGTTTCCGTACCCTCACTTGTGCCCTAAGCCTTGCCGTTCCCTAACCCTAACCCTAGACTGGAACGGAAACCCACCACCAGCCCTACAACTTACCCCCAAGCCGTACCCTACTCCTGGCCCGTACGCTGGCACTGACCCATGCGTCAACACGTAGCCCGACCCTACCAAGTTTCTGTACCCTCACCTGTGCCCGAAGCCTTGCCGTTCCCTAACCCTAACCTTAGCCCGGAACGGAAACCCACCACCAGCCCTAGACATTACTCTACGCCGTAGCCTACTCCTGGCCCTTACGCCAGCACTGACCCGTGTGTCAACACGTAGCCTGATCCTCCGACGTTTCCGTACCCTCACCTGTGCCCTAAGCCTACCGTTCCCTAACCCTAACCCTAGCCCGCAACGGAAACCCACCACCAGCCCTACACCTTACCCTATGCCGTAGCCTAATCCTGGCCCGTACGCTTGCACTGACACGTGCGTCAGCACGTAGCCTGACCCTCCCACGTTTCCGTACCCTCACCTGTGCCCTAAGCCTTGCCGTTCCCTAACCCTAAACCAAGCCCGGAATGGAAACCCACCACCAGCCGTACACCTTACCCTACGCCGTAGCCTAATCCTGGCCCGTACGCTGGCACTGACACGTGCGGCAGCATGTACCCTGACCCTCCCACGTTTCCGTACCCTCACTTGTGCCCTAATCCTTGCCGTTCCCTAACCTTAAACCTAGCCCGGAACGGAAACACACCACCAGCCCTAAACCTTACCACCAAGCCGTAGCCTACTCCTGGCCCGTATGCTGGCAATGACCCATGCGTCAACACGTAGCCCGAACCTCCCAACTTTCTGTACCCTCACCTGTGCCCTAAGTCTTGCCGTTCCCTAACCCTAACCCTAGCCCGGAATGGAAACCCACCACCAGCCCTAAACCTTACCGTACGCCGTAGCCTATTCCTGGCCCGTACGCTGGCACAGACCTGTGCGTTGGCACGTAGCCTGACCCTCCCTCGTTTCTGTACCCTCACCTGTGCCCTAAGCCTTGCTGTTCCCTAACCCTAAGCCTAGTCAGGAATGGAAACCCACCACCAGCCCTACACCTTACCCTACGCCGTAGCCTACTCCTGGCCCATACGCTGGCACTGACCCGTGCGACAGCACGTAGTCTGACCCTCCCACGTTTCCGTACCCTCACTTGTGCCCTAAGCCTTGCCGTTCCTTAACCCTAACTCTAGACCAGAACTGAAACCCACCACCAGCCCTACACCTTACCACCACGCCATAGCCTATTCCTGGCCCGTACGCTGGCACTGACCAATGCGTCAGCACGTAGCCTGACCCTCCCACGTTTCTGTACCGTCAACTGTGCCCTAAGCCTTGCCGTTCCCTAACCCTAACCCTAGCCCGGAACGGAAACCCACCACCGGCCCTAAACCATACCCTACGCCGTAGCCTACTCCTGGCCCGTACGCTGGCACTGACCCATGCGTCAGCACGTAGCCTGACCCTCCCACGTTTCCATACCCTCACCTGTGCCCGAAGCCTTGCCGTTTCCTAACCCTAACCCTAGCCCGGAACGGAAACCCACCACCAGCCCTACACCTTACCCTACGCCGTAGCCTACTCCTGGCCCGTACGCTGGCAATGAACCTTGCGTCAGCACATAGCCTGTCCCTCCCACGTTTCCGTACCCTCACCTGTGCCCTAAGCCTTGCCGTTCCCTAACCCTAACCCTAGCCCCGAAGTGAAACCCACCACCAACCCTACACCTAACACCCAAGCCGTAGCCTACTCCTGGCCCGTACGCTGGCACTGACCTGTGCGTCAGCACTTAGCCTGACCCTCCCACCTTTCCGTACCCTCACCTGTGCCCTAATCCTTGCCATTCCATTACCCTAACCCTAGCCCGCAACGGAAACCCACTACCAGCCCTACACCTTACCCTACACCGTAGCCTACTCCTGGCCCGTACGCTAGCACTGACACGTGTGTCAGCAAGTAGCCCGAACCTCCCACGTTTCTGTACCCTCACCTGTGCCCTAAGCTTTGCCGTTCCCTAACCCTAACCGTAGCCCAGAATGGAAACCCACCACCAGGCCTAGACCTTACCCTACGCCGTAACCTACTCCTGGCCCATACGCTGGCATTGACCCATGTGTCAGCACGTAGCCTGATCCTCCCACGGGTCCGTACATTCACCTGTGGCCTAAGCCTTGCCATTCCCTAACCCTAAACCTAGCCCTGAAAGGAAACCCACCACCAACCCTACAACTAACCCCCAAGCCGTAGCCTACTACTGGCCCGTACGGCACTGACCCATGCGTCACCACGTAGACTGACCCTCCCTCCTTTCCGTACCCTCACCTGTGCGCTAAGCCTTGCCGTTCCCTAACCCTAACACAGGCCCGGAACGGAAAACCACCACCAGCCCTACACCTTACCCTACGCCGTAGCCTCTCCTGGCCCGTACGCAGGCACTGACACGTGCGTCAAAACTTAGCCCGCCCCTCCCACGTTTCTGTACCCTCACCTGGGCCCTAAGGCTTTCCGTTCCCTAACGGTAAACCTAGCCCCAAACGGAAACACACCACCAGCCCTAGACCTTACCCTACGCCGTAGCCTTTTCCCGGCCCATACGCTGGCACTGACCCGTGCGTCAGCACGTAGCCTGACCCTCCCACGTTTCCGTACCCTCACCTGTGCCCTAAGCCTTGCCGTTCCGTAACCCTAACACTAGCCCCGAACGGAAACCCAACACCAGCCTTACACCTTATCCTACGCCGTAGACTACTCCTGGCCCGTACGCTGGCACTGACCCGTGCGTCAGCACATAGCCTGACCCTCCGAAGTTTCCGTAACCTCACCGGTGCCCTAAGCCTTGCCGTTGCTTAACCCTAACCCTAGCCCCAAACGGAAATCCACCACCAACCCTAAACCTTACCCCAAAGCCGTAGCCTACTCCTGGCCCGTACGCTGGCACTGACCCATGTGTCAGCTCGTAGCCCGACCCTCCCACGTTGCTGTACCGTCACCTGTGCCCTAAGCCTTGCCGTTCCCTAACCCTAACCCTAGCCTGGAACGGAAACCCACCACCAGCCCTACACCTTACCCCCAAGCCGAAGCCTATTCCTGGCCTGTACGCTGGCACTGACCCATGTGTCAACACGTAGCCCGACCCTACCAAGTTTCTGTACCCTCACCTGTATCCGAAGCCTTGCCGTTCCCTAACCCTAACCCTAGCCCGGAACGGAAACCCACCACCAGCCCGACACCTTAACCTACGCCGTAGCCTACTCCTGGCCCGTATTCTGGAACTTACCCGTGCGTCAGCACATAGCCTGACCCTCCCACGTTTCCGTAACGTCACCTGTGCCCAAAGCCTTGCCGTTCCCTAACCCTAACCCTAGCCCGGAACGGAAACCCACCACCAACCCTACACCTAACCCCAAGCCGTAGCCTACTTCTGGCCCGTACGCTGGCACTGACATGTGCGTCAGCACGTAGCCTAACCCTCCTACGTTTCCGTACCCTCACCTGTGCCCTAAGCCTTGCCGTTCCCTAACCCTAACCCTACCCCGGAATGGAAACCCACCACCAGCCCTAGACCTTACCCTACGCCGTAGCCTACTCCTGGCCCTTACGCTAGCACTGACCCGTGCGTCACCACGTACCCTGACCCTCCGAAGTTTCCGTACCCTCACCTGTGCCCTAAGCCTACCGTTCCTAAATCCTAACCCGAGCCCGGAACGGAAACCCACCACCAGCCCTACACCTTACCCTATGCCGTAGCCTACTCCTGTCCCGTACGCTTGCACTGACCCGTGCGTCAGCACGTTGCCTGACCCTCCCACGTTTCCGTACCCTCACCTGTGCCCTAAGCCTTGCCGTTCCCTAACCCTAACCCAAGCCCGGAATAGAAACCCACCACCAGCCGTACACCTTACCCTACGCCGTAGACTACTCCTGGCCCGTACGCTGGCAATGACATGTGCGTCGGCACGTAGCCCGACCCTCCCTCGCTTCTGTACCCTCACCTATGCCCTGAACCTTGCCGTTCCCTAACCCTAAACCTAGCCCGGAATGGAAACCCACCACCAGCCCTACAACTTACCCTACGCCTTAGCCTACTCCTGGCCCGTACGCGGGCCCTGACCCGTTCGTCAGCACATAGCCTGAAACTCCCAAGTTTCTGTACCCTCACCAGTGCCCTAATCCTTGACGTTCCCTAACCCTAACCCTAGCCCCGAACGGAAACCCAAAACCAACCCTACACCTAACCCCCAAGCCATAGCCTATTCCTGGCCCGTACGCTAGGACTGACCCATGCGTCAGCAAGTAGCCTGAATCTCCCACGTTGCCATACCGTCACCTGTGCCCTAAGAGTTGGCGTTCCCTAACCCTAACCCTACCCCGGAACGGAAACCCACCACCAGCCCTACACCTTAACCTATGCCGCAGCCTACTCCTGACCCGTTCGTTGGCAGTGAACCGTGCGTCAGCTTGTAGCCCGACACTCCCACGTTTCTGTACCCTCACCAGTACCCTAAGCCCTGCCGTTCCCTAACCCTAACCCTAGCCCTGAACTGAAACCCACCACCGGTCCTACACCTTAGCCTACGCTGTAGCCTACTCCTGGCCTGTACGCTGGCACTGACCCGTGCGTCAGCACGTACCCCGACCCTCCCACGTTTCTGTACCCTCACCTGTGCCCTAAGCCTCGCCGTTCCCTAACCCTAAACCTAGACCGGAATGGAAATCCACCACCAGCCCTACACCTTTCTCTACGCCTTAGCCTACTCCTGGCCAGTACGCTGGCACTGACCCGTGCGTCAGCACATAGCCTGACCCTCCCACGTTTCCGTACCCGCACCTGTGCCCTAAGCCTTGCCGTTCCCTAACCCTAACCCTAGCCGCGAACGGAAAACCACCACCAAACCTACACCTAACCCCCAAGCTGTAGCCTACTCCTGGCCCGTACGCTGGCACTGACCCGTGCGGCAGCACATAGCCTGACCCTCCCACGTTTCCGTACCCTCACCTGTGCCCTAAGCCTTGCCGTTCCCTAACCCTAACCGTAGCCCTGAATTTAAACCCACCACCAGCCCTACACCTTACACTATGCCGTAGCCTACTCCTGGCCCGTACGCAGGCACTGACACGTGCGTCAACACTTAGCTCGCCCCTCCCACGTTTCTGTACCCTCACCTGGGCCCTAAGACTTTCCGTTCCCTAATCGTAAACCTAGCCCCAAACGGAAACACACCACCAGCCCTAGACCTTACCCTACGCCTTAGCCTATTCCCGGCCCATACGGTGGCGCTGACCCGTGCGTCAGCACGTAGCCTGACCCTCCCACGTTTCCGTACCCTCAGCTGTGCCCTAAGCTTTGCCGTTCCCTAACCCTAACCCTAGCGCGGAACGGAAACCCACCACCAGCCCTACACCTTATCCTACGCCGTAGCCTACTCCTGGCCCGTACGTTGACACTGACCCTTGTGTCAGCACATAGCCTGAACCTCCCACGTTTCCATAACCTCACCTGTGCCCTAAGCCTTGCCGTTGCCTAACCCTAACCCTAGCCCCGAACGGAAATCCACCACCAACCATCCACCTAACCCCAAGGCCGTAGCCTACTCATGGCCCGTACGCTGGCACTGACCCGTGTGTCTGCACACAGCCTGACCCTCCCACGTTTCCGTACCCTCACCTGTGCCCTAATCCTTGCCGTTCCCTTACCCTAACCCTAGCCCAGAATGGACACCCAACACCAACCCTACACCTAACCCCCAAGCCGTAGCCTATTCCTGGCCCGTACGCTAGCACTGACCAGTGCGTCAGCACGTAGCCTGACTCTCCCACGTTTCCATACCGTCACCTGTGCCCTAAGCCTTGCCGTTCCCTAACCATAACCCTAGCCCAGAATGGAAACCCACCACCAGCAGTACACTTTACCCTACGCCGTAGCCTACTCCTGGCCAGTACGCTGGCTCTGACCCGTGCGTCAGCACATAGCCTGACCCTCTCACTTTTCCGTACACTCACCTTTGCCCTAAGCCTTTCCGTTTCCTAACCCTAACCCTAGACCCGAACGGAAACCCACCACCAACCCTACACCTAAGCCCCAAGCCGTAGTCTACTCTTGGCCCGTACGCTGGCAGTGACCCGTGCGTCAGCACATAGCCTGCCCCTCCCTCGTTTCCGTACCCTCACCTGTGCCCTAAGCCTTGCCTTTCCCTAACCCCAACCCTAGCCGGGAACGGAAACCCACCACCACCCCTACACCTTACCCTACGCCATAGCCTAATCCTGGCCCGTACACTAGCACTGACCCGTGCGTCAACACGTAGCCTAACCCTCCCACGTTTCCGTAACCTCACATGTGCCCTAACGCTTGCCGTTCCCTAACCATAACCCTAGACCGGAACGGAAAACCACCACCAGCACTACACATTACCCTATGCCGTAGCCTACTCCTGGCCCATACGCTGGCGCTGAACCTTGCGTCAGCACGTAGCCTGACCCTCCCACGTTTCCGTACCCTCAACTGTGCCCTAAGCCTTGCCGTTCCCTAACCCTAACCCTAGCCCTGAACGGAAACCCACCACCAGCCCTACACCTTACCCTACGCCGTAGCCTACTCCTGGCTCGTACGCTGGCACTGACACGTGCGTCAGCACATAGCCTGACCCTCCCACGTTTCCGTACCCTCACCTGTGTCCTAAGCCTTTCCTTTCCCTAACCCTAACCCTATCCCAGAATGGAAACCCACCACCAGCCCTACACCTAACCCCCAAGCCGTAGCCTACTCCTTGCCCGTACGCTGGCACTGACCTGTGCATCAGCACGTAGCCTGAACCTCCCACGTTTCCGTACCCTCACCTGTGCCCTAAGCCTTGACGTTCCCTAACCCTAACCCTGGCCCCGAACGGAAACCCAACACCAACCCTACACCTAACCCCCAAGCCGTAGCCTATTCCTGGCCCGTACGCTAGGACTGACCCGTGCGTCAGCAAGTAGCCTGAATCTCCCACGTTTCCATACTGTCACCTGTGCCCTAAGCCTTGCCGTTCCCTAACCCTAACCCTACCCCAGAACGGAAACCCACCACCAGCCCTACACTTTACCCTATGCCGCAGCCTACTCCTGGCCCGTTCGCTGGCAGTGAACCATGCGTCAGCTTGTAGCCCGACCCTCCCACGTTTCTGTACCCTCACCTGTACCCTAAGCCCTGCCGTTCCCTAACCCTAACCCTAGCCCGGAACGGAAACCCACCACCGGCCCTACACCTTAGCCTACGCTGTAGCCTTCTCCTGGCCCGTACGCTGGCACTGACCCGTGCGTCAGCACGTACCCCGACCCTCCCACGTTTCTGTACCCTCACCTGTGCCCAAAGCCTCACCGTTCCCTAACCCTAAACCTAGAGCGGAACGGAAAACCACCACCAGCCCTACACCTTACTCTACGCCTTAGCCTACTCCGGGCCAGAACGCTGGCACTGACCCGTGCGTCAGCACATAGCCAGACCCTCCCACGTTTCCGTACCCTCACCTGTGCCCTAAGCCTTGCCGTTCCCTAACGCTAAACCTAGCCCCGAACGGAAACCCACCACCAAATCTAAACCTAACCCCCAAGCTGTAGCCTAATCCTGGCCCGTAGGCTGGCACTGACCCGTGCGGCAGCACATAGCCTGACCCTCCGAAGTTTCCGTACCCTCACCTGTGCCCTAAGCCTTGCCTTTCCCTAACCCTAACCCTAGCCCGGAATGGAAACCCACCACCAGCCCTACACCTTACCCTACGCCGTAGCCTACTCCTGGACCGTACGCAGGCACTGACACGTGCGTCAACACTTAGCCCGCCCCTCCCACGTTTCTGTACCCTCACCTGGGCCCTAAGACTTTCCGTTCCCTAACCGTAACCCTAGCCCCAAACGGAAACACACCACCAGCCCTAGACCTTACCCTACGCTGTAGCCTATTCCTGGCCCATACCCTGGCACTGACACGTGCGTCAGCACGTAGCCTGACCCTCCCACGTTTCCGTACCCTCACCTGTGCCCTAAGACTTGCCGTTCCCTAACCCTAACCCTAGCCCGGAATGGAAACCAACCACCAGCTGTACACCTTACCCTACGCCGTAGCCTACTCCTGGCCCATACGCTGGCACTGACACGTGTGTTATCACGTAGCCTAACCCTACCACGTTTCCATACCCTCACTTGTGCCCTAAGCCTTGCCGTTCCCTAACCCTAACCCTAGCCCGGAACGGAAACCCACCACCAGCCCTACACTTTACCCCCAAGCCGTAGCCTACTCCTGGCCTGTACGCTGGCACTGACACGTGCATCAGCATATAGCCTGACCCTCCCACGTTTCCATACCCTCACCTGTGCCCTAAGCCTTGCCGTTCTCTAACCTTAACCCTAGCCCGGAATTTAAACCCACCACCAGCCCTACACCTTACCCTATGCCGTAGCCTACTCCTGGCCCATACGCAGGCACTGACACGTGCGTCAACACTTAGCTCGCCCCTCCCACGTTTCTGTACCCTCACCTGGGCCCTAAGACTTTCCGTTCCCTAACCGTAAACCTAGCCCCAAACGGAAACACACCACCAGCCCTAGACCTTACCCTACGCCTTAGCCTATTCCCAGCCCATACGCTGGCACTGACCCGTGCGTCAGCACGTAGCCTGACCCTCCCACGTTTCCGTACCCTCAGCTGTGCCCTAAGCCTTGCCGTTCCCTAACCCTAACCCTAGCCCGGAACGGAAACCCACCACCAGCCCTACACCTTATCCTACGCCATAGCCTACTCCTGGCCCGTACGCTGACACTGACCCTTGTGTCAGCACATAGCCTGAACCTCCCACGTTTCCATAACCTCACCTGTGCCCTAAGCCTTGCCGTTGCCTAACCCTAACCCTAGCCCCGAACAGAAATCCACCACCAACCCTCCACCTAACCCCAAGGCCGTAGCCTACTCATGGCCCGTACGCTGGCACTGACCCGTGTGTCTGCACACAGCCTGACCCTCCCACGTTTCCGTACCCTCACCTGTGCCCTAAGCCTTGCCGTTCCCTAACCCTAACCCTAGCCCCGAAGGGAAACCCACCACCAACCCTACACCTAACCCCCAAGCCGTAGCCTACTCCTGGCCCGTACGATGGCACTGACCCGTGTTTCAGCACGTAGCCCGCCCCTCCCACGTTTCTGTACCCTCACCTTGGCCCTAAGACTTGCCATTCCCTATCCCTAACCCTAGCCAGGAAAGGAAACCCACAAAAAGCCCTAAACATTACCTCCAAGCCGTAGCCTACTCCTGGCCCGTACGCTGGCACTGACCCGTGCGTCAGCACGTAGCCTGACACTCCCACGTTTCTGTACCCTCACCTGTGCCCTAAGCCTTGCCGTTCCCTAACCCTAACCCTATCCCGGAACAGAAACCCACCACCAGCCCTACACCTAACCCCCAAGCCGTAGCCTACTCCTTGCCCGTACGCTGGCACTGACCTGTGCGTCAGCACGTAGCCTGAACATCCCACGTTTCCGTACCCTCACCTGTGCCCTAATCCTTGCCGTTCCCTTACCCTAACCCTAGCCCCGAACGGACACCCAACACCAACCCTACACCTAACCCCCAAGCCGTAGCCTATTCCTGGCCCGTACGCTAGCACTGACCAGTGCGTCAGCACGTAGCCTGACTCTCCCACGTTTCCATACCGTCACCTGTGCCCTAAGCCTTGCCGTTCCCTAACCCTAACCCTACCCCTGAACGGAAACCCACCACCAGCCCTACACCTTACCCTATGCCGCAGCCTACTCCTGGCCCGTTCGCTGGCAATGAACCGTGCGTCAGCTTGTAGCCCGACCCTCCCACGTTTCTGTACCCTCACCTGTCCCCTAAGCCTTGCCGTTCCCTAACCATAACCCTAGCCCGGAATGGAAACCCACCACCAGCCGTACACTTTACCCTACGCCGTAGCCTACTCCTGGCCCGTACCCTGGCATTGACCCGTGTGTCAGCACGTAGCCTGAACCTCCCACGTGTCCGTACCCTCACCTGTGGCCTAAGCCTTGCCGTTCCCTAACCCTAAACCTAGACCCGAACGGAAACACACCACCAACCCTACAACTAACCCCCAAGCCGTAGCCTAATCCTGGCCCATACGCTGGCACTGACCCATGCGTCAGCACGTAGCCTGACCCTCCCTCCTTTCCGTACCCTCACCTGTGCCCTAAGCCTTGCCATTCCCTAACCCTAACCCTAGCCCGGAACGGAAACCCACCACCAGCCCTACACCTTACCCTACGCCGTAGCCTACTCCTGGCCCGTACGCTGGCACTGACCCATGCGTCAGCACGTAGACTGACCCTCCCGCCTTTCGGTACCCTCACCTGTGCCCTAAGTCTTGCCGTTCCCTAACCCTAACCCAAGCCCGGAACGGAAAACCACCACGAGCCCTACACCTTACCCTACACCGTAGCCTACTCCTGGCCCGTACGCAGGCACTGACACGTGCGTCAACACTTAGCCCGCCCCTCCCACGTTTCTGTACCCTCACCTGGGCCCTAAGACTTTCCGTTCCCTAACCATAAACCTAGCCCCAAACGGAAACACACCACCAGCCCTAGACCTTACCCTACGCCGTAGCCTATTCCCGGCCCATACGCTGTCACTGACCCTTGCGTCACCATGTAGCCTGACCCTCCCACGTTTCCATACCCTCAACAGTGCCCTAAGTCTTGCCGTTCCCTAACCCTAACCCTAGCCCGGAACGGAAACCCACCACCAGCCCTACACCTTACCGTACGCCGTAGCCTACTCCTGGCCCGTACACTGGCACTGACCCGTGCGTCAGCACATAGCCTGACCCTCCCACGTTTCTGTACCCTCACCTGTGCCCTAAGCTTTACCGTTCCCTAACCCTAACCGTAGCCCAGAATGGAAACACACCACCAGCCCTAGACCGTACCCTACGCCGTAGCCTACTCCTGGCCCGTACCCTGGCATTGACCCGTGTGTCAGCACATAGCCTGAAACTCCCACGTGTCCGTACACTCACCTGTGGCCTAAGCCTTGCCGTTCCCTAACCCTAAACCTAGCCCGGAACGGAAACCCACCACGAGCCCTACACATTACCCTACGCCGTAGCCTACTCCTGGCCCATACGCTGGCACAGACCCATGCTTCAGCACGTAGCCTGACCCTCCCTCCTTTCCCTACCCTCACCTCTGCCCTAAGCCTTGCCGTTCCCTAACCCTAACCCTAGCCCAACGGAAACCCACCACCAGCCCTACACCTTATCCTACGCCGTAGCCTACTCCTGGCCCGTACGCTGGCACTGACCCGTGCGTCAGCACATAGCCTGACCCTCCCACGTTTCCGTACCCACAACTGTGCCCTAAGACTTGCCGTTCCCTAACCGTAACCCTAGCCCGGAACGGAAACCCACCACCAGCCCTACACCTTACCCTACGCCGTAGCCTACTCCTGGCCCGTACGCTAGCACTGACGCGTGCGTCAACACGTAGCCTGACCCTCTGACGTTTCCGTACCCTCACCTGTGCCCTAAGCCTTGCTGTTCCTTAACCCTAACCCTAGTCCTGAATGGAAACCCACCACCAGCACTACACCTTACCCTACGCTGTAGCCTACTCCTGGGCCGTACGCAGGCAGTGACCCGTGCGTCAGCATGAAACCTGACCCTCCCACGTTTCCGTCCCCTCACCTGGGCCCTAAGACTTGCCGTTCCCTAACCCTAACCCTAGCCTGGAACAGAAACCCACCACAAGCCCTACACCTTAACCTACGCTGTAGCCTACTCCTGGCCCGTACGATGGCACTGACCCGTGCGTCAGCACGTGGCCTGAGCCTCCCACGTTTCCGTACCCTCACCTGTGCCCTATGCCTTGCCATTCCCTAACCCTAAACGTAGCCCTGAACGGAAACCCACCACCGGCCCTACACCTTACCCTATGCCGTAGCCTATTACTGGCCCGTACGCTGGCACTGACCCGTGCGTCAGCATGTAGCCTGAACCTCCCACGTTTCCGTACCCTCACCTGTGCCCTAATCCTTGCCATTCACTAACACTAACCCAACCCCAGAACGCAAACCCACCACCATCCCTACAACTTACCCCCAAGCCGTAGCCTTCTTCTGGCTCGTACGCTGGCACTGACCCTTGCGTCAGCACTTGGCCTGACCCTCTCACGTTTCCGTACCCTCACCTGTGCCCTAAGCCTTGCCGTTCCCTAACCATAACCCTAGCCCGGAATGGAAACCCACCACCAGCCGTACACCATACCCTACGCCGTAGCCTACTCCTGGCCAGTACGCTGGCTCTGACCCGTGCGTCAGCACGTAGCCTGACCCTCTCACGTTTCCGTACCCTCACCTGTGCCCTAAGCCTTGCCATTTCCTAACCCTAACCCTAGACCCGAATGGAAACCCACCACCAACCCTACACCTAAGACCCAAGCCGTAGCCTACTCTTGGCCCGTACGCTGGCAGCGACCCGTGCGTCAGCACATAGCCTGCCCCTCCCTCGTTTCCGTACCCTCACCTGTGCCCTAAGACTTGCCGTTCCCTAACCCTAACCCTAGCCCGCAAGGGAAACCCACCACCAGCCGTACACCTTACCCTATGCCGTAGCCTACTCCTGGCCCATACGCTGGCACTGACACGTGCGTTAGCACGTAGTCTGACCCTACCACGTTTCCGTACCCTCACTTGTGCCCTAAGCCTTGCCGTTCCCTAACCCTAACCCTAGCCCTGAACGGAAACCCACCACCAGCCCTACACTTTACCCCCAAGCCGTAGCCTACTCCTGGCCTGTACGCTGGCACTGACACGTGCATCAGCATATAGCCTGACCCTCCCACGTTTCCATACCCTCACCTGTGCCCTAAGCCTTGCCGTTCTCTAACCTTAACCCTAGCCCGGAATTTAAACCCACCACCAGCCCTACACCTTACCCTATGCCGTAGCCTACTCCTGGCCCGTACGCAGGCACTGACACGTGCGTCAACACTTAGCTCGCCCCTCCCACGTTTCTGTACCCTCACCTGGGCCCTAAGACTTTCCGTTCCCTATCCGTAAACCTAGCCCCAAACGGAAACACACCACCAGCCCTAGACCTTACCCTACGCCTTAGCCTATTCCCGGCCCATACGCTGGCACTGACCCGTGCGTCAGAACGTAGCCTGACCCTCCCACGTTTCCGTACCCTCAGCTGCGCCCTAAGCCTTGCCGTTCCCTAACCCTAACCCTAGCCCGGAACGGAAACCCACCACCACCCCTACACCTTATCCTACGCCGTAGCCTACTCCTGGCCCGTACGCTGACACTGACCCTTGTGTCAGCACATAGCCTGAACCTCCCACGTTTCCATAACCTCACCTGTGCCCTAAGCCTTGCCGTTGCCTAACCCTAACCCTAGCCCCGAACAGAAATCCACCACCAACCCTCCACCTAACCCCAAGGCCGTAGCCTACTCATGGCCCGTATGCTGGCACTGACCCGTGTGTCTGCACACAGCCTGACCCTCCCACGTTTCCGTACCCTCACCTGTGCCCTAAGCCTTGCCGTTCCCTAACCCTAACCCTAGCCACGAAGGGAAACCCACCACCAACCCTACACCTAACCCCCAAGCCGTAGCCTACTCCTGGCCCGTACGATGGCACTGACCCGTGTTTCAGCACGTAGCCCGCCCCTCCCACGTTTCTGTACCCTCACCTGGGCCCTAAGACTTGCCATTCCCTAACCCTAACCCTAGCCAGGAAAGGAAACCCACAAAAAGCCCTAAACATTACCCCCAAACCGTAGCCTACTCCTGGCCCGTACGCTGGCACTGACCCGTGCGTCAGCACGTAGCCTGACACTCCCACGTTTCTGTACACTCACCTGTGCCCTAAGCCTTGCCGTTCCCTAACCCTAACCCTATCCCGGAACAGAAACCCACCACCAGCCCTACACCTAACCCCCAAGCCGTAGCCGACTCCTTGCCCGTACGCTGGCACTGACCTGTGCGTCAGCACGTAGCCTGAACATCCCACGTTTCCGTACCCTCACCTGTGCCCTAAACTTGCCGTTCCCTTACCCTAACCCTAGCCCCGAACGGACACCCAACACCAACCCTACACCTAACCCCCAAGCCGTAGCCTATTCCTGGCCCGTACGCTAGCACTGACCAGTGCGTCAGCACGTAGCCTGACTCTCCCACGTTTCCATACCGTCACCTGTGCCCTAAGCCTTGCCGTTCCCTAACCATAACCCTAGCCCGGAATGGAAACCCACCACCAGCCGTACACTTTACCCTACGCCGTAGCCTACTCCTGGCCAGTACGCTGGCTCTGACCCGTGCGTCAGCACATAGCCTGACCCTCTCACTTTTCCGTACACTCACCTGTGCCCTAAGCCTTGCCGTTTCCTAACCCTAACCCTACACCCGAACGGAAACCCACCACCAACCCTACACCTAAGCCCCAAGCCGTAGTCTACTCTTGGCCCGTACGCTGGCAGTGACCCGTGCATCAGCACATAGCCTGCCCCTCCCTCGTTTCCGTACCCTCACCTGTGCCCTAAGCCTTGCCTTTCCCTAACCCCAACCCTAGCCCGGAACGGAAACCCACCACCAGCCCTACACCTTACCCTACGCCATAGCCTAATCCTGGCCCGTACACTAGCACTGACCCGTGTGTCAACACGTAGCCTAACCCTCCCACGTTTCCGTACCCTCACATGTGCCCTAACACTTGCCGTTCCCTAACCGTAACCCTAGACCGGAACGGAAAACCACCACCAGCACTACACATTACCCTATGCCGTAGCCTACTCCTGGCCCATACGCTGGCACTGACCCTTGCGTCACCATGTAGCCTGACCCTCCCACGTTTCCGTACCCTCAACTGTGCCCTAAGCCTTGCCGTTCCCTAACCCTAACCCTAGCCCTGAACAGAAACCCACCACCAGCCCTACACCTTACCCTACGCCGTAGCCTACTCCTGGCTCATACGCTGGCACTGACACGTGCGCCAGCACATAGCCTGACCCTCCCACGTTTCTGTACCCTCACCTGTGCCCTAAGCTTTACCATTCCCTAACCCTAAACGTAGCCCAGAATGGAAACCCACCACCAGCCCTAGACCTTACCCTACGCCGTAGCCTACTCCTGGCCCGTACCCTGGCATTGACCCGTGTGTCAGCACGTAGACTGAACCTCCCACGTGTCCGTACCCTCACCTGTGGCCTAAGCCTTGCCGTTCCCTAACCCTAAACCTAGACCCGAAAGGAAACACACCACCAACCCTACAACTAACCCCCAAGCCGTAGCCTACTCCTGGCCCATACGCTGGCACTGACCCATGCGTCAGCACGTAGCCTGACCCTCCCTCCTTTCCGTACCCTCACCTGTGCCCTAAGCCTTGCCGTTCCCTAACCCTAACCCTAGCCCCGAAGGGAAACCCACCACCAACCCTACACCTAACCCCCAAGCCGTAGCCTACTCCTGGCCCGTACGATGGCACTGACCCGTGTTTCAGCACGTAGCCCGCCCCTCCCACGTTTCTGTACCCTCACCTGGGCCCTAAGACTTGCCATTCCCTAACCCTAACCCTAGCCAGGAAAGGAAACCCACAAAAAGCCCTAAACATTACCCCCAAGCCGTAGCCTACTCCTGGCCCGTACGCTGGCACTGACCCGTGCGTCAGCACGTAGCCTGACACTCCCACGTTTCTGTACCCTCACCTGTGCCCTAAGCCTTGCCGTTCCCTAACCCTAACCCTATCCCGGAACAGAAACCCACCACCAGCCCTACACCTAACCCCCAAGCCGTAGCCTACTCCTTGCCCGTACGCTGGCACTGACCTGTGCGTCAGCACGTAGCCTGAACATCCCACGTTTCCGTACCCTCACCTGTGCCCTAATCCTTGCCGTTCCCTTACCCTAACCCTAGCCCCGAACGGACACCCAACACCAACCCTACACCTAACCCCCAAGCCGTAGCCTATTCCTGGCCCGTACGCTAGCACTGACCAGTGCGTCTGCACGTAGCCTGACTCTCCCACGTTTCCATACCGTCACCTGTGCCCTAAGCCTTGCCGTTCCCTAACCCTAACCCTACCCCTGAACGGAAACCCACCACCAGCCCTACACATTACCCTATGCCGCAGCCTACTCCTGGCCCATTCGCTGGCAATGAACCGTGCGTCAGCTTGTAGCCTGACCCTCCCACGTTTCTGTACCCTCACCTGTCCCCTAAGCCTTGCCGTTCCCTAACCATAACCCTAGCCCGGAATGGAAACCCACCACCAGCCGTACACTTTACCCTACGCCGTAGCCTACTCCTGGCCAGTACGCTGGCTCTGACCCGTGCGTCAGCACATAGCCTGACCCTCTCACGTTTCCGTACACTCACCTGTGCCCTAAGCCTTGCCGTTTCCTAACCCTAACCCTAGACCCAAACGGAAACCCACCACCAACCCTACACCTAAGCCCCAAGCCGTAGTCTACTCTTGGCCCGTACGCTGGCAGTGACCCGTGCATCAGCACATAGCCTGCCCCTCCCTCGTTTCCGTACCCTCACCTGTGCCCTAAGCCTTGCCTTTCCCTAACCCCAACCCTAGCCCGGAACGGAAACCCACCACCAGCCCTACACCTTACCCTACGCCATAGCCTAATCCTGGCCCGTACACTAGCACTGACCCGTGTGTCAACACGTAGCCTAACCCTCCCACGTTTCCGTACCCTCACATGTGCCCTAACACTTGCCGTTCCCTAACCGTAACCCTAGACCGGAACGGAAAACCACCACCAGCACTACACATTACCCTATGCCGTAGCCTACTCCTGGCCCATACGCTGGCACTGACCCTTGCGTCACCATGTAGCCTGACCCTCCCACGTTTCCGTACCCTCAACTGTGCCCTAAGCCTTGCCGTTCCCTAACCCTATCCCTAGCCCTGAACGGAAACCCACCACCAGCCCTACACCTTACCCTACGCCGTAGCCTACTCCTGGATCGTACGCTGGCACTGACACGTGCGCCAGCACATAGCCTGACCCTCCCACGTTTCTGTACCCTCACCTGTGCCCTAAGCTTTACCATTCCCTAACCCTAAACGTAGCCCAGAATGGAAACCCACCACCAGCCCTAGACCTTACCCTACGCCGTAGCCTACTCCTGGCCCGTACCCTGGCATTGACCCATGTGTCAGCACGTAGCCTGAACCTCCCACGTGTCCGTACCCTCACCTGTGGCCTAAGCCTTGCCGTTCCCTAACCCTAAACCTAGACCCGAAAGGAAACACACCACCAACCCTCCAACTAACCCCCAAGCCGTAGCCTACTCCTGGCCCATACGCTGGCACTGACCCATGCGTCAGCACGTAGCCTGACCCTCCCTCCTTTCCGTACCCTCACCTGTGCCCTAAGCCTTGCCATTCCCTAACCCTAACCCTAGCCCGGAACGGAAACCCACCAACAGCCCTACACCTTACCCTACGCCGTAGCCTACTCCTGGCCCATACGCTGGCACTGACCCATGCGTCAGCACGTAGACTGACCCTCCCTCCTTTCGGTACCCTCACCTGTGCCCTAAGTCTTGCCGTTCCCTAACAGTAACCCAAGCCCGGAACGGAAAACCACCACGAGCCCTACACCTTACCCTACACCGTAGCCTACTCCTGGCCCGTACGCAGGCACTGACACGTGCGTCAACACTTAGCCCGCCCCTCCCACGTTTCTGTACCCTCACCTGGGCCCTAAGACTTTCCGTTCCCTAACCATAAACCTAGCCCCAAACGGAAACACACCACCAGCCCTAGACCTTACCCTACGCCGTAGCCTATTCCCGGCCCATACGCTGTCACTGACCCTTGTGTCACCATGTAGCCTGACCCTCCCACGTTTCCGTACCCTCAACAGTGCCCTAAGCCTTGCCGTTCCCTAACCCTAACCCTAGCCCGGAACGGAAACCCACCACCAGCCCTACACCTTACCCTACGCCGTAGCCTACTCCTGGCCCGTACGCTGGCACTGACCCGTGCGTCAGCACATAGCCTGACCCTCCCACGTTTCTGTACCCTCACCTGTGCCCTAAGCTTTACCGTTCCCTAACCCTAACCGTAGCCAAGAATGGAAACCCACCACCAGCCCTAGACCTTACCCTACGCCGTAGCCTACTCCTGGCCCATACCCTGGCATTGACCCGTGTGTCAGCACGTAGCCTGAAACTCCCACGTGTCCGTACACTCACCTGTGGCCTAAGCCTTGCCGTTCCCTAACCCTAAACCTAGCCCAGAACGGAAACCCACCACGAGCCCTACACATTACCCTACGCCGTAGCCTACTCCTGGCCCGTACGCTGGCACAGACCCATGCTTCAGCACGTAGCCTGACCCTCCCTCCTTTCCCTACCCTCACCTGTGCCCTAAGCCTTGCCGTTCCCTAACCCTAACCCTAGCCCAACGGAAACCCACCACCAGCCCTACACCTTATCCTACACCGTAGCCTACTCCTGGCCCGTACGCTGGCACTGACCCGTGTGTCAGCACATAGCCTGACCCTCCCACGTTTCCGTACCCACACCTGTGCCCTAAGACTTGCCGTTCCCTAACCGTAACCCTAGCCCTGAACGGAAACCAACCACCAGCCCTACACCTTACCCTACACCGTAGCCTACTCCTGGCCCGTACGCTAGCACTGACGCGTGCGTCAACACGTAGCCTGACCCTCCGACGTTTCCGTACCCTCACCTGTGCCCTAAGCCTTGCTGTTCCTTAACCCTAACCCTAGTCCTGAATGGAAACCCACCACCAGCACTACACCTTACCCTACGCTGTAGCCTACTCCTGGGCCGTACGCAGGCAGTGACCCGTGCGTCAGCATGAAACCTGACCCTCCCACGTTTCCGTCCCCTCACCTGGGCCCTAAGACTTGCCGTTCCCTAACCCTAACCCTAGCCTGGAACAGAAACCCACCACAAGCCCTACACTTTAACCTACGCTGTAGCCTACTCCTGGCCCGTACGCTGGCACTGACCCGTGCGTCAGCACGTGGCCTGAGCCTCCCACGTTTCCGTACCCTCACCTGTGCCCTATGCCTTGCCATTCCCTAACCCTAAACGTAGCCCTGAACGGAAACCCACTACCGGCCCTACACCTTACCCTATGCCGTAGCCTATTACTGGCCCGTACGCTGGCACTGACCCGTGCGTCAGCACGTAGCCTGACCCTCCCACGTTTCCGTACCCTCACATGTGCCCTAAGCCTCGCCGTTCCCTAACACTAACCCTAGACCCGAACGGAAACCCACCACCAGTCCTACACCTTACTCTACGCCTTAGCCTACTCCTCGCCAATACGCTGGCACTGACCCGTGCGTCAGCACGTAGCCTGACCCTCCCACGTTTCCGTACCCTCACTTGTGCCCTAAGCCTTGCCGTTCCCTAACCCTAACCCTAGACTGGAACGGAAACCCACCACCAGCCCTACACCTTACCACCAAGCCGTAGCCTACTCCTGGCCCGTATGCTGGCAATGACCCATGTGTCAACACGTAGCCCGAACCTCCCAAGTTTCTGTACCCTCACCTGTGCCCTAAGTCTTGCCGTTCCCTAACCCTAACCCTAGCCCGGAATGGAAACCCACCACCGGCCCTAAACCTTACCGTACGCCGTAGCCTATTCCTGGCCCGTACGCTGGCACAGACCTGTGCGTCGGCACGTAGCCTGACCCTCCCTCGTTTCTGTACCCTCACCTGTGCCCTAAGGCTTGCTGTTCCCTAACCCTAAGCCTAGTCAGGAATGGAAACCCACCACCAGCCCTACACCTTACCCTACGCCGTAGCCTACTCCTGGCCCATACGCTGGCACTGACACGTGCGACAGCACGTAGTCTGACCCTCCCACGTTTCCGTACCCTCACTTGTGCCCTAAGCCTTGCCGTTCCTTAACGCTAACTCTAGACCAGAACTGAAACCCACCACCAGCCCTACACCTTACCACCACGCCATAGACTATTCCTGGCCCGTACGCTGGCACTGACCAATGCGTCAGCACGTAGCCTGACCCTCCCACGTTTCCGTACCGTCACCTGTGCCCTAAGCCTTGCCGTTCCCTAACCCTAACCCTAGCCCGGAACGGAAACCCACCACCGGCCCTAAACCATACCCTACGCCGTAGCCTACTCCTGGCCCGTACACTGGCACTGACCCGTGCGTCAGCACGTAGCCTGACCCTCCCACGTTTCCATACCCTCACCTGTGCCCGAAGCCTTGCCGTTTCCTAACCCTAACCCTAGCCCGGAACGGAAACCCACCACCAGCCCTACACCTTACCCTACGCCGTAGCCTACTCCTGGCCCGTACGCTGGCAATGAACCTTGCGTCAGCACATAGCCTGTCCCTCCCACGTTTCCGTACCCTCACCTGTGCCCTAAGCCTTGCCGTTCCCTAACCCTAAACCTAGCCCCGAAGTGAAACCCACCACCAACCCTACACCTAACACCCAAGCCGTAGCCTACTCCTGGCCCGTACGCTGGCACTGACCTGTGCGTCAGCACGTAGCCTGACCCTCCCACGTTTCCGTACCCTCACCTGTGCCCTAATCCTTGCCGTTCCATAACCCTAACCCTAGCCCAGAATGGAAACCCACCACCAGCCGTACACTTTACCCTACGCCGTAGCCTACTCCTGGCCAGTACGCTGGCTCTGACACGTGCGTCAGCACATAGCCTGACCCTCTCACTTTTCCGTACACTCACCTGTGCCCTAAGCCTTGCCGTTTCCTAACCCTAACCCTAGACCCGAACGGAAACTCACCACCAACCCTACACCTAAGCCCCAAGCCGTAGTCTACTCTTGGCCCGTACGCTGGCAGTGACCCATGCGTCAGCACATAGCCTGCCCCTCCCTCGTTTCCGTACCCTCACCTGTGCCCTAAGCCTTGCCTTTCCCTAACCCCAACCCTAGCCGGGAACGGAAACCCACCACCAGCCCTACACCTTACCCTACGCCATAGCCTAATCCTGGCCCGTACACTAGCACTGACCCGTGCGTCAACACGTAGCCTAACCCTCCCACGTTTCCGTACCCTCACATGTGCCCTAACACTTGCCGTTCCCTAACCGTAACCCTAGACCGGAACGGAAAACCACCACCAGCACTACACATTACCCTATGCCGTAGCCTACTCCTGGCCCATACGCTGGCACTGACCCTTGCGTCACCATGTAGCCTGACCCTCCCACGTTTCCGTACCCTCAACTGTGCCCTAAGCCTTGCCGTTCCCTAACCCTAACCCTAGCCCTGAACGGAAACCCACCACCAGCCCTACACCTTACCCTACGCCGTAGCCTACTCCTGGCTCGTACGCTGGCACTGACACGTGCGTCAGCACATAGCCTGACCCTCCCACGTTTCTGTACCCTCACCTGTGCCCTAAGCTTTACCATTCCCTAACCCTAAACGTAGCCCAGAATGGAAACCCACCACCAGCCCTAGACCTTACCCTACGCCGTAGCCTACTCCTGGCCCGTACGCTGGCACTGACCCGTGCGTCAGCACGTAGCCTGACACTCCCACGTTTCCGTACCCTCACCTGTGTCCTAAGCCTTTCCTTTCCCTAACCCTAACCCTATCCCAGAATGGAAACACACCACCAGCCCTACACCTAACCCCCAAGCCGTAGCCTACTCCTTGCCCGTACGCTGGCACTGACCCGTGCGTCAGCACGTAGCCTGACACTCCCACGTTTCCGTACCCTCACCTGTGCCCTAATCCTTGCCGTTCCCTAACCCTAACGCTAGCCCTGAATTTAAACCCACCACCAGCCCTACACCTTACCCTACGCCGTAGACTACTCCTGGCCCGTACTCTAGCACTGACCCGTGCGTCAACACGTAGCCTGACCCTCGCACGTTTCCGTACCCTCACCTGTGCCCTAAGCCTTGCTGTTCCTTAACAATAACCCTAGGCCGGAACGGAAACCCACCACCAGCCCTAGACCTTACACTACGCCGTAGCCTACTCCTGGCCCGTACGCTGGCATTGACCCATGCGTCAGCACGTAGCCTGAACCTCCCAAGTTTCCGTACCCTCACCTGTGACCTAAGCCTTGCCGTTCCCTCACACTAACCCTTGCCCCGAAAGGAAACCCACCACCAACCCTACACCTAAACCCCAAGCTGTACCCTACTCCTGGCCTGTACGCTGGCACTGACACGTGCGTCAGCACGTAGCCCGACCCTCCCACGTTTCCGTACCCTCACCTATGCCCTAAGCCTTGCCGTTCCCTAACCCTAACCCTAGCCCCGAATGGAAACCCATCACCAACCCTACACCTAACCCCCAAGCCGTACCCTACTCCTGGCCCGTACGCTGGCACTGACCCGTGCGTAAGCACGTAGCCTGACCCTCCCACATTTACGTACACTCACCTGTGCACTAAGCCTTGCCGTTCCCTAACCCTAACCCTAGCCCGGAACGGAAAACCACCACCAGCCCTACACCTTACCCTATGCTTTAGCCTACTCCTGGCCCGTACGCTGGCACTGACCTGTGTGTCAGCACGTAGCCTGACCCTCCCACATTTACGTACACTCACCTGTGCCCTAAGCCTTGCCGTTCCCTAACCCTAACCCTAACCCGGAACGGAAACCCACCACCAGCCCTACACCTTACCCTACGCTTTAGCCTATTCCTGGCCCATACGCTGGCACTGACCCGTGCGTAGGCACGTAGCCCGACCCTCGCACTTTTCTGTACCCTCACCTGTGCCCTAAGCCTCTCAGTTCCCTAACCCTATCCCTAGACCGGAACGGAAACCCACCACCAGCCCTACACCTTACTCTACGCTTTAGCCTACACTTGTCCAGTACACTGGCACTGACCCGTGCGTCAGCACATAGCCTGACCCTCCCACGTTTCCGTACCCTCACCTGTGCCCTAATCCTTGACGTTCCCTAACCCTAACCCTAGCCGCGAACGGAAACCCACTACCAACCCTACACCTATGCCCCAAGCCTTAGCCTAATCCTGTCCCGTACGCTGGCAGTGACCCGTGCGTCAGCACATATCCTGACCCTCCCACGTTTCCGTACCCTCACCTGTGCCCTAAGCCTTGCCTTTCCCTAACCCTAACCCTAGCCCGGAATGGAAACCCACCACCAGCCCTACACCTTACCCTACGCCGTAGCCTACTCCTGGACCGTACGCAGGCACTGACACGTGCGTCAACACTTAGCCCGCCCCTCCCACGTTTCTGTACCCTCACCTGGGCCCTAAGACTTTCCGTTTTCTAACCGTAACCCTAGCCCCAAACGGAAACACACCACCAGCCCTAGACCTTACCCTACGCTGTAGCCTATTCCCGGCCCATACGCTGGCACTGACCCGTGCGTCAGCACGTAGCCTGACCCTCCCACGTTTCCGTACCCTCAGCTGTGCCCTAAGCCTTGCCGTTCCCTAACCCTAACCCTAGCCAGGAACGGAAACCCACCACCAGCCCTACACCTTATCCTACGCCATAGCCTACTCCTGGCCCGTACGCTGACACTGACCCTTGTGTCAGCACATAGCCTGAACCTCCCACGTTTCCATAACCTCACCTGTGCCCTAAGCCTTGCCGTTGCCTAACCCTAACCCTAGCCCCGAACAGAAATCCACCACCAACCCTCCACCTAACCCCAAGGCCGTAGCCTACTCATGGCCCGTACGCTGGCACTGACCCGTGTGTCTGCACACAGCCTGACCCTCCCACGTTTCCGTACCCTCACCTGTGCCCTAAGCCTTGCCGTTCCCTAACCCTAACCCTAGCCCCGAAGGGAAACCCACCACCAACCCTACACCTAACCCCCAAGCCGTAGCCTACTCCTGGCCCGTACGATGGCACTGACCCGTGTTTCAGCACGTAGCCCGCCCCTCCCACGTTTCTGTACCCTCACCTTGGCCCTAAGACTTGCCATTCCCTATCCCTAACCCTAGCCAGGAAAGGAAACCCACAAAAAGCCCTAAACATTACCCCCAAGCCGTAGCCTACTCCTGGCCCGTACGCTGGCACTGACCCGTGCGTCAGCACGTAGCCTGACACTCCCACGTTTCTGTACCCTCACCTGTGCCCTAAGCCTTGCCGTTCCCTAACCCTAACCCTATCCCGGAACAGTAACCCACCACCAGCCCTACACCTAACCCCCAAGCCGTAGCCTACTCCTTGCCCGTACGCTGGCACTGACCTGTGCGTCAGCACGTAGCCTGAACATCCCACGTTTCCGTACCCTCACCTGTGCCCTAATCCTTGCCGTTCCCTTACCCTAACCCTAGCCCCGAACGGACACCCAACACCAACCCTACACCTAACCCCCAAGCCGTAGCCTATTCCTGGCCCGTACGCTAGCACTGACCATTGCGTCAGCACGTAGCCTGACTCTCCCACGTTTCCATACCGTCACCTGTGCCCTAAGCCTTGCCGTTCCCTAACCCTAACCCTACCCCTGAACGGAAACCCACAACCAGCCCTACACCTTACCCTATGCCGCAGCCTACTCCTGGCCCATTCGCTGGCAATGAACCGTGCGTCAGCTTGTAGCCCGACCCTCCCACGTTTCTGTACCCTCACCTGTCCCCTAAGCCTTGCCGTTCCCTAACCATAACCCTAGCCCGGAATGGAAACCCACCACCAGCCGTACAATTTACCCCCAAGCCGTAGCCTACTCCTGGCCAGTACGCTGGCTCTGACCCGTGCGTCAGCACATAGCCTGAACCTCTCACTTTTCCGTACACTCACCTGTGCCCTAAGCCTTGCCGTTTCCTAACCCTAACCCTAGACCCGAACGGAAACCCACCACCAACCCTACACCTAAGCCCCAAGCCGTAGTCTACTCTTGGCCCGTACGCTGGCAGTGACCCGTGCATCAGCACATAGCCTGCCTCTCCCTCGTTTCCATACCCTCACCTGTACCCTAAGCCTTGCCTTTCCCTAACCCCAACCCTAGCACGGAACGGAAACCCACCACCAGCCCTACACCTTACCCTACGCCATAGCCTAATCCTGGCCCGTACACTAGCACTGACCCGTGCGTCAACACGTAGCCTAACCCTCCCACGTTTCCGTACCCTCACATGTGCCCTAACACTTGCCGTTCCCTAACCGTAACCCTAGACCGGAACGGAAAACCACCACCAGCACTACACATTACCCTATGCCGTAGCCTACTCCTGGCCCATACGCTGGCACTGACCCTTGCGTCACCATGTAGCCTGACCCTCCCACGTTTCCGTACCCTCAACTGTGCCCTAAGCCTTGCCGTTCCCTAAGCCTAACCCTAGCCCTGAACGGAAACCCACCACCAGCCCTACACCTTACCCTACGCCGTAGCCTACTCCTGGCTCGTACGCTGGCACTGACACGTGCGCCAGCACATAGCCTGACCCTCCCACGTTTCTGTACCCTCACCTGTGCCCTAAGCTTTACCATTCCCTAACCCTAAACGTAGCCCAGAATGGAAACCCACCACCAGCCCTAGACCTTACCCTACGCCGTAGCCTACTCCTGGCCCGTACCCTGGCATTGACCCGTGTGTCAGCACGTAGCCTGAACCTCCCACGTGTCCGTACCCTCACCTGTGGCCTAAGCCTTGCCGTTCCCTAACCCTAAACCTAGACCCGAACGGAAACACACCACCAACCCTACAACTAACCCCCAAGCCGTAGCCTACTCCTGGCCCATACGCTGGCACTGACCCATGCGTCAGCACGTAGCCTGACCCTCCCTCCTTTCCGTACCCTCACCTGTGCCCTAAGCCTTGCCATTCCCTAACCCTAACCCTAGCCCGGAACGGAAACCCACCACCAGCCCTACACCTTACCCTACGCCGTAGCCTACTCCTGGCCCGTACGCTGGCACTGACCCATGCGTCAGCACGTAGACTGACCCTCCCTCCTTTCGGTACCCTCACCTGTGCCCTAAGTCTTGCCGTTCCCTAACCCTAACCCAAGCCCGGAACGGAAAACCACCACGAGCCCTACACCTTACCCTACACCGTAGCCTACTCCTGGCCCGTACGCAGGCACTGACACGTGCGTCAACACTTAGCCCGCCCCTCCCACGTTTCTGTACCCTCACCTGGGCCCTAAGACTTTCCGTTCCCTAACCATAAACCTAGCCCCAAACGGAAACACACCACCAGCCCTAGACCTTACCCTACGCCGTAGCCTATTCCCGGCCCATACGCTGTCACTGACCCTTGCGTCACCATGTAGCCTGACCCTCCCACGTTTCCGTACCCTCAACAGTGCCCTAAGCCTTGCCGTTCCCTAACCCTAACCCTAGCCCGGAACGGAAACCCACCACCAGCCCTACACCTTACCCTACGCCGTAGCCTACTCCTGGCCCGTACGCTGGCACTGACCCGTGCGTCAGCACATAGCCTGACCCTCCCACGTTTCTGTACCCTCACCTGTGCCCAAAGCTTTACCGTTCCCTAACCCTAACCGTAGCCCAGAATGGAAACCCACCACCAGCCCTAGACCTTACCCTACGCCGTAGCCTACTCCTGGCCCGTACCCTGGCATTGACCCGTGTGTCAGCACGTAGCCTGAAACTCCCACGTGTCCGTACACTCACCTGTGGCCTAAGCCTTGCCGTTCGCTAACCCTAAACCTAGCCCGGAACGGAAACACCCCGAGCCCTACACATTACCCTACGCCGTAGCCTACTCCTGGCCCGTACGCTGGCACAGACCCATGCTTCAGCACGTAGCCTGACCCTCCCTCCTTTCCCTACCCTCACCTCTGCCCTAAGCCTTGCCGTTCCCTAACCCTAACCCTAGCCCAACGGAAACCCACCACCAGCCCTACACCTTATCCTACGCCGTAGCCTACTCCTGGCCCGTACGCTGGCACTGACCCGTGCGTCAGCACATAGCCTGACCCTCCCACGTTTCCGTACCCACACCTGTGCCCTAAGACTTGCCGTTCCCTAACCGTAACCCTAGCCCAGAACGGAAACCCACCACCAGCCCTACACCTTACCCTACGCCGTAGCCTACTCCTGGCCCGTACGCTAGCACTGACGCGTGCGTCAACACGTAGCCTGACCCTCCGACGTTTCCGTACCCTCACCTGTGCCCTAAGCCTTGCTGTTCCTTAACCCTAACCCTAGTCCTGAATGGAAACCCACCACCAGCACTACACCTTACCCTACGCTGTAGCCTACTCCTGGGCCGTACGCAGGCAGTGACCCGTGCGTCAGCATGAAACCTGACCCTCCCACGTTTCCGTCCCCTCACCTGGGCCCTAAGATTTGCCGTTCCCTAACTCTAACCCTAGCCTGGAACAGAAACCCACCACAAGCCCTACACCTTAACCTACGCTGTAGCCTACTCCTGGCCCGTACGCTGGCACTGACCCGTGCGTCAGCACGTGGCCTGAGCCTCCCACGTTTCCGTACCCTCACCTGTGCCCTATGCCTTGCCATTCCCTAACCCTAAACGTAGCCCTGAACGGAAACCCACCACCGGCCCTACACCTTACCCTATGCCGTAGCCTATTACTGGCCCGTACGCTGGCACTGACCCGTGCGTCAGCACGTAGCCTGAACCTCCCACGTTTCCGTAACCTCACCTGTGCCCTAATCCTTGCCATTCACTAACACTAACCCAACCCCAGAACGCAAACCCACCACCATCCCTACACCTTACCCCCAAGCCGTAGCCTTCTCCTGGCTCGTACGCTGGCACTGACACTTGCGTCAGCACTTGGCCTGACCCTCTCACGTTTCCGTACCCTCACCTGTGCCCTAAGCCTTGCCGTTCCCTAACCATAACCCTAGCCCGGAATGGAAACCCACCACAAGCCGTACACCATACCCTACGCCGTAGCCTACTCCTGGCCAGTACGCTGGCTCTGACCCGTGCGTCAGCACATAGCCTGACCCTCTCACGTT
Organism: Mesoplodon mirus; assembly: GCF_964341445.2. Taxonomy (NCBI): domain Eukaryota; kingdom Metazoa; phylum Chordata; class Mammalia; order Artiodactyla; family Ziphiidae; genus Mesoplodon; species Mesoplodon mirus. The sequence goes on from NC_138977.1 coordinate 45,035, forward strand.
TCCGTACCCTCACCTGTGCCCTAAGCCTTGCCATTTCCTAACCCTAACCCTAGACCCGAACGAAAACCCACCACCAACACTACACCTAAGCCCCAAGCCGTAGCCTACTCTTGGCCCGTACGCTGGCAGCGACCCGTGCGTCAGCACATAGCCTGCCCCTCCCTCGTTTCCGTACCCTCACCTGTGCCCTAAGACTTGCCGTTCCCTAACACTAACCCTAGCCCGCAAGGGAAACCCACCACCAGCCGTACACCTTACCCTACGCCGTAGCCTACTCCTGGCCCGTACGCTGGCACTGACACGTGCGTTAGCACGTAGTCTGACCCTACCACGTTTCCGTACCCTCACTTGTGCCCTAAGCCTTGCCGTTCCCTAACCCTAACCCTAGCCCGGAATGGAAACCCACCACCAGCCCTACACTTTACCCCCAAGCCGAAGCCTACTCCTGGCCTGTACGCTGGCACTGACACGTGCATCAGCATATAGCCTGACCCTCCCACGTTTCCATACCCTCACCTGTGCCCTAAGCCTTGCCGTTCTCTAACCTTAACCCTAGCCCGGAATTTAAACCCACCACCAGCCCTACACCTTACCCTATGCCGTAGCCTACTCCTGGCCCGTACGCAGGCACTGACACGTGCGTCAACACTTAGCTCGCCCCTCCCACGTTTCTGTACCCTCACCTGGGCCCTAAGACTTTCCGTTCCCTAACCGTAAACCTAGCCCCAAACGGAAACACACCACCAGCCCTAGACCTTACCCTACGCCATAGCCTATTCCCGGCCCTTACGCTGGCACTGACCCGTGCGTCAGCACGTAGCCTGACCCTCCCACGTTTCCGTACCCTCAGCTGTGCCCTAAGCCTTGCCGTTCCCTAACCCTAACCCTAGCCCGGAACGGAAACCCACCACCAGCCCTACACCTTATCCTACACCGTAGCCTACTCCTGGCCCGTACGCTGACACTAACCCTTGTGTCAGCACATAGCCTGAACCTCCCACGTTTCCATAACCTCACCTGTGCCCTAAGCCTTGCCGTTGCCTAACCCTAACCCTAGCCCCGAACGGAAATCCACCACCAACCCTCCACCTAACCCCAAGGCCGTAGCCTACTCATGGCCCGTACGCTGGCACTGACCCGTGTGTCTGCACACAGCCTGACCCTCACACGTTTCCGTACCCTCACCTGTGCCCTAAGCCTTGCCGTTCCCTAACCCTAACCCTAGCCCCGAAGGGAAACCCACCACCAACCCTACACCTAACCCCCAAGCCGTAGCCTACTCCTGGCCCGTACGATGGCACTGACCCGTGTTTCAGCACGTAGCCCGCCCCTCCCACGTTTCTGTACCCTCACCTGGGCCCTAAGACTTGCCATTCCCTAACCCTAACCCTAGCCAGGAAAGGAAACCCACAAAAAGCCCTAAACATTACCCCCAAGCCGTAGCCTACTCCTGGCCCTTACGCTGGCACTGACACGTGCGTCAGCACGTAGCCTGACACTCCCACGTTTCTGTACCCTCACCTGTGCCCTAAGCCTTGCCGTTCCCTAACCCTAACCCTATCCCGGAACAGAAACCCACCACCAGCCCTACACCTAACCCCCAAGCCGTAGCCTACTCCTTGCCCGTACGCTGGCACTGACCTGTGCGTCAGCACGTAGCCTGAACATCCCACGTTTCCGTACCCTCACCTGTGCCCTAATCCTTGCCGTTCCCTTACCCTAACCCTAGCCCCGAACGGACACCCAACACCAACCCTACACCTAACCCCCAAGCCGTAGCCTATTCCTGGCCCGTACGCTAGCACTGACCAGTGCGTCAGCACGTAGCCTGACTCTCCCACGTTTCCATACCGTCACCTGTGCCCTAAGCCTTGCCGTTCCCTAACCCTAACCCTACCCCTGAACGGAAACCCACCACCAGCCCTACACCTTACCCTATGCCGCAGCCTACTCCTGGCCCGTTCGCTGGCAATGAACCGTGCGTCAGCTTGTAGCCCGACCCTCCCACGTTTCTGTACCCTCACCTGTCCCCTAAGCCTTGCCGTTCCCTAACCATAACCCTAGCCCGGAATGGAAACCCACCACCAGCCGTACACTTTACCCTACGCCGTAGCCTACTCCTGGCCAGTACGCTGGCTCTGACCCGTGCGTCAGCACATAGCCTGACCCTCTCACGTTTCCGTACACTCACCTGTGCCCTAAGCCTTGCCGTTTCCTAACCCTAACCCTACACCCGAACGGAAACCCACCACCAACCCTACACCTAAGCCCCAAGCCGTAGTCTACTCTTGGCCCGTACGCTGGCAGTGACCCGTGCATCAGCACATAGCCTGCCCCTCCCTCGTTTCCGTACCCTCACCTGTGCCCTAAGCCTTGCCTTTCCCTAACCCCAACCCTAGCCCGGAACGGAAACCCACCACCAGCCCTACACCTTACCCTGCGCCATAGCCTAATCCTGGCCCGTACACTAGCACTGACCCGTGTGTCAACACGTAGCCTAACCCTCCCACGTTTCCGTACCCTCACATGTGCCCTAACACTTGCCGTTCCCTAACCATAACCCTAGACCGGAAGGGAAAACCACCACCAGCACTACACATTACCCTATGCCGTAGCCTACTCCTGGCCCATACGCTGGCACTGACCCTTGCGTCACCATGTAGCCTGACCCTCCCACGTTTCCGTACCCTCAACTGTGCCCTAAGCCTTGCCGTTCCCTAACCCTAATCCTAGCCCTGAACGGAAACCCACCACCAGCCCTACACCTTACCCTACGCCGTAGCCTACTCCTGGCTCGTACGCTGGCACTGACACGTGCGCCAGCACATAGCCTGACCCTCCCACGTTTCTGTACCCTCACCTGTGCCCTAAGCTTTACCATTCCCTAACCCTAAACGTAGCCCAGAATGGAAACCCACCACCAGCCCTAGACCTTACCCTACGCCGTAGCCTACTCCTGGCCCGTACCCTGGCATTGACCCGTGTGTCAGCACGTAGCCTGAACCTCCCACGTGTCCGTACCCTCACCTGTGGCCTAAGCCTTGCCGTTCCCTAACCCTAAACCTAGACCCGAAAGGAAACACACCACCAACCCTACAACTAACCCCCAAGCCGTAGCCTACTCCTGGCCCATACGCTGGCACTGACCCATGCGTCAGCACGTAGCCTGACCCTCCCTCCTTTCCGTACCCTCACCTGTGCCCTAAGCCTTGCCATTCCCTAACCCTAACCCTAGCCCGGAACGGAAACCCACCACCAGCCCTACACCTTACCCTACGCCGTAGCCTACTCCTGGCCCGTACGCTGGCACTGACCCATGCGTCAGCACGTAGACTGACCCTCCCTCCTTTCGGTACCCTCACCTGTGCCCTAAGTCTTGCCGTTCCCTAACCCTAACCCAAGCCCGGAACGGAAAACCACCACGAGCCCTACACCTTACCCTACACCGTAGCCTACTCCTGGCCCGTACGCAGGCACTGACACGTGCGTCAACACTTAGCCCGCCCCTCCCACGTTTCTGTACCCTCACCTGGGCCCTAAGACTTTCCGTTCCCTAACCATAAACCTAGCCCCAAACGGAAACACACCACCAGCCCTAGACCTTACCCTACGCCGTAGCCTATTCCCGGCCCATACGCTGTCACTGACCCTTGCGTCACCATGTAGCCTGACCCTCCCACGTTTCCGTACCCTCAACAGTGCCCTAAGCCTTGCCGTTCCCTAACCCTAACCCTAGCCCGGAACGGAAACCCACCACCAGCCCTACACCTTACCCTACGCCGTAGCCTACTCCTGGCCCGTACGCTGGCACTGACCCGTGCGTCAGCACATAGCCTGACCCTCCCACGTTTCTGTACCCTCACCTGTGCCCTAAGCTTTACCGTTCCCTAACCCTAACCGTAGCCCAGAATGGAAACCCACCACCAGCCCTAGACCTTACCCTATGCCGTAGCCTACTCCTGGCCCGTACCCTGGCATTGACCCGTGTGTCAGCACGTAGCCTGAAACTCCCACGTGTCCGTACACTCACCTGTGGCCTAAGCCTTGCCGTTCCCTAACCCTAAACCTAGCCCGGAACGGAAACCCACCACGAGCCCTACACATTACCCTACGCCGTAGCCTACTCCTGGCCCGTACGCTGGCACTGACCCGTGGGTCAGCACATAGCCTGACCCTCCCACGTTTCCGTACCCACAACTGTGCCCTAAGACTTGCCGTTCCCTAACCGTAACCCTAGCCCGGAACGGAAACCCACCACCAGCCCTACACCTTGCCCTACGCCGTAGCCTACCCCTGGCCCTTACGCTAGCACTGATGCGTGCGTCAACACGTAGCCTGACCCTCTGACGTTTCCGTACCCTCACCTGTGCCCTAAGCCTTGCTGTTCCTTAACCCTAACCCTAGTCCTGAATGGAAACCCACCACCAGCACTACACCTTACCCTACGCTGTAGCCTACTCCTGGGCCGTACGCAGGCAGTGACCCGTGCGTCAGCATGAAACCTGACCCTCCCACGTTTCCGTCCCCTCACCTGGGCCCTAAGACTTGCCGTTCCCTAACCCTAACCCTAGCCTGGAACAGAAACCCACCACAAGCCCTACACCTTAACCTACGCTGTAGCCTACTCCTGGCCCGTACGCTGGCACTGACCTGTGCGTCAGCACGTGGCCTGAGCCTCCCACGTTTCCGTACCCTCACCTGTGCCCTATGCCTTGCCATTCCCTAACCCTAAACGTAGCCCTGAACGGAAACCCACCACCGGCCCTACACCTTACCCTATGCCGTAGCCTATTACTGGCCCGTACGCTGGCACTGACCCGTGCGTCAGCACTTAGCCTGAACCTCCCACGTTTCCGTAACCTCACCTGTGCCCTAATCCTTGCCATTCACTAACACTAACCCAACCCCAGAACGCAAACCCACCACCATCCCTACACCTTACCCCCAAGCCGTAGCCTTCTCCTGGCTCGTACGCTGGCACTGACCCTTGTGTCAGCACTTGGCCTGACCCTCTCACGTTTCCGTACCCTCACCTGTGCCCTAAGCCTTGCCGTTCCCTAACCATAACCCTAGCCCGGAATGGAAACCCACCACCAGCCGTACACCATACCCTACGCCGTAGCCTACTCCTGGCCAGTACGCTGGCTCTGACCTGTGCGTCAGCACGTAGCCTGACCCTCTCACGTTTCCGTACCCTCACCTGTGCCCTAAGCCTTGCCATTTCCTAACCCTAACCCTAGACCCGAACGGAAACCCACCACCAACCCTACACCTAAGACCCAAGCCGTAGCCTACTCTTGGCCCGTACGCTGGCAGCGACCCGTGCGTCAGCACATAGCCTGCCCCTCCCTCGTTTCCGTACCCTCACCTGTGCCCTAAGCCTTGCCTTTCGCTAACCCTAAACCTAGCCCGGAACGGAAACCCACCACCAGCCCTACACCTTACCCTACGCCGTAGCCTACTCCTGGCCCGTACGCTAGCACTGACCTGTGCGTCAACACGTAGCCTATCCCTCCCACGTTTCCGTACCCTCACCTGTGCCCTAACACTTGCCGTTCCCTAACCGTAACCCTAGACCGGAACGGAAAACCACCTCCAGCACTACACATTACCATATGCCGTAGCCTACTCCTGGCCCATACGCTGGCACTGACCCTTGCGTCACCATGTAGCCTGACCCTCCCACGTTTCCGTACCCTCAACTGTGCCCTAAGCCTTGCCATTCCCTAACCCTAACCCTAGCCCGGAACGGAAACCCATCACCAGCCCTAAACCTTACCCTGCGTCTTAGCCTACTTCTGGCCCGTACGCTGGCACTGACCTGTGAGTCAGCACATAGCCTGACCCTCCCACGTTTCTGTACCCTCACCTGTGCCCTAAGATTTACCGTTCCCAAACCCTAAACGTAGCACAGAATGGAAACCCACCACCAGCCCTAGACCTTACCCTACGCCGTAGCCTACTCCTGGCCCGTACCCTGGCATTGACCCGTGTGTCAGCACGTAGCCTGAACCTTCCACGTGTCCGTACCCTCACCTGTGGCCTAAGCCTTGCCGTTCCCTAACCCTAAACCTAGCCCCGAAAGGAAACACACCACCAACCCTACCACTAACCCCCAAGCCGTAGCCTACACCTGGCCCATACGCTGGCACTGACCCATGCGTCAGCACGTAGCCTGACCCTATCTCCTTTCCGTACCCTCACCTGTGCCCTAAGCCTTGCCGTTCCCTAACACTAACCCAAGCCCGGAACGGAAAACCACCACGAGCCCTACACCTTTCCCTATACCGTAGCCTACTCCTGGCCCGTACGCAGGCACTGACACGTGCGTCAACACTTAGCCCGCCCCTCCCACGTTTCTGTACCCTCACCTGGGCCCTAAGACTTTCCGTTCCCTAACCGTAAACCTAGCCCCAAACGGAAACACACCACCAGCCCTAGACCTTACCCTACGCCGTAGCCTATTTCCGGCCCATACGCCTGCACTGACCCGTGCGTCAGCACGTAGCCTGAACCTCCCACGTTTCCGTACCCTCACCTGTGCCCTAAGCCTTGCCGTTCACTAACCCTAACCCTAGCCCGGAACGGAAACCCACCACCAGCCCTACACCCTACCCTACGCCGTAGCCTACTCAAGCCCGTACGCTGGCACTGACCCGTGCGTCAGCACGTAGCCTGAACCTCCCACGTTTCCGTACCCTCACCTGTGCCCTAATCCTTGACGTTCCCTAACCCTAACCCTGGCCCCGAACGGAAACCCAACACCAACCCTACACCTAACCCCCAAGCTGTAGCCTATTCCTGGCCCGTACGCTAGGACTGACCCGTGCGTCAGCAAGTAGCCTGAATCTCCCACGTTTCCATACTGTCACCTGTGCCCTAAGCCTTGCCGTTCCCTAACCCTAACCCTACCCCCGAACGGAAACCCACCACTAGCCCTACACTTTACCCTATGCCGCAGCCTACTCCTGGCCCGTTCGCTGGCAGTGAACCATGCGTCAGGTGTAGCCTGACCCTCCCACGTTTCTGTACCCTCACCTGTACCCTAAGCCCTGCCGTTCCCTAACCCTAACCCTAGCCCGGAACGGAAACCCACCACCGGCCCTACACCTTAGCTTACGCTGTAGCCTTCTCCTGGCCCGTACGCTGGCACTGACCCGTGCGTCAGCACGTACCCCGACCCTCCCACGTTTCTGTATCCTCACCTGTGCCCAAAGCCTCGCCGTTCCCTAACCCTAAACCTAGAGCGGAACGGAAAACCACCACCAGCCCTACACCTTACTCTACGCCTTAGCCTACTCCGGGCGAGAACGCTGGCACTGACCCGTGCGTCAGCACATAGCCAGACCCTCCCACGTTTCCGTACCCTCACCTGTGCCCTAAGCCTTGCCGTTCCCTAACGCTAACCCTAGCCCCGAACAGAAACCCACCACCAAACCTAAACTTAACCCCCAAGCTGTAGCCTAATCCTGGCCCGTAGGCTGGCACTGACCCGTGCGGCAGCACATAGCCTGACCCTCCCACGTTTCCGTACACTCACCTGTGCCCTAAGCCTTGCCGTTCCCTAACCCTAACGCTAGCCCGGAATTTAAACCCACCACCAGCCCTACACCTTACCCTACGCCGTAGACTACTCCTAGCCCGTACTCTAGCACTGACCCGTGCGTCAACACGTAGCCTGACCCTCGCACGTTTCCGTACCCTCACCTGTGCCCTAAGCCTTGCTGTTCCTTAACAATAACCCTAGGCCGGAACGGAAACCCAGCACCAGCCCTAGACCTTACACTACAATGTAGCCTACTCCTGGCCCGTACGCTGGCATTGACCCATGCGTCAACACGTAGCCTGAACCTCCCAAGTTTCCGTACCCTCACCTGTGACCTAAGCCTTGCCGTTCCCTCACATTAACCCTTGCCCCGAAAGGAAACCCACCACCAAACCTACACCTAAACCCCAAGCTGTACCCTACTCCTGGCCCGTACGCTGGCACTGACACGTGCGTCAGCACGTAGCCCGACCCTCCCACGTTTCTGTACCCTCACCTATGCCCTAAGCCTTGCCGTTCCCTAACCCTAACCCTAGCCCGGAACGGAAAACCACCACCAGCCCTAAACCTTACCCTACGCTTTAGCCTACTCCTGTCCCGTACGCTGGCACTGACCCGTGCGTCAGCACGTAGCCTGACCCTCCCACATTTACGTACAATCACCTGTGCCCTAAGCCTTGCCGTTCCCTAACCCTAACCCTAACCCAGAACGGAAACCCACCACCAGCCCTACACCTTACCCTACGCTTTAGCCTACTCCTGGCCCGTACGCTGGCACTGACCCGTGCGTCAGCACGTAGCCTGACACTCCCACGTTTCCGTACCCTCACCTGTGTCCTAAGCCTTTCCTTTCCCTAACCCTAACCCTATCCCAGAATGGAAACCCACCACCAGCCCTAAACCTAACCCCCAAGCCGTAGCCTACTCCTTGCCCGTACGCTGGCACTGACCTGTGCATCAGCACGTAGTCTGAACCTCCCACGTTTCCGTACCCTCACCTGTGCCCTAATCATTGACGTTCCCTAACCCTAACCCTGGCCCCGAACGGAAACCCAACACCAACCCTACACCTAACCCCCAAGCCGTAGCCTATTCCTGGCCCGTACGCTAGGACTGACCCGTGCGTCAGCAAGTAGCCTGAATCTCCCACGTTTCCATACTGTCACCTGTGCCCTAAGTCTTGCCGTTCCCTAACCCTAACCCTACCCCAGAACGGAAACCCACCACCAGCCCTACACTTTACCCTATGCCGCAGCCTACTCCTGGCCCGTTCGCTGGCAGTGAGCCATGCGTCAGCTTGTAGCCCGACCCTCCCACGTTTCTGTACCCTCACCTGTACCCTAAGCCCTGCCGTTCCCTAACCCTAACCCTAGCCCGGAACGGAAACCCACCACCGGCCCTACACCTTAGGCTACGCTGTAGCCTTCTCCTGGCCCGTACGCTGGCACTGACCCTTGCGTCAGCACTTGGCCTGACCCTCTCACGTTTCCGTACCCTCACCTGTGCCCTAAGCCTTGCCGTTCCCTAACCATAACCCTAGCCCGGAATGGAAACCCACCACCAGCCGTACACCATACCCTACGCCGTAGCCTACTCCTGGCCAGTACGCTGGCTCTGACCCGTGCGTCAGCACGTAGCCTGACCCTCTCACGTTTCCGTACCCTCACCTGTGCCCTAAGCCTTGCCATTTCGTAACCCTAACCCTAGACCCGAACGGAAACCCACCACCAACCCTACACCTAAGCCCCAAGCCGTAGACTACTCTTGGCCCGTACGCTGGCAACGACCCGTGCGTCAGCACATAGCCTGCCCCTCCCTCGTTTCCGTACCCTCACCTGTGCCCTAAGACTTGCCGTTCCCTAACCCTAACCCTAGCCCACAAGGGAAACCCACCACCAGCCGTACACCTTACCCTACGCCGTAGCCTACTCCTGGCCCGTACGCTGGCACTGACACGTGCGTTAGCACGTAGCCTGACCCTACCACGTTTCCGTACCCTCACTTGTGCCCTAAGCCTTGCCGTTCCCTAACCCTAACCCTAGCCCGGAACGGAAACCCACCACCAGCCCTACACTTTACCCCCAAGCCGTAGCCTACTCCTGGCCTGTACGCTGGCACTGACACGTGCATCAGCATATAGCCTGACCCTCCCACGTTTCCATACCCTCACCTGTGCCCTAAGCCTTGCCGTTCTCTAACCTTAACCCTAGCCCGGAATTTAAACCCACCACCAGCCCTACACCTTACCCTATGCCGTAGCCTACTCCTGGCCCGTACGCAGGCACTGACACGTGCGTCAACACTTAGCTTGCCCCTCCCACGTTTCTGTACCCTCACCTGGGCCCTAAGACTTTCCGTTCCCTAACCGTAAACCTAGCCCCAAACGGAAACACACCACCAGCCCTAGACTTTACCCTACGCCTTAGCCTATTCCCGGCCCATACGCTGGCACTGACACGTGCGTTAGCACGTAGCCTGACCCTCCCACGTTTCTGTACCCTCAGCTGTGCCCTAAGCCTTGACGTTCCCTAACCCTAACCCTAGCCCGGAACGGAAACCCACCACCAGCCCTACACTTTACCCCCAAGCCGTAGCCTACTCCTGGCCTGTACGCTGGCACTGACACGTGCATCAGCATATAGCCTGACCCTCCCACGTTTCCATACCCTCACCTGTGCCCTAAGCCTTGCCGTTCTCTAACCTTAACCCTAGCCCGGAATTTAAACCCACCACCAGCCCTACACCTTACCCTATGCCGTAGCCTACTCCTGGCCCGTACGCAGGCACTGACACGTGCGTCAACACTTAGCTCGACCCTCCCACGTTTCTGTACCCTCACCTGGGCCCTAAGACTTTCCGTTCCCTAACCGTAAACCTAGCCCCAAACGGAAACACACCACCAGCCCTAGACCATACCCTACGCCTTAGCCTATTCCCGGCCCATACGCTGGCACTGACCCGTGCGTCAGCACGTAGCCTGACCCTCCCACGTTTCCGTACCCTCAGCTGTGCCCTAAGCCTTGCCGTTCCCTAACCCTAATCCTAGCCCTGAACGGAAACCCACCACCAGCCCTACACCTTACCCTACGCCGTAGCCTACTCCTGGCTCGTACGCTGGCACTGACACGTGCGCCAGCACATAGCCTGACCCTCCCACGTTTCTGTACCCTCACCTGTGCCCTAAGCTTTACCATTCCCTAACCCTAAACGTAGCCCAGAATGGAAACCCACCACCAGCCCTAGACCTTACCCTACGCCGTAGCCTACTCCTGGCCCGTACCCTGGCATTGACCCGTGTGTCAGCACGTAGCCTGAACCTCCCACGTGTCCGTACCCTCACCTGTGGCCTAAGCCTTGCCGTTCCCTAACCCTAAACCTAGACCCGAAAGGAAACACACCACCAACCCTACAACTAACCCCCAAGCCGTAGCCTACTCCTGGCCCATACGCTGGCACTGACCCATGCGTCAGCACGTAGCTTGACCCTCCCTCCTTTCCGTACCCTCACCTGTGCCCTAAGCCTTGCCATTCCCTAACCCTAACCCTAGCCCGGAACGGAAACCCACCACCAGCCCTACACCTTACCCTACGCCGTAGCCTACTCCTGGCCCGTACGCTGGCACTGACCCATGCGTCAGCACGTAGACTGACCCTCCCTCCTTTCGGTACCCTCACCTGTGCCCTAAGTCTTGCCATTCCCTAACCCTAACCCAAGCCCGGAACGGAAAACCACCACGAGCCCTACACCTTACCCTACACCGTAGCCTACTCCTGGCCCGTACGCAGGCACTGACACGTGCGTCAACACTTAGCCCGCCCCTCCCACGTTTCTGTACCCTCACCTGGGCCCTAAGACTTTCCGTTCCCTAACCATAAACCTAGCCCCAAACGGAAACACACCACCAGCCCTAGACCTTACCCTACGCCGTAGCCTATTCCCGGCCCATACGCTGTCACTGACCCTTGCGTCACCATGTAGCCTGACCCTCCCACGTTTCCGTACCCTCTACAGTGCCCTAAGCCTTGCCGTTCCCTAACCCTAACCCTAGCCCGGAACGGAAACCCACCACCAGCCCTACACCTTACCCTACGCCGTAGCCTACTCCTGGCCCGTACGCTGGCACTGACCCGTGCGTCAGCACATAGCCTGACCCTCCCACGTTTCTGTACCCTCACCTGTGCCCTAAGCTTTACCGTTCCCTAACCCTAACCGTAGCCCAGAATGGAAACCCACCACCAGCCCTAGACCTTACCCTACGCCGTAGCCTACTCCTGGCCCGTACCCTGGCATTGACCCGTGTGTCAGCACGTAGCCTGAAACTCCCACGTGTCCGTACACTCACCTGTGGCCTAAGCCTTGCCGTTCCCTAACCCTAAACCTAGCCCGGAACGGAAACCCACCACGAGCCCTACACATTACCCTACGCCGTAGCCTACTCCTGGCCCGTACCCTGGCATTGACCCGTGTGTCAGCACGTAGCCTGAACCTTCCACGTGTCCGTACCCTCACCTGTGGCCTAAGCCTTGCCGTTCCCTAACCCTAAACCTAGCCCCGAAAGGAAACACACCACCAACCCTACCACTAACCCCCAAGCCGTAGCCTACACCTGGCCCATACGCTGGCACTGACCCATGCGTCAGCACGTAGCCTGACCCTATCTCCTTTCCGTACCCTCACCTGTGCCCTAAGCCTTGCCGTTCCCTAACACTAACCCAAGCCCGGAACGGAAAACCACCACGAGCCCTACACCTTTCCCTATACCGTAGCCTACTCCTGGCCCGTACGCAGGCACTGACACGTGCGTCAACACTTAGCCCGCCCCTCCCACGTTTCTGTACCCTCACCTGGGCCCTAAGACTTTCCGTTCCCTAACCGTAAACCTAGCCCCAAACGGAAACACACCACCAGCCCTAGACCTTACCCTACGCCGTAGCCTATTTCCGGCCCATACGCCTGCACTGACCCGTGCGTCAGCACGTAGCCTGAACCTCCCACGTTTCCGTACCCTCACCTGTGCCCTAAGCCTTGCCGTTCACTAACCCTAACCCTAGCCCGGAACGGAAACCCACCACCAGCCCTACACCCTACCCTACGCCGTAGCCTACTCAAGCCCGTACGCTGGCACTGACCCGTGCGTCAGCACGTAGCCTGAACCTCCCACGTTTCCGTACCCTCACCTGTGCCCTAATCCTTGACGTTCCCTAACCCTAACCCTGGCCCCGAACGGAAACCCAACACCAACCCTACACCTAACCCCCAAGCTGTAGCCTATTCCTGGCCCGTACGCTAGGACTGACCCGTGCGTCAGCAAGTAGCCTGAATCTCCCACGTTTCCATACTGTCACCTGTGCCCTAAGCCTTGCCGTTCCCTAACCCTAACCCTACCCCCGAACGGAAACCCACCACTAGCCCTACACTTTACCCTATGCCGCAGCCTACTCCTGGCCCGTTCGCTGGCAGTGAACCATGCGTCAGGTGTAGCCTGACCCTCCCACGTTTCTGTACCCTCACCTGTACCCTAAGCCCTGCCGTTCCCTAACCCTAACCCTAGCCCGGAACGGAAACCCACCACCGGCCCTACACCTTAGCTTACGCTGTAGCCTTCTCCTGGCCCGTACGCTGGCACTGACCCGTGCGTCAGCACGTACCCCGACCCTCCCACGTTTCTGTATCCTCACCTGTGCCCAAAGCCTCGCCGTTCCCTAACCCTAAACCTAGAGCGGAACGGAAAACCACCACCAGCCCTACACCTTACTCTACGCCTTAGCCTACTCCGGGCGAGAACGCTGGCACTGACCCGTGCGTCAGCACATAGCCAGACCCTCCCACGTTTCCGTACCCTCACCTGTGCCCTAAGCCTTGCCGTTCCCTAACGCTAACCCTAGCCCCGAACAGAAACCCACCACCAAACCTAAACTTAACCCCCAAGCTGTAGCCTAATCCTGGCCCGTAGGCTGGCACTGACCCGTGCGGCAGCACATAGCCTGACCCTCCCACGTTTCCGTACACTCACCTGTGCCCTAAGCCTTGCCGTTCCCTAACCCTAACGCTAGCCCGGAATTTAAACCCACCACCAGCCCTACACCTTACCCTACGCCGTAGACTACTCCTAGCCCGTACTCTAGCACTGACCCGTGCGTCAACACGTAGCCTGACCCTCGCACGTTTCCGTACCCTCACCTGTGCCCTAAGCCTTGCTGTTCCTTAACAATAACCCTAGGCCGGAACGGAAACCCAGCACCAGCCCTAGACCTTACACTACAATGTAGCCTACTCCTGGCCCGTACGCTGGCATTGACCCATGCGTCAACACGTAGCCTGAACCTCCCAAGTTTCCGTACCCTCACCTGTGACCTAAGCCTTGCCGTTCCCTCACATTAACCCTTGCCCCGAAAGGAAACCCACCACCAAACCTACACCTAAACCCCAAGCTGTACCCTACTCCTGGCCCGTACGCTGGCACTGACACGTGCGTCAGCACGTAGCCCGACCCTCCCACGTTTCTGTACCCTCACCTATGCCCTAAGCCTTGCCGTTCCCTAACCCTAACCCTAGCCCGGAACGGAAAACCACCACCAGCCCTAAACCTTACCCTACGCTTTAGCCTACTCCTGTCCCGTACGCTGGCACTGACCCGTGCGTCAGCACGTAGCCTGACCCTCCCACATTTACGTACAATCACCTGTGCCCTAAGCCTTGCCGTTCCCTAACCCTAACCCTAACCCAGAACGGAAACCCACCACCAGCCCTACACCTTACCCTACGCTTTAGCCTACTCCTGGCCCGTACGCTGGCACTGACCCGTGCGTCAGCACGTAGCCTGACACTCCCACGTTTCCGTACCCTCACCTGTGTCCTAAGCCTTTCCTTTCCCTAACCCTAACCCTATCCCAGAATGGAAACCCACCACCAGCCCTAAACCTAACCCCCAAGCCGTAGCCTACTCCTTGCCCGTACGCTGGCACTGACCTGTGCATCAGCACGTAGTCTGAACCTCCCACGTTTCCGTACCCTCACCTGTGCCCTAATCATTGACGTTCCCTAACCCTAACCCTGGCCCCGAACGGAAACCCAACACCAACCCTACACCTAACCCCCAAGCCGTAGCCTATTCCTGGCCCGTACGCTAGGACTGACCCGTGCGTCAGCAAGTAGCCTGAATCTCCCACGTTTCCATACTGTCACCTGTGCCCTAAGTCTTGCCGTTCCCTAACCCTAACCCTACCCCAGAACGGAAACCCACCACCAGCCCTACACTTTACCCTATGCCGCAGCCTACTCCTGGCCCGTTCGCTGGCAGTGAGCCATGCGTCAGCTTGTAGCCCGACCCTCCCACGTTTCTGTACCCTCACCTGTACCCTAAGCCCTGCCGTTCCCTAACCCTAACCCTAGCCCGGAACGGAAACCCACCACCGGCCCTACACCTTAGGCTACGCTGTAGCCTTCTCCTGGCCCGTACGCTGGCACTGACCCTTGCGTCAGCACTTGGCCTGACCCTCTCACGTTTCCGTACCCTCACCTGTGCCCTAAGCCTTGCCGTTCCCTAACCATAACCCTAGCCCGGAATGGAAACCCACCACCAGCCGTACACCATACCCTACGCCGTAGCCTACTCCTGGCCAGTACGCTGGCTCTGACCCGTGCGTCAGCACGTAGCCTGACCCTCTCACGTTTCCGTACCCTCACCTGTGCCCTAAGCCTTGCCATTTCGTAACCCTAACCCTAGACCCGAACGGAAACCCACCACCAACCCTACACCTAAGCCCCAAGCCGTAGACTACTCTTGGCCCGTACGCTGGCAGCGACCCGTGCGTCAGCACATAGCCTGCCCCTCCCTCGTTTCCGTACCCTCACCTGTGCCCTAAGACTTGCCGTTCCCTAACCCTAACCCTAGCCCACAAGGGAAACCCACCACCAGCCGTACACCTTACCCTACGCCGTAGCCTACTCCTGGCCCGTACGCTGGCACTGACACGTGCGTTAGCACGTAGCCTGACCCTACCACGTTTCCGTACCCTCACTTGTGCCCTAAGCCTTGCCGTTCCCTAACCCTAACCCTAGCCCGGAACGGAAACCCACCACCAGCCCTACACTTTACCCCCAAGCCGTAGCCTACTCCTGGCCTGTACGCTGGCACTGACACGTGCATCAGCATATAGCCTGACCCTCCCACGTTTCCATACCCTCACCTGTGCCCTAAGCCTTGCCGTTCTCTAACCTTAACCCTAGCCCGGAATTTAAACCCACCACCAGCCCTACACCTTACCCTATGCCGTAGCCTACTCCTGGCCCGTACGCAGGCACTGACACGTGCGTCAACACTTAGCTTGCCCCTCCCACGTTTCTGTACCCTCACCTGGGCCCTAAGACTTTCCGTTCCCTAACCGTAAACCTAGCCCCAAACGGAAACACACCACCAGCCCTAGACTTTACCCTACGCCTTAGCCTATTCCCGGCCCATACGCTGGCACTGACACGTGCGTTAGCACGTAGCCTGACCCTCCCACGTTTCTGTACCCTCAGCTGTGCCCTAAGCCTTGACGTTCCCTAACCCTAACCCTAGCCCGGAACGGAAACCCACCACCAGCCCTACACTTTACCCCCAAGCCGTAGCCTACTCCTGGCCTGTACGCTGGCACTGACACGTGCATCAGCATATAGCCTGACCCTCCCACGTTTCCATACCCTCACCTGTGCCCTAAGCCTTGCCGTTCTCTAACCTTAACCCTAGCCCGGAATTTAAACCCACCACCAGCCCTACACCTTACCCTATGCCGTAGCCTACTCCTGGCCCGTACGCAGGCACTGACACGTGCGTCAACACTTAGCTCGACCCTCCCACGTTTCTGTACCCTCACCTGGGCCCTAAGACTTTCCGTTCCCTAACCGTAAACCTAGCCCCAAACGGAAACACACCACCAGCCCTAGACCATACCCTACGCCTTAGCCTATTCCCGGCCCATACGCTGGCACTGACCCGTGCGTCAGCACGTAGCCTGACCCTCCCACGTTTCCGTACCCTCAGCTGTGCCCTAAGCCTTGCCGTTCCCTAACCCTAATCCTAGCCCTGAACGGAAACCCACCACCAGCCCTACACCTTACCCTACGCCGTAGCCTACTCCTGGCTCGTACGCTGGCACTGACACGTGCGCCAGCACATAGCCTGACCCTCCCACGTTTCTGTACCCTCACCTGTGCCCTAAGCTTTACCATTCCCTAACCCTAAACGTAGCCCAGAATGGAAACCCACCACCAGCCCTAGACCTTACCCTACGCCGTAGCCTACTCCTGGCCCGTACCCTGGCATTGACCCGTGTGTCAGCACGTAGCCTGAACCTCCCACGTGTCCGTACCCTCACCTGTGGCCTAAGCCTTGCCGTTCCCTAACCCTAAACCTAGACCCGAAAGGAAACACACCACCAACCCTACAACTAACCCCCAAGCCGTAGCCTACTCCTGGCCCATACGCTGGCACTGACCCATGCGTCAGCACGTAGCTTGACCCTCCCTCCTTTCCGTACCCTCACCTGTGCCCTAAGCCTTGCCATTCCCTAACCCTAACCCTAGCCCGGAACGGAAACCCACCACCAGCCCTACACCTTACCCTACGCCGTAGCCTACTCCTGGCCCGTACGCTGGCACTGACCCATGCGTCAGCACGTAGACTGACCCTCCCTCCTTTCGGTACCCTCACCTGTGCCCTAAGTCTTGCCATTCCCTAACCCTAACCCAAGCCCGGAACGGAAAACCACCACGAGCCCTACACCTTACCCTACACCGTAGCCTACTCCTGGCCCGTACGCAGGCACTGACACGTGCGTCAACACTTAGCCCGCCCCTCCCACGTTTCTGTACCCTCACCTGGGCCCTAAGACTTTCCGTTCCCTAACCATAAACCTAGCCCCAAACGGAAACACACCACCAGCCCTAGACCTTACCCTACGCCGTAGCCTATTCCCGGCCCATACGCTGTCACTGACCCTTGCGTCACCATGTAGCCTGACCCTCCCACGTTTCCGTACCCTCTACAGTGCCCTAAGCCTTGCCGTTCCCTAACCCTAACCCTAGCCCGGAACGGAAACCCACCACCAGCCCTACACCTTACCCTACGCCGTAGCCTACTCCTGGCCCGTACGCTGGCACTGACCCGTGCGTCAGCACATAGCCTGACCCTCCCACGTTTCTGTACCCTCACCTGTGCCCTAAGCTTTACCGTTCCCTAACCCTAACCGTAGCCCAGAATGGAAACCCACCACCAGCCCTAGACCTTACCCTACGCCGTAGCCTACTCCTGGCCCGTACCCTGGCATTGACCCGTGTGTCAGCACGTAGCCTGAAACTCCCACGTGTCCGTACACTCACCTGTGGCCTAAGCCTTGCCGTTCCCTAACCCTAAACCTAGCCCGGAACGGAAACCCACCACGAGCCCTACACATTACCCTACGCCGTAGCCTACTCCTGGCCCGTACGCTGGCACTGACCCGTGGGTCAGCACATAGCCTGACCCTCCCACGTTTCCGTACCCACAACTGTGCCCTAAGACTTGCCGTTCCCTAACCGTAACCCTAGCCCGGAACGGAAACCCACCACCAGCCCTACACCTTGCCCTACGCCGTAGCCTACTCCTGGCCCGTACGCTAGCACTGATGCGTGCGTCAACACGTAGCCTGACCCTCTGACGTTTCCGTACCCTCACCTGTGCCCTAAGCCTTGCTGTTCCTTAACCCTAACCCTAGTCCTGAATGGAAACCCACCACCAGCACTACACCTTACCCTACGCTGTAGCCTACTCCTGGGCCGTACGCAGGCAGTGACCCGTGCGTCAGCATGAAACCTGACCCTCCCACGTTTCCGTCCCCTCACCTGGGCCCTAAGACTTGCCGTTCCCTAACCCTAACCCTAGCCTGGAACAGAAACCCACCACAAGCCCTACACCTTAACCTACGCTGTAGCCTACTCCTGGCCCGTACGCTGGCACTGACCCGTGCGTCAGCACGTGGCCTGAGCCTCCCACGTTTCCGTACCCTCACCTGTGCCCTATGCCTTGCCATTCCCTAACCCTAAACGTAGCCCTGAACGGAAACCCACCACCGGCCCTACACCTTACCCTATGCCGTAGCCTATTACTGGCCCGTACGCTGGCACTGACCCGTGCGTCAGCACGTAGCCTGAACCTCCCACGTTTCCGTAACCTCACCTGTGTCCTAATCCTTGCCATTCACTAACACTAACCCAACCCCAGAACGCAAACCCACCACCATCCCTACACCTTACCCCCAAGCCGTAGCCTTCTCCTGGCTCGTACGCTGGCACTGACCCTTGCGTCAGCACTTGGCCTGACCCTCTCACGTTTCCGTACCCTCACCTGTGCCCTAAGCCTTGCCGTTCCCTAACCATAACCCTAGCCCGGAATGGAAACCCACCACCAGCCGTACACCATACCCTACGCCGTAGCCTACTCCTGGCCAGTACGCTGGCTCTGACCTGTGCGTCAGCACGTAGCCTGACCCTCTCACGTTTCCGTACCCTCACCTGTGCCCTAAGCCTTGCCATTTCCTAACCCTAACCCTAGACCCGAACGGAAACCCACCACCAACCCTACACCTAAGACCCAAGCCGTAGCCTACTCTTGGCCCGTACGCTGGCAGCGACCCGTGCGTCAGCACATAGCCTGCCCCTCCCTCGTTTCCGTACCCTCACCTGTGCCCTAAGCCTTGCCTTTCCCTAACACTAAACCTAGCCTGGAACGGAAACCCACCACCAGCCCTACACCTTACCCTACGCCGTAGCCTACTCCTGGCCCGTACGCTAGCACTGACCTGTGTGTCAACACGTAGCCTATCCCTCCCACGTTTCCGTACCCTCACCTGTGCCCTAACACTTGCCGTTCCCTAACCGTAACCCTAGACCGGAACGGAAAACCACCTCCAGCACTACACATTACCCTATGCCGTAGCCTACTCCTGGCCCATACGCTGGCACTGACCCTTGCGTCACCATGTAGCCTGACCCTCCCACGTTTCCGTACCCTCAACTGTGCCCTAAGCCTTGCCATTCCCTAACCCTAACCCTAGCCCGGAACGGAAACCCACCACCAGCCCTAAACCTTACCCTACGTCTTAGCCTACTTCTGGCCCGTACGCTGGCACTGACCCGTGAGTCAGCACATAGCCTGACCCTCCCACGTTTCTGTACCCTCACCTGTGCCCTAAGATTTACCGTTCCCAAACCCTAAACGTAGCACAGAATGGAAACCCACCACCAGCCCTAGACCTTACCCTACGCCGTAGCCTACTCCTGGCCCGTACCCTGGCATTGACCCGTGTGTCAGCACGTAGCCTGAACCTTCCACGTGTCCGTACCCTCACCTGTGGCCTAAGCCTTGCCGTTCCCTAACCCTAAACCTAGCCCCGAATGGAAACACACCACCAACCCTACCACTAACCCCCAAGCCGTAGCCTACACCTGGCCCATACGCTGGCACTGACCCATGCGTCAGCACGTAGCCTGACCCTATCTCCTTTCCGTACCCTCACCTGTGCCCTAAGCCTTGCCGTTCCCTAACACTAACCCAAGCCCGGAACGGAAAACCACCACGAGCCCTACACCTTTCCCTATACCGTAGCCTACTCCTGGCCCGTACGCAGGCACTGACACGTGCGTCAACACTTAGCCCGCCCCTCCCACGTTTCTGTACCCTCACCTGGGCCCTAAGACTTTCCGTTCCCTAACCGTAAACCTAGCCCCAAACGGAAACACACCACCAGCCCTAGACCTTACCCTACGCCGTAGCCTATTTCCGGCCCATACGCCTGCACTGACCCGTGCGTCAGCACATAGCCAGACCCTCCCACGTTTCCGTACCCTCACCTGTGCCCTAAGCCTTGCCGTTCCCTAACGCTAACCCTAGCCCCGAACAGAAACCCACCACCAAACCTAAACCTAACCCCCAAGCTGTAGCCTAATCCTGGCCCGTAGGCTGGCACTGACCCGTGCGGCAGCACATAGCCTGACCCTCCCACGTTTCCGTACCCTCACCTGTGCCCTAAGCCTTGCCGTTCCCTAACCCTAACGCTAGCCCGGAATTTAAACCCACCACCAGCCCTACACCTTACCCTACGCCGTAGACTACTCCTAGCCCGTACTCTAGCACTGACCCGTGCGTCAACACGTAGCCTGACCCTCGCACGTTTCCGTACCCTCACCTGTGCCCTAAGCCTTGCTGTTCCTTAACAATAACCCTAGGCCGGAACGGAAACCCAGCACCAGCCCTAGACCTTACACTACAATGTAGCCTACTCCTGGCCCGTACGCTGGCATTGACCCATGCGTCAGCACGTAGCCTGAACCTCCCAAGTTTCCGTACCCTCACCTGTGACCTAAGCCTTGCCGTTCCCTCACATTAACCCTTGCCCCGAAAGGAAACCCACCACCAAACCTACACCTAAACCCCAAGCTGTACCCTACTCCTGGCCCGTACGCTGGCACTGACACGTGCGTCAGCACGTAGCCCGACCCTCCCACGTTTCTGTACCCTCACCTATGCCCTAAGCCTTGCCGTTCCCTAACCCTAACCCTAGCCCGGAACGGAAAACCACCACCAGCCCTAAACCTTACCCTACGCTTTAGCCTACTCCTGTCCCGTACGCTGGCACTGACCCGTGCGTCAGCACGTAGCCTGACCCTCCCACATTTACGTACACTCACCTGTGCCCTAAGCCTTGCCGTTCCCTAACCCTAACCCTAACCCAGAAAGGAAACCCACCACCAGCCCTACACCTTACCCTACGCTTTAGCCTACTCCTGGCCCGTACGCTGGCACTGACCCGTGCGTCAGCACGTAGCCTGACACTCCCACGTTTCCGTACCCTCACCTGTGTCCTAAGCCTTTCCTTTCCCTAACCCTAACCCTATCCCAGAATGGAAACCCACCACCAGCCCTACACCTAACCCCCAAGCCGTAGCCTACTCCTTGCCCGTACGCTGGCACTGACCTGTGCATCAGCACGTAGCCTGAACCTCCCACGTTTCCGTACCCTCACCTGTGCCCTAATCATTGACGTTCCCTAACCCTAACCCTGGCCCCGAACGGAAACCCAACACCAACCCTACACCTAACCCCCAAGCCGTAGCCTATTCCTGGCCCGTACGCTAGGACTGACCCGTGCGTCAGCAAGTAGCCTGAATCTCCCACGTTTCCATACTGTCACCTGTGCCCTAAGTCTTGCCGTTCCCTAACCCTAACCCTACCCCAGAACGGAAACCCACCACCAGCCCTACACTTTACCCTATGCCGCAGCCTACTCCTGGCCCGTTCGCTGGCAGTGAGCCATGCGTCAGCTTGTAGCCCGACCCTCCCACGTTTCTGTACCCTCACCTGTACCCTAAGCCCTGCCGTTCCCTAACCCTAACCCTAGCCCGGAACGGAAACCCACCACCGGCCCTACACCTTAGGCTACGCTGTAGCCTTCTCCTGGCCCGTACGCTGGCACTGACCCTTGCGTCAGCACTTGGCCTGACCCTCTAACGTTTCCGTACCCTCACCTGTGCCCTAAGCCTTGCCGTTCCCTAACCATAACCCTAGCCCGGAATGGAAACCCACCACCAGCCGTACACCATACCCTACGCCGTAGCCTACTCCTGGCCAGTACGCTGGCTCTGACCCGTGCGTCAGCACGTAGCCTGACCCTCTCACGTTTCCGTACCCTCACCTGTGCCCTAAGCCTTGCCATTTCCTAACCCTAACCCTAGACCCGAACGGAAACCCACCACCAACCCTACACCTAAGCCCCAAGCCGTAGACTACTCTTGGCCCGTACGCTGGCAGCGACCCGTGCGTCAGCACATAGCCTGCCCCTCCCTCGTTTCCGTACCCTCACCTGTGCCCTAAGACTTGCCGTTCCCTAACCCTAACCCTAGCCCGCAAGGGAAACCCACCACCAGCCGTACACCTTACCCTACGCCGTAGCCTACTCCTGGACCGTACGCTGGCACTGACACGTGCGTTAGCACGTAGCCTGACCCTACCACGTTTCCGTACCCTCACTTGTGCCCTAAGCCTTGCCGTTCCCTAACCCTAACCCTAGCCCGGAACGGAAACCCACCACCAGCCCTACACTTTACCCCCAAGCCGTAGCCTACTCCTGGCCTGTACGCTGGCACTGACACGTGCATCAGCATATAGCCTGACCCTCCCACGTTTCCATACCCTCACCTGTGCCCTAAGCCTTGCCGTTCTCTAACCTTAACCCTAGCCCGGAATTTAAACCCACCACCAGCCCTACACCTTACCCTATGTCGTAGCCTACTCCTGGCCCGTACGCAGGCACTGACACGTGCGTCAACACTTAGCTTGCCCCTCCCACGTTTCTGTACCCTCACCTGGGCCCTAAGACTTTCCGTTCCCTAACCGTAAACCTAGCCCCAAACGGAAACACACCACCAGCCCTAGACTTTACCCTACGCCTTAGCCTATTCCCGGCCCATACGCTGGCACTGACCCGTGCGTCAGCACGTAGCCTGACCCTCCCACGTTTCTGTACCCTCAGCTGTGCCCTAAGCCTTGACGTTCCCTAACCCTAACCCTAGCCCGGAACGGAAACCCACCACCAGCCCTACACTTTACCCCCAAGCCGTAGCCTACTCCTGGCCTGTACGCTGGCACTGACACGTGCATCAGCATATAGCCTGACCCTCCCACGTTTCCATACCCTCACCTGTGCCCTAAGCCTTGCCGTTCTCTAACCTTAACCCTAGCCCGGAATTTAAACCCACCACCAGCCCTACACCTTACCCTATGCCGTAGCCTACTCCTGGCCCGTACGCAGGCACTGACACGTGCGTCAACACTTAGCTCGACCCTCCCACGTTTCTGTACCCTCACCTGGGCCCTAAGACTTTCCGTTCCCTAACCGTAAACCTAGCCCCAAACGGAAACACACCACCAGCCCTAGACCTTACCCTACGCCTTAGCCTATTCCCGGCCCATACGCTGGCACTGACCCGTGCGTCAGCACGTAGCCTGACCCTCCCACGTTTCCGTACCCTCAGCTGTGCCCTAAGCCTTGCCGTTCCCTAACCCTAACCCTAGCCAGGAACGGAAACCCACCACCAGCCCTACACCTTATCCTACGCCGTAGCCTACTCCTGGCCCGTACGCTGACACTGACCCTTGTGTCAGCACATAGCCTGAACCTCCCACGTTTCCATAACCTCACCTGTGCCCTAAGCCTTGCCGTTGCCTAATCCTAACCCTAGCCCCGAACGGAAATCCACCACCAACCCTCCAACTAACCCCAAGGCCGTAGCCTACTCATGGCCCGTACGCTGGCACTGACCCGTGTGTCTGCACACAGCCTGACCCTCCCACGTTTCCGTACCCTCACCTGTGCCCTAAGCCTTGCCGTTCCCTAACCCTAACCCTAGCCCCGAAGGGAAACCCACCACCAACCCTACACCTAACCCCCAAGCCGTAGCCTACTCCTGGGCCGTACGATGGTACTGCCCCGTGTTTCAGCACGTAGCCCGCCCCTCCCACGTTTCTGTACCCTCACCTGGGCCCTAAGACTTGCCATTCCCTAACCCTAACCCTAGCCAGGAAAGGAAACCCACAAAAAGCCCTAAACATTACCCCCAAGCCGTAGCCTACTCCTGGCCCGTACGCTGGCACTGACCCGTGCGTCAGCACGTAGCCTGACACTCCCACGTTTCTGTACCCTCACCTGTGCCCTAAGCCTTGCCGTTCCCTAACCCTAACCCTATCCCGGAACAGAAACCCACCACCAGCCCTACACCTAACCCCCAAGCCGTAGCCTACTCCTTGCCCGTACGCTGGCACTGACCTGTGCGTCAGCACGTAGCCTGAACATCCCACGTTTCCGTACCCTCACCTGTGCCCTAATCCTTGCCGTTCCCTTACCCTAACCCTAGCCCCGAACGGACACCCAACACCAACCCTACACCTAACCCCCAAGCCGTAGCCTATTCCTTGCCCGTACGCTAGCACTGACCAGTGCGTCAGCACGTAGCCTGACTCTCCCACGTTTCCATACCGTCACCTGTGCCCTAAGCCTTGCCGTTCCCTAACCCTAACCCTACCCCTGAACGGAAACCCACCACCAGCCCTACACATTACCCTATGCCGCAGCCTACTCCTGGCCCGTTCGCTGGCAATGAACCGTGCGTCAGCTTGTAGCCCGACCCTCCCACGTTTCTGTACCCTCACCTGTCCCCTAAGCCTTGCCGTTCCCTAACCATAACCCTAGCCCGGAATGGAAACCCACCACCAGCCGTACACTTTACCCTACGCCGTAGCCTACTCCTGGCCAGTACGCTGGCTCTGACACGTGCGTCAGCACATAGCCTGACCCTCTCACTTTTCCGTACACTCACCTGTGCCCTAAGCCTTGCCGTTTCCTAACCCTAACCCTAGACCCGAACGGAAACCCACCACCAACCCTACACCTAAGCCCCAAGCCGTAGTCTACTCTTGGCCCGTACGCTGGCAGTGACCCGTGCATCAGCACATAGCCTGCCCCTCCCTCGTTTCCGTACCCTCACCTGTGCCCTAAGCCTTGCCTTTCCCTAACCCCAACCCTAGCCCGGAACGGAAACCCACCACAAGCCCTACACCTTACCCTACGCCATAGCCTAATCCTGGCCCGTACACTAGCACTGACCCGTGTGTCAACACGTAGCCTAACCCTCCCACGTTTCCGTACCCTCACATGTGCCCTAACACTTGCCGTTCCCTAACCGTAACCCTAGACCGGAAGGGAAAACCACCACCAGCACTACACATTACCCTATGCCGTAGCCTACTCCTGGCCCATACGCTGGCACTGACCCTTGCGTCACCATGTAGCCTGACCCTCCCACGTTTCCGTACCCTCAACTGTGCCCTAAGCCTTGCCGTTCCCTAACCCTAATCCTAGCCCTGAACGGAAACCCACCACCAGCCCTACACATTACCCTACGCCGTAGCCTACTCCTGGCTCGTACGCTGGCACTGACACGTGCGCCAGCACATAGCCTGACCCTCCCACGTTTCTGTACCCTCACCTGTGCCCTAAGCTTTACCATTCCCTAACCCTAAACGTAGCACAGAATGGAAACCCACCACCAGCCCTAGACCTTACCCTACGCCGTAGCCTACTCCTGGCCCGTACCCTGGCATTGACCCGTGTGTCAGCACGTAGCCTGAACCTCCCACGTGTCCGTACCCTCACCTGTGGCCTAAGCCTTGCCGTTCCCTAACCCTAAACCTAGACCCGAACGGAAACACACCACCAACCCTACAACTAACCCCCAAGCCGTAGCCTACTCCTGGCCCATACGCTGGCACTGACCCATGCGTCAGCACGTAGCCTGACCCTCCCTCCTTTCCGTACCCTCACCTGTGCCCTAAGCCTTGCCATTCCCTAACCCTAACCCTAGCCCGGAACGGAAACCCACCACCAGCCCTACACCTTACCCTACGCCGTAGCCTACTCCTGGCCCGTACGCTGGCACTGACCCATGCGTCAGCACGTAGACTGACCCTCCCTCCTTTCGGTACCCTCACCTGTGCCCTAAGTCTTGCCGTTCCCTAACCCTAACCCAAGCCCGGAACGGAAAACCACCACGAGCCCTACACCTTACCCTACACCGTAGCCTACTCCTGGCCCGTACGCAGGCACTGACACGTGCGTCAACACTTAGCCCGCCCCTCCCACGTTTCTGTACCCTCACCTGGGCCCTAAGACTTTCCGTTCCCTAACCATAAACCTAGCCCCAAACGGAAACACACCACCAGCCCTAGACCTTACCCTACGCCGTAGCCTATTCCCGGCCCATACGCTGTCACTGACCCTTGCGTCACCATGTAGCCTGACCCTCCCACGTTTCCGTACCCTCAACAGTGCCCTAAGCCTTGCCGTTCCCTAACCCTAACCCTAGCCCGGAACGGAAACCCACCACCAGCCCTACACCTTACCCTACGCCGTAGCCTACTCCTGGCCCGTACGCTGGCACTGACCCGTGCGTCAGCACATAGCCTGACCCTCCAACGTTTCTGTACCCTCACCTGTGCCCTAAGCTTTACCGTTCCCTAACCCTAACCGTAGCCCAGAATGGAAACCCACCACCAGCCCTAAACCTTACCCTACGCCGTAGCCTACTCCTGGCCCGTACCCTGGCATTGACCCGTGTGTCAGCACGTAGCCTGAAACTCCCACGTGTCCGTACACTCACCTGTGGCCTAAGCCTTGCCGTTCCCTAACCCTAAACCTAGCCCGGAACGGAAACCCACCACGAGCCCTACACATTACCCTACGCCGTAGCCTACTCCTGGCCCGTACGCTGGCACTGACCCGTGGGTCAGCACATAGCCTGACCCTCCCACGTTTCCGTACCCACAACTGTGCCCTAAGACTTGCCGTTCCCTAACCGTAACCCTAGCCCGGAACGGAAACCCACCACCAGCCCTACACCTTGCCCTACGCCGTAGCCTACCCCTGGCCCTTACGCTAGCACTGATGCGTGCGTCAACACGTAGCCTGACCCTCTGACGTTTCCGTACCCTCACCTGTGCCCTAAGCCTTGCTGTTCCTTAACCCTAACCCTAGTCCTGAATGGAAACCCACCACCAGCACTACACCTTACCCTACGCTGTAGCCTACTCCTGGGCCGTACGCAGGCAGTGACCCGTGCGTCAGCATGAAACCTGACCCTCCCACGTTTCCGTCCCCTCACCTGGGCCCTAAGACTTGCCGTTCCCTAACCCTAACCCTAGCCTGGAACAGAAACCCACCACAAGCCCTACACCTTAACCTACGCTGTAGCCTACTCCTGGCCCGTACGCTGGCACTGACCCGTGCGTCAGCACGTGGCCTGAGCCTCCCACGTTTCCGTACCCTCACCTGTGCCCTATGCCTTGCCATTCCCTAACCCTAAACGTAGCCCTGAACGGAAACCCACCACCGGCCCTACACCTTACCCTATGCCGTAGCCTATTACTGGCCCGTACGCTGGCACTGACCCGTGCGTCAGCACGTAACCTGAACCTCCCACGTTTCCGTAACCTCACCTGTGCCCTAATCCTTGCCATTCACTAACACTAACCCAACCCCAGAACGCAAACCCACCACCATCCCTACACCTTACCCCCAAGCCGTAGCCTTCTCCTGGCTCGTACGCTGGCACTGACCCTTGCGTCAGCACTTGGCCTGACCCTCTCACGTTTCCGTACCCTCACCTGTGCCCTAAGCCTTGCCGTTCCCTAACCATAACCCTAGCCC
This sequence comes from Mesoplodon mirus, assembly GCF_964341445.2. NCBI lineage: Eukaryota > Metazoa > Chordata > Mammalia > Artiodactyla > Ziphiidae > Mesoplodon > Mesoplodon mirus. The sequence goes on from NC_138977.1 coordinate 72,858, forward strand.
GGAATGGAAACCCACCACCAGCCGTACACCATACCCTACGCCGTAGCCTACTCCTGGCCAGTACGCTGGCTCTGACCTGTGCGTCAGCACGTAGCCTGACCCTCTCACGTTTCCGTACCCTCACCTGTGCCCTAAGCCTTGCCATTTCCTAACCCTAACCCTAGACCCGAACGGAAACCCACCACCAACCCTACACCTAAGACCCAAGCCGTAGCCTACTCTTGGCCCGTACGCTGGCAGCGACCCGTGCGTCAGCACATAGCCTGCCCCTCCCTCGTTTCCGTACCCTCACCTGTGCCCTAAGCCTTGCCTTTCCCTAACCCTAAACCTAGCCCGGAACGGAAACCCACCACCAGCCCTACACCTTACCCTACGCCGTAGCCTACTCCTGGCCCGTACGCTAGCACTGACCTGTGCGTCAACACGTAGCCTATCCCTCCCACGTTTCCGTACCCTCACCTGTGCCCTAACACTTGCCGTTCCCTAACCGTAACCCTAGACCGGAACGGAAAACCACCTCCAGCACTACACATTACCCTATGCCGTAGCCTACTCCTGGCCCATACGCTGGCACTGACCCTTGCGTCACCATGTAGCCTGACCCTCCCACGTTTCCGTACCCTCAACTGTGCCCTAAGCCTTGCCATTCCCTAACCCTAACCCTAGCCCGGAACCGAAACCCACCACCAGCCCTAAACCTTACCCTACGTCTTAGCCTACTTCTGGCCCGTACGCTGGCACTGACCCGTGAGTCAGCACATAGCCTGACCCTCCCACGTTTCTGTACCCTCACCTGTGCCCTAAGATTTACCATTCCCAATCCCTAAACGTAGCACAGAATGGAAACCCACCACCAGCCCTAGACCTTACCCTACGCCGTAGCCTACTCCTGGCCCGTACCCTGGCATTGACCCGTGTGTCAGCACGTAGCCTGAACCTTCCACGTGTCCGTACCCTCACCTGTGGCCTAAGCCTTGCCGTTCCCTAACCCTAAACCTAGCCCCGAAAGGAAACACACCACCAAACCTACCACTAACCCCCAAGCCGTAGCCTACACCTGGCCCATACGCTGGCACTGACCCATGCGTCAGCACGTAGCCTGACCCTATCTCCTTTCCGTACCCTCACCTGTGCCCTAAGCCTTGCCGTTCCCTAACACTAACCCAAGCCCGGAACGGAAAACCACCACGAGCCCTACACCTTTCCCTATACCGTAGCCTACTCCTGGCCCGTACGCAGGCACTGACACGTGCGTCAACACTTAGCCCGACCCTCCCACGTTTCTGTACCCTCACCTGGGCCATAAGACTTTCCGTTCCCTAACCGTAAACCTAGACCCAAACGGAAACACACCACCAGCCCTAGACCTTACCCTACGCCATAGCCTATTTCCGGCCCATACGCCTGCACTGACCCGTGCGTCAGCACGTAGCCTGAACCTCCCACGTTTCCGTACCCTCACCTGTGCCCTAAGCCTTGCCGTTCCCTAACCCTAACCCTAGCCCGGAACGGAAACCCACCACCAGCCCTACACCCTACCCTACGCCGTAGCCTACTCAAGCCCGTACGCTGGCACTGACCCGTGCGTCAGCACGTAGCCTGAACCTCCCACGTTTCCGTACCCTCACCTGTGCCCTAATCCTTGACGTTCCCTAACCCTAACCCTGGCCCCGAACGGAAACCCAACACCAACCCTACACCTAACCCCCAAGCTGTAGCCTATTCCTGGCCCGTACGCTAGGACTGACCCGTGCGTCAGCAAGTAGCCTGAATCTCCCACGTTTCCATACTGTCACCTGTGCCCTAAGCCTTGCCGTTCCCTAACCCTAACCCTACCCCCGAACGGAAACCCACCACTAGCCCTACACTTTACCCTATGCCGCAGCCTACTCCTGGCCCGTTCGCTGGCAGTGAACCATGCGTCAGGTGTAGCCTGACCCTCCCACGTTTCTGTAACCTCACCTGTACCCTAAGCCCTGCCGTTCCCTAACCCTAACCCTAGCCCGGAACGGAAACCCAGCACCGGCCCTACACCTTAGCTTACGCTGTAGCCTTCTCCTGGCCCGTATGCTGGCACTGACCCGTGCGTCAGCACGTACCCCGACCCTCCCACGTTTCTGTACCCTCACCTGTGCCCAAAGCCTCGCCGTTCCCTAACCCTAAACCTAGAGCGGAACGGAAAACCACCACCAGCCCTACACCTTACTCTACGCCTTAGCCTACTCCGGGCCAGAACGCTGGCACTGACCCGTGCGTCAGCACATAGCCAGACCCTCCCACGTTTCCGTACCCTCACCTGTGCCCTAAGCCTTGCCGTTCCCTAACGCTAACCCTAGCCCCGAACAGAAACCCACCACCAAACCTAAACCTAACCCCCAAGCTGTAGCCTAATCCTGGCCCGTAGGCTGGCACTGACCCGTGCGGCAGCACATAGCCTGACCCTCCCACGTTTCCGTACCCTCACCTGTGCCCTAAGCCTTGCCGTTCCCTAACCCTAACGCTAGCCCGGAATTTAAACCCACCACCAGCCCTACACCTTACCCTACGCCGTAGACTACTCCTAGCCCGTACTCTAGCACTGACCCGTGCGTCAACACGTAGCCTGACCCTCGCACGTTTCCGTACCCTCACCTGTGCCCTAAGCCTTGCTGTTCCTTAACAATAACCCTAGGCCGGAACGGAAACCCAGCACCAGCCCTAGACCTTACACTACAATGTAGCCTACTCCTGGCCCGTACGCTGGCATTGACCCATGCGTCAGCACGTAGCCTGAACCTCCCAAGTTTCCGTACCCTCACCTGTGACCTAAGCCTTGCCGTTCCCTCACATTAACCCTTGCCCCGAAAGGAAACCCACCACCAAACCTACACCTAAACCCCAAGCTGTACCCTACTCCTGGCCCGTACGCTGGCACTGACACGTGCGTCAGCACGTAGCCCGACCCTCCCACGTTTCTGTACCCTCACCTATGCCCTAAGCCTTGCCGTTCCCTAACCCTAACCCTAGCCCGGAACTGAAACCCACCACCAGCCCTAAACCTTACCCTACGCTTTAGCCTACTCCTGTCCCGTACGCTGGCACTGACACGTGCGTCAGCACGTAGCCTGACCCTCCCACATTTACGTACACTCACCTGTGCCCTAAGCCTTGCCGTTCCCTAACCCTAACCCTAACCCGGAACGGAAACCCACCACCAGCCCTACACCTTACCCTACGCTTTAGCCTACTCCTGGCCCGTACGCTGGCACTGACCCGTGCGTCAGCACGTAGCCTGACACTCCCACGTTTCCGTACCCTCACCTGTGTCCTAAGCCTTTCCTTTCCCTAACCCTAACCCTATCCCAGAATGGAAACCCACCACCAGCCCTACACCTAACCCCCAAGCCGTAGCCTACTCCTTGCCCGTACGCTGGCACTGACCTGTGCATCAGCACGTAGCCTGAACCTCCCACGTTTCCGTACCCTCACCTGTGCCCTAATCCTTGACGTTCCCTAACCCTAACCCTGGCCCCGAACGGAAACCCAACACCAACCCTACACCTAACCCCCAAGCCGTAGCCTATTCCTGGCCCGTACGCTAGGACTGACCCGTGCGTCAGCAAGTAGCCTGAATCTCCCACGTTTCCATACTGTCACCTGTGCCCTAAGCCTTGCCGTTCCCTAACCCTAACCCTACCCCAGAACGGAAACCCACCACCAGCCCTACACTTTACCCTATGCAGCAGCCTACTCCTGGCCCGTTCGCTGGCAGTGAGCCATGCGTCAGCTTGTAGCCCGACCCTCCCACGTTTCTGTACCCTCACCTGTACCCTAAGCCCTGCCGTTCCCTAACCCTAACCCTAGCCCGGAACGGAAACCCACCACCGGCCCTACACCTTAGGCTACGCTGTAGCCTTCTCCTGGCCCGTACGCTGGCACTGACCCTTGCGTCAGCACTTGGCCTGACCCTCTCACGTTTCCGTACCCTCACCTGTGCCCTAAGCCTTGCCGTTCCCTAACCATAACCCTAGCCCGGAATGGAAACCCACCACCAGCCGTACACCATACCCTACGCCGTAGCCTACTCCTGGCCAGTACGCTGGCTCTGACCCGTGCGTCAGCACGTAGCCTGACCCTCTCACGTTTCCGTACCCTCACCTGTGCCCTAAGCCTTGCCATTTCCTAACCCTAACCCTAGACCCGAACGGAAACCCACCACCAACCCTACACCTAAGCCCCAAGCCGTAGACTACTCTTGGCCCGTACGCTGGCAGCGACCCGTGCGTCAGCACATAGCCTGCCCCTCCCTCGTTTCCGTACCCTCACCTGTGCCCTAAGACTTGCCGTTCCCTAACCCTAACCCTAGCCCGCAAGGGAAACCCACCACCAGCCGTACACCTTACCCTACGCCGTAGCCTACTCCTGGCCCGTACGCTGGCACTGACACGTGCGTTAGCACGTAGCCTGACCCTACCACGTTTCCGTACCCTCACTTGTGCCCTAAGCCTTGCTGTTCCCTAACCCTAACCCTAGCCCGGAACGGAAACCCACCACCAGCCCTACACTTTACCCCCAAGCCGTAGCCTACTCCTGGCCTGTACGCTGGCACTGACACGTGCATCAGCATATAGCCTGACCCTCCCACGTTTCCATACCCTCACCTGTGCCCTAAGCCTTGCCGTTCTCTAACCTTAACCCTAGCCCGGAATTTAAACCCACCACCAGCCCTACACCTTACCCTATGCCGTAGCCTACTCCTGGCCCGTACGCAGGCACTGACACGTGCGTCAACACTTAGCTTGCCCCTCCCACGTTTCTGTACCCTCACCTGGGCCCTAAGACTTTCCGTTCCCTAACCGTAAACCTAGCCCCAAACGGAAACACACCACCAGCCCTAGACTTTACCCTACGCCTTAGCCTATTCCCGGCCCATACGCTGGCACTGACCCGTGCGTCAGCACGTAGCCTGACCCTCCCACGTTTCTGTACCCTCAGCTGTGCCCTAAGCCTTGACGTTCCCTAACCCTAACCCTAGCCCGGAACGGAAACCCACCACCAGCCCTACACCATATCCTACGCCGTAGCCTACTCCTGGCCCGTACGCTGACACTGACCCTTGTGTCAGCACATAGCCTGAACCTCCCACGTTTCCATAACCTCACCTGTGCCCTAAGCCTTGCCGTTGCCTAACCCTAACCCTAGCCCCGAACGGAAATCCACCACCAACCCTCCACCTAACGCCAAGGCCGTAGCCTACTCATGGCCCGTACGCTGGCACTGACCCGTGTGTCTGCACACAGCCTGACCCTCCCACGTTTCCGTACCCTCACCTGTGCCCTAAGCCTTGCCGTTCCCTAACCCTAACCCTAGCCCCGAAGGGAAACCCACCACCAACCCTACACCTAACCCCCAAGCCGTAGCCTACTCCTGGCCCGTACGATGGCACTGACCCGTGTTTCAGCACGTAGCCCGCCCCTCCCACGTTTCTGTACCCTCACCTGGGCCCTAAGACTTGCCATTCCCTAACCCTAAACCTAGCCAGGAAAGGAAACCCACAAAAAGCCCTAAACATTACCCCCAAGCCGTAGCCTACTCCTGGCCCGTACGCTGGCACTGACCCGTGCGTCAGCACGTAGCCTGACACTCCCACGTTTCTGTACCCTCACCTGTGCCCTAAGCCTTGCCGTTCCCTAACCCTAACCCTATCCCGGAACAGAAACCCACCACCAGCCGTACACCTAACCCCCAAGCCGTAGCCTACTCCTTGCCCGTACGCTGGCACTGACCTGTGCGTCAGCACGTAGCCTGAACATCCCACGTTTCCGTACCCTCACCTGTGCCCTAATCCTTGCCGTTCCCTTACCCTAACCCTAGCCCCGAACGGACACCCAACACCAACCCTACACCTAACCCCCAAGCCGTAGCCTATTCCTGGCCCGTACGCTAGCACTGACCAGTGCGTCAGCACGTAGCCTGACTCTCCCACGTTTCCATACCGTCACCTGTGCCCTAAGCCTTGCCGTTCCCTAACCCTAACCCTACCCCTGAACGGAAACCCACCACCAGCCCTACACCTTACCCTATGCCGCAGCCTACTCCTGGCCCGTTCGCTGGCAATGAACCGTGCGTCAGCTTGTAGCCCGACCCTCCCACGTTTCTGTACCCTCACCTGTCCCCTAAGCCTTGCCGTTCCCTAACCATAACCCTAGCCCGGAATGGAAACCCACCACCAGCCGTACACTTTACCCTACGCCGTAGCCTACTCCTGGCCAGTACGCTGGCTCTGACCCGTGCGTCAGCACATAGCCTGACCCTCTCACTTTTCCGTACACTCACCTGTGCCCTAAGCCTTGCCGTTTCCTAACCCTAACCCTAGACCCGAACGGAAACCCACCACCAACCCTACACCTAAGCCCCAAGCCTTAGTCTACTCTTGGCCCGTACGCTGGCAGTGACCCGTGCATCAGCACATAGCCTGCCCCTCCCTCGTTTCCGTACCCTCACCTGTGCCCTAAGCCTTGCCTTTCCCTAACCCCAACCCTAGCCCGGAACGGAAACCCACCACCAGCCCTACACCTTACCCTACGCCATAGCCTAATCCTGGCCCGTACACTAGCACTGACCCGTGCGTCAACACGTAGCCTAACACTCCCACGTTTCCGTACCCTCACATGTGCCCTAACACTTGCCGTTCCCTAACCGTAACCCTAGACCGGAACGGAAAACCACCACCAGCACTACACATTACCCTATGCCGTAGCCTACTCCTGGCCCATACGCTGGCACTGACCCTTGCGTCACCATGTAGCCTGACCCTCCCACGTTTCCGTACCCTCAACAGTGCCCTAAGCCTTGCCGTTCCCTAACCATAACCCTAGCCCTGAACGGAAACCCACCACCAGCCCTACACCTTACCCTACGCCGTAGCCTACTCCTGGCTCGTACGCTGGCACTGACACGTGCGCCAGCACATAGCCTGACCCTCCCACGTTTCTGTACCCTCACCTGTGCCCTAAGCTTTACCATTCCCTAACCCTAAACGTAGCCCAGAATGGAAACCCACCACCAGCCCTAGACCTTACCCTACGCCGTAGCCTACTCCTGGCCCGTACCCTGGCATTGACCCGTGTGTCAGCACGTAGCCTGAACCTCCCACGTGTCCGTACCCTCACCTGTGGCCTAAGCCTTGCCGTTCCCTAACCCTAAACCTAGACCCGAAAGGAAACACCCCACCAACCCTACAACTAAACCCTAAGCCGTAGCCTACTCCTGGCCCATACGCTGGCACTGACCCATGCGTCAGCACGTAGCCTGACCCTCCCTCCTTTCCGTACCCTCACCTGTGCCCTAAGCCTTGCCATTCCCTAACCCTAACCCTAGCCCGGAACGGAAACCCACCACCAGCCCTACACCTTACCCTATGCCGTAGCCTACTCCTGGCCCGTACGCTGGCACTGACCCATGCGTCAGCACGTAGACTGACCCTCCCTCCTTTCCGTACCCTCACCTGTGCCCTAAGTCTTGCCGTTCCCTAACCCTAACCCAAGCCCGGAACGGAAAACCACCACGAGCCCTACACCTTACCCTACACCGTAGCCTACTCCTGGCCCGTACGCAGGCACTGACACGTGCGTCAACACTTAGCCCGCCCCTCCCACGTTTCTGTACCCTCACCTGGGCCCTAAGACTTTCCGTTCCCTAACCATAAACCTAGCCCCAAACGGAAACACACCACCAGCCCTAGACCTTACCCTACGCCGTAGCCTATTACCGGCCCGTACGTCTGCACTGACCCGTGCGTCAGCACGTAGCCTGACCCTCCCACGTTTCCGTACCCTCACCAGTGCCCTAAGCCTTGCCGTTCCCTAACCCTAACCCTAGCCCGGAACGGAAACCCACCACCAGCCCTACACCCTACCCTACGCCGTAGCCTACTCAAGCCCGTACGCTGGCACTGACCCGTGCGTCAGCACATAGCCTGAACCTCCCACGTTTCCGTAACCTCGCCTGTGCCCTAAGCCTTGCCGCTGCCTAACCCTAACCCTAGTCCCGAACGGAAATCCACCACCAACCATACACCTAACCCCAAAGCCGTAGCCTACTCCTGGCGCGTACGCTGGCTCTGACACGTGTGTCAGCACATAGCCTGAACCTCCCAAGTTTCTGTACCCTCACCTGTGCCCTAAGCCTTGCCGTTTCCTTACCCTAACCCTAGCCCCGAAGGGAAACCCACCACCAACCCTACACCTAACCCCCAAGCGTTAGCCTACTCCTGGCCCGTACGCTGGCACTGAGCCGTGTTTCAGCACGTAGCCCGCGCCTCCCACGTTTCTGTACCGTCACCTAGGCCATAAGACTTGCCGTTCCCTAACCCTAACCCTAGCCAGGAAAGGAAACCCACCAGAAGCCCTAAACATTACCCCCAAGCCGTAGCCTACTCCTGGCCCGTACGTTGGCACTGACCCGTGCGTCAGCACGTAGTCTGACACTCCCACGTTTCCGTACCCTCACCTGTGTCCTAAGCCTTTCCTTTCCCTAACCCTAACCCTATCCCAGAATGGAAACCCACCACCAGCCCTACACCTAACCCCCAAGCCGTAGCCTACTCCTTGCCCGTACGCTGGCACTGACCTGTGCATCAGCACGTAGCCTGAACCTCCCACGTTTCCGTACCCTCACCTGTGCCCTAAGCCTTGACGTTCCCTAACCCTAACCCTGGCCCCGAACGGAAACCCAACACCAACCCTACACCTAACCCCCAAGCTGTAGCCTATTCCTGGCCCGTACGCTAGGACTGACCCGTGCGTCAGCAAGTAGCCTGAATCTCCCACGTTTCCATACTGTCACCTGTGCCCTAAGCCTTGCCGTTCCCTAACACTAACCCTACCCCCGAACGGAAACCCACCACCAGCCCTACACTTTACCCTATGCCGCAGCCTACTCCTGGCCCGTTCGCTGGCAGTGAACCATGCGTCAGCTTGTAGCCCGACTCTCCCACGTTTCTGTACCCTCACCTGTACCCTAAGCCCTGCCGTTCCCTAACCCTAACCCTAGCCCGGAACGGAAACCCACCACCGGCCCTACACCTTAGCCTACGCTGTAGCCTTCTCCTGCCCCGTACGCTGGCACTGATCCGTGCGTCAGCACGTACACCGACCCTCCCACGTTTCTGTACCCTCACCTGTGCCCAAAGCCTCGCTGTTCCCTAACCCTAAACCTAGAGCGGAACGGAAAACCACCACCAGCCCTACACCTTACTCTACGCCTTAGCCTACTCCGGGCCAGAACGCTGGCACTGACCCGTGCGTCAGCACATAGCCAGACCCTCCCACGTTTCCGTACCCTCACCTGTGCCCTAAGCCTTGCCGTTCCCTAACGCTAACCCTAGCCCCGAACGGAAACCCACCACCAAACCTAAACCTAACCCCCAAGCTGTAGCCTAATCCTGGCCCGTAGGCTGGCACTGACCCGTGTGGCAGCACATAGCCTGACCCTCCCACGTTTCTGTACCCTCACCTGTGCCCTAAGCCTTGCCGTTCCCTAACCCTAACGCTAGCCCGGAATTTAAACCCACCACCAGCCCTACACCTTACCCTACGCCGTAGACTACTCCTAGCCCGTACTCTAGCACTGACCCGTGCGTCAACACGTAGCCTGACCCTCGCACGTTTCCGTACCCTCACCTGTGCCCTAAGCCTTGCTGTTCCTTAACAATAACCCTAGGCCGGAACGGAGACCCAGCACCAGCCCTAGACCTTACACTACAATGTAGCCTACTCCTGGCCCTTACGCTGGCATTGACCCATGCGTCAGCACGTAGCCTTAACCTCCCAATTTTCCGTACCCTCACCTGTGACCTAAGCCTTGCCGTTCCCTCACATTAACCCTTGCCCCGAAAGGAAACCCACCACCAACCCTACACCTAAACCCCAAGCTGTACCCTACTCCTGGCCCGTACGCTGGCACTGACCCGTGCGTCAGCACGTAGCCTGACCCTCCCACATTTACGTACACTCACCTGTGCCCTAAGCCTTGCCGTTCCCTAACCCTAACCCTAACCCGGAACGGAAACCCACCACCAGCCCTACACCTTACCCTACGCTTTAGCCTACTCCTGGCCCGTACGCTGGCACTGACCCGTGCGTCAGCACGTAGCCTGACACTCCCACGTTTCCGTACCCTCACCTGTGTCCTAAGCCTTTCCTTTCCCTAACCCTAACCCTATCCCAGAATGGAAACCCACCACCAGCCCTACACCTAACCCCCAAGCCGTAGCCTACTCCTTGCCCGTACGCTGGCACTGACCTGTGCATCAGCACGTAGCCTGAACCTCCCACGTTTCCGTACCCTCACCTGTGCCCTAATCCTTGACGTTCCCTAACCCTAACCCTGGCCCCGAACGGAAACCCAACACCAACCCTACACCTAACCCCCAAGCCGTAGCCTATTCCTGGCCCGTACGCTAGGACTGACCCGTGCGTCAGCAAGTAGCCTGAATCTCCCACGTTTCCATACTGTCACCTGTGCCCTAAGCCTTGCCGTTCCCTAACCCTAACCCTACCCCAGAACGGAAACCCACCACCAGCCCTACACTTTACCCTATGCCGCAGCCTACTCCTGGCCCGTTCGCTGGCAGTGAGTCATGCGTCAGCTTGTAGCCCGACCCTCCCACGTTTCTGTACCCTCACCTGTACCCTAAGCCCTGCCGTTCCCTAACCCTAACCCTAGCCCGGAACGGAAACCCTCCACCGGCCCTACACCTTAGGCTACGCTGTAGCCTTCTCCTGGCCCGTACGCTGGCACTGACCCTTGCGTCAGCACTTGGCCTGACCCTCTCACGTTTCCGTACCCTCACCTGTGCCCTAAGCCTTGCCGTTCCCTAACCATAACCCTAGCCCGGAATGGAAACCCACCACCAGCTGTACACCATACCCTACGCCGTAGCCTACTCCTGGCCAGTACGCTGGCTCTGACCCGTGCGTCAGCACGTAGCCTGACCCTCTCACGTTTCCGTACCCTCACCTGTGCCCTAAGCCTTGCCATTTCCTAACCCTAACCCTAGACCCGAACGGAAACCCACCACCAACCCTACACCTAAGACCCAAGCCGTAGCCTACTCTTGGCCCGTACGCTGGCAGCGACCCGTGCGTCAGCACATAGCCTGCCCCTCCCTCGTTTCCGTACCCTCACCTGTGCCCTAAGACTTGCCGTTCCCTAACCCTAACCCTAGCCCGCAAGGGAAACCCACCACCAGCCGTACACCTTACCCTACGCCGTAGCCTACTCCTGGCCCGTACGCTGGCACTGACACGTGCGTTAGCACGTAGCCTGACCCTACCACGTTTCCGTACCCTCACTTGTGCCCTAAGCCTTGCCGTTCCCTAACCCTAACCCTAGCCCGGAACGGAAACCCACCACCAGCCCTACACTTTACCCCCAAGCCGTAGCCTACTCCTGGCCTGTACGCTGGCACAGACACGTGCATCAGCATATAGCCTGACCCTCCCACGTTTCCATACCCTCACCTGTGCCCTAAGCCTTGCCGTTCTCTAACCTTAACCCTAGCCCGGAATTTAAACCCACCACCAGCCCTACAACTTACCCTATGCCGTAGCCTACTCCTGGCCCGTACGCAGGCACTGACACGTGCGTCAACACTTAGCTTGCCCCTCCCACGTTTCTGTACCCTCACCTGGGCCCTAAGACTTTCCGTTCCCTAACCGTAAACCTAGCCCCAAACGGAAACACACCACCAGCCCTAGACTTTACCCTACGCCTTAGCCTATTCCCGGCCCATATGCTGGCACTGACCCGTGCGTCAGCACGTAGCCTGACCCTCCCACGTTTCCGTACCCTCAGCTGTGCCCTAAGCCTTGCCGTTCCCTAACCCTAACCCTAGCCCGGAACGGAACCCCACCACCAGCCCTACACCTTATCCTACGCCGTAGCCTACTCCTGGCCCGTACGCTGACACTGACCCTTGTGTCAGCACATAGCCTGAACCTCCCACGTTTCCATAACCTCACCTGTGCCCTAAGCCTTGCCGTTGCCTAACCCTAACCCTAGCCCCGAACGGAAATCCACCACCAACCCTCCACCTAACCCCAAGGCCGTAGCCTACTCATGGCCCGTACGCTGGCACTGACCCGTGTGTCTGCACACAGCCTGACCCTCCCTCGTTTCCGTACCCTCACCTGTGCCCTAAGCCTTGCCGTTCCCTAACCCTAACCCTAGCCCCGAAGGGAAACCCACCACCAACCCTACACCTAACCCCCAAGCCGTAGCCTACTCCTGGCCCGTACGATGGCACTGACCCGTGTTTCAGCACGTAGCCCGCCCCTCCCACGTTTCTGTACCCTCACCTGGGCCCTAAGACTTGCCATTCCCTAACCCTAACCCTAGCCAGGAAAGGAAACCCACAAAAAGCCCTAAACATTACCCCCAAGCCGTAGCCTACTCCTGGCCCGTACGCTGGCACTGACCCGTGCGTCAGCACGTAGCCTGACATTCCCACGTTTCTGTACCCTCACCTGTGCCCTAAGCCTTGCCGTTCCCTAACCCTAACCCTATCCCGGAACAGAAACCCACCACCAGCCCTACACCTAACCCCCAAGCCGTAGCCTACTCCTTGCCCGTACGCTGGCACTGACCTGTGCGTCAGCACGTAGCCTGAACATCCCACGTTTCCGTACCCTCACCTGTGCCCTAATCCTTGCCGTTCCCTTACCCTAACCCTAGCCCCGAACGGACACCCAACACCAACCCTACACCTAACCCCCAAGCCGTAGCCTATTCCTGGCCCGTACGCTAGCACTGACCAGTGCGTCAGCACGTAGCCTGACTCTCCCACGTTTCCATACCGTCACCTGTGCCCTAAGCCTTGCCGTTCCCTAACCCTAACCCTACCCCTGAACGGAAACCCACCACCAGCCCTACACCTTACCCTATGCCGCAGCCTACTCCTGGCCCGTTCGCTGGCAATGAACCGTGCGTCAGCTTGTAGCCCGACCCTCCCACGTTTCTGTACCCTCACCTGTCCCCTAAGCCTTGCCGTTCCCTAACCATAACCCTAGCCCGGAATGGAAACCCACCACCAGCCGTACACTTTACCCTACGCCGTAGCCTACTCCTGGCCAGTACGCTGGCTCTGACCTGTGCGTCAGCACATAGCCTGACCCTCTCACTTTTCCGTACACTCACCTGTGCCCTAAGCCTTGCCGTTTCCTAACCCTAACCCTAGACCCGAACGGAAACCCACCACCAACCCTACACCTAAGCCCCAAGCCGTAGTCTACTCTTGGCCCGTACGCTGGCAGTGACCCGTGCATCAGCACATAGCCTGCCCCTCCCTCGTTTCCGTACCCTCACCTGTGCCCTAAGCCTTGCCTTTCCCTAACCCCAACCCTAGCCCGGAACGGAAACCCACCACCAGCCCTACACCTTACCCTACGCCATAGCCTAATCCTGGCCCGTACACTAGCACTGACCCGTGCGTCAACACGTAGCCTAACCCTCCCACGTTTCCGTACCCTCACATGTGCCCTAACACTTGCCGTTCCCTAACCGTAACCCTAGACCGGAACGGAAAACCACCACCAGCACTACACATTACCCTATGCCGTATCCTACTCCTGGCCCATACGCTGGCACTGACCCTTGCGTCACCATGTAGCCTGACCCTCCCACGTTTCCGTACCCTCAACTGTGCCCTAAGCCTTGCCATTCCCTAACCCTAACCCTAGCCCTGAACGGAAACCCACCACCAGCCCTACACCTTACCCTACGCCGTAGCCTACTCCTGGCTCGTACGCTGGCACTGACCCGTGCGCCAGCACATAGCCTGACCCTCCCACGTTTCTGTACCCTCACCTGTGCCCTAAGCTTTACCATTCCCTAACCCTAAACGTAGCCCAGAATGGAAACCCACCACCAGCCCTAGACCTTACCCTACGCCGTAGCCTACTCCTGGCCCGTACCCTGGCATTGACCCATGTGTCAGCACGTAGCCTGAACCTCCCACGTGTCCGTACCCTCACCTGTGGCCTAAGCCTTGCCGTTCCCTAACCCTAAACCTAGACCCGAAAGGAAACACACCACCAACCCTACAACTAACCCCTAAGCCGTAGCCTACTCCTGGCCCATACGCTGGCACTGACCCATGCGTCAGCACGTAGCCTGACCCTCCCTCCTTTCCGTACCCTCACCTGTGCCCTAAGCCTTGCCATTCCCTAACCCTAACCCTAGCCCGGAACGGAAACCCACCACCAGCCCTACACCTTACCCTATGCCGTAGCCTACTCCTGGCCCGTACGCTGGCACTGACCCATGCGTCAGCACGTAGACTGACCCTCCCTCCTTTCCGTACCCTCACCTGTGCCCTAAGTCTTGCCGTTCCCTAACCCTAACCCAAGCCCGGAACGGAAAACCACCACGAGCCCTACACCTTACCCTACACCGTAGCCTACTCCTGGCCCGTACGCAGGCACTGACACGTGCGTCAACACTTAGCCCGCCCCTCCCACGTTTCTGTACCCTCACCTGGGCCCTAAGACTTTCCGTTCCCTAACCATAAACCTAGCCCCAAACGGAAACACACCACCAGCCCTAGACCTTACCCTACGCCGTAGCCTATTACCGGCCCGTACGCCTGCACTGACCCGTGCGTCAGCACGTAGCCTGAACCTCCCACGTTTCCGTACCCTCACCTGTGCCCTAAGCCTTGCCGTTCCCTAACCCTAACCCTAGCCCGGAACGGAAACCCACCACCAGCCCTACACCCTACCCTACGCCGTAGCCTACTCAAGCCCGTACGCTGGCACTGACCCGTGCGTCAGCACATAGCCTGAACCTCCCACGTTTCCGTAACCTCACCTGTGCCCTAAGCCTTGCCGTTGCCTAACCCTAACCCTAGTCCCGAACGGAAATCCACCACCAACCATACACCTAACCCCAAAGCCGTAGCCTACTCCTGGCGCGTACGCTGGCTCTGACCCGTGTGTCAGCACATAGCCTGACCCTCCCAAGTTTCTGTACCCTCACCTGTGCCCTAAGCCTTGCCGTTTCCTAACCCTAACCCTAGCCCCGAAGGGAAACCCACCACCAACCCTACACCTAACCCCCAAACGTTAGCCTACTCCTGGCCCGTACGCTGGCACTGAGCCGTGTTTCAGCACGTAGCCCGCGCCTCCCACGTTTCTGTACCGTCACCTAGGCCCTAAGACTTGCCGTTCCCTAACCCTAACCCTAGCCAGGAAAGGAAACCCACCAGAAGCCCTAAACATTACCCCCAAGCCGTAGCCTACTCCTGGCCCGTACGTTGGCACTGACCCGTGCGTCAGCACGTAGCCTGACACTCCCACGTTTCCGTACCCTCACCTGTGTCCTAAGCCTTTCCTTTCCCTAACCCTAACCCTATCCCAGAATGGAAACCCACCACCAGCCCTACACCTAACCCCCAAGCCGTAGCCTACTCCTTGCCCGTACGCTGGCACTGACCTGTGCATCAGCACGTAGCCTGAACCTCCCACGTTTCCGTACCCTCACCTGTGCCCTAATCCTTGACGTTCCCTAACCCTAACCCTGGCCCCGAACGGAAACCCAACACCAACCCTACACCTAACCCCCAAGCTGTAGCCTATTCCTGGCCCGTACGCTAGGACTGACCCGTGCGTCAGCAAGTAGCCTGAATCTCCCATGTTTCCATACTGTCACCTGTGCCCTAAGCCTTGCCGTTCCCTAACACTAACCCTACCCCCGAACGGAAACCCACCAGCAGCCCTACACTTTACCCTATGCCGCAGCCTACTCCTGGCCCGTTCGCTGGCAGTGAACCATGCGTCAGCTTGTAGCCCGACTCTCCCACGTTTCTGTACCCTCACCTGTACCCTAAGCCCTGCCGTTCCCTAACCCTAACCCTAGCCCGGAACGGAAACCCACCACCGGCCCTACACCTTAGCCTATGCTGTAGCCTTCTCCTGCCCCGTACGCTGGCACTGATCCGTGCGTCAGCACGTACCTCGACCCTCCCACGTTTCTGTACCCTCACCTGTGCCCAAAGCCTCGCCGTTCCCTAACCCTAAACCTAGAGCGGAACGGAAAACCACCACCAGCCCTACACCTTACTCTACGCCTTAGCCTACTCCGGGCCAGAACGCTGGCACTGACCCGTGCGTCAGCACATAGCCAGACCCTCCCACGTTTCCGTACCCTCACCTGTGCCCTAAGCCTTGCCGTTCCCTAACCCTAACGCTAGCCCGGAATTTAAACCCACCACCAGCCCTACACCTTACCCTACGCCGTAGACTACTCCTAGCCCGTACTCTAGCACTGACCCGTGCGTCAACACGTAGCCTGACCCTCGCACGTTTCCGTACCCTCACCTGTGCCCTAAGCCTTGCTGTTCCTTAACAATAACCCTAGGCCGGAACGGAAACCCAGCACCAGCCCTAGACCTTACACTACAATGTAGCCTACTCCTGGCCCGTACGATGGCATTGACCCATGCGTCAGCACGTAGCCTGAACCTCCCAAGTTTCCGTACCCTCACCTGTGACCTAAGCCTTGCCGTTCCCTCACATTAACCCTTGCCCCGAAAGGAAACCCACCACCAACCCTACACCTAAACCCCAAGCTGTACCCTACTCCTGGCCCGTACGCTGGCACTGACACGTGCGTCAGCACGTAGCCCGACCCTCCCACGTTTCCGTACCCTCACCTATGCCCTAAGCCTTGCCGTTCCCTAACCCTAACCCTAGCCCGGAACGGAAAACCACCACCAGCCCTAAACCTTACCCTACGCTTTAGCCTACTCCTGTCCCGTACGCAGGCACTGACCCGTGCGTAAGCACGTAGCCTGACCCTCCCACATTTACGTACACTCACCTGTGCCCTAAGCCTTGCCATTCCCTAACCCTAACCCTAACCCGGAACGGAAACCCACCACCAGCCCTAAACCTTACCCTACGCTTTAGCCTACTCCTGGCCCGTACGCTGGCACTGACCCGTGCGTCTGCACGTAGCCTGACACTCCCACGTTTCCGTACCCTCACCTGTGTCCTAAGCCTTTCCTTTCCCTAACCCTAACCCTATCCCAGAATGGAAACCCACCACCAGCCCTACACCTAACCCCCAAGCCGTAGCCTACTCCTTGCCCGTACGCTGGCACTGACCTGTGCATCAGCACGTAGCCTGAACCTCCCACGTTTCCGTACCCTCACCTGTGCCCTAATCCTTGACGTTCCCTAACCCTAACCCTGGCCCCGAACGGAAACCCAACACCAACCCTACACCTAACCCCCAAGCCGTAGCCTATTCCTGGCCCGTACGCTAGGACTGACCCGTGCGTCAGCAAGTAGCCTGAATCTCCCACGTTTCCATACTGTCACCTGTGCCCTAAGCCTTGCCGTTCCCTAACCCTAACCCTACCCCCGAACGGAAACCCACCACCAGCCCTACACTTTACCCTATGCAGCAGCCTACTCCTGGCCCGTTCGCTGGCAGTGAACCATGCGTCAGCTTGTAGCCCGACTCTCCCACGTTTCTGTACCCTCACCTGTACCCTAAGCCCTGCCGTTCCCTAACCCTAACCCTAGCCCGGAACGGAAACCCACCACCGGCCCTACACCTTAGCCTACGCTGTAGCCTTCTCCTGGCCCGTACGCTGGCACTGATCCGTGCGTCAGCACGTACCCCGACCCTCCCACGTTTCTGTACCCTCACCTGTGCCCAAAGCCTCGCCGTTCCCTAACCCTAAACCTAGAGCGGAACGGAAAACCACCACCAGCCCTACACCTTACTCTACGCCTTAGCCTACTCCGGGCCAGAACGCTGGCACTGACCAGTGCGTCAGCACATAGCTAGACCCTCCCACGTTTCCGTACCCTCACCTGTGCCCTAAGCCTTGCCGTTTCCTAACGCTAACCCTAGCCCCGAAAGGAAACCCACCACCAAACCTAAACCTAACCCCCAAGCAGTAGCCTAATCCTGGCCCGTAGGCTGGCACTGACCCGTGCGGCAGCACATAGCCTGACCCTCCCACGTTTCCGTACCCTCACCTGTGCCCTAAGCCTTGCCGTTCCCTAACCCTAACGCTAGCCCGGAATTTAAACCCACCACCAGCCCTACACCTTACCCTACGCCGTAGCCTACTCCTGGCCCGTACTCTAGCACTGACCCGTGCGTCAACACGTAGCCTGACCCTCGCACGTTTCCGTACCCTCACCTGTGCCCTAAGCCTTGCTGTTCCTTAACAATAACCCTAGGCCGGAACGGAAACCCACCACCAGCCCTAGACCTTACACTACGCCGTAGCCTACTCCTGGCCCGTACGCTGGCATTGACCCATGCGTCAGCACGTAGCCTGAACCTCCCAAGTTTCCGTACCCTCACCTGTGACCTAAGCCTTGCCGTTCCCTCACATTAACCCTTGCCCCGAAAGGAAACCCACCACCAACCCTACACCTAAACCCCAAGCTGGACCCTACTCCTGGCCCGTACGCTGGCACTGACACGTGCGTCAGCACGTAGCCCGACCCTCCCACGTTTCCGTACCCTCACCTATGCCCTAAGCCTTGCCGTTCCCTAACCCTAACCCTAGCCCCGAATGGAAACCCATTACCAACCCTACACCTAACCCCCAAGCCGTACCCTATTCCTGGCCCGTACGCTGGCACTGACCCGTGCGTAAGCACGTAGCCTGACCCTCCCACATTTACGTACACTCACCTGTGCCCTAAGCCTTGCCGTTCCCTAACCCTAACCCTAACCCGGAACGGAAACCCACCACCAGCCCTACACCTTACCCTACGCTTTAGCCTACTCCTGGCCCGTACGCTGGCACTGACCCGTGCGTCAGCACGTAGCCTGACACTCCCACGTTTCCGTACCCTCACCTGTGTCCTAAGCCTTTCCTTTCCCTAACCCTAACCCTATCCCAGAATGGAAACCCACCACCAGCCCTACACCTAACCCCCAAGCCGTAGCCTACTCCTTGCCCGTACGCTGGCACTGACCTGTGCATCAGCACGTAGCCTCAACCTCCCACGTTTCCGTACCCTCACCTGGGCCCTAATCCTTGACGTTCCCTAACCCTAACCCTGGCCCCGAACGGAAACCCAACACCAACCCTACACCTAACCCCCAAGCCGTAGCCTATTCCTGGCCCGTACGCTAGGACTGACCCGTGCGTCAGCAAGTAGCCTGAATCTCCCACGTTTCCATACTGTCACCTGTGCCCTAAGCCATGCCGTTCCCTAACACTAACCCTACCCCAGAACGGAAACCCACCACCAGCCCTACACTTTACCCTATGCCACAGCCTACTCTTGGCCCGTTCGCTGGCAGTGAGGCATGCGTCAGCTTGTAGCCCGACCCTTCCACGTTTCTGTACCCTCACCTGTACCCTAAGCCCTGCCATTCCCTAACCCTAACCCTAGCCCGGAACGGAAACCCACCACCAGCCCTACACCTTACCCTACGCCGTAGCCTACTCCTGGCTCGTACGCTGGCACTGACACGTGCGCCAGCACATAGCCTGACCCTCCCACGTTTCTGTACCCTCACCTGTGCCCTAAGCTTTACCATTCCCTAACCCTAAACGTAGCCCAGAATGGAAACCCACCACCAGCCCTAGACCTTACCCTACGCCGTAGCCTACTCCTGGCACGTACCCTGGCATTGACCCGTGTGTCAGCACGTAGCCTGAACCTCCCACGTGTCCGTACCCTCACCTGTGGCCTAGCCTTGCCGTTCCCTACCCCTAAACCTAGACCCGAAAGGAAACACACCACCAACCCTACAACTAACCCCCAAGCCGTAGCCTACTCCTGGCCCATACGCTGGCACTGACCCATGCGTCAGCACGTAGCCTGACCCTCCCTCCTTTCCGTACCCTCACCTGTGCCCTAAACCTTGCCATTCCCTAACCCTAACCCTAGCCCGGAACGGAAACCCACCACCAGCCCTACACCTTACCCTATGCCGTAGCCTACTCCTGGCCCGTACGCTAGCACTGACCCATGCGTCAGCACGTAGACTGACCCTCCCTCCTTTCCGTACCCTCACCTGTGCCCTAAGTCTTGCCGTTCACTAACCCTAACCCAAGCCCGGAACGGAAAACCACCACGAGCCCTAAACCTTACCCTACACCGTAGCCTACTCCTGGCCCGTACGCAGGCACTGACACGTGCGTCAACACTTAGCCCGCCCCTCCCACGTTTCTGTACCCTCACCTGGGCTCTAAGACTTTCCGTTCCCTAACCATAAACCTAGCCCCAAACGGAAACACACAACCAGCCCTAGACCATACCCTACGCCGTAGCCTATTCCCGGCCCATACGTTGTCACTGACCCTTGCGTCACCATGTAGCCTGACCCTCCCACGTTTCCGTACCCTCAACAGTGCCCTAAGCCTTGCCGTTCCCTAACCCTAACCCTAGCCCGGAACGGAAACCCACCACCAGCCCTACACCTTACCCTACGCCGTAGCCTACTCCTGGCCAGTACGCTGGCTCTGACCCGTGCGTCAGCACGTAGCCTGACCCTCTCACGTTTCCGTACCCTCACCTGTGCCCTAAGCCTTGCCATTTCCTAACCCTAACCCTAGACCCGAACGGAAACCCACCACCAACCCTACACCTAAGACCCAAGCCGTAGCCTACTCTTGGCCCGTACGCTGGCAGCGACCCGTGCGTCAGCACATAGCCTGCCCCTCCCTTGTTTCCGTACCCTCACCTGTGCCCTAAGCCTTGCCTTTCCCTAACCCTAAACCTAGCCCGGAACGGAAACCCACCACCAGCCCTACACCTTACCCTACGCCGTAGCCTACTCCTGACCCGTACGCTAGCACTGACCCGTGCGTCAACACGTAGCCTAACCCTCCCACGTTTCCGTACCCTCACCTGTGCCCTAACACTTGCCGTTCCCTAACCGTAACCCTAGACCGGAACGGAAAACCACCTTCAGCACTACACATTACCCTATGCCGTAGCCTACTCCTGGCCCATACGCTGGCACTGACCCTTGCGTCACCATGTAGCCTGACCCTCGCACGTTTCCGTACCCTCACCTGTGCCCTAAGCCTTGCTGTTCCTTAACAATAACCCTAGGCCTGTACGGAAACCCACCACCAGCCCTAGACCTTACACTACGCCGTAGCCTACTCCTGGCCCGTACGCTGTCATTGACCCATGCGTCAGCACGTAGCCTGAACCTCCCAAGTTTCCGTACCCTCACCTGTGACCTAAGCCTTTCCGTTCCCTCACACTAACCCTTGCCCCGAAAAGAAACCCACCACCAACCCTACACCTAAACCCCAAGCTGGACCCTACTCCTGGCCCGTACGCTGGCACTGACACGTGCGTCAGCACGTAGCCCGACCCTCCCACGTTTCCGTACCCTCACCTATGCCCTAAGCCTTGCCGTTCCCTAACCCTAACCCTAGCCCCGAATGGAAACCCATCACCAACCCTACACCTAACCCCCAAGCCGTACCCTACTCCTGGCCCGTACGCTGGCACTGACCCATGCGTAAGCACGTAGCCTGACCCTCCCACATTTACGTACACTCACCTGTGCACTAAGCCTTGCCGTTCCCTAACCCTAACCCTAGCCCGGAACGGAAAACCACCACCAGCCCTAGACCTTACCCTATGCTTTAGCCTACTCCTGGCCCGTACGCTGGCACTGACCCGTTCGTCAGCACGTAGCCTGACCCTCCCACATTTACGTACACTCACCTGTGCCCTAAGCCTTGCCGTTCCCTAACCCTAACCCTAGCCCGGAACGGAAACACACCACCGGTCCTACACCTTACCCTATGTCGTAGCCTACTACTGGCCCGTATGCTGGCACTGAACCGAGCGTCAGCACGTAGCCTGACCCTCCCACGTTTCCGTACCCTCACCTGTGCCCTAAGCCTTGCCGTTCACTAACCCTAACCCTAGCCATGAATTTAAAACCACCACCAGCCCTACACCTTACCCTATGCCGTAGCCTACTACTGGCCCATACGCTGGCACTGAACCGTGCGTTAGCACGTAGCCTGACCCTCCCACGTTTCCGTACCCTCACCTGTGCCCTAAGCCTTGCCGTTCCCTAACCCTAACCCTAGCCCTGAACGGAAACCCACCACCAACCCTACACCTAACCCCAAAGCTGAAGCCTACTCCTGGCCCGTACGCTGGCAGTGACCCGTGCTTCAGCACATAGCCTGACCCTCCCACGTTTCCATACCCTCACCTGTGCCCTCAGCCTTGCCGTTCTCTAACCCTAACCCTAACCCGTAATTTAAAACCACCACCAGCCCTAAACATTACCCTATGCCGTAGCCTACTCCTGGGCCATACTCTAGCACTGACCCGTGCGTCAACACGTAGCCTGACCCTCCCACGTTTCCGTACCCTCACCTGTGCCCTAAGCCTTGCTGTTCTTTAACAATAACCCTAGCCCAGAACGGAAACCCACCACCAGCCCTAGACATTAGCCTACGCCGTTGCCTACTCCTGGCCCGTACGCTGGCATTGACACGTGCGTCAGCACGTAGATTGAACCTCCCAAGTTTCCGTACCCTCAACTGTGGCCTAAGCCTTGCCGTTCCCTAACCCTAACCCTAGCCCCGAAGGGAAACCCACCACCAACCCTACACCTAACCCCCAAGCCCTAGCCTACTCCTGGCCCGTACGCTGGCACTGACCCATGCGTCAGCACGTAGCCTGACCCTCTCACGTTTCTGTACCCTCACCTGTGCCCTAAGCCTTGCCGTTCCCTAACCCTAACCCTAGCCAGGAACGGAAATCCACCACCAGACCTACACATTACCCTACGCCGTAGCCTACTCCTGCCCCATACGCTGGCACTGACACGTGCGTCACCATGTAGCCCGCCCCTCCCCCGTTTCTGTACCCTCACCTGGGCCCTAAGCCTTGCAGTTCCCTAACCCTAAAGCTAGCCCCAAACGGAAACCCACCAGCAGCCCTAAACCTTACCCTACGCCGTAGCCTATTCCCGGCCCATACGCTGGCACTGACCCGTGCGTCAGCATGTAGCCTGACCTTCCAATGTTTCCGTACCCTCACCTGTGCCCTAAGCATCGCCATTCCCTAACCCTAACACTTGCCCTGAACGGAAACCCACCACCAAACATACACGTAACCTCCAAGCCGTAGCCTACTCCTGGCCCGTACGCTGGCACTCACCCATGCATCAGCACATGTCCTGAGCCTCCCACGTTTCCGTACCCTCAGCTGTGCCCTAAGCCTTGCCGTTCCCTAACCCTAACCCTAGCCCGGAACGGAAACCCACCACCGGTCCTACACCTTACCCTATGCCGTAGCCGACTACTGGCCCGTATGCTGGCAATGAACCGTGCGTCAGCACGTAGCCTGACCCTCGCACGTTTCCGTACCCTCACCTGTGCCCTAAGCTTTGCCGTTCCCTAACCCTAACCCTAGCCCGGAATGGAAACCCACCACCAGCCCTACACCTTACCCTACGCCGTAGCCTATTCCTGGCCCATACGCTGGCACTGACCCGTGCGACAGCACGTAGTCTGACCCTCCCACGTTTCCGTACCCACACTTGTGCCCTAAGCCTTGCCGTTCCCTAACCCTAACCCTAGCCCAGAACTGAAACCCACCACCAGCCCTACAACTTACCCCCACGCCATAGCCTACTCCTGGCCCGTACGCTGGCACTGACCCATGCGTCAGCACGTAGCCTGACCCTCCCACGTTTCCGTACCGTCACCTGTGCCCTAAGCCTTGCCGTTCCCTAACCCTAACCCTAGCCCGGAACGGAAACCCACCACCAGCCCTACACCTTACCCTACGCCGTAGCCTACTCCTGGCCCGTACGCTGGCACTGACCCGTGCGTCAGCACATAGCCTGACCCTCCCACGTTTCCATTCCCTCACCTGTGCCCGAAGCCTTGCCGTTTCCTAACCCTAACCCTAGCCTGGAATGGAAACCCACAACCAGCCTTACACCTTACCCTACGCCGTAGACTACTCCTGGCCAATACGCTGGCAATGAACTGTGCGTCAGCACATAGCCTGTCCCTCCCATGTTTCCGTACCATCACATGTGCCCTAAGCCTTGCCGTTCCCTAACCCTAACCCTAGCCCCGAATGGAAACCCACCACCAACCCTACATCTAACACCCAAGCCGTAGCCTACTCCTGGCCCGTACGCTGGCACTGACCTGTGCGTCAGCACGTAGCCTGACCCTCCCACGTTTCCGTACCCTCACCTGTGCCCTAATCCTTGCAGTTCCATAACCCTAACCCTAGCCCGGAACGGAAAAGCACTACCAGCCCTACACCATACCCTACACCGTAGCCTACTCCTCGCTCGTACGCTAGCACTGACACGTGCGTCAGCACGTAGCCCGAACCTCCCACGTTTCTGTACCCTCACCTGTGCCCGAAGCTTTGCCGTTCCCTAACCCTAACCGTAGCCCAGAATGGAAACCCACCACCAGCCCTACACCTTACCCCACGCCATAGCCTACTGTGGCCCGTACGCTGGCACTGACCCATGCGTCAGCACGTAGCCTGACCCTCCCACGTTTCCGTACCGTCACCTGTGCCCTATGCCTTGCCGTTCCCTAACCCTAACCCTAGCCCGGAACGGAAACCCACCACCAGCCCTAAACCTTACCCTACACTGTAGCCTACTCCTGGCCCATACGCTGGCACTGACCCGTGCGTCAGCATGTAGCCTGACCCTCCCACGTTTCCATACCCTCACCTGTGCCCGAAGCCTTGCCGTTTCCTAACCCTAACCCTAGCCTGGAACGGAAACCAACCACCGGTCCTACACCTTACCCTATGTCGTAGCCTACTACTGGCCCGTATGCTGGCACTGAACCGTGCGTCAGCACGTAGCCTGACCCTCCCACGTTTCCGTACCCTCACCTGTGCCCTAAACCTTGCCGTTCACTAACCCTAACCCTAGCCATGAATTTAAACCCACCACCAGCCCTACACCTTACCCTATGCCGTAGCCTACTACTGGCCCGTACGCTGGCACTGAACCATGCGTTAGCACGTAGCCTGACCCTCCCACGTTTCCGTACCCTCACCTGTGCCCTAAGCCTTGCCGTTCCCTAACCCTAATCCTAGCCCTGAACGGAAACCCACCACCAACCCTTCACCTAACCCCAAAGCTGTAGCCTACTCCTTGCCCGTACACTGGCAGTGACCCGTGCGTCAGCACATAGCCTGACCCTCCCACGTTTCCATACCCTCACCTGTGCCCTCAGCCTTGCCGTTCTCTAACCCTAACCCTAGCCCGTAATTCAAACACGCCACCAGCCCTAAACATTACCCTATGCCGTAGACTACTCCTGGCCCATACTCTAGCACTGACCCGTGCGTCAACACGTAGCCTGACCCTCCCACGTTTCCGTACCCTCACCTGTGCCCTAAGCCTTGCTGTTCTTTAACCATAACCCTAGCCCAGAACGGAAACCCACCACCAGCCCTAGACATTAGCCTACGCCGTTGCCTACTCCTGGCCCGTACGCTGGCATTGACACGTGCGTCAGCACGTAGATTGAATCTCCCAAGTTTCCGTACCCTCACCTGTGGCCTAAGTCTTGCCGTTCCCTAACCCTAACCCTAGCCCCGAAGGGAAACCCACCACCAATCCTACAACTAACCCCCAAGCCGTAGCCTACTCCTGGCCCGTACGGCACTGACCCATGCGTCACCACGTAGTCTGACCCTCCCTCCTTTCCGTACCCTCACCTGTGCCCTAAGCCTTGCCGTTCCCTAACCCTAACCCAGGCCTGGAACGGAAAACCACCACCAGCCCTACACCTTACCCTACGCCGTAGCCTCTCCTGGCCCGTACGCAGGCACTGACACGTGCGTCAACACTTAGCCCGCCCCTCCCACGTTTCTGTACCCTCACCTGGGCCCTAAGAATTTCCGTTCCCTAACCGTAAACCTAGCCCCAAACGGAAACACACCACCAGCCCTAGACATTACCCTACGCCGTAGCCTATTCCCGGCCCATACGCTGGCA
This sequence comes from Mesoplodon mirus, assembly GCF_964341445.2. Lineage (NCBI taxonomy): Eukaryota > Metazoa > Chordata > Mammalia > Artiodactyla > Ziphiidae > Mesoplodon > Mesoplodon mirus. The sequence continues at coordinate 98,862 of NC_138977.1, forward strand.
CTGACCCGTGCGTCAGCACATAGCCTGACCCACCCACTTTCCGAACCCTCACCTGTGCCCTAAGCCTTGCCGTTCCCTAACCCTAACCCTAGCCCCGAACGGAAACCCAACACCAGCCCTACACCTTATCCTATGCCGTAGCCTACTCCTGGCCCGTACGCTGGCACTGACCCATGGGTCAGCACATAGCCTGACCCTCCCACGTTTCCATAACCTCACCTGTGCCCTAAGCCTTGCCGTTGCCTAACCCTAACCCTAGCCCCGAACGGAAATCCACCACCAACCCTAAACCTAACCCCAAAGCCGTAGCCTACTCCTGGCCCGTACGCTGGCACTGACCCGTGTGTCAGCACGTAGCCCGACCCTCCCACGTTTCTGTACCCTCACCTGTGCCCTAAGCCTCGCCGTTCCCTAACCCTAACCCTAGACCGTAACGGAAACCCACCACCAGTCCTACACCTTACTCTACGGCTTAGCATACTCCTCGCCAATACGCTGGCACTGACCCATGCGTCAGCACATAGCCTGACCCTCCCACGTTTCCATACCCTCACTTGTGCCCTAAGCCTTGCCGTTCCCTATCCCTAAACCTAGACTGGAACGGAAACCCACCACCAGCCCTACAACTTACCCCCAAGCCGTAGTCTACTCCTGGCCCGTACGCTGGCACTGACCCATGCGTCAGCAAGTAGCCTGACCCTCTCACGTTTCTGTACGCTCACATGTGCCCTAAGCCTCGCAATTCCCTAACCCTAACACTTTCCCTGAATGGAAACCAACCACCAAACATACACGTAACCTCCAAGCCGTAGCCTACTCCTGGCCCGTACGCTGGCACTCACCCATGCATCAGCACATGTCCTGAGCCTCCCACGTTTCCGTACCCTCAGCTGTGCCCTAAGCCTTGCCGTTCCCTAACCCTAACCCTAGCCCGGAACGGAAACCCACCACCGGTCCTACACCTTACCCTATGCCGTAGCCTACTACTGGCCCGTATGCTGGCAATGAACCGTGTGTCAGCACGTAGCCTGACCATCCCACGTTTCCGTAACCTCACCTGTGCCCTAAGCCTTGCCGTTCACTAACCCTAACCCTAGCCCTGAATTGAAACCGACCACCAGCCCTACACATTACCCTATGCCGTAGACTACTACTGGCCCGTACGCTGGCACTGAAACATGTGTCAGCACGTAGCCTGACCCTCGCACGTTTCCGTACCCTCACCTGTGCCCTAAGCCTTGCCGTTCCCTAACCCTAACCCTAGCCCGGAATGGAAACCCACCACCAGCCCTACACCTTACCCTACGCCGTAGCCTATTCCTGGCCCATACGCTGGCACTGACCCGTGCGACAGCACGTAGTCTGACCCTCCCACGTTTCCGTACCCACACCTGTGCCCTAAGCCTTGCCGTTCCCTAACCATAACCCTAGCCCAGAACTGAAACCCACCACCAGCCCTACAACTTACACCCACGCCATAGCCTACTCCTGGCCCGTACGCTGGCACTGACCCATGCGTCAGCACGTAGCCTGACCCTCCCACGTTTCCGTACCATCACCTGTGCCCTAAGCCTTGCCGTTCCCTAACCCTAACCCTAGCCCGGAACGGAAACCCACCACCAGCCCTACACCTTACTCTACGCCGTAGCCTACTCCTGGCCCGTACGCTGGCACTGACCCGTGCGTCAGCACGTAGCCTGACCCTCCCACGTTTCCATACCCTCACCTGTGCCCGAAGCCTTGCCGTTTCCTAACCCTAACCCTAGCCCGGAATGGAAACCCACCACCAGCCCTACACCTTACCCTACGCAAGAGCCTATTCCTGGCCCGTACGCTGGCACAGACCTGTGCGTCGGCACGTAGCCCCAACCTCCCACGTTTCTGTACCCTCACCTATGCCCTAAACCTTGCCGTTCCCTAACCCTAACCCTAGCCCGCAATGGAAACCCACCACCAGCCCTACACCTTACCGTACGCCATAGCCTACTCCTGGCCCGTATGCTGGCACTGACCTGTGTGTTAGCACATAGCCTGACCCTCCCACGTTTCCTTACCCTCACCTGTGTCCTAAGACTTGCCGTTTCCTAACCCTAACCCTAGCCCGGAATTTAGACCCACCACCAGCCGTACACCTTACCCTATGCCGTAGCCTAATCCTGGCCCGTACGCTAGCACTGAACCGTGTGTCAACACGTAGCCTGACCCTCCCACGTTTCCGTACCCTCACCTGTGCCCTAAGCCTTGCTGTTCCTTAACAATAACCCTAGCCCGGAACGGAAACCCACCACCAGCCCTAGACCTTACCCTATGCCGTAGCCTACTCCTGGCCCGTACGCTGGCATTGACCCATGCGTCAGCACGTAGCCTGAACCTCCCAAGTTTCCATACCCACACCTGTGGCCTAAGCCTTGCCGTTCCCTAACCCTAACCCTAGCCCGGAATTTAAATCCACCACCATACCTACACCTTACGCCACGCCATAGCCTACTCCTGGCCCGTACGCTGGCACTGACCCATGCGTCAGCACGTAGCCTGACCCTCCCTCGTTTCCGTACCCTCACCTGTGCCCTATGCCTTGCCGTTCCCTAACCCTAACCCTAGCCCGGAACAGAAACCCACCACCAGCCCTAAACCTTACCCTACGCCGTAGCCTACTCCTGGCCCGTACGCTGGCACTGACCCGTGCGTCAGCATGTAGCCTGACCCTCCCACGTTTCCATACCCTCACCTGTGCCCGAAGCCTTGCCGTTTCCTAACCCTAACCCTAGCTCAGAACGGAAACCCACCACCAGCCCTACACCTTACCCTCCACCGTAGCCTACTCCTGGCCCGTACGCTGGCAATGAACCGTGCGTCAGCACATAGCCTGTCCCTCCCACGTTTCCGTACCCTCACCTGTGCCCTAAGCCTTGCCGTTCCCTAACCCTAACCCTAGCCCCGAATGTAAACCCACCACCAACCCTACAACTAACCCCCAAGCCGTAGCCTACTCCTGGCCCGTACGCTGGCACTGACCTGTGCGTCAGCACGTAGCCTGACACTTCCACGTTTCCGTACCCTCACCTGTGCCCTAATCCTTGCCGTTCCATAACCCTAACCCTAGCCCGGAACGGAAACCCACTACCAGCCCTACACCTTACCCTACACCGTAGCCTACTCCTGGCCCATACGCTAGCACTGACACGTGCGTCAGCACGTAGCCCGAACCTCCCACGTTTCTGTACCCTCACCTGTGCCCTAAGCTTTGCCGTTCCCTAACCCTAACCGTAAACCAGAATGGAAACCCACCACCAGCCCTAGACCATACCCTACGCCGTAGCCTCCTCCTGGCCCATACGCTGGCATTGACCCGTGTGTCAGGACGTAGCCTGAAACTCCCACGTGTCCGTACATTCACCTGTGGCCTAAGCCTTGCCATTCCCTAACCCTAAACCTAGCCCCGAAAGGAAACCCACCACCAACCCTACAACTAACCCTCAAGCCGTAGCCTACTCCTGGCCCGTACGGCACTGACCCATGCATCACCACGTAGTCTGACCCTCCCTCCTTTCCGAACCCTCACCTGTGCCCTAAGCCTTGCCGTTCCCTAACCCTAACCCAGGCCTGGAACGGAAAACCACCACCAGACCTACACCTTACCCTACGCCGTAGCCTCTCCTGGCCCGTACGCAGGCACTGACACGTGCGTCAACACTTAGCCCGCCCCTCCCACGTTTGTGTACCCTCACCTGGGCCCTAAGACTTTCCGTTCCCTAACCGTAAACCTAGCCCCAAACGGAAACACACCACCAGCCCTAGACCTTACCCTACGCCGTAGCCTATTCCCGGCCCATACGCTGGCACTGACGCGTGCGTCAGCACGTAGCCTGACCCTCCCACTTTCCGAACCCTCACCTGTGCCCTAAGCCTTGCCGTTCCCTAACCCTAACCCTAGCCCCGAACGGAAACCCAACACCAGCCCTACACCTTATCCTATGCCGTAGCCTAATCCTGGCCCGTACGCTGGCACTGAACCGTGCGTCAGCACATAGCCTGACCCTCCCACGTTTCCGTAACCTCACCTGTGCCCTAAGCCTTGCCGTTCCCTAACCCTAAACCTAGACTGGAACGGAAACCCACCACCAGCCGTACACCTTACCCCCAACCCGTAGCCTACTCCTGGCCCGTACGCTGGAAATGACCCAGGCGTCAACACGTAGCCCGACCCTACCAAGTTTCTGTACCCTCACCTGTGCCCGAAGCCTTGCCTTTCCCTAACCCTAACCCTAGCCCGGAACAGAAACCCACCACCAGCCCTAGACCTTACCCTACGCCGTAGCCTACTCCTGGCCCTTACGCTAGCACTGACCCATGCGTCAACACGTAGCCTGACCCTCCGACGTTTCCGTACCCTCACCTGTGCCCTAAGCCTACCGTTCCCTAACCCTAACCCTAGCCCGCAACGAAAACCCAACACTAGCCCTACACCTTACCCTATGCCGTAGTCTAATCCTGGCCCGTACGCTTGAACTGACACGTGCGTCAGCACGTAGCCTGACCCTCCCACGTTTCCGTACCCTCACCTGTGCCCTAAGCCTTGCCGTTCCGTAACCCTAACCCAAGCCCGGAATGGAAACCCACCACCAGCCGTACACCTTACCCTACGCCGTAGCCTACTCCTGGCCCATACGCTGGCACTGACACGTGCGTCAGCACGTAGCCTGACCCGCCCACGTTTCCGTACCCTCACTTGTGCCCTAAGCCTTACCGTTCCCTAACCCTAACCCTAGCCCGGAACGGAAAGCCACCACCAGCCCTACACCTTACCCTACGCCGTAGCCTATTCCTGGCCCGTACGCTGGCACAGACCTGTGCGTCGGCACGTAGCCTGACCCTCCCTCGTTTCTGTACCCTCACCTATGCCCTAAACCTTGCCGTTCCCTAACCCTAACCCTAGCCCGGAATGGAAACCCACCACCAGCCCTACACCTTACCCTACGCCATAGCCTACTCCTGGCCCGTACGTTGGCACTGACCTGTGCGTCAGCATGTAGCCTGACCCTCCCACGTTTCCGTACCCTCACCTGTGCCCTAATCCTTGCCGTTCCATAACCCTAACCCTAGCCCGGAATGGAAACCCACTACAAGACCTACACCATACCCTACACCGTAGCCTACTCCTGGCTCGTACGCTAGCACTGACACGTGCGTCAGCACGTAGCCCGAACCTCCCACGTTTCTGTACCCTCACCTGTGCCCTAAGCTTTGCCGTTCCCTAACCCTAACCGTAGCCCAGAATGGAAACCCACCACCAGCCCTAGACCTTACCTTACGCCGTAGCCTCCTCCTGGCCCATACGCTGGCATTGACCCGTGTGTCAGCACGTAGCCTGAACCTCCCACGTATCCATACATTCAACTGTGGCCTAAGCCTTGCCATTCCCTAACCCTAACCCTAGCCCGGAATGGAAACCCACCACCAGCCCTACACCTTACCCTACGCAAGAGCCTATTTCTGGCCCGTACGCTGGCACAGACCTGTGCGTCGGCACGTAGCCCGACCCTCCCACGTTTCTGTACCCTCACCTATGCCCTAACCCTTGCCGTTTCCTAACCGTAACCCTAGAACTGAACGGAAAACCACCACCAGCCCTACACCTTACCCTACGCCGTAGCCTACTCCTGGCCCGTATGCAGGCACTGACACGTTCGTCAACACTTAGCCCGCCCCTCCCACGTTTCTGTACCCTCACCTGGGCCCTAAGACTTTCCGTTCCCTAACCGTAACCCTAGCCCCAAACGGAAACAGACCACCAGCCCTAGACCTTACACTATGCCGTAGCCTATTCCCGGCCCATACGCTGGCACTGACACGTGCGTCAGCACGTAGCCTGACCCTCCCACGTTTCCGTAGCCTCACCTGTGCCCTAAGACTTGCCGTTCCCTAACCCTAACCCTAGCCCGGAATGGAAACCCACCACCAGCCGTACACCTTACCCTACGCCGTAGCCTACTCCTGGCCCATACGCTGGCACTGACACTTGCGTTAGCACGTAGCCTGACCCTACCACGTTTCCGTACCCTCACTTGTGGCCTAAGCCTTGCCGTTCCCTAACCCTAACCCTAGCCCGGAACGGAAATCCACCACCAGGCCTACACCTTACCCTACGCCGTAGCCTACTCCTGCCCCATACGCTGGCACTGTCCCGTGCGTCACCACGTAGCCCGCCCCTCCCACGTTTCTGTACCCTCACCTGTGCCCTACGCCTAGCAGTTCCCTAACCCTAAACCTAGCCCCAAACGGAAACCCACCAGCAGCCCTAAACCTTACCCTAGGCCGTGGCCTATTACCAGCCCGTACGCTTGCACTGACCCGTGCGTCAGCATGTAGACTGACCCTCCCACGTTTCCGTACCCTCACCTGTGCCCTAAGCCTCGCCATTCCCTAACCCTAACCCTTGACCTGAACGGAAACCCACCACCAATCATACACGTAACCTCCAAGCCGTAGCCTACTCCTGGCCCGTACGCTGGCACTCACCCATGCATCAGCACATGGCCTGAGCCTCCCACGTTTCCGTACCCTCACCTGTGCCCTAAGCTTTGCCGGTCCCTAACCCTAACCCTAGCCCGGAACGGAAACCCACCACCGGTCCTACACCTTACCCTATGCCGTAGACTACTTCTGGCCCGTATGCTGGCACTGAACCGTGCATTAGCACGTAGCCTGACCCTCCCACGTTTCCGTACCCTCACCTGTGCCCTAAGCCTTGCCGTTCCCTAACCCTAACCCTAGCCCTGAACGGAAACCCACGACCAACCCTACAACTAACCCCAAAGCTGTAGCCTACTCCTGGCCCGTATGCTGGCACTGACCCGTGCGTCAGCACATAGCCTGACCCTCCCACGTTTCCATACCCTCACCTGTGCCCTCAGCCTTGCCGTTCTCTAACCCTAACCCTAGCCCATAATTTAAACCCACCACCAGCCCTAAACATTACCCTAAGCCGTAGCCTACTCCTGGCCCGTACTCTAGCACTGACCCGTGCGTCAACACGTAGCCTGACCCTCCCACGTTTCCGTACCCTCACCTGTGCCCTAAGCCTTGCTGTTCTTTAACAATAACCCTAGCCCAGAACGGAAACCCACCACCAGCCCTAGACCTTAGCCTACGCCGTTGCCTACTCCTGGCCCGTACGCTGGCATTGACACGTGCGTCAGCACGTAGATTAAATCTCCCAAGTTTCCGTACCCTCACCTGTGGCCTAAGCCTTGCCGTTCCCTAACCCTAACCCTAGCCCCGAAGGGAAACCCACCACCAACCCTACACCTAACCCCCAAGCCCTAGCCTACTCCTGGTCCGTATGCTGGCACTGACCCATGCGTCAGCACGTAGCCTGACCCTCTCACGTTTCTGTACCCTCACCTGTGCCCTAAGCCTTGCCGTTCCCTAACCCTAACCCTAGCCAGGAACGGAAATCCACCACCAGCCCTACACCTTACCCTACGCCGTAGCCTACTCCTGCCCCATACGCTGGCACTGACACGTGCGTCACCATGTAGCCCGCCCCTCCCACGTTTCTGTACCCTCACCTGGGCCCTAAGCCTTGCAGTTCCCTAACCCTAATGCTAGCCCCAAACGGAAACCCACCAGCAGCCCTAGACCTTACCATACGCCGTAGCCTATTCCCGGCCAATACGCTGGCACTGACCCGTGCGTCAGCATGTAGCCAGACCCTCCAATGTTTCCGTACCCTCACCTGTGCCCTAAGCCTCGCCATTCCCTAACCATAACACTTGCCCTGAACGGAAACCCACCACCAAACATACACGTAACCTCCAAGCCGTAGCCTACTCCTGGCCCGTACGCTGGCACTGAACAATGCGTCAGCACGTAGCCCGACCCTCCTACGTTTCTGTACACTCACCTGTGCCCTAAGCCTTGCCGTTCCCTAACCCTAACCGTAGCCCGGAACGGAAACCCACCACCAGCCCTAAACCTTACCCTATGCAGTAGCCTACTCCTGGCCCGTACGCTGGCATTGAGCCGTGCGTCAGCACGTAGCCTGAACCTCCCATGTTTCCGTACCATCACCTGTGGCCTAAGCCTTCCCGTTCCCTAAACCTAACCCTAGCCCCGAAGGGAAACCCACCACCAACCCTACACCTAACCCCCAAGCCGTAGCCTACTCCTGGCCCGTACGCTGGCACTGACCCGTGTTTCAACAAGTAGCCCGCCCCTCCCACGTTTCTATACACTCACCTGTGCCCTAAGCCTTGCCGTTCCCTAACCCTAACCCTATACCGGAACGGAAACGCACCACCAGCCCCACACCTAACCCCCAATCCGTAGCCTACTCCTGGCCCGTACGCTGGCACTGACACATGCGTCAACACGTATCCCGACCCTCCCAAGTTTCTGTACCCTCACCTGTGCCCTAAGTCTTGCCGTTCCCTAACCCTAACCCTATCCCGGAATGGAAACCCACCACTAGCCCTACACCTTACCTTGTGCCTTAGCATATTCCTGGCCCGTACGCTGGCACAGACCCGTGCGTCAGCACGTAGCCCGAACCTCCCACGTTTCTGTACGCTCACCTATGCCCTAAACCTTGCCGTTCCCTAACCCTAACCCTAGCCTGGAATGGAAACCCACCACCATCCCTACACCTTACCCTACGCCGTAGCCTACTCCTGCCCCATACGCTGGCACTGACCCGTGTGTCACCACGTAGCCCGCCCCTCCCACGTTTCTGTACCCTCACCTGGGCCCTAAGCCTTGCAGTTCCCTAAACCTAAACCTAGCCCCAAACGGAAACCCACCAGCAGCCCTAAACCTTACCCTACGCCTTAGCCAATTCCCGGCCCATACGCTGGCACTGACCCGTGCGTCAGCATGTAGCCTGACCCTCCCACGTTTCCGTACCCTCACCTGTGCCCGAAGTTTCGCCATTCCCTAACCCTAAGCCATGCCCTGAATGGAAACACACCACCAAACATACACGTAACCTCCAAGCCGTAGCCTACTGCTGGCCCGTACGCTGGCACTCACGCATGCATCAGCACATATCCTGAGCCTCCCACGTTTCTGTACCCTCACCTGTGCCCTAAGCCTTGCCGTTCCCTAACCCTAACCCTAGCCCGGAACGGAAACCCACCACCGGTCCTACACCTTACCCTATGCCGTAGCCTACTACTGGCCCGTATGCTGGCACTGAACCATGCGTCAGCATGTAGCCTGACCCTCCCACGTTTTTGTACCCTCTCCTGTGCCCTAAGCCTAGCCGTTCACTAACCCTAACCCTAGCCCAGAACGAAAACCCTCCACCATCCCTACACCTTACCCCCAAGCCGTAGTCTACTCCTGGCTCGTACGCTGGCAGTGACCCGTGCGTCAGCATGTAGCGTGACCCTCCCACGTTTCCGTATCCTCACCTGTGCCCTAAGCCCTGCCGTTCCCTAACCCTAAGCCTAGTCCGGAATGGAAACCAACCACCAGCCCAACACATTACCCTACGCCGTAGCCTACTCCTGGCCCATACGCTGGCACTGACCCGTGCGACAGCACGTAGTCTGACCCTCCCACATTTCCGTACCCTCACCTGTGCCCTAAGCCTCGCCATTCCCTAACCCTAACCCTTGCCCTGAACGGAAACCCACCACCAAACATACACGTAACCTCCAAGCCGTAGCCTACTCCTGGCCCGTACGCTGGCACTCACCCATGCATCAGCACATGGCCTGAGCCTCCCACGTTTCCGTACCCAAACCTGTGCCCTAAGCCTTGCCGTTCCCTAACCCTAACCCTAGCCAGGAATGGAAACCCACCACCGGTCCTACACCTTACACTATGCTGTAGCCTACTACTGGCCCGTATGCTGGCACTGAACCATGCGTCAGCACGTAGCCTGACCCTCCCACGTTTCCGTACCCTCACCTGTGCCCTAAGCCTTGCCGTTTCCTAACCCTAACCCTAGCTCAGAACGGAAACCCACCACCAGCCCTACACCTTACCCTCCACCGTAGCCTACTCCTGGCCCGTACGCTGGCAATGAACCGTGCGTCAGCACATAGCCTGTCCCTCCCACGTTTCCGTACCCTCACCTGTGCCCTAAGCCTTGCCGTTCCCTAACCCTAACCCTAGCCCCGAATGTAAACCCACCACCAACCCTACAACTAACCCCCAAGCCGTAGCCTACTCCTGGCCCGTACGCTGGCACTGACCTGTGCGTCAGCACGTAGCCTGACACTTCCACGTTTCCGTACCCTCACCTGTACCCTAAGCCTTGCCGTTCCATAACCCTAACCCTAGCCCGGAACGGAAACCCACTACCAGCCCTACACCTTACCCTACACCGTAGCCTACTCCTGGCCCATACGCTAGCACTGACACGTGCGTCAGCACGTAGCCCGAACCTCCCACGTTTCTGTACCCTCACCTGTGCCCTAAGCTTTGCCGTTCCCTAACCCTAACCGTATACCAGAATGGAAACCCACCACCAGCCCTAGACCATACCCTACGCCGTAGCCTCCTCCTGGCCCATACGCTGGCATTGACCCGTGTGTCAGGACGTAGCCTGAAACTCCCACGTGTCCGTACATTCACCTGTGGCCTAAGCCTTGCCATTCCCTAACCCTAAACCTAGCCCCGAAAGGAAACCCACCACCAACCCTACAACTAACCCTCAAGCCGTAGCCTACTCCTGGCCCGTACGGCACTGACCCATGCATCACCACGTAGTCTGACCCTCCCTCCTTTCCGAACCCTCACCTGTGCCCTAAGCCTTGCCGTTCCCTAACCCTAACCCAGGCCTGGAACGGAAAACCACCACCAGACCTACACCTTACCCTACGCCGTAGCCTCTCCTGGCCCGTACGCAGGCACTGACACGTGCGTCAACACTTAGCCCGCCCCTCCCACGTTTGTGTACCCTCACCTGGGCCCTAAGACTTTCCGTTCCCTAACCGTAAACCTAGCCCCAAACGGAAACACACCACCAGCCCTAGACCTTACCCTACGCCGTAGCCTATTCCCGGCCCATACGCTGGCACTGACGCGTGCGTCAGCACGTAGCCTGACCCTCCCACTTTCCGAACCCTCACCTGTGCCCTAAGCCTTGCCGTTCCCTAACCCTAACCCTAGCCCCGAACGGAAACCCAACACCAGCCCTACACCTTATCCTATGCCGTAGCCTAATCCTGGCCCGTACGCTGGCACTGAACCGTGCGTCAGCACATAGCCTGACCCTCCCACGTTTCCGTAACCTCACCTGTGCCCTAAGCCTTGCCGTTCCCTAACCCTAAACCTAGACTGGAACGGAAACCCACCACCAGCCGTACACCTTACCCCCAACCCGTAGCCTACTCCTGGCCCGTACGCTGGCACTGACCCAGGCGTCAACACGTAGCCCGACCCTACCAAGTTTCTGTACCCTCACCTGTGCCCGAAGCCTTGCCTTTCCCTAACCCTAACCCTAGCCCGGAACAGAAACCCACCACCAGCCCTAGACCTTACCCTACGCCGTAGCCTACTCCTGGCCCTTACGCTAGCACTGACCCATGCGTCAACACGTAGCCTGACCCTCCGACGTTTCCGTACCCTCACCTGTGCCCTAAGCCTACCGTTCCCTAACCCTAACCCTAGCCCGCAACGAAAACCCAACACTAGCCCTACACCTTACCCTATGCCGTAGTCTAATCCTGGCCCGTACGCTTGCACTGACACGTGCGTCAGCACGTAGCCTGACCCTCCCACGTTTCCGTACCCTCACCTGTGCCCTAAGCCTTGCCGTTCCGTAACCCTAACCCAAGCCCGGAATGGAAACCCACCACCAGCCGTACACCTTACCCTACGCCGTAGCCTACTCCTGGCCCATACGCTGGCACTGACACGTGCGTCAGCACGTAGCCTGACCCGCCCACGTTTCCGTACCCTCACTTGTGCCCTAAGCCTTACCGTTCCCTAACCCTAACCCTAGCCCGGAACGGAAAGCCACCACCAGCCCTACACCTTACCCTACGCCGTAGCCTATTCCTGGCCCGTACGCTGGCACAGACCTGTGCGTCGGCACGTAGCCTGACCCTCCCTCGTTTCTGTACCCTCACCTATGCCCTAAACCTTGCCGTTCCCTAACCCTAACCCTAGCCCGGAATGGAAACCCACCACCAGCCCTACACCTTACCCTACGCCATAGCCTACTCCTGGCCCGTACGTTGGCACTGACCTGTGCGTCAGCATGTAGCCTGACCCTCCCACGTTTCCGTACCCTCATCTGTGCCCTAATCCTTGCCGTTCCATAACCCTAACCCTAGCCCGGAATGGAAACCCACTACAAGACCTACACCATACCCTACACCGTAGCCTACTCCTGGCTCGTACGCTAGCACTGACACGTGCGTCAGCACGTAGCCCGAACCTCCCACGTTTCTGTACCCTCACCTGTGCCCTAAGCTTTGCCGTTCCCTAACCCTAACCGTAGCCCAGAATGGAAACCCACCACCAGCCCTAGACCTTACCTTACGCCGTAGCCTCCTCCTGGCCCATATGCTGGCATTGACCCGTGTGTCAGCACGTAGCCTGAACCTCCCACGTATCCATACATTCAACTGTGGCCTAAGCCTTGCCATTCCCTAACCCTAACCCTAGCCCGGAATGGAAACCCACCACCAGCCCTACACCTTACCCTACGCAAGAGCCTATTCCTGGCCCGTACGCTGGCACAGACCTGTGCGTCGGCACGTAGCCCGACCCTCCCACGTTTCTGTACCCTCACCTATGCCCTAACCCTTGCCGTTTCCTAACCGTAACCCTAGAACTGAACGGAAAACCACCACCAGCCCTACACCTTACCCTACGCCGTAGCCTACTCCTGGCCCGTATGCAGGCACTGACACGTTCGTCAACACTTAGCCCGCCCCTCCCACGTTTCTGTACCCTCACCTGGGCCCTAAGACTTTCCGTTCCCTAACCGTAACCCTAGCCCCAAACGGAAACAGACCACCAGCCCTAGACCTTACACTATGCCGTAGCCTATTCCCGGCCCATACGCTGGCACTGACACGTGCGTCAGCACGTAGCCTGACCCTCCCACGTTTCCGTAGCCTCACCTGTGCCCTAAGACTTGCCGTTCCCTAACCCTAACCCTAGCCCGGAATGGAAACCCACCACCAGCCGTACACCTTACCCTACGCCGTAGCCTACTCCTGGCCCATACGCTGGCACTGACACTTGCGTTAGCACGTAGCCTGACCCTACCACGTTTCCGTACCCTCACTTGTGGCCTAAGCCTTGCCGTTCCCTAACCCTAACCCTAGCCCGGAACGGAAATCCACCACCAGGCCTACACCTTACCCTACGCCGTAGCCTACTCCTGCCCCATACGCTGGCACTGTCCCGTGCGTCACCACGTAGCCCGCCCCTCCCACGTTTCTGTACCCTCACCTGTGCCCTACGCCTAGCAGTTCCCTAACCCTAAACCTAGCCCCAAACGGAAACCCACCAGCAGCCCTAAACCTTACCCTAGGCCGTGGCCTATTACCAGCCCGTACGCTTGCACTGACCCGTGCGTCAGCATGTAGACTGACCCTCCCACGTTTCCGTACCCTCACCTGTGCCCTAAGCCTCGCCATTCCCTAACCCTAACCCTTGACCTGAACGGAAACCCACCACCAATCATACACGTAACCTCCAAGCCGTAGCCTACTCCTGGCCCGTACGCTGGCACTCACCCATGCATCAGCACATGGCCTGAGCCTCCCACGTTTCCGTACCCTCACCTGTGCCCTAAGCTTTGCCGGTCCCTAACCCTAACCCTAGCCCGGAACGGAAACCCACCACCGGTCCTACACCTTACCCTATGCCGTAGACTACTTCTGGCCCGTATGCTGGCACTGAACCGTGCATTAGCACGTAGCCTGACCCTCCCACGTTTCCGTACCCTCACCTGTGCCCTAAGCCTTGCCGTTCCCTAACCCTAACCCTAGCCCTGAACGGAAACCCACGACCAACCCTACAACTAACCCCAAAGCTGTAGCCTACTCCTGGCCCGTATGCTGGCACTGACCCGTGCGTCAGCACATAGCCTGACCCTCCCACGTTTCCATACCCTCACCTGTGCCCTCAGCCTTGCCGTTCTCTAACCCTAACCCTAGCCCATAATTTAAACCCACCACCAGCCCTAAACATTACCCTAAGCCGTAGCCTACTCCTGGCCCGTACTCTAGCACTGACCCGTGCGTCAACACGTAGCCTGACCCTCCCACGTTTCCGTACCCTCACCTGTGCCCTAAGCCTTGCTGTTCTTTAACAATAACCCTAGCCCAGAACGGAAACCCACCACCAGCCCTAGACCTTAGCCTACGCCGTTGCCTACTCCTGGCCCGTACGCTGGCATTGACACGTGCGTCAGCACGTAGATTAAATCTCCCAAGTTTCCGTACCCTCACCTGTGGCCTAAGCCTTGCCGTTCCCTAACCCTAACCCTAGCCCCGAAGGGAAACCCACCACCAACCCTACACCTAACCCCCAAGCCCTAGCCTACTCCTGGTCCGTATGCTGGCACTGACCCATGCGTCAGCACGTAGCCTGACCCTCTCACGTTTCTGTACCCTCACCTGTGCCCTAAGCCTTGCCGTTCCCTAACCCTAACCCTAGCCAGGAACGGAAATCCACCACCAGCCCTACACCTTACCCTACGCCGTAGCCTACTCCTGCCCCATACGCTGGCACTGACACGTGCGTCACCATGTAGCCCGCCCCTCCCACGTTTCTGTACCCTCACCTGGGCCCTAAGCCTTGCAGTTCCCTAACCCTAATGCTAGCCCCAAACGGAAACCCACCAGCAGCCCTAGACCTTACCATACGCCGTAGCCTATTCCCGGCCAATACGCTGGCACTGACCCGTGCGTCAGCATGTAGCCAGACCCTCCAATGTTTCCGTACCCTCACCTGTGCCCTAAGCCTCGCCATTCCCTAACCATAACACTTGCCCTGAACGGAAACCCACCACCAAACATACACGTAACCTCCAAGCCGTAGCCTACT
Organism: Mesoplodon mirus; assembly: GCF_964341445.2. Taxonomy (NCBI): domain Eukaryota; kingdom Metazoa; phylum Chordata; class Mammalia; order Artiodactyla; family Ziphiidae; genus Mesoplodon; species Mesoplodon mirus. The sequence continues at coordinate 113,883 of NC_138977.1, forward strand.
CCTGGCCCGTACGCTGGCACTGAACAATGCGTCAGCACGTAGCCCGACCCTCCTACGTTTCTGTACACTCACCTGTGCCCTAAGCCTTGCCGTTCCCTAACCCTAACCGTAGCCCGGAACGGAAACCCACCACCAGCCCTAAACCTTACCCTATGCAGTAGCCTACTCCTGGCACGTACGCTGGCATTGAGCCGTGCGTCAGCACGTAGCCTGAACCTCCCATGTTTCCGTACCATCACCTGTGGCCTAAGCCTTCCCGTTCCCTAAACCTAACCCTAGCCCCGAAGGGAAACCCACCACCAACCCTACACCTAACCCCCAAGCCGTAGCCTACTCCTGGCCCGTACGCTGGCACTGACCCGTGTTTCAACAAGTAGCCCGCCCCTCCCACGTTTCTATACACTCACCTGTGCCCTAAGCCTTGCCGTTCCCTAACCCTAACCCTATACCGGAACGGAAACGCACCACCAGCCCCACACCTAACCCCCAATCCGTAGCCTACTCCTGGCCCGTACGCTGGCACTGACACATGCGTCAACACGTATCCCGACCCTCCCAAGTTTCTGTACCCTCACCTGTGCCCTAAGTCTTGCCGTTCCCTAACCCTAACCCTATCCCGGAATGGAAACCCACCACTAGCCCTACACCTTACCTTATGCCTTAGCATATTCCTGGCCCGTACGCTGGCACAGACCCGTGCGTCAGCACGTAGCCCGAACCTCCCACGTTTCTGTACGCTCACCTATGCCCTAAACCTTGCCGTTCCCTAACCCTAACCCTAGCCTGGAATGGAAACCCACCACCATCCCTACACCTTACCCTACGCCGTAGCCTACTCCTGCCCCATACGCTGGCACTGACCCGTGTGTCACCACGTAGCCCGCCCCTCCCACGTTTCTGTACCCTCACCTGGGCCCTAAGCCTTGCAGTTCCCTAAACCTAAACCTAGCCCCAAACGGAAACCCACCAGCAGCCCTAAACCTTACCCTACGCCTTAGCCAATTCCCGGCCCATACGCTGGCACTGACCCGTGCGTCAGCATGTAGCCTGACCCTCCCACGTTTCCGTACCCTCACCTGTGCCCGAAGTTTCGCCATTCCCTAACCCTAAGCCATGCCCTGAATGGAAACACACCACCAAACATACACGTAACCTCCAAGCCGTAGCCTACTGCTGGCCCGTACGCTGGCACTCACGCATGCATCAGCACATATCCTGAGCCTCCCACGTTTCTGTACCCTCACCTGTGCCCTAAGCCTTGCCGTTCCCTAACCCTAACCCTAGCCCGGAACGGAAACCCACCACCGGTCCTACACCTTACCCTATGCCGTAGCCTACTACTGGCCCGTATGCTGGCACTGAACCGTGCGTCAGCATGTAGCCTGACCCTCCCACGTTTTTGTACCCTCTCCTGTGCCCTAAGCCTAGCCGTTCACTAACCCTAACCCTAGCCCAGAACGAAAACCCTCCACCATCCCTACACCTTACCCCCAAGCCGTAGTCTACTCCTGGCTCGTACGCTGGCAGTGACCCGTGCGTCAGCATGTAGCGTGACCCTCCCACGTTTCCGTATCCTCACCTGTGCCCTAAGCCCTGCCGTTCCCTAACCCTAAGCCTAGTCCGGAATGGAAACCAACCACCAGCCCAACACATTACCCTACGCCGTAGCCTACTCCTGGCCCATACGCTGGCACTGACCCGTGCGACAGCACGTAGTCTGACCCTCCCACATTTCCGTACCCTCACCTGTGCCCTAAGCCTCGCCATTCCCTAACCCTAACCCTTGCCCTGAACGGAAACCCACCACCAAACATACACGTAACCTCCAAGCCGTAGCCTACTCCTGGCCCGTACGCTGGCACTCACCCATGCATCAGCACATGGCCTGAGCCTCCCACGTTTCCGTACCCAAACCTGTGCCCTAAGCCTTGCCGTTCCCTAACCCTAACCCTAGCCAGGAATGGAAACCCACCACCGGTCCTACACCTTACACTATGCTGTAGCCTACTACTGGCCCGTATGCTGGCACTGAACCATGCGTCAGCACGTAGCCTGACCCTCCCACGTTTCCGTACCCTCACCTGTGCCCTAAGCCTTGCTGTTCCTTAACAATAACCTTAGCCCGGAACGGAAACCCACCACCAGCCCTACACCTTACCCTAAGCTCTAGCCTAATCCTGGCCCATACGCTGGCACTAACCCATGCATCAGCACGAAGCCTGACCCTCCCACGTTTCCGTACCCTCACCTGTGCCCTAAGCCTTGCCGTTCCCTAAACCTAACCCAAGCCCGGAACGGAAACCCACCAGCATCCCTACACCTTATCTTATGTCGTAGCCTAGTACTGGCCCATACGCTGGCACTGAACGGTGCGTCAGCACGTAGCCTGACCCTCCCACGTTTCCATACCCTCACCTGTGCCCTAAGCCTTGCCGTTCACTAACCCTAACCCTAGCCCGGAACGGAAACCCACCACCAGCCCTACACCTTACCCTACGCCGTAGCCTACTCCTGGCTCGTACGCTAGCACTGACACGTGCGTCAGCACGTAGCCCGACCCTCCCACTTTTCTGTACCCTCACCTGTGCCCTAAGCTTTGCCGTTCCCTAACCCTAACCCTAGCCCTGAAAGGAAACCCACCACCAACCCTACAACTAACCCCCAAGCCGTAGCCTACTCCTGGCCCATACGGCACTGACCCATACGTCAGCACGTAGCCTGACCCTCCCTCCTTTCCATACCCTCACCTGTGCCCTAAGCCTTGCTGTTCCCTAACCCTAACCCAGGCCCGGAACGGAAAACCACCACCAGCCCTACACCTTACCCTATGCCGTAGCCTCTCCTGGCCCGTACGCAGGCACTGATACGTGCGTCAACACTTAGCCCGCCCCTCCCACGTTTTTGTTCCCTCACCTGGGCCCTAACACTTTCCGTTCCCTAACCGTAAACCTAGCCCCAAACGGAAACACACCACCAGCCCTAGACCTTACCCTACGCCGTAGCCTATTCCCGGCCCATACGCTGGCACTGACCCGTGCGTCAGCACGTAGCCTGACCCTCCCACGTTTCCGTACCCTCACCTGTGCCCTAAGCCTTCCCGTTCTCTAACCCTAACCCTAGCCCCGAACGGAAACCCAACACCAGCCCTACACCTTATCCTACGCCTTGGCCTATTCCCGACACGAACACTGGCACTGACCCGTGCGTTAGCACATTGCATGACCCTCCCACGTTTCCGTACCCTCACCTGTGCCCTAAGCCTTGACGTTCCCTAACCCTAACCCTAGCCCCGAAGGGAAACCCACCACCAACCCTACACCTAAACCCCAAGCCGTAGCCTACTCCTGGCCCGTACGCTGGCACAGACCCGTGCGTCAGCACATAGCCCGACCCTCCCACGTTTCTGTACCTTCGCCTGTGCCCTAAGCCTTGCCGTTCCCTAACCCTAACCCTAGCCCGGAACGGAAACCCACCACCAGTCCTACACCTTACACTACGCCATAGCCTACTCCTGGTCCGAACATTGGCACTGACCCGTGCGTTAGCACATAGCATGACCCTCCCACATTTCCGTACCCTCACCTGTGCCCTAAGCCTTGCCGTTCTCTAACCCTAACCCTAGCCCGGAATTTAAACCCACCACCAGCCCTATACATTACCCTACGCCGTAGCCTACTCCTGGCCCGTACGCTAGCACTGACCCGTGCGTCAACACGTAGCCTGACCCTCCCACCTTTCCGTACCCTCACCTGTGCCCTAAGACTTGCTGTTCCTTAACAATAACCCTAGCCCGGAACGGAAACCCACCACCAGCCCTAGACCTTACCCTAGGCCGTAGCCTACTCCTGGCCCGTACACTGGCATTGACACGGGCGTCAGCACGTAGCCTGAATCTCCCAAGTTTCCGTACCCTCACCTGTGGCCTAAGCCTTGCCGTTCCCTAACCCTAACCCTAGCCCGGAACGGAAATCCACCACCAGACCTACACCATACCCTACGCCGTAGCCTACTCCTGCCCCATACGCTGGCACTGACCCGTGCGTCACCACGTAGTCCGCCCCTCCCACGTTTCTGTACCCTCACCTGGGCCCTAAGACTTGCAGTTCCCTAACCCTAAACCTAGCCCCAAACGGAAACCCACCAGCAGCCCTAAACCTTACCCTACGCCGTAGCCTATTCCCGGCCCGTACGCTGGCACTGACCCGTGCGTCAGCATGTAGCCTGAACCTCCCACGTTTCCGTACCCTCACCTGTGCCCTAAGCCTCGCCATTCCCTAACCCTAACCCTTGCCCTGAACGGAAACCCACCACCAAACATACACGTAACCTCCAAGCCGTAGCCTACTCCTGGCCCGTACGCTGGCACTCACCCATGCATCAGCACATAGCCTGACCCTCCCACGTTTCCGTACCCTCACCTGTGCCCTAAGCCTTGCCGTTCACTAACCATAACCCTAGCCCTGAATTTAAACCCACCACCAGCCCTACACCTTACCCTACGCCGTAGCCTACTCCTGGCCCGTACGCTAGCACTGATCCGTGCGTCAACACGTAGCCTGACCCTCCCACGTTTCTGTACCCTCACCTGTGCCGTAAGCCTTGCCGTTCCCTAACCCTAACCCTAGCCGGGAACGGAAACCCACCACCAGCCCTACACCTTACCCTACGCCGTAGCCTACTCCTGGCCCGTACGCTAGCACTGACCCGTGCGTCAACACGTAGCCTGACCCTCCCACGTTTCCGTACCCTCACCTGTGCCCTAAGCCTTGCTGTTCCTTAACAATAACCCTAGCCCGGAACAAAAACCCACCACCAGCCCTACACCTTACCCTACGCCATAGCCTACTCATGGCCTGTACGCTGGCACTGACCCGTGCGTCACCACGTAGTCCGCCCCTCCCACGTTTCTGTACCCTCACCTGGGCCCTAAGACTTGCAGTTCCCTAACCCTAAACCTAGCCCCAAACGGAAACCCACCAGCAGCCCTAAACCTTACCCTACGCCGTAGCCTATTCCCGGCCCGTACGCTGGCACTGACCCGTGCGTCAGCATGTAGCCTGAACCTCCCACGTTTCCGTACCCTCACCTGTGCCCTAAGCCTTGTCATTCCCTAACCCTAACCCTAGCCCTGAACAGAAACCCAGAACCAACCCTACACGTAACCCCCAAGCTGTAGCCTACTCCTGGCCGGTACGCTGGCACTGACCCGAGCGTCAGCACATAGCCTGACCCTCCCACGTTTCGGTACCCTCACCTGTGCCCAAAGCCTTGCCGTTCCCTAACCCTAACCCTAGCCCTGAATTTAAACCAACCACCAGCCCTAAACCTTACCCTACGCCGTAGCCTACTCCTGGCCCATACGCTAGCACTGACACGTGCGTCAACACGTAGCCTGACCCTCCCACGTTTCCGTACCCTCACCTGTGCCCTAAGCCTTGCTGTTCCTTAACAATAACCCTAGCCCGAAACGGAAACCCACCAGCAGCCCTAAACCTTACCCTAAGCTCTAGCCTACTCCTGGCCCATACGCTGGCACTGACCCGTGCATCAGCACGAAGCCTGACCCTCCCACGTTTCCGTACCCTCACCTGTGCCCTAAGCCTTACCGTTCACTAACCCTAACCCTAGCCCGGAACGGAAACCCTCCACCAGCCCTACACCATACCCTACGCCGTAGCCTACTCGTGGCCCGTACGCTGGCACTGACCCGTGCGTCAGTACGTAGCCTAACCCTACTACGTTTCCGTACCCTCACCTGTGCCCTAAGCCTTGCCGTTCCCTAACCCTAACCCTAGCACTGAATGGAAACCCACCACCAGCCCTAAACCTTACCCTACCCCGTAGCCTATTCCTGGCCCGTACGAGGGCACTGACCTGTGTGTTAGCACATAGCCTGACACTCCCACGTTTCCGTACCCTCACCTGTGCCCTACGCCTTGCCGTTCCCTAACCCTAACCCTAGCATGGAATTTAAACTCACCACCAGCCCTACACCTTACCCTACGCCGTAGCCTACTCCTGGCCCGTACGCTAGCACTGACCCGTGTGTCAACACGTAGCCTGACCCTCCCACGTTTCCGTACCCTCACCTGTGCCCTAAGCCTTGTCGTTCCCTAACCCTAACCCTAGCCCTGAACAGAAACCCAGAACCAACCCTACAACTAACCCCCAAGCTGTAGCCTACTCCTGGCCGGTACGCTGGCACTGACCCGTGCGTCAGCAAATAGCCTGACCCTCCCACGTTTCGGTACCCTCACCTGTGCCCAAAGCCTTGCCGTTCCCTAACCCTAACCCTAGCCCTGAATTTAAACCAACCACCAGCCCTAAACCTTACCCTACGCCGTAGCCTACTCCTGGCCCGTACGCTAGCACTGACCCGTGCGTCAACACGTAGCCTGACCCTCCCAAGTTTCCGTACCCTCACCTGTGCCCTAAGCCTTGCCGTTCCCTAACCCTAACCTTAGCCCCGAATGGAAACCCACCACCAACCCTACACCTAACCCCCAAGCCGTAGCCTCCTCCTGGCCCGTACACTGGCACTGACCTGTGCGTCAGCACGTAGCCTGACCATCCCACGTTTCCGTACCCTCACCTGTGCCCTAAGCCTTGCCGTTCCATAACCCTAACCCTAGCCCGGAACGGAAATCCACCACCAGACCTACACCATACCCTACGCCGTAGCCTACTCCTGCCCCATACGCTGGCACTGACCCGTGCATCACCACGTAGTCCGCCCCTCCCACGTTTCTGTACCCTCACCTGGGCCCTAAGACTTGCAGTTCCCTAACCCTAAACCTAGCCCCAAACGGAAACCCACCAGCAGCCCTAAACCTTACCCTACGCCGTAGCCTATTCCCGGCCCGTACGCTGGCACTGACCCGTGCGTCAGCATGTAGCCTGAACCTCCCACGTTTCCGTACCCTCACCTGTGCCCTAAGCCTCGCCATTCCCTAACCCTAACCCTTGCCCTGAACGGAAACCCACCACCAAACATACACGTAACCTCCAAGCCGTAGCCTACTCCTGGCCCGTACGCTGGCACTCACCCATGCATCAGCACGTAGCCTGACCCTCCCACGTTTCCGTACCCTCACCTGTGCCCTAAGCCTTGCCGTTCACTAACCATAACCCTAGCCCTGAATTTAAACCCACCACCAGCCCTACACCTTACCCTACGCCGTAGCCTACTCCTGGCCTGTACGCTAGCATTGACCCGTGGGTCAACACGTAGCCTGACCCTCCCACGTTTCCGTACCCTCACCTGTGCCCTAAGCCTTGCTGTTCCTTAACAATAACCCTAGCCCGGAACAAAAACCCACCACCAGCCCTACACCTTACCCTACGCCATAGCCTACTCATGGCCTGTACGCTGGCACTGACCCGTGCGTCACCACGTAGTCCGCCCCTCCCACGTTTCTGTACCCTCACCTGGGCCCTAAGACTTGCAGTTCCCTAACCCTAAACCTAGCCCCAAACGGAAACCCACCAGCAGCCCTAAACCTTACCCTACGCCGTAGCCTATTCCCGGCCCGTACGCTGGCACTGACCCGTGCGTCAGCATGTAGCCTGAACCTCCCACGTTTCCGTACCCTCACCTGTGCCCTAAGCCTTGTCATTCCCTAACCCTAACCCTAGCCCTGAACAGAAACCCAGAACCAACCCTACACATAACCCCCAAGCTGTAGCCTACTCCTGGCCGGTACGCTGGCACTGACCCGAGCGTCAGCACATAGCCTGACCCTCCCACGTTTCGGTACCCTCACCTGTGCCCAAAGCCTTGCCGTTCCCTAACCCTAACCCTAGCCCTGAATTTAAACCAACCACCAGCCCTAAACCTTACCCTACGCCGTAGCCTACTCCTGGCCCATACGCTAGCACTGACACGTGCGTCAACACGTAGCCTGACCCTCCCACGTTTCCGTACCCTCACCTGTGCCCTAAGCCTTGCTGTTCCTTAACAATAACCCTAGCCCGAAACGGAAACCCACCAGCAGCCCTAAACCTTACCCTAAGCTCTAGCCTACTCCTGGCCCATACGCTGGCACTGACCCGTGCATCAGCACGAAGCCTGACCCTCCCACGTTTCCGTACCCTCACCTGTGCCCTAAGCCTTATCGTTCACTAACCCTAACCCTAGCCCGGAACGGAAACCCTCCACCAGCCCTACACCATACCCTACGCCGTAGCCTACTCGTGGCCCGTACGCTGGCACTGACCCGTGCGTCAGTACGTAGCCTAACCCTACTACGTTTCCGTACCCTCACCTGTGCCCTAAGCCTTGCCGTTCCCTAACCCTAACCCTAGCACTGAATGGAAACCCACCACCAGCCCTAAACCTTACCCTACCCCGTAGCCTATTCCTGGCCCATACGCTGGCACTGACCTGTGTGTTAGCACATAGCCTGACACTCCCACGTTTCCGTACCCTCACCTGTGCCCTACGCCTTGCCGTTCCCTAACCCTAACCCTAGCATGGAATTTAAACCCACCACCAGCCCTACACCTTACCCTACGCCGTAGCCTACTCCTGGCCCGTACGCTAGCACTGACCCGTGTGTCAACACGTAGCCTGACCCTCCCACGTTTCCGTACCCTCACCTGTGCCCTAAGCCTTGTCGTTCCCTAACCCTAACCCTAGCCCTGAACAGAAACCCAGAACCAACCCTACAACTAACCCCCAAGCTGTAGCCTACTCCTGGCCGGTACGCTGGCACTGACCCGTGCGTCAGCAAATAGCCTGACCCTCCCACGTTTCGGTACCCTCACCTGTGCCCAAAGCCTTGCCGTTCCCTAACCCTAACCCTAGCCCTGAATTTAAACCAACCACCAGCCCTAAACCTTACCCTACGCCGTAGCCTACTCCTGGCCCGTACGCTAGCACTGACCCGTGCGTCAACACGTAGCCTGACCCTCCCAAGTTTCCGTACCCTCACCTGTGCCCTAAGCCTTGCCGTTCCCTAACCCTAAACTTAGCCCCGAATGGAAACCCACCACCAACCCTACACCTAACCCCCAAGCCGTAGCCTCCTCCTGGCCCGTACACTGGCACTGACCTGTGCGTCAGCACGTAGCCTGACCATCCCACGTTTCCGTACCCTCACCTGTGCCCTAAGCCTTGCCGTTCCATAACCCTAACCCTAGCCCGGAACGGAAACCCACTACCAGCCCTACACCTTACCCTACACCGTAGCCTACTCCTGGCCCGTACGCTAGCACTGACACGTGCGTCAGCACGTAGCCCGACCCTCCCACTTTTCTGTACCCTCACCTGTGCCCTAAGCTTTGCCGTTCCCTAACCCTAACCGTAGCCCAGAATGGAAACCCACCACCAGCCCTAGACCTTTCCCTACGCCGTAGCCTCCTCCTGGCCCGTACACTGGCATTGACCCGTGTGTCAGCACGTAGCCTGAACCTCCCACGTGTCCGTACACTCACCTATGGCCTAAGCCTTGCCGTTCCCTAACCCTAAACCTAGCCCCGAAAGGAAACACACCACCAACCCTACAACTAACCCCCAAGCCGTAGCCTACTCCTGGCCCATACGGCACTAACCCATGCGTCAGCACGTAGCCTGACCCTCCCTCCTTTCCGTACCCTCACCTGTGCCCTAAGCCTTGCTGTTCCCTAACCCTAACCCAGGCCCGGAACGGAAAACCACCACCAGCCCTACACCTTACCCTATGCTGTAGCCTCTCCTGGCCCGTACGCAGGCACTGACACGTGCGTCAACACTTAGCCCGCCCCTCCCACGTTTCTGTACCCTCACCTGGGCCCTAAGACTTTCCGTTCCCTAACCGTAAACCTAGCCCCAAACGGAAACACACCACCAGCCCTAGACCTTAACCTACGCCGTAGCCTATTCCCGGCCCATACGCTGGCACTGACCCGTGCGTCAGCACGTAGCCTGACCCTCCCACATTTCCGTACCCTCACCTGTGCCCTAAGCCTTGCCGTTCCCTAACCCTAACCCTAGCCCCGAACGGAAACCCAACACCAGCCCTACACCTTATCCTACGCCGTAGCCTACTCCTGGCCCGTACGGTGGCACTGACCCGTGTGTCAGCACATAGCCTGACCCTCCCACGTTTCTGTACTCTCACCTATGCCCTAACCCTTGCCGTTGCCTAACCCTAACCCTAGACCGGAACGGAAACCCACCACCAGTCCTACACCTTACTCTACGCCTTAGCCTACTCCTGGCCTGTACGCTGGCTCTGACCCGTGCATCAGCAAGTAGCCTGACCTTCCCACGTTTCCATACCCTCACCTGTGCCCGAAGCCTAGCCGTTTCCTAACCCTAACCCTAGCCCGGAACGGCAACCCACCACCAGCCCTACACCTTACCCTACGCCGTAGCTTACTCCAGGCCCGTACGCGGGCCCTGACCCGTTCGTCAGCACATAGCTTGACCCTCCCACGTTTCCATACCCTCACCTGTGCCCTAAGCCTTGTCGTTCCCTAACCCTAACCCTAGCCCTGAACAGAAACCCAGAACCAACCCTACAACTAACCCCCAAGCTGTAGCCTACTCCTGGCCGGTACGCTGGCACTGACCCGTGTTTCAGCACGTAGCCCGCCCCTCCCACGTTTCTGTACCCTCACCTGTGCCCTAAGCCTTGCCGTTCCCTAACCCTAACCCTACCCCTGAACGGAAACCCACCACCAGCACTACACCTTACCCTATGTGGCAGCCTACTCCTGGCCCGTTCACTGGCAGTGAACCGTGCGTCAGCTTGTAGCCCGACCCTCCCACGTTTCTGTACCCTCACCTGTGCCCTAATCCCTGCCGTTCCCTAACCCTAACCCTAGTCCAGAACGGAAACCCACCACCAGCACTACACATTACCCTACGCTATAGCCTCCTCCTGGCCCGTACGCTGGCACTGACCCGTGCGTCAGCACGTACCCCGACCCTCCCACGTTTCTGTACCGTCACCTGTGCCCTAAGCCTCGCCGTTCCCTAACCCTAAACATAGACCGGAACGGAAAACCACCACCAACCCTACACCTATCCCCAAAGCCGTAGCCTACTCCTGGCCCGTACACTGGCACTGACGCATGTGCCATCACATAGCCTGACACTCCCATGTTTCCGTACCCTCACCTGTGCCCTAAGCCTTGCTGTTCCTTAACCCTAACCCTAGTCGGGAACGGAAACCCACCACCAGCCCTACACCTTACCCTACGCTGTAGCCTACTCCTGGCCTGTACGCTGGCACTGACCCATGTGGCAGCACGAAGCCTGACCCTCCCATATTTCCGTACCCTCGCCTGTGTCCTAAGCCTTGCCGTTCCCTAACTCTAACCCTAGCCCGGAACGGAAGCCCACCACCAGCCCTACACCTTACCCTACGCCGTAGCCTACTCCTTGCCCGTACGCTGGCACTGACCCGTGCGTCAGCACGTAGCCTGACCCTCCCACGTTTCCATACCCTCACCTGTGCCCGAAGCCTTGCCGTTCCCTAACCCTATCCCTAGACCCGAATGGAAACAAACCACCAGCACTACACCTTACCCTACACCGTAGCCTACTTCTGGCCCGTACGCTAGCACTGACCCGTGCGTCAGCACGTAGCCCAACGTTCCCACGTTTCTGTACCCTCACCTGTGCCCTAAGCTTTGCCGTTCCCTAACCCTAACCGTAGCCCGGAATAGAAACCCACCACCAGCCCTAGACCTTACCCTATGCCGTAGCCTACTCCTGGCCCGTACGCTGGCATTGACCCGTGCGTCAGCACATAGCCTGAACCTCCCACGTTTCCGTACCCTTACCTGTGGCCTAAGCCTTGCCGTTCCCTAAACCTAAACCTAACCCCAAAGGGAAACACACCACCAACCCTGCAACAAACCCCAAAGCCGTAGCCTACTCCTGGCCCGTACGCTGGCAATGACCCATGCGTCAGCACGTAGCCTGACCCTCCCTCCTTTCCGTACCCTCACCTGTGCCCTAAGCCTTGCCATTCCCTAACCCTAACCCTAGCCTGGAATGGAAAACCACCACTAGCCCTACACTTTACCCTACGCCGTAGCCTACTCCTGGCCCATACGCAGGCACTGACACATGCGTCAACACTTAGCCCGCCCCTCCCACGTTTCTGTACCCTAACATGGGCCCTAAGACTTTCCGATCCCTAACCGTAAACCTAGCCCCAAACGGAAACCCACCACCAGCCCTACACTTTACCCTATCCCGTAGCCTATTCCCGGCCCATACGCTGGCACTGACCCATGTGTCAGCACGTAGCCTGACCCTCCCACGTTTCCATACCCTCAACTGTGCCCTAAGCCTTGCCGTTCCCTATCCCTAACCCTAGCCCGGAACGGAAACCCACCACCAGCCCTACACCTTATCCTACGCTGTAACCTACTCCTGGCCCGTACGCTGGCACTGACCCATGCATCAGCACATAGCCTGACACTCCCATGTTTCCGTACCCTCACCTGTGTCCTACCCTTGCCGTTCCCTAACCCTAAACCTAGCCCCGAATGGAAACCCACCACCAGCCCTACACCTTACCCTACGCCGTAGCCTACTCCTGGCCCGTACGCTAGCACTGATCCGTGCGTCAACACGTAGCCTGACCCTCCCACGTTTCTGTACCCTCACCTGTGCCGTAAGCCTTGCTGTTCCTTAACCCTAACCCTAGCCGGGAACGGAAACCCACCACCAGCCCTACACCTTACCCTACGCTGTAGCCTACTCCTGGCCCGTACGCTGGCACTAACCCGTGCGGCAGCATGAAGCCTGACCCTCCCACGTTTCCGTACCCTCACCTGTGTCCTAAGCCTTGCCGTTCCCTAACTCTAACCCTAGCCTGGAACGGAAACCCACCACCAGCCCTACACCTTACCCTACACCGTAGCCTACTCCTGGCCCTTACGCTGGCACTGAGCCGTGCTTCAGCACGTAGCCCGACCCTACCACATTGCTGTACACTCACCTGTGCCCTAAGCCTTGCCGTTCCCTAACCCTAACCCTAGCCCGGAACGGAAACCCACCACCAGCCCTACACCTAAACCCAATCCGTAGCCTACTCCTTACCCGTACAATGGCACTGAATTTTGCGTCAGCACGTAGCCTGAAACTCTCACGTTTCCGTACCCTCACCTGTGCCCTAAGCCTTGCCATTCCCTAACCCTAACCGCGAACGGAAACCAACCACCAACCCTACACCTAACCCGCAAGCCGTAGCCTACTCCTGGCCCGTACGCTGGCAGTGACCCGTGCGTAAGCACATAGCCTGACCCTCCCACGTTTCCGTACCCTCATCTGTGCCCTAAGCCTTTCCGTTCCGTAACCCTAACCCTAGCCCGGAACGGAAACCCACCACCAGCCCTACACCTTACCCTACGCCGTAGCCTATTCCTGGCCCGTACGCTAGCACTGACCCGTGCGTCAGCACGTAGCCCGACCCTCCCACGTTGCTGTACACTCCCCTGTGCCCTAAGCCTTGCCGTTCCCTAACCCTAACCCTAGCCCGGAACCGAAACCCACCACCAGCCCTACACCTTACCATATGCCGTAGATTACTCCTGGCCCGAACACTGGCACTGACCCGTGCGTCAGCACATAGCCCGACCCTCCCACGTTGCTGTACCCTCACCTGTGTCCTAAGCCTTGCCGTTCCCTACACCTAACCCTAGCCCTGAACGGAAACCCACCACCAGCCCTACACCTTAACCTACGCCGTAGATTACTCCTGGCCCGAACGCTGGCACTAAACCGTGCGTCAGCACGTTGCCCGACCCTCCCACGTTTCTGTACACTCACCTGTGCCCTAAGTCTTGCCGTTCCTTAACCCTAACCCTAGCCCGGAATTGAAACCCCCCACCAGCCCTAGACCTTACCCTACGCCGTAGCCTACTCCTGGCCCGAACGCTGGCATTGACCCCTGCGTCAGCACGTAGCCTGAACCTCCCACATTTCCGTACCCTCACCTGTGGCCTAAGCCTTGCCGTTCCCTAACCCTAACCCTAGCCCCGAAGGGAAACCCACCACCAACCCTACACCTAACCCCCAAGCCGTAACCTATTCCTGGCCCGTATGCTGGCACTGACCCGTGTTTCAGCACGTAGCCCGCCACTCCCACGTTTCTGTACCCTGACCTGGGCCCTAAGCCTTGCCGTTCCCTAACCCTATCCCTAGCCCAGAACGGAAAACCACCACCAGCCCTACACCTTACCCTATGCCGTAGCCTATTCCTGGCCAGTACGCTGGCACTGACCTGTGCGTCAGCACGTAGCCCGCCCCTCCCACGTTTCTGTACCCTCACCTGTGCCCTAAGCCTTGCCGTTCACTAACACTAACCCTAGCCCAGAACGCAAACCCACCACCTTCCCTAAACCTTACCCCCAAGCCGTAGCGTACTCCTGGGTCGTACGCAGGCTTTGAACCGTGCATCAGCACATAGCCTGACCCTCCCACGTTTCCGTACCCTCACCTGTGCCCTAAGCCTTTCCGTTCCCTAACTCTAACCCTAGCCCGGAACAGAAACCCACCACCAGCCCTACACCTTACCCTACGCCGTAGCCTACTCCTGGCCCGTACGCAGGCACTGACCTGTGTGTCAGCACCTGGCCTGAGCCTCCCACATTTCCGTACCCTCACCTGTGCCCTAAGCCTTGCCATTCCCTAATCCTAACCCTAGCCCGGAACGGAAACCCGCCACCGGCCCTACACCTTACCCTATGCCGTAGCCTACTACTGGCCCGTACGCTGGCACTGACCCGTGCGTCAGTATGTAGCCTGAGCCTCCCACGTTTCCGTACCCTCACCTGTGCCCTAAGCCTTGCCGTTCCCTAACCCTAACCTTAGCCCCGAATGGAAACCCACCACCAACCCTACACCTAACCCCCAAGCCGTAGCCTCCTCCTGGCCCGTACACTGGCACTGACCTGTGCGTCAGCACGTAGCCTGACCATCCCACGTTTCCGTACCCTCACCTGTGCCCTAAGCCTTGCCGTTCCATAACCCTAACCCTAGCCCGGAACGGAAATCCACCACCAGACCTACACCATACCCTACGCCGTAGCCTACTCCTGCCCCATACGCTGGCACTGACCCGTGCGTCACCACGTAGTCCGCCCCTCCCACGTTTCTGTACCCTCACCTGGGCCCTAAGACTTGCAGTTCCCTAACCCTAAACCTAGCCCCAAACGGAAACCCACCAGCAGCCCTAAACCTTACCCTACGCCGTAGCCTATTCCCGGCCCGTACGCTGGCACTGACCCGTGCGTCAGCATGTAGCCTGAACCTCCCACGTTTCCGTACCCTCACCTGTGCCCTAAGCCTCGCCATTCCCTAACCCTAACCCTTGCCCTGAACGGAAACCCACCACCAAACATACACGTAACCTCCAAGCCGTAGCCTACTCCTGGCCCGTACGCTGGCACTCACCCATGCATCAGCACGTAGCCTGACCCTCCCACGTTTCCGTACCCTCACCTGTGCCCTAAGCCTTGCCGTTCACTAACCATAACCCTAGCCCTGAATTTAAACCCACCACCAGCCCTACACCTTACCCTACGCCGTAGCCTACTCCTGGCCTGTACGCTAGCATTGACCCGTGGGTCAACACGTAGCCTGACCCTCCCACGTTTCCGTACCCTCACCTGTGCCCTAAGCCTTGCTGTTCCTTAACAATAACCCTAGCCCGGAACAAAAACCCACCACCAGCCCTACACCTTACCCTACGCCATAGCCTACTCATGGCCTGTACGCTGGCACTGACCCGTGCGTCACCACGTAGTCCGCCCCTCCCACGTTTCTGTACCCTCACCTGGGCCCTAAGACTTGCAGTTCCCTAACCCTAAACCTAGCCCCAAACGGAAACCCACCAGCAGCCCTAAACCTTACCCTACGCCGTAGCCTATTCCCGGCCCGTACGCTGGCACTGACCCGTGCGTCAGCATGTAGCCTGAACCTCCCACGTTTCCGTACCCTCACCTGTGCCCTAAGCCTTGTCATTCCCTAACCCTAACCCTAGCCCTGAACAGAAACCCAGAACCAACCCTACACGTAACCCCCAAGCTGTAGCCTACTCCTGGCCGGTACGCTGGCACTGACCCGAGCGTCAGCACATAGCCTGACCCTCCCACGTTTCGGTACCCTCACCTGTGCCCAAAGCCTTGCCGTTCCCTAACCCTAACCCTAGCCCTGAATTTAAACCAACCACCAGCCCTAAACCTTACCCTACGCCGTAGCCTACTCCTGGCCCATACGCTAGCACTGACACGTGCGTCAACACGTAGCCTGACCCTCCCACGTTTCCGTACCCTCACCTGTGCCCTAAGCCTTGCTGTTCCTTAACAATAACCCTAGCCCGAAACGGAAACCCACCAGCAGCCCTAAACCTTACCCTAAGCTCTAGCCTACTCCTGGCCCATACGCTGGCACTGACCCGTGCATCAGCACGAAGCCTGACCCTCCCACGTTTCCGTACCCTCACCTGTGCCCTAAGCCTTATCGTTCACTAACCCTAACCCTAGCCCGGAACGGAAACCCTCCACCAGCCCTACACCATACCCTACGCCGTAGCCTACTCGTGGCCCGTACGCTGGCACTGACCCGTGCGTCAGTACGTAGCCTAACCCTACTACGTTTCCGTACCCTCACCTGTGCCCTAAGCCTTGCCGTTCCCTAACCCTAACCCTAGCACTGAATGGAAACCCACCACCAGCCCTAAACCTTACCCTACCCCGTAGCCTATTCCTGGCCCATACGCTGGCACTGACCTGTGTGTTAGCACATAGCCTGACACTCCCACGTTTCCGTACCCTCACCTGTGCCCTACGCCTTGCCGTTCCCTAACCCTAACCCTAGCATGGAATTTAAACCCACCACCAGCCCTACACCTTACCCTACGCCGTAGCCTACTCCTGGCCCGTACGCTAGCACTGACCCGTGTGTCAACACGTAGCCTGACCCTCCCACGTTTCCGTACCCTCACCTGTGCCCTAAGCCTTGTCGTTCCCTAACCCTAACCCTAGCCCTGAACAGAAACCCAGAACCAACCCTACAACTAACCCCCAAGCTGTAGCCTACTCCTGGCCGGTACGCTGGCACTGACCCGTGCGTCAGCAAATAGCCTGACCCTCCCACGTTTCGGTACCCTCACCTGTGCCCAAAGCCTTGCCGTTCCCTAACCCTAACCCTAGCCCTGAATTTAAACCAACCACCAGCCCTAAACCTTACCCTACGCCGTAGCCTACTCCTGGCCCGTACGCTAGCACTGACCCGTGCGTCAACACGTAGCCTGACCCTCCCAAGTTTCCGTACCCTCACCTGTGCCCTAAGCCTTGCCGTTCCCTAACCCTAAACTTAGCCCCGAATGGAAACCCACCACCAACCCTACACCTAACCCCCAAGCCGTAGCCTCCTCCTGGCCCGTACACTGGCACTGACCTGTGCGTCAGCACGTAGCCTGACCATCCCACGTTTCCGTACCCTCACCTGTGCCCTAAGCCTTGCCGTTCCATAACCCTAACCCTAGCCCGGAACGGAAACCCACTACCAGCCCTACACCTTACCCTACACCGTAGCCTACTCCTGGCCCGTACGCTAGCACTGACACGTGCGTCAGCACGTAGCCCGACCCTCCCACTTTTCTGTACCCTCACCTGTGCCCTAAGCTTTGCCGTTCCCTAACCCTAACCGTAGCCCAGAATGGAAACCCACCACCAGCCCTAGACCTTTCCCTACGCCGTAGCCTCCTCCTGGCCCGTACACTGGCATTGACCCGTGTGTCAGCACGTAGCCTGAACCTCCCACGTGTCCGTACACTCACCTATGGCCTAAGCCTTGCCGTTCCCTAACCCTAAACCTAGCCCCGAAAGGAAACACACCACCAACCCTACAACTAACCCCCAAGCCGTAGCCTACTCCTGGCCCATACGGCACTAACCCATGCGTCAGCACGTAGCCTGACCCTCCCTCCTTTCCGTACCCTCACCTGTGCCCTAAGCCTTGCTGTTCCCTAACCCTAACCCAGGCCCGGAACGGAAAACCACCACCAGCCCTACACCTTACCCTATGCTGTAGCCTCTCCTGGCCCGTACGCAGGCACTGACACGTGCGTCAACACTTAGCCCGCCCCTCCCACGTTTCTGTACCCTCACCTGGGCCCTAAGACTTTCCGTTCCCTAACCGTAAACCTAGCCCCAAACGGAAACACACCACCAGCCCTAGACCTTAACCTACGCCGTAGCCTATTCCCGGCCCATACGCTGGCACTGACCCGTGCGTCAGCACGTAGCCTGACCCTCCCACATTTCCGTACCCTCACCTGTGCCCTAAGCCTTGCCGTTCCCTAACCCTAACCCTAGCCCCGAACGGAAACCCAACACCAGCCCTACACCTTATCCTACGCCGTAGCCTACTCCTGGCCCGTACGGTGGCACTGACCCGTGTGTCAGCACATAGCCTGACCCTCCCACGTTTCTGTACTCTCACCTATGCCCTAACCCTTGCCGTTGCCTAACCCTAACCCTAGACCGGAACGGAAACCCACCACCAGTCCTACACCTTACTCTACGCCTTAGCCTACTCCTGGCCTGTACGCTGGCTCTGACCCGTGCATCAGCAAGTAGCCTGACCTTCCCACGTTTCCATACCCTCACCTGTGCCCGAAGCCTAGCCGTTTCCTAACCCTAACCCTAGCCCGGAACGGCAACCCACCACCAGCCCTACACCTTACCCTACGCCGTAGCTTACTCCAGGCCCGTACGCGGGCCCTGACCCGTTCGTCAGCACATAGCTTGACCCTCCCACGTTTCCATACCCTCACCTGTGCCCTAAGCCTTGTCGTTCCCTAACCCTAACCCTAGCCCTGAACAGAAACCCAGAACCAACCCTACAACTAACCCCCAAGCTGTAGCCTACTCCTGGCCGGTACGCTGGCACTGACCCGTGTTTCAGCACGTAGCCCGCCCCTCCCACGTTTCTGTACCCTCACCTGTGCCCTAAGCCTTGCCGTTCCCTAACCCTAACCCTACCCCTGAACGGAAACCCACCACCAGCACTACACCTTACCCTATGTGGCAGCCTACTCCTGGCCCGTTCACTGGCAGTGAACCGTGCGTCAGCTTGTAGCCCGACCCTCCCACGTTTCTGTACCCTCACCTGTGCCCTAATCCCTGCCGTTCCCTAACCCTAACCCTAGTCCAGAACGGAAACCCACCACCAGCACTACACATTACCCTACGCTATAGCCTCCTCCTGGCCCGTACGCTGGCACTGACCCGTGCGTCAGCACGTACCCCGACCCTCCCACGTTTCTGTACCGTCACCTGTGCCCTAAGCCTCGCCGTTCCCTAACCCTAAACATAGACCGGAACGGAAAACCACCACCAACCCTACACCTATCCCCAAAGCCGTAGCCTACTCCTGGCCCGTACACTGGCACTGACGCATGTGCCATCACATAGCCTGACACTCCCATGTTTCCGTACCCTCACCTGTGCCCTAAGCCTTGCTGTTCCTTAACCCTAACCCTAGTCGGGAACGGAAACCCACCACCAGCCCTACACCTTACCCTACGCTGTAGCCTACTCCTGGCCTGTACGCTGGCACTGACCCATGTGGCAGCACGAAGCCTGACCCTCCCATATTTCCGTACCCTCGCCTGTGTCCTAAGCCTTGCCGTTCCCTAACTCTAACCCTAGCCCGGAACGGAAGCCCACCACCAGCCCTACACCTTACCCTACGCCGTAGCCTACTCCTTGCCCGTACGCTGGCACTGACCCGTGCGTCAGCACGTAGCCTGACCCTCCCACGTTTCCATACCCTCACCTGTGCCCGAAGCCTTGCCGTTCCCTAACCCTATCCCTAGACCCGAATGGAAACAAACCACCAGCACTACACCTTACCCTACACCGTAGCCTACTTCTGGCCCGTACGCTAGCACTGACCCGTGCGTCAGCACGTAGCCCAACGTTCCCACGTTTCTGTACCCTCACCTGTGCCCTAAGCTTTGCCGTTCCCTAACCCTAACCGTAGCCCGGAATAGAAACCCACCACCAGCCCTAGACCTTACCCTATGCCGTAGCCTACTCCTGGCCCGTACGCTGGCATTGACCCGTGCGTCAGCACATAGCCTGAACCTCCCACGTTTCCGTACCCTTACCTGTGGCCTAAGCCTTGCCGTTCCCTAAACCTAAACCTAACCCCAAAGGGAAACACACCACCAACCCTGCAACAAACCCCAAAGCCGTAGCCTACTCCTGGCCCGTACGCTGGCAATGACCCATGCGTCAGCACGTAGCCTGACCCTCCCTCCTTTCCGTACCCTCACCTGTGCCCTAAGCCTTGCCATTCCCTAACCCTAACCCTAGCCTGGAATGGAAAACCACCACTAGCCCTACACTTTACCCTACGCCGTAGCCTACTCCTGGCCCATACGCAGGCACTGACACATGCGTCAACACTTAGCCCGCCCCTCCCACGTTTCTGTACCCTAACATGGGCCCTAAGACTTTCCGATCCCTAACCGTAAACCTAGCCCCAAACGGAAACCCACCACCAGCCCTACACTTTACCCTATCCCGTAGCCTATTCCCGGCCCATACGCTGGCACTGACCCATGTGTCAGCACGTAGCCTGACCCTCCCACGTTTCCATACCCTCAACTGTGCCCTAAGCCTTGCCGTTCCCTATCCCTAACCCTAGCCCGGAACGGAAACCCACCACCAGCCCTACACCTTATCCTACGCTGTAACCTACTCCTGGCCCGTACGCTGGCACTGACCCATGCATCAGCACATAGCCTGACACTCCCATGTTTCCGTACCCTCACCTGTGTCCTACCCTTGCCGTTCCCTAACCCTAAACCTAGCCCCGAATGGAAACCCACCACCAGCCCTACACCTTACCCTACGCCGTAGCCTACTCCTGGCCCGTACGCTAGCACTGATCCGTGCGTCAACACGTAGCCTGACCCTCCCACGTTTCTGTACCCTCACCTGTGCCGTAAGCCTTGCTGTTCCTTAACCCTAACCCTAGCCGGGAACGGAAACCCACCACCAGCCCTACACCTTACCCTACGCTGTAGCCTACTCCTGGCCCGTACGCTGGCACTAACCCGTGCGGCAGCATGAAGCCTGACCCTCCCACGTTTCCGTACCCTCACCTGTGTCCTAAGCCTTGCCGTTCCCTAACTCTAACCCTAGCCTGGAACGGAAACCCACCACCAGCCCTACACCTTACCCTACACCGTAGCCTACTCCTGGCCCTTACGCTGGCACTGAGCCGTGCTTCAGCACGTAGCCCGACCCTACCACATTGCTGTACACTCACCTGTGCCCTAAGCCTTGCCGTTCCCTAACCCTAACCCTAGCCCGGAACGGAAACCCACCACCAGCCCTACACCTAAACCCAATCCGTAGCCTACTCCTTACCCGTACAATGGCACTGAATTTTGCGTCAGCACGTAGCCTGAAACTCTCACGTTTCCGTACCCTCACCTGTGCCCTAAGCCTTGCCATTCCCTAACCCTAACCGCGAACGGAAACCAACCACCAACCCTACACCTAACCCGCAAGCCGTAGCCTACTCCTGGCCCGTACGCTGGCAGTGACCCGTGCGTAAGCACATAGCCTGACCCTCCCACGTTTCCGTACCCTCATCTGTGCCCTAAGCCTTTCCGTTCCGTAACCCTAACCCTAGCCCGGAACGGAAACCCACCACCAGCCCTACACCTTACCCTACGCCGTAGCCTATTCCTGGCCCGTACGCTAGCACTGACCCGTGCGTCAGCACGTAGCCCGACCCTCCCACGTTGCTGTACACTCCCCTGTGCCCTAAGCCTTGCCGTTCCCTAACCCTAACCCTAGCCCGGAACCGAAACCCACCACCAGCCCTACACCTTACCATATGCCGTAGATTACTCCTGGCCCGAACACTGGCACTGACCCGTGCGTCAGCACATAGCCCGACCCTCCCACGTTGCTGTACCCTCACCTGTGTCCTAAGCCTTGCCGTTCCCTACACCTAACCCTAGCCCTGAACGGAAACCCACCACCAGCCCTACACCTTAACCTACGCCGTAGATTACTCCTGGCCCGAACGCTGGCACTAAACCGTGCGTCAGCACGTTGCCCGACCCTCCCACGTTTCTGTACACTCACCTGTGCCCTAAGTCTTGCCGTTCCTTAACCCTAACCCTAGCCCGGAACGGAAACCCGCCACCGGCCCTACACCTTACCCTATGCCGTAGCCTACTACTGGCCCGTACGCTGGCACTGACCCGTGCGTCAGTATGTAGCCTGAGCCTCCCACGTTTCCGTACCCTCACCTGTGCCCTAAGCCTTGCCGTTCACTAACCCTAACCCTAGCCCAGAACGCAACCCAGCATCATCCCTACACCTTACCCCCAAGCCGTAGCCTACTCCTGGCTCGTACGCTGGCACTGACCCGTGCGTCAGCACTTAGCCTGACCCTCCCACGTTTCCGTACCCTCACCTGTGCCCTAAGCCTTGCCGTTCCCTAACCCGAACCCTAGCCCGGAATGGAAAACCACTACCAGCCGTACACCTTACGCAACGCCGTAGCCTACTCCTGTCCCATACGCTGGCACTGACCCGTGCGTCAGCACGTAGCCTGACCCTCCCACGTTTCCGTACCCTCACTTGTGCCGTAAGCCTTGCCGTTCCCTAACCCTATCCCTAGCCCCGAAAGGAAATCCACCACCAACCCTACACCTAACCCCAAAGCCGTAGCCTACTCCTGGCCCGTACGCTGGCACTGAAGCATGTGTCAGCACATAGCCTGACCCTCCCATGTTTCCGTACCCTCACCTGTGCCCTACCCTTGCCGTTCCCTAACACTAACCCTAGCCCCGAACGGAAGCCCACCACCAGCCCTACACCTTACCCTACGCCGTAGCCTACTCCTTGCCCGTACGCTGGCACGGACCCGTACGTCAGCACGTAGCCTGACCCTCCCACGTTTCCATACCCTCACCTGTGCCCGAAGCCTTGCCGTTCCCTAACCCTATCCCTAGCCCCAAATGGAAACAAACCACCAGCACTACACCTTACCCTACACCGTAGCCTACTCCTGGCCCGTACGCTAGCACTGACCCGTGCGTCAGCACGTAGCCCGACGTTCCCACATTTCTGTACCCTCACCTGTGCCCTAAGCTTTGCCGTTCCCTAACCCTAACCGTTGCCCGGAATGGAAACCCACCACCAGCCCTAGACCTTACCCTATGCTGTAGCCTACTCCTGGCCCGTACGCTGGCATTGACCCATGCGTAAGCACGTAGCCTGAACCTCCCACGTTTCCGTACCCTTACCTGTGGCCTAAGCCTTGCCGTTCCCTAACCCTAAACCTAGCCCCGAAGGGAAACACACCACCAACCCTACAACAAACCCCAAAGCCCTAGCCTACTCCTGGCCCGTATGCTGGCAATGACCCATGCGTCAGCACGTAGCCTGACCCTCCCTCCTTTCGGTACCCACACCTGTGCCCTAAGCCTTGCCGTTCCCTAACCCTAACCCTAGCCTGGAATGGAAAACCACCACTATCCCTACACTTTACCCTACGCCGTAGCCTACTCCTGGCCCGTACGCAGGCACTGACACTTGCGTCAACACTTAGCCCGCCCCTCCCACGTTTCTGTACCCTAACATGGGCCCTAAGCCTTTCCGTTCCCTAACCGTAAACCTAGCCCCAAACGGAAACCCACCACCAGCCCTAGACTTTACCCTACCCCGTAGCCTATTCCCGGCCCATACGCTGGCACTGACACGTGCGTCAGCACGTAGCCTGACCCTCCCACGTTTCCATACCCTCAACTGTGCCCTAAGCCTTGCCATTCCCTAACCCTAACCCTAGCCCGGAACGGAAAACCACCACCAGCCCTTCACCTTATCTTACGCTGTAGCCTACTCCTGGCCCGTACGCTGGCACTGACCCGTGCATCAGCACAGAGCCTGAACCTCGCACGTTTCCGTACCCTCACCTGTGCCCTAAGCCTTGCCGTTCCCTAACCCTAACACTAGCTCTGAACGGAAATCCACCACCAACCCTACAATTAACCCCAAAGCCGTAGCCTACTCCTGGCCCGTACGCTGGCACTGACCCATGTGTCAGCACATAGCCTGACACTCCCATGTTTCCGTACCCTCACCTGTGCCCTACACTTGCCGCTCCCTAACCCTAACCCTAGCCCCGAATGGAAACCCACCACCAGACCTAAACCTTACCCTACGCCGTAGCCTACTCCTGGCCCGTACGCTAGCACTGATCCGTGTGTCAACACGTAGCCTGACCCTCCCACGTTTCCGTACCCTCACCTGTGCCGTAAGCCTTGCTGTTCCTTAACCCTAACCCTAGCCGGGAACGGAAACCCACCACCAGCCCTACACCTTACCCTACGCTGTAGCCAACTACTGGCCCGTACGCTGGCACTGACCCGTGCGGCAGCACGAAGCCTGACCCTCCCACGTTTCCGTACCCTCACCTGTGTCCTAAGCCTTGCCGTTCCCTAACTCTAACCCTAGCCTGGAACGGAAACCCACCACCAGCCCTACACCTTACCCTACGCCGTAGCCTACTCCTGGCCCTTACGCTGGCACTGAGCCGTGCTTCAGCACGTAGCCCGACCCTACCACATTGCTGTACACTCACCTGTGCCCTAAGCCTTGCCGGTCCCTAACCCTAACCCTAGGCTGGAACGGAAACCCACCACCAGCCCTAAACCTTACCCTACGCCGTAGCCTACTCCTGGCCCGTATGCTGGCACTGACCCATACGTAAGCACATAGCCTGACACTCCCACGTTTCCGTACCCTCACCTGTGTCCTAAGCCTTGCCGTTCCCTAAACCTAACCCTAGCCCGGAACGGAAACCCAACACCAGCCCTACACCATACCCTACGCCGTAGCCTACTCCTGGCCCGTACGCTGGCACTGACGCGTGCGTCAGCACGTAGCCTGACACTCCCACGTTTCCGTACCGTCACCTGTGCCCTAAGCCTTGCCGTTCCCTAACCCTAACCCTATCCCGGAACGGAAACCCACCACCAGCCCTACACCTAAACCCAAGCCGTAGCCTACTCCTTGCCCGTACACAGGCACTGACCTTTGCGTCAGCACGTAGCCTGAAACTCCCAGGTTTCCGTACCCTCACCTGTGCCCTAAGCCTTGCCGTTCCCTAACCCTAACCCCGAACGGAAACCCAACACCAACCCTACACCTAACCCCCAAGCCGTAGCCTATTCCTGGCCCGTACGCTAGCACTGACCCGTGCGTCAGCACGTAGCCTGACTCTCCCACGTTTCCATACCGTCACCTGTGCCCTAAGCCTTGCCGTTCCCTAACCCTAACCCTAGGCCCGAACGGAAACCCACCACCAACCCTACACCTAACCCGCAAGCCGTAGCCTACTCCTGGCCCGTACGCTGGCAGTGACCCGTGCGTCAGCACATAGCCTGACCCTCCCACGTTTCCGTACCCTCATCTGTGCCCTAAGCCTTGCCGTTCCGTAACCCTAACCCTAGCCCGGAACGGAAACCCACCACCAGACCTACACCTTACCCTACGCCGTAGCCTAACCCTGGCCCGTACACTAGCACTGACCCGTGCGTCAGCACGTAGCCCGACCCTCCCACGTTGCTGTACCCTCACCTGTGTCCTAAGCCTTGCCGTTCCCTACACCTAACCCTAGCCCTGAACGGAAAGCCACCACCAGCCCTACACCTTACCCTACGCCGTAGATTACTCCTGGCCAGAACGCTGGCACTAACCCGTGCGTCAGCACATAGCCCGACCCTCCCACGTTGCTGTACCCTCACCTGTGTCCTAAGCCTTGCCGTTCCCTAACCCTAACCCTAGCCCGGAACGGAAACCCACCACCAGCCCTACACCTTACCCTACGCCGTAGATTACTCCTGGCCCGAACGCTGGCACTGACCCGTGCGTCAGCACATAGCCCGACCCTCCCACGTTGCTGTACCCTCACCTGTGTCCTAAGCCTTGCCATTCCCTACACCTAACCCTAGCCCTGAACGGAAACCCACCACCAGCCCTACACCTTACCCTACGCCGTAGATTACTCCTGGCCCGAACGCTGGCACTAACCCGTGCGTCAGCACGTTGCCCGACCCTCCCACGTTTCTGTACCCTCACCTTTGCCCTAAGCCTTGCCGTTCCCTACACCTAACCCTAGCCCTGAACGGAAACCCCCCACCAGCCCTAGACCTTACCCTACGCCGTAGCCTACTCCTGGCCCGAACGCTGGCATTGACCCCTGCGTCAGCACGTAGCCTGAACCTCCCACGTTTCCGTACCCTCACCTGTGGCCTAAGCCTTGCCGTTCCCTAACCCTAACCCTAGCCCCAAAGGGAAATCCACCACCAACCCTACACCTAACCCCCAAGCCGTAGCCTATTCCTGGCCCGTATGCTGGCACTGACCCGTGTTTCAGCACGTAGCCCGCCACTCCCACGTTTCTGTACCCTGACCTGGGCCCTAAGCCTTGCCGTTCCCTAACCCTAACCCTAGCCCAGAACGGAAAACCACCACCAGCCCTACACCTTACCCTACGCCGTAGCCTATTCCTGGCCAGTACGCTGGCACTGACCTGTGCGTCAGCACGTAGCCCGCCCCTCCCACGTTTCTGTACCCTCACCTGGGCCCTAAGCCTTGCAGTTCCCTAAACCTAAACCTAGCCCCAAACGGAAACCCACCACAAGCCCTACACCTTACCCTACACCGTAGCCTACTCCTGGCCCGTACACTGGCACTGACCCATGTGTCAGCACCAGGCCTGAGCCTCCCACGTTTCCGTACACTCACCTGTGCCCTAAGCCTTGCCATTCCCTAATCCTAACCCTAGCCCGGAACGGAAACCCGCCACCGACCCTACACCTTACCCTATGCCGTAGCCTACTACTGGCCCATACGCAGCCACTCACCCGTGCGTCAGTATGTAGCCTGAGCCTCCCACGTTTCCGTACCCTCACCTGTGCCCTAAGCCTTGCCGTTCACTAACCCTAACCCTAGCCCAGAACGCAACCCAGCACCATCCCTACACCTTACCCCCAAGCCGTAGCCTACTCCTGGCTCGTACGCTGGCACTGACCCGTGCGTCAGCACTTAGCCTGACCCTCCCACGTTTCCGTACCCTCACCTGAGCCCTAAGCCTTGCCGTTCCCTAACCCTAACCCTAGCCCGGAATGGAAAACCACCACCAGCCGTACACCTTACGCAACGCCGTAGCCTACTCCTGGCCCATACGCTGGCACTGACCCGTGCGTCAGCACGTAGCCTGACCCTCCCACGTTTCCGTACTCTCACTTGTGCCGTAAGCCTTGCCGTTCCCTAACCCTAACCCTAGCCCCGAAAGGAAATCCACCACCAACCCTACACCTAACCCCAAAGCCGTAGCCTACTCCTGGCCCATACGCTGGCACTGACGCATGTGTCAGCACATAGCCTGACCCTCCCATGTTTCCGTACCCTCACCTGTGCCCTACCCTTGCCGTTCCCTAACACTAACCCTAGCCCCGAACGGAAGCCCACCACCAGCCCTACACCTTACCCTACGCCGTAACCTACTCCTGGCCCGTACGCTAGCACTGACCCATGCGTCAACACGTAGCCTGACCTTCCCACGTTTCCGTACCCTCACCTGTGCCCTAAGCCTTGCTGTTCCTTAACCCTAACCCTAGTCGGGAACGGAAACCCACCACCAGCCCTACACCTTACCCTACGCTGTAGCCTACTCCTGGCCTGTATGCTGGCACTGAACCGTGCGGCAGCACGAAGCCTGACCCTCCCATATTTCCGTACCCTCACCTGTGTCCTAAGCCTTGTCGTTCCCTAACTCTAACCCTAGCCCGGAACGGAAACCCACCACCAGCCCTACACCTTACCCTACGCCGTAGCCTACTCCTTGCCCGTACGCTGGCACTGACCCGTGTGTCAGCACGTAGCCTGACCCTCCCACGTTTCCATACCCTCACCTGTGCCCGAAACCTTTCCATTCCCTAACCCTATCCCTAGCCCCAAATGGAAACAAACCACCAGCACTACTCCTTACCCTACACCGTAGCCTACTCCTGGCCCGTACGCTAGCACTGACCCATGCGTCAGCACGTAGCCCGACGTTCCCACGTTTCTGTACCCTCACCTGTGCCCTAAGCTTTGCCGTTCCCTAACCCTAACCGTAGCCCGGAATGGAAACCCACCACCAGCCCTAGACCATACCCTATGCCGTAGCCTACTCCTGGCCCGTACGCTGGCATTGACCCGTGCGTCAGCACGTAGCCTGAACCTCCCACGTTTCCGTACCCTTACCTGTGGCCTAAGCCTTGCCGTTCCCTAACCCTAAACCTAGCCCCGAAGGGAAACACACCACCAACCCTACAACAAACCCCAAAGCCGTAGCCTACTCCTGTCCCGTACGCTGGCAATGACCCATGCGTCAGCACGTAGCCTGACCCTCCCTCCTTTCGGTACCCTCACCTGTGCCCTACACTTGCCGTTCCCTAACACTAACCCTAGCCCCGAACGGAAGCCCACCACCAGCCCTACACCTTACCCTACGCCGTAGCCTACTCCTTGCCCGTACGCTGGCACGGACCCGTGCATCAGCACAGAGCCTGAACCTCGCACGTTTCCGTACCCTCACCTGTGCCCTAAGCCTTGCCGTTCCCTAACCCTAACACTAGCCCTGAACGGAAATCCACCACCAACCCTACACCTAACCCCAAAGCCGTAGCCTACTCCTGGCCCGTACGCTCGCACTGAAGCATGTGTCAGCACATAGCCTGACCCTCCCATGTTTCCGTACCCTCACCTGTGCCCTACCCTTGCCGTTCCCTAACACTAACCCTAGCCCCGAACGGAAGCCCACCACCAGCCCTACACCTTACCCTACGCCGTAGCCTACTCCTTGCCCGTACGCTGGCACGGACCCGTACGTCAGCACGTAGCCTGACCCTCCCACGTTTCCATACCCTCACCTGTGCCCGAAGCCTTGCCGTTCCCTAACCCTATCCCTAGCCCCAAATGGAAACAAACCACCAGCACTACACCTTACCCTACACCGTAGCCTACTCCTGGCCCGTACGCTAGCACTGACCCGTGCGTCAGCACGTAACCCGACGTTCCCACATTTCTGTACCCTCACCTGTGCCCTAAGCTTTGCCGTTCCCTAACCCTAACCGTTGCCCGGAATGGAAACCCACCACCAGCCCTAGACCTTACCCTATGCTGTAGCCTACTCCTGGCCCGTACGCTGGCATTGACCCGTGCGTAAGCACGTAGCCTGAACCTCCCACGTTTCCGTACCCTTACCTGTGGCCTAAGCCTTGCCGTTCCCTAACCCTAAACCTAGCCCCGAAGGGAAACACACCACCAACCCTACAACAAACCCCAAAGCTGTAGCCTACTCCTGGCCCGTATGCTGGCAATGACCCATGCGTCAGCACGTAGCCTGACCCTCCCTCCTTTCGGTACCCTCACCTGTGCCCTAAGCCTTGCCGTTCCCTAACCCTAACCCTAGCCTGGAATGGAAAACCACCACTATCCCTACACTTTACCCTACGCCGTAGCCTACTCCTGGCCCGTACGCAGGCACTGACACTTGCGTCAACACTTAGCCCGCCCCTCCCACGTTTCTGTACCCTAACATGGGCCCTAAGCCTTTCCGTTCCCTAACCGTAAACCTAGCCCCAAACGGAAACCCACCACCAGCCCTAGACTTTACCCTACCCCGTAGCCTATTCCCGGCCCATACGCTGGCACTGACACGTGCGTCAGCACGTAGCCTGACCCTCCCACGTTTCCATACCCTCAACTGTGCCCTAAGCCTTGCCGTTCCCTAACCCTAACCCTAGCCCGGAACGGAAAACCACCACCAGCCCTTCACCTTATCTTACGCTGTAGCCTACTCCTGGCCCGTACGCTGGCACTGACCCGTGCATCAGCACAGAGCCTGAACCTCGCACGTTTCCGTACCCTCACCTGTGCCCTAAGCCTTGCCGTTCCCTAACCCTAACACTAGCTCTGAACGGAAATCCACCACCAACCCTACAATTAACCCCAAAGCCGTAGCCTACTCCTGGCCCGTACGCTGGCACTGACCCATGTGTCAGCACATAGCCTGACACTCCCATGTTTCCGTACCCTCACCTGTGCCCTACACTTGCCGCTCCCTAACCCTAACCCTAGCCCCGAATGGAAACCCACCACCAGACCTAAACCTTACCCTACGCCGTAGCCTACTCCTGGCCCGTACGCTAGCACTGATCCGTGTGTCAACACGTAGCCTGACCCTCCCACGTTTCCGTACCCTCACCTGTGCCGTAAGCCTTGCTGTTCCTTAAGCCTAACCCTAGCCGGGAACGGAAACCCACCACCAGCCCTACACCTTACCCTACGCTGTAGCCAACTACTGGCCCGTACGCTGGCACTGACCCGTGCGGCAGCACGAAGCCTGACCCTCCCACGTTTCCGTACCCTCACCTGTGTCCTAAGCCTTGCCGTTCCCTAACTCTAACCCTAGCCTGGAACGGAAACCCACCACCAGCCCTACACCTTACCCTACGCCGTAGCCTACTCCTGGCCCTTACGCTGGCACTGAGCCGTGCTTCAGCACGTAGCCCGACCCTACCACATTGCTGTACCCTCACCTGTGCCCTAAGCCTTGCCGGTCCCTAACCCTAACCCTAGGCTGGAACGGAAACCCACCACCAGCCCTAAACCTTACCCTACGCCGTAGCCTACTCCTGGCCCGTATGCTGGCACTGACCCATACGTAAGCACATAGCCTGACACTCCCACGTTTCCGTACCCTCACCTGTGTCCTAAGCCTTGCCGTTCCCTAAACCTAACCCTAGCCCGGAACGGAAACCCAACACCAGCCCTACACCATACCCTACGCCGTAGCCTACTCCTGGCCCGTACGCTGGCACTGACGCGTGCGTCAGCACGTAGCCTGACACTCCCACGTTTCCGTACCGTCACCTGTGCCCTAAGCCTTGCCGTTCCCTAACCCTAACCCTATCCCGGAACGGAAACCCACCACCAGCCCTACACCTAAACCCAAGCCGTAGCCTACTCCTTGCCCGTACACAGGCACTGACCTTTGCGTCAGCACGTAGCCTGAAACTCCCAGGTTTCCGTACCCTCACCTGTGCCCTAAGCCTTGCCGTTCCCTAACCCTAACCCCGAACGGAAACCCAACACCAACCCTACACCTAACCCCCAAGCCGTAGCCTATTCCTGGCCCGTACGCTAGCACTGACCCGTGCGTCAGCACGTAGCCTGACTCTCCCACGTTTCCATACCGTCACCTGTGCCCTAAGCCTTGCCGTTCCCTAACCCTAACCCTAGCCCCGAACGGAAACCCACCACCAACCCTACACCTAACCCGCAAGCCGTAGCCTACTCCTGGCCCGTACGCTGGCAGTGACCCGTGCGTCAGCACATAGCCTGACCCTCCCACGTTTCCGTACCCTCATCTGTGCCCTAAGCCTTGCCGTTCCGTAACCCTAACCCTAGCCCGGAACGGAAACCCACCACCAGACCTACACCTTACCCTACGCCGTAGCCTAACCCTGGCCCGTACACTAGCACTGACCCGTGCGTCAGCACGTAGCCCGACCCTCCCACGTTGCTGTACCCTCACCTGTGTCCTAAGCCTTGCCGTTCCCTACACCTAACCCTAGCCCTGAACGGAAACCCACCACCAGCCCTACACCTTACCCTACGCCGTAGATTACTCCTGGCCAGAACGCTGGCACTAACCCGTGCGTCAGCACATAGCCCGACCCTCCCACGTTGCTGTACCCTCACCTGTGTCCTAAGCCTTGCCGTTCCCTAACCCTAACCCTAGCCCAGAACGGAAAACCACCACCAGCCCTACACCTTACCCTACGCCGTAGCCTATTCCTGGCCAGTACGCTGGCACTGACCTGTGCGTCAGCACGTAGCCCGCCCCTCCCACGTTTCTGTACCCTGACCTGGGCCCTAAGCCTTGCAGTTCCCTAAACCTAAACCTAGCCCAGAACGGAAAACCACCACCAGCCCTACACCTTACCCTACGCCGTAGCCTATTCCTGGCCAGTACGCTGGCACTGACCTGTGCGTCAGCACGTAGCCCGCCCCTCCCACGTTTCTGTACCCTCACCTGGGCCCTAAGCCTTGCAGTTCCCTAAACCTAAACCTAGCCCCAAACGGAAACCCACCACAAGCCCTACACCTTACCCTACGCCGTAGCCTACTCCTGGCCCGTACGCTGGCACTGACCCATGTGTCAGCACCAGGCCTGAGCCTCCCACATTTCCGTACACTCACCTGTGCCCTAAGCCTTGCCATTCCCTAATCCTAACCCTAGCCCGGAACGGAAACCCGCCACCGACCCTACACCTTACCCTATGCCGTAGCCTACTACTGGCCCGTACGCAGCCACTCACCCGTGCGTCAGTATGTAGCCTGAGCCTCCCACGTTTCCGTACCCTCACCTGTGCCCTAAGCCTTGCCGTTCACTAACCCTAACCCTAGCCCAGAACGCAACCCAGCACCATCCCTACACCTTACCCCCAAGCCGTAGCCTACTCCTGGCTCGTACGCTGGCACTGACCCGTGCGTCAGCACTTAGCCTGACCCTCCCACGTTTCCGTACCCTCACCTGAGCCCTAAGCCTTGCCGTTCCCTAACCCTAACCCTAGCCCGGAATGGAAAACCACCACCAGCCGTACACCTTACGCAACGCCGTAGCCTACTCCTGGCCCATACGCTGGCACTGACCCGTGCGTCAGCACGTAGCCTGACCCTCCCACGTTTCCGTACTCTCACTTGTGCCGTAAGCCTTGCCGTTCCCTAACCCTAACCCTAGCCCCGAAAGGAAATCCACCACCAACCCTACACCTAACCCCAAAGCCGTAGCCTACTCCTGGCCCATACGCTGGCACTGACGCATGTGTCAGCACATAGCCTGACCCTCCCATGTTTCCGTACCCTCACCTGTGCCCTACCCTTGCCGTTCCCTAACACTAACCCTAGCCCCGAACGGAAGCCCACCACCAGCCCTACACCTTACCCTACGCCGTAACCTACTCCTGGCCCGTACGCTAGCACTGACCCATGCGTCAACACGTAGCCTGACCCTCCCACGTTTCCGTACCCTCACCTGTGCCCTAAGCCTTGCTGTTCCTTAACCCTAACCCTAGTCGGGAACGGAAACCCACCACCAGCCCTACACCTTACCCTACGCTGTAGCCTACTCCTGGCCTGTATGCTGGCACTGAACCGTGCGGCAGCACGAAGCCTGACCCTCCCATATTTCCGTACCCTCACCTGTGTCCTAAGCCTTGTCGTTCCCTAAGTCTAACCCTAGCCCGGAACGGAAACCCACCACCAGCCCTACACCTTACCCTACGCCGTAGCCTACTCCTTGCCCGTACGCTGGCACTGACCCGTGTGTCAGCACGTAGCCTGACCCTCCCACGTTTCCATACCCTCACCTGTGCCCGAAACCTTTCCATTCCCTAACCCTATCCCTAGCCCCAAATGGAAACAAACCACCAGCACTACTCCTTACCCTACACCGTAGCCTACTCCTGGCCCGTACGCTAGCACTGACCCATGCGTCAGCACGTAGCCCGACGTTCCCACGTTTCTGTACCCTCACCTGTGCCCTAAGCTTTGCCGTTCCCTAACCCTAACCGTAGCCCGGAATGGAAACCCACCACCAGCCCTAGACCATACCCTATGCCGTAGCCTACTCCTGGCCCGTACGCTGGCATTGACCCGTGCGTCAGCACGTAGCCTGAACCTCCCACGTTTCCGTACCCTTAC
Source organism: Mesoplodon mirus (assembly GCF_964341445.2). Taxonomy (NCBI): domain Eukaryota; kingdom Metazoa; phylum Chordata; class Mammalia; order Artiodactyla; family Ziphiidae; genus Mesoplodon; species Mesoplodon mirus. The sequence continues at coordinate 147,690 of NC_138977.1, forward strand.
CTGTGGCCTAAGCCTTGCCGTTCCCTAACCCTAAACCTAGCCCCGAAGGGAAACACACCACCAACCCTACAACAAACCCCAAAGCCGTAGCCTACTCCTGTCCCGTACGCTGGCAATGACCCATGCGTCAGCACGTAGCCTGACCCTCCCTCCTTTCGGTACCCTCACCTGTGCCCTACACTTGCCGTTCCCTAACACTAACCCTAGCCCCGAACGGAAGCCCACCACCAGCCCTACACCTTACCCTACGCCGTAGCCTACTCCTTGCCCGTACGCTGGCACGGACCCGTACGTCAGCACGTAGCCTGACCCTCCCACGTTTCCATACCCTCACCTGTGCCCGAAGCCTTGCCGTTCCCTAACCCTATCCCTAGCCCCAAATGGAAACAAACCACCAGCACTACACCATACCCTACACCGTAGCCTACTCCTGGCCCGTACGCTAGCACTGACCCGTGCGTCAGCACGTAGCCCGACGTTCCCACATTTCTGTACCCTCACCTGTGCCCTAAGCTTTGCCGTTCCCTAACCCTAACCGTTGCCCGGAATGGAAACCCACCACCAGCCCTAGACCTTACCCTATGCTGTAGCCTACTCCTGGCCCGTACGCTGGCATTGACCCGTGCGTAAGCACGTAGCCTGAACCTCCCACGTTTCCGTACCCTTACCTGTGGCCTAAGCCTTGCCGTTCCCTAACCCTAAACCTAGCCCCGAAGGGAAACACACCACCAACCCTACAACAAACCCCAAAGCCGTAGCCTACTCCTGGCCCGTACGCTGGCAATGACCCATGCGTCAGCACGTAGCCTGACCCTCCCTCCTTTCGGTACCCTCACCTGTGCCCTAAGCCTTGCCGTTCCCTAACCCTAACCCTAGCCTGGAATGGAAAACCACCACTATCCCTACACTTTACCCTACGCCGTAGCCTACTCCTGGCCCGTACGCAGGCACTGACACTTGCGTCAACACTTAGCCCGCCCCTCCCACGTTTCTGTACCCTAACATGGGCCCTAAGCCTTTCCGTTCCCTAACCGTAAACCTAGCCCCAAACGGAAACCCACCACCAGCCCTAGACTTTACCCTACCCCGTAGCCTATTCCCGGCCCATACGCTGGCACTGACACGTGCGTCAGCACGTAGCCTGACCCTCCCACGTTTCCATACCCTCAACTGTGCCCTAAGCCTTGCCGTTCCCTAACCCTAACCCTAGCCCGGAACGGAAAACCACCACCAGCCCTTCACCTTATCTTACGCTGTAGCCTACTCCTGGCCCGTACGCTGGCACTGACCCGTGCATCAGCACAGAGCCTGAACCTCGCACGTTTCCGTACCCTCACCTGTGCCCTAAGCCTTGCCGTTCCCTAACCCTAACACTAGCCCTGAACGGAAATCCACCACCAACCCTACAATTAACCACAAAGCCGTAGCCTACTCCTGGCCCGTACGCTGGCACTGACCCATGTGTCAGCACATAGCCTGACACTCCCATGTTTCCGTACCCTCACCTGTGCCCTACACTTGCCGCTCCCTAACCCTAACCCTAGCCCCGAATGGAAACCCACCACCAGACCTAAACCTTACCCTACGCCGTAGCCTACTCCTGGCCCGTACGCTAGCACTGATCCGTGTGTCAACACGTAGCCTGACCCTCCCACGTTTCCGTACCCTCACCTGTGCCGTACGCCTTGCTGTTCCTTAACCCTAACCCTAGCCGGGAACGGAAACCCACCACCAGCCCTACACCTTACCCTACGCTGTAGCCAACTACTGGCCCGTACGCTGGCACTGACCCTTGCGGCAGCACGAAGCCTGACCCTCCCACGTTTCCGTACCCTCACCTGTGTCCTAAGCCTTGCCGTTCCCTAACTCTAACCCTAGCCTGGAACGGAAACCCACAACCAGCCCTACACCTTACCCTACGCCGTAGCCTACTCCTGGCCCTTACGCTGGCACTGAGCCGTGCTTCAGCACGTAGCCCGACCCTACCACATTGCTGTACCCTCACCTGTGCCCTAAGCCTTGCCGGTCCCTAACCCTAACCCTAGGCTGGAACGGAAACCCACCACCAGCCCTACACCTTACCCTACGCCGTAGCCTACTCCTGGCCCGTATGCTGGCACTGACCCATACGTAAGCACATAGCCTGACACTCCCACGTTTCCGTACCCTCACCTGTGTCCTAAGCCTTGCCGTTCCCTAAACCTAACCCTAGCCCGGAACGGAAACCCAACACCAGCCCTACACCATACCCTACGCCGTAGCCTACTCCTGGCCCGTACGCTGGCACTGACGCGTGCGTCAGCACGTAGCCTGACACTCCCACGTTTCCGTACCGTCACCTGTGCCCTAAGCCTTGCCATTCCCTAACCCTAACCCTATCCCGGAACGGAAACCCACCACCAGCCCTACACCTAAACCCAAGCCGTAGCCTACTCCTTGCCCGTACACAGGCACTGACCTTTGCGTCAGCACGTAGCCTGAAACTCCCAGGTTTCCGTACCCTCACCTGTGCCCTAAGCCTTGCCGTTCCCTAACCCTAACCCCGAACGGAAACCCAACACCAACCCTACACCTAACCCCCAAGCCGTAGCCTATTCCTGGCCCGTACGCTAGCACTGACCCGTGCGTCAGCACGTAGCCTGACTCTCCCACGTTTCCATACCGTCACCTGTGCCCTAAGCCTTGCCGTTCCCTAACCCTAACCCTAGCCCCGAACGGAAACCCACCACCAACCCTACACCTAACCCGCAAGCCGTAGCCTACTCCTGGCCCGTACGCTGGCAGTGACCCGTGCGTCAGCACATAGCCTGACCCTCCCACGTTTCCGTACCCTCATCTGTGCCCTAAGCCTTGCCGTTCCGTAACCCTAACCCTAGCCCGGAATGGAAACCCACCACCAGACCTACACCTTACCCTACGCCGTAGCCTAACCCTGGCCCGTACACTAGCACTGACCCGTGCGTCAGCACGTAGCCCGACCCTCCCACGTTGCTGTACCCTCACCTGTGTCCTAAGCCTTGCCGTTCCCTACACCTAACCCTAGCCCTGAACGGAAACCCACCACCAGCCCTACACCTTACCCTACGCCGTAGATTACTCCTGGCCCGAACGCTGGCACTGACCCGTGTGTCAGCACATAGCCCGACCCTCCCACGTTGCTGTACCCTCACCTGTGTCCTAAGCCTTGCCGTTCCCTACACCTAACCCTAGCCCTGAACGGAAACCCACCACCAGCCCTACACCTTACCCTACGCCGTAGATTACTCCTGGCCCGAACGCTGGCACTAACCCGTGCGTCAGCACGTTGCCCGACCCTCCCACGTTTCTGTACCCTCACCTTTGCCCTAAGCCTTGCCGTTCCCTACACCTAACCCTAGCCCTGAACGGAAACCCCCCACCAGCCCTAGACCTTACCCTACGCCGTAGCCTACTCCTGGCCCGAACGCTGGCATTGACCCCTGCGTCAGCACGTAGCCTGAACCTCCCACGTTTCCGTACCCTCACCTGTGGCCTAAGCCTTGCCGTTCCCTAACCCTAACCCTAGCCCCAAAGGGAAATCCACCACCAACCCTACACCTAACCCCCAAGCCGTAGCCTATTCCTGGCCCGTATGCTGGCACTGACCCGTGTTTCAGCACGTAGCCCGCCACTCCCACGTTTCTGTACCCTGACCTGGGCCCTAAGCCTTGCCGTTCCCTAACCCTAACCCTAGCCCAGAACGGAAAACCACCACCAGCCCTACACCTTACCCTACGCCGTAGCCTATTCCTGGCCAGTACGCTGGCACTGACCTGTGCGTCAGCACGTAGCCCGCCCCTCCTACGTTTCTGTACCCTCACCTGGGCCCTAAGCCTTGCAGTTCCCTAAACCTAAACCTAGCCCCAAACGGAAACCCACCAGAAGCCCTACACCTTACCCTACGCCGTAGCCTACTCCTGGCCCGTACGCTGGCACTGACCCATGTGTCAGCACCAGGCCTGAGCCTCCCACGTTTCCGTACACTCACCTGTGCCCTAAGCCTTGCCATTCCCTAATCCTAACCCTAGCCCGGAACGGAAACCCGCCACCGACCCTACACCTTACCCTATGCCGTAGCCTACTACTGGCCCGTACGCAGCCACTCACCCGTGCGTCAGTATGTAGCCTGAGCCTCCCACGTTTCCGTACCCTCACCTGTGCCCTAAGCCTTGCCGTTCATTAACCCTAACCCTAGCCAAGAACGCAACCCAGCACCATCCCTACACCTTACCCCCAAGCCGTAGCCTACTCCTGGCTCGTACGCTGGCACTGACCCGTGCGTCAGCACTTAGCCTGACCCTCCCACGTTTCCGTACCCTCACCTGAGCCCTAAGCCTTGCCGTTCCCTAACCCTAACCCTAGCCTGGAATGGAAAACCACCACCAGCCGTACACCTTACGCAACGCCGTAGCCTACTCCTGGCCCATACGCTGGCACTGACCCGTGCGTCAGCACGTAGCCTGACCCTCCCACGTTTCCGTACTCTCACTTGTGCCGTAAGCCTTGCCGTTCCCTAACCCTAACCCTAGCCCCGAAAGGAAATCCACCACCAACCCTACACCTAACCCCAAAGCCGTAGCCTACTCCTGGCCCATACGCTGGCACTGACGCATGTGTCAGCACATAGCCTGACCCTCCCATGTTTCCGTACCCTCACCTGTGCCCTACCCTTGCCGTTCCCTAACACTAACCCTAGCCCCGAACGGAAGCCCACCACCAGCCCTACACCTTACCCTACGCCGTAACCTACTCCTGGCCCGTACGCTAGCACTGACCCATGCGTCAACACGTAGCCTGACCCTCCCACGTTTCCGTACCCTCACCTGTGCCCTAAGCCTTGCTGTTCCTTAACCCTAACCCTAGTCGGGAACGGAAACCCACCACCAGCCCTACACCTTACCCTACGCTGTAGCCTACTCCTGGCCTGTATGCTGGCACTGAACCGTGCGGCAGCACGAAGCCTGACCCTCCCATATTTCCGTACCCTCACCTGTGTCCTAAGCCTTGTCGTTCCCTAACTCTAACCCTAGCCCGGAACGGAAACCCACCACCAGCCCTAGACCATACCCTATGCCGTAGCCTACTCCTGGCCCGTACGCTGGCATTGACACGTGCGTCAGCACGTAGCCTGAACCTCCCACGTTTCCGTACCCTTACCTGTGGCCTAAGCCTTGCCGTTCCCTAACCCTAAACCTAGCCCCGAAGGGAAACACACCACCAACCCTACAACAAACCCCAAAGCCGTAGCCTACTCCTGTCCCGTACGCTGGCAATGACCCATGAGTCAGCACGTAGCCTGACCCTCCCTCCTTTCGGTACCCTCACCTGTGCCCTACACTTGCCGTTCCCTAACACTAACCCTAGCCCCGAACGGAAGCCCACCACCAGCCCTACACCTTACCCTACGCCGTAGCCTACTCCTTGCCCGTACGCTGGCACGGACCCGTACGTCAGCACGTAGCCTGACCCTCCCACGTTTCCATACCCTCACCTGTGCCCGAAGCCTTGCCGTTCCCTAACCCTATCCCTAGCCCCAAATGGAAACAAACCACCAGCACTACACCTTACCCTACACCGTAGCCTACTCCTGGCCCGTACGCTAGCACTGACCCGTGCGTCAGCACGTAGCCCGACGTTCCCACATTTCTGTACCCTCACCTGTGCCCTAAGCTTTGCCGTTCCCTAACCCTAACCGTTGCCCGGAATGGAAACCCACCACCAGCCCTAGACCTTACCCTATGCTGTAGCCTACTCCTGGCCCGTACGCTGGCATTGACCCGTGCGTAAGCACGTAGCCTGAACCTCCCACGTTTCCGTACCCTTACCTGTGGCCTAAGCCTTGCCGTTCCCTAACCCTAAACCTAGCCCCGAAGGGAAACACACCACCAACCCTACAACAAACCCCAAAGCCGTAGCCTACTCCTGGCCCGTACGCTGGCAATGACCCATGCGTCAGCACGTAGCCTGACCCTCCCTCCTTTCGGTACCCTCACCTGTGCCCTAAGCCTTGCCGTTCCCTAACCCTAACCCTAGCCTGGAATGGAAAACCACCACTATCCCTACACTTTACCCTACGCCGTAGCCTACTCCTGGCCCGTACGCAGGCACTGACACTTGCGTCAACACTTAGCCCGCCCCTCCCACGTTTCTGTACCCTAACATGGGCCCTAAGCCTTTCCGTTCCCTAACCGTAAACCTAGCCCCAAACGGAAACCCACCACCAGCCCTAGACTTTACCCTACCCCGTAGCCTATTCCCGGCCCATACGCTGGCACTGACACGTGCATCAGCACGTAGCCTGACCCTCCCACGTTTCCATACCCTCAACTGTGCCCTAAGCCTTGCCGTTCCCTAACCCTAACCCTAGCCCGGAACGGAAAACCACCACCAGCCCTTCACCTTATCTTACGCTGTAGCCTACTCCTGGCCCGTACGCTGGCACTGACCCGTGCATCAGCACAGAGCCTGAACCTCGCACGTTTCCGTACCCTCACCTGTGCCCTAAGCCTTGCCGTTCCCTAACCCTAACACTAGCCCTGAACGGAAATCCACCACCAACCCTACAATTAACCCCAAAGCCGTAGCCTACTCCTGGCCCGTACGCTGGCACTGACCCATGTGTCAGCACATAGCCTGACACTCCCATGTTTCCGTACCCTCACCTGTGCCCTACACTTGCCGCTCCCTAACCCTAACCCTAGCCCCGAATGGAAACCCACCACCAGACCTAAACCTTACCCTACGCCGTAGCCTACTCCTGGCCCGTACGCTAGCACTGATCCGTGTGTCAACACGTAGCCTGACCCTCCCACGTTTCCGTACCCTCACCTGTGCCGTAAGCCTTGCTGTTCCTTAACCCTAACCCTAGCCGGGAACGGAAACCCACCACCAGCCCTACACCTTACCCTACGCTGTAGCCAACTACTGGCCCGTACGCTGGCACTGACCCGTGCGGCAGCACGAAGCCTGACCCTCCCACGTTTCCGTACCCTCACCTGTGTCCTAAGCCTTGCCGTTCCCTAACTCTAACCCTAGCCTGGAACGGAAACCCACCACCAGCCCTACACCTTACCCTACGCCGTAGCCTACTCCTGGCCCTTACGCTGGCACTGAGCCGTGCTTCAGCACGTAGCCCGACCCTACCACATTGCTGTACCCTCACCTGTGCCCTAAGCCTTGCCGGTCCCTAACCCTAACCCTAGGCTGGAACGGAAACCCACCACCAGCCCTACACCTTACCCTACGCCGTAGCCTACTCCTGGCCCGTATGCTGGCACTGACCCATACGTAAGCACATAGCCTGACACTCCCACGTTTCCGTACCCTCACCTGTGTCCTAAGCCTTGCCGTTCCCTAAACCTAACCCTAGCCCGAACGGAAACCCAACACCAGCCCTACACCATACCCTACGCCGTAGCCTACTCCTGGCCCGTACGCTGGCACTGACGCGTGCGTCAGCACGTAGCCTGACACTCCCACGTTTCCGTACCGTCACCTGTGCCCTAAGCCTTGCCGTTCCCTAACCCTAACCCTATCCCGGAACGGAAACCCACCATCAGCCCTACACCTAAATCCAAGCCGTAGCCTACTCCTTGCCCGTACACAGGCACTGACCTTTGCGTCAGCACGTAGCCTGAAACTCCCAGGTTTCCGTACCCTCACCTGTGCCCTAAGCCTTGCCGTTCCCTAACCCTAACCCCGAACGGAAACCCAACACCAACCCTACACCTAACCCCCAAGCCGTAGCCTATTCCTGGCCCGTACGCTAGCACTGACCCGTGCGTCAGCATGTAGCCTGACTCTCCCACGTTTCCATACCGTCACCTGTGCCCTAAGCCTTGCCGTTCCCTAACCCTAACCCCAGACCCGAACGGAAACCCACCACCAACCCTACACCTAACCCGCAAGCCGTAGCCTACTCCTGGCCCGTACGCTGGCAGTGACCCGTGCGTCAGCACATAGCCTGACCCTCCCACGTTTCCGTACCCTCATCTGTGCCCTAAGCCTTGCCGTTCCGTAACCCTAACCCTAGCCCGGAACGGAAACCCACCACCAGACCTACACCTTACCCTACGCCGTAGCCTAACCCTGGCCCGTACACTAGCACTGACCCGTGCGTCAGCACGTAGCCCGACCCTCCCACGTTGCTGTACCCTCACCTGTGTCCTAAGCCTTGCCGTTCCCTACACCTAACCCTAGCCCTGAACGGAAACCCACCACCAGCCCTACACCTTACCCTATGCCGTAGATTACTCCTGGCCAGAACGCTGGCATTAACCCGTGCGTCAGCACATAGCCCGACCCTCCCACGTTGCTGTACCCTCACCTGTGTCCTAAGCCTTGCCGTTCCCTAACCCTAACCCTAGCCCGGAACCGAAACCCACCACCAGCCCTACACCTTACCCTACGCCGTAGATTACTCCTGGCCCGAACGCTGGCACTAACCCGTGCGTCAGCACATAGCCCGACCCTCCCACGTTTCCGTACACTCACCTGTGCCCTAAGCCTTGCAATTCCCTAATCCTAATCCTAGCCTGGAACGGAAACCCGCCACCGACCCTACACCTTACCCTATGCCATAGCCTACTACTGGCCCGTACGCTGCCACTCACCCGTGCGTCAGTATGTAGCCTGAGCCTCCCACGTTTCCGTACCCTCACCTGTGCCCTAAGCCTTGCCGTTCACTAACCCTAACCCTAGCCCAGAACGCAACCCAGCACCATCCCTACACCTTACCCCCAAGCCGTAGTCTACTCCTGGCTCGTACGCTGGCACTGACCCGTGCGTCAGCACTTAGCCTGACCCTCCCACGTTTCCGTACCCTCACCTGAGCCCTAAGCCTTGCCGTTCCCTAACCCTAACCCTAGCCCGGAATGGAAAACCACCACCAGCCGTACACCTTACGCAACGCCGTAGCCTACTCCTGGCCCATACGCTGGCACTGACCCGTGCGTCAGCACGTAGCCTGACCCTCCCACGTTTCCGTACTCTCACTTGTGCCGTAAGCCTTGCCGTTCCCTAACCCTAACCCTAGCCCCGAAAGGAAATCCACCACCAACCCTACACCTAACCCCAAAGCCGTAGCCTACTCCTGGCCCGTACACTGGCACTGACACATGTGCCATCACATAGCCTGACCCTCCCATGTTTCTCTACCCTCACCTGTGCCCTAAGCCTTGGTGTTCCTTAACCCTAACCCTAGTCGGGAACGGAAACCCACCACCAGCCCTACACCTTACCCTATGCCTTAGCCTACTCCTGGTCCGTACGCTGGCACTGACCCGTGCGTTAGCATGTAGCCTGACCCTCCCACGTTTCTGTACCCTCACCTGCGCCCTAAGCTTGCCGTTCCCTAACCCTAACCCCGAACGGAAACCCACCACCAGCCCTACACTTTACCGTAGGCCGTAGCCTACTCCTGGCCCTTTCGCTGCAACTCACCCGTGCATCAGCACATAGCCCGACCCTCGCACGTTTCCGTAACCTCACCTGTGCCCTAAGCCTTGCCGTTGCCTAACCCTAACCCTAGCCCGGAATGGAAACCCACCACCAGCCCTAGACTTTACCGTACGCTGTAGCCTATTCCCGGCCCATACGCTGGCACTGACCCGTGCATCAGCATGTAGCCTGACCATCCCACGTTTCTGTACCCTCACCTGTGCCCTAAGCCTTTACGTTCACTAACCCTAACCCTTGCCCGGAACGGTAACCCACCCCCAACCATACACATAAGCTCCAAGTCGAAGCCTACTCCTGGCCCGTACGCTGGCACTGACCCATGCGTCTGCACGTGGCCTGCGCCTCCCACGTTTCCGTACCATCACCTGTTCCCTAACCCTTGCCGTTCCCTAACCCTAAACCTAGCCCGGAACGGAAACCCACCACCGGCCCTACACCTTACCCTATGCCGTAGCCTACTACTGGCCCGTACGCAGGCACTGACCCATGCGTCAGCAAGTAGCCTGACTCTCCCACGATTCCCAACCCTCACCTGTGCCCTAAGCCTTGCCGTTCCCTAACGCTAACACTAGCCCTGAACGGAAATCCACCACCAACCCTACAATTAACCCCAAAGCCGTAGCCTACTCCTGGCCCGTACGCTGGCACTGACCCATGTGTCAGCACATAGCCTGACACTCCCATGTTTCCGTACCCTCAACTGTGCCCTACACTTGCCGCTCCCTAACCCTAACCCTAGCCCCGAATGGAAACCCACCACCAGACCTAAACCTTACCCTACGCCGTAGCCTACTCCTGGCCCGTACGCTAGCACTGATCCGTGTGTCAACACGTAGCCTGACCCTCCCACGTTTCCGTACCCTCACCTGTGCCGTAAGCCTTGCTGTTCCTTAACCCTAACCCTAGCCGGGAACGGAAACCCACCACCAGCCCTACACCTTACCCTACGCTGTAGCCAACTACTGGCCCGTACGCTGGCACTGACCCGTGCGGCAGCACGAAGCCTGACCCTCCCACGTTTCCGTACCCTCACCTGTGTCCTAAGCCTTGCCGTTCCCTAACTCTAACCCTAGCCTGGAACGGAAACCCACCACCAGCCCTACACCTTACCCTACGCCGTAGCCTACTCCTGGCCCTTACGCTGGCACTGAGCCGTGCTTCAGCACGTAGCCCGACCCTACCACATTGCTGTACCCTCACCTGTGCCCTAAGCCTTGCCGGTCCCTAACCCTAACCCTAGGCTGGAACGGAAACCCACCACCAGCCCTACACCTTACCCTACGCCGTAGCCTACTCCTGGCCCGTATGCTGGCACTGACCCATACGTAAGCACATAGCCTGACACTCCCACGTTTCCGTACCCTCACCTGTGTCCTAAGCCTTGCCGTTCCCTAAACCTAACCCTAGCCCGAACGGAAACCCAACACCAGCCCTACACCATACCCTACGCCGTAGCCTACTCCTGGCCCGTACGCTGGCACTGACGCGTGCGTCAGCACGTAGCCTGACACTCCCACGTTTCCGTACCGTCACCTGTGCCCTAAGCCTTGCCGTTCCCTAACCCTAACCCTATCCCGGAACGGAAACCCACCATCAGCCCTACACCTAAATCCAAGCCGTAGCCTACTCCTTGCCCGTACACAGGCACTGACCTTTGCGTCAGCACGTAGCCTGAAACTCCCAGGTTTCCGTACCCTCACCTGTGCCCTAAGCCTTGCCGTTCCCTAACCCTAACCCCGAACGGAAACCCAACACCAACCCTACACCTAACCCCCAAGCCGTAGCCTATTCCTGGCCCGTACGCTAGCACTGACCCGTGCGTCAGCATGTAGCCTGACTCTCCCACGTTTCCATACCCTCACCTGAGCCCTAAGCCTTGCCGTTCCCTAACCCTAACCCTAGCCCGGAATGGAAAACCACCACCAGCCGTACACCTTACGCAACGCCGTAGCCTACTCCTGGCCCATACGCTGGCACTGACCCGTGCGTCAGCACGTAGCCTGACCCTCCCACGTTTCCGTACTCTCACTTGTGCCGTAAGCCTTGCCGTTCCCTAACCCTAACCCTAGCCCCAAAAGGAAATCCACCACCAACCCTACACCTAACCCCAAAGCCGTAGCCTATTCCTGGCCCGTACACTGGCACTGACACATGTGCCATCACATAGCCTGACCCTCCCATGTTTCTCTACCCTCACCTGTGCCCTAAGCCTTGGTGTTCCTTAACCCTAACCCTAGTCGGGAACGGAAACCCACCACCAGCCCTACACCTTACCCTATGCCTTAGCCTACTCCTGGTCCGTACGCTGGCATTGACCCGTGCGTTAGCATGTAGCCTGACCCTCCCACGTTGCTGTACCCTCACCTGCGCCCTAAGCTTGCTGTTCCCTAACCCTAACCCCGAACGGAAACCCACCACCAGCCCTACACTTTACCGTAGGCCGTAGCCTACTCCTGGCCCTTTCGCTGCAACTCACCCGTGCATCAGCACATAGCCCGACCCTCGCACGTTTCCGTAACCTCACCTGTGCCCTAAGCCTTGCCGTTGCCTAACCCTAACCCTAGCCCGGAATGGAAACCCACCACCAGCCCTAGACCTTACCGTACGCTGTAGCCTATTCCCGGCCCATACGCTGGCACTGACCCGTGCATCAGCATGTAGCCTGACCATCCCACGTTTCTGTACCCTCACCTGTGCCCTAAGCCTTTACGTTCACTAACCCTAACCCTTGCCCGGAACGGTAACCCACCCCCAACCATACACATAAGCTCCAAGTCGAAGCCTACTCCTGGCCCGTACGCTGGCACTGACCCATGCGTCTGCACGTGGCCTGCGCCTCCCACGTTTCCGTACCATCACCTGTTCCCTAACCCTTGCCGTTCCCTAACCCTAAACCTAGCCCGGAACGGAAACCCACCACCGGCCCTACACCTTACCCTATGCCGTAGCCTACTACTGGCCCGTACGCAGGCACTGACCCATGCGTCAGCAAGTAGCCTGACTCTCCCACGATTCCCAACCCTCACCTGTGCCCTAAGCCTTGCCGTTCACTATCCCAAACCCTAGCCCAGAACGCAAACCCACCACCATCCCTACACCTTACCCCCAAGCCGTAGCCTACTGCTGGCCCATACACTGGCACTGACCCATGCGTCAGCACGTAGCCTGACCCTCCCAAGTTTCCGTACCCTCACTTTTGCCCTAAGCCTTGCCATTCCCTAACCCTAACCATAGCCCGGGACGGAAACCCACCACCATCCGTACACCTTACCCTACGCTGTAGACTAACCGTGGCCCGTACACTGGCACTGACACGTCCGTCAGCATGTAGCCAGACCCTCCTACGTTTCGGTACCCTCAACTGTGCCCTAAGACTTGCCGTTCCCTTACCCTAACCCTAGACCGGAACGGAAACCCACCACCAGCCCTACACCTTACCCTACGCCGTAGCCTATTGCCGGCCCGTACGCTGGCATTAATCTGTGCGTCAGCACGTAGCCTGACACTCCCACGTTTCTGTACCCTCACCTGTATCCTAAGACTTGCCGTTCCCTAAACCTAACCCTAGCCCTGAAGAGAAACCCACCACCAGCCCTACACCTTACCCTACGCCGTAGCTTAATACTGGCCCATACGCTGGCACTGACACGTGCCTCAGCATGTAGCCTGATCCTCCCAGGTTTCCGTACCCTCAACTGTGCCCTAAGCCTTGCCGTTCCCTAACCCTAACCCTAGCCCCGAACGGAAACACAACACCAACCCTACACCTAACCCCCAAGCCGTAGACTACTCCTGGCCCGTACGCTAGCACTAAACCATGCGTCAACACGTAGCCTGACTCTCCCAAGTTTCCATACCGTCACCAGTGCCCTAAGCCTTGCCGTTCCCTAAACCTAACGCTAGCCCAGAACGGAAACGCACCACCAGCCCTACACCTTACTCTACGCCGTAGCCTACTCCTGGCCCGTTCGCTGCCACTGAACCGTGCGTCAGCACGTCGCCCGACCCTCCCACGTTTCCGTTCTCTCACCTATGCCCTAAGCCTTGCCGTTCCCTAACCCTAACCCTAGCCCCGAAAGGAAACCCACCACCAACCCTACACCTAACCCCCAAGCCGTAGACTACTCCTGGCCCGTACACTGGCACTGACCCGTGCGTCAGCAGGTAGCCTGACCATCCCACATTTACGTACCCTCACCTGTGCCCTAAGCCTTGCCGTTCCCTAATCCTAACCCTAGCCCGGAACGGAAAACCACCACCAGCCCTACACTTTACCCTACGCTGTAGCCTACTCCTGGCCCGTACGCTGGCAATGACCCGTGCGTCAGCACGTAGCCCGACCCTCCCAAGTTTCTGTACCCTCACCTGTGCCCTAAGCCTTGCCGTTCCCTAAACATAACCCTAGCCTGGAATGGAAACCCACCACCAGCCCTACACCTTACCCTACGCCGTAGCCTACTCCTGGCCCGTTCGCTGCCACTGACCCGTGCGTCAGGACGTCGCCCGACCCTCCCACGTTTCCGTTCTCTCACCTATGCCCTAAGCCTTGCCGTTCCCTAACCCTAACCCTAGCCCCGAACGGAAACCCACCACCAACCCGACACCTAACCCCCAAGCCGTAGCCTACTCCTGGCCCGTACGCTGGCATTCACCCGTGCGTCAGAATGTAGCCTGAACCTCCCACGTTTCCGTACACTCACCTGTGGCGTGAGCCTTGCCGTTCCCTAACCCTAACCCTAGCCCCGATGGGAAAACCACCACCAACCCTACACCTATCCCCCAAGCCGTAGCCTACTCCTGGCCCGTACGCTGGCACTGACCAATGTTTCAGCACGTAGCCCGCCCCTCCCACGTTTCTGTACCATCACCTGGGCCCTAAGCCTTGCCGTTCCCTAACCCTAAACCTAGCCCCAAACGGAAACCCACCACCAGCCCTACACCTTACCCTACGCCGTAGCCTATTCCCGGCCCATACACTGGCACTGACACGTGCATCAGCATGTAGCCTGACACTCCCACGTTTCCGTACCCTCAACTGTGCCCTAAGCCTTGCCGTTCACTAACCCTAACCCTAGCCCTGAACGCAAACCCACCACCCGCCCTACAACATACCGCCAAGCCGTAGCCTATTCCTGGCCCGTACGCTGGCAGTGAACGAAGCATCAGCACGTAGCCTGACCCTCCAAGTTTCCGTACCCTCACTTGTGCCCTAACCCTTGCCTTTCCCTAACCCTAACCCTAGCCCGGAACGGAAACCCACCACCAGCCGTACACCTTACCCTACGCTGTAGACTAATCCTGTCCCGTACACTGGCACTGACCCGTCCGTCAGCATGTAGCCTGAACCTCCCACGTTTCCGTACCCTCAACTGTGCCCTAAGCCTTGCCGTTCCCTTACCCTAACCCTTGCCCGGATCGGAAACCCACCAGCAGCCCTATACCTTACCCTACGCCGTAGATTACTACTGGCCCATACGCTGGCACTGACACGTGCTTCAGCACGTAGCCTGACCCTCCCACGTTTCCGTTCCCTCAACTGTGCCCTAAGGCTTGCCGTTACTTAACCCTAACCCTAGCCCCGAACGGAAACACAACACCAACCCTACAACTAACCCCCAAGCCGTAGACTACTCCTGGCCCGTACGCTAGCACTGACCCGTGCGTCAACACGTAGCCTAACTCTCCCACGTTTCTGTACCCTCAACTGTGCCCTAAGCCTTGCCGTTCCCTTACCCTAACCCTTGCCCGGAACGGAAACCCACCAGCAGCCCTATACCTTACCCTACGCCGTAGTCTACTCCTGGCCCGTTCGCTGCCACTGACCCGGCTTCAGCACGTAGCTCGACCCTCCCACGTTTCCGTACCATCACCTATGCCCTAAGCCTTGCTGTTCCCTTACCCTAACCCTAGACCCGAACGGCACCCCACAACCAACCCTACACCAAACCCCCAAGCCGTAGCCTACTCCTGGCCCGCACGCTGGCACTGACCCGTGCGTCAGCACGTAGCCTGACCCTCCCACATTTACGTACCCTCATCTGTGCCCTAAGCCTTGCCGTTCCCTAACCCTAAACCTAGCCCCAAACGGAAACCCACCACCAGCCCTACACCTTACACTACACCGTAGCCTACTCCTG
The DNA here is from genome assembly GCF_964341445.2 of Mesoplodon mirus. NCBI lineage: Eukaryota > Metazoa > Chordata > Mammalia > Artiodactyla > Ziphiidae > Mesoplodon > Mesoplodon mirus. The sequence continues at coordinate 163,304 of NC_138977.1, forward strand.
GCCCGTACGCTGGAACTGACCCATGCGTCAGCACGTAGCCTGACCCTCCCACGTTTCCGTACCCTCACCTGTGCCCTAAGCCTTGCCGTTCCCTAAACCTAACCCTAGCCCGGAATGGAAAACCACCACCAGCCCTACACCTTACCCTACGCTGTAGCCTACTCCTGGCCCATACGCTGACACTGACCCGTGCGTCAGCACGTAGCCCGACTCTCACAAGTTTCCGTACCCTCACCTGTGCCCTAAGACTTGCCGTTCCCTACCCCTAACCCTAGCCCGGAACGGAAACCCACCACCAGCCCTAAACCTTACCCTACGCCGTAGCCTACTCCTGGCCCGTACGCTGGCACTGACACGTGCGTCAGCACGTAGCCCGACCCTCCCAAGTTTCTGTACCCTCACCTGTGCCGTAAGCCTTGCCATTCCCTAACCCTAACTCTAGCCCGAAACGGAAACCCACCAGCAGCCCTACACCTTACCCTACACCGTAGCCTACTCCTGGCCCGTACGCTGGCACGGACCCGTGTTTCAGCACGTAGCCCGCCCCTCCCACGTTTCTGTACACTCACCTGGGCCCTAAGCCTTGCGGTTCCCTAACCCTAACCCTAGCCATGAACGCAAAACCATCACCATCCCTACACCTTACCCCCAAGCCGTAGCCTACTCCTGGCTCGTACGCTATCACTGATCCGTGCGTCAGCACGTAGCCTGACCCTCCCACGTTTCCGTAACCTCACCTGTGCCATAAGCCTTGCCGTTCCCTCACCCTAACCCTAGCCCCGAATTGAAACCCACCACCAGTCCTACACCTTACTCTACGCCGTAGCCTACTCCTGGCCCATACACTGGCACTGACCCGTGCGTCATTACGTAGCCTGACCCTCCCAAGTTTCCGTACCCTCACTTGTGCCCTAAGCCTTGCCGTTCCCTAACCCTAACCCAAACCCAGAACGGAAACCCACCACCAGCCCTACAACTTACTGCCAAGCCGTAGCCTACTCCTTGCCCGTACGCTGGCAGTGACCCATGCATCAGCACGTAGCCTGACCCTCCACGTTTCCGTACCCTTAACTGTGCCCTAAGCGTTGCCGTTCCCTAACCCTAACCCTAGCCCTGAACGCAAACCCACCACCATCCCTACAACTTACCCCCAAGCCGTAGCCTACTCCTGGCTCGTACGCTATCACTGACCCGTGCGTCAGCACGTAGCCTGACCCTCCCACGTTTCTGTACCCTCACCTGTGCCATAAGCCTTGCCGTTCCCTCACCCTAACCCTAGCCCCTAATTGAAACCCACCACCAGTCCTACACATTACTCTACGCCGTAGCCTACTCCTGGCCCATACGCTGGCACTGACCCATGCGTCAGCACGTAGCCTGACCCTCCCACGTTTCCGTACCCTCACTTGTGCCCTAAGCCTTGCCGTTCCCTAACCCTAACCCTAACCCAGAACGGAAACCCACCACCAGCCCTACAACTTACTGCCAAGCCGTAGCCTACTCCTTGCCCGTACGCTGGCAGTGACCCATGCATCAGCACGTAGCCTGACCCTCCACGTTTCCGTACCCTTAACTGTGCCCTAAGGCTTGCCGTTCCCTAATCCTAACCGTAGTCCAGAACGGAAACACAACACCAACCGTACACCTAACCCCCAAGCCGTAGACTACTACTGGCTCGTACGCTAGCACTTACCCGTGCGTCAACACGTAGCCTGACTCTCCCACGTTTCTGTACCCTCACCTGCGCCCTAAGCTTGCCGTTCCCTAACCCTAACCTGGAATGGAAACCCACCAACAGCCCTACACCTTACCCTACACCGTAGCCTACTTCTAGCCCGTTCGCTGCCACTGAACCGTGCGTCAGCACGTAGCCCGACCCTCCCACGTTTCCGTACCTTCACCTATGCCCTAAGCCTTGCCGTTCCCTAACCCTAACCCTAGCCCCGAATGGAAACCCACCACCAACCCTAAACCTAACCCCCAAACCGTAGCCTACTCCTGGCCCGTACTCTGGCACTGACCCGTGCGTCAGCACGTAGCCTGACCCTCCCACATTTACGAACCCTCACCTGTGCCCTAAGCCTTGCCGTTCACTAACCCTAACCCTAGCCCAGAACGCAAACCCACCAACATCCCTACACCTTACCCCCAAGCCGTAGCCTACTCCTGGCCCGTACGCTAGCATTGACCCGTGCGTCAGCACGTAGCCTGAACCTCCCAAGTTTCCAAACCCACACCTGTGCCCTAAGACTTGCCGTTCCCTAACACTAACCCTAACCCGGAACGGAATCCCATGTCCAGCCCTACACCTTACCCTACGCCGTAGCCTACTCCTGGTCCGTACGCTGGAACTGACCCGTGCGTCAGCACGTAGCCTGACCCTCCCACGTTTCCGTACCCTCACCTGTGCCCTAAGGCTTGCCGTTCCCTAACCCTAATCCTAGCCCCGAAAGGAAACATAACACCAACTCTACAACTAACCCCCAAGCCGTAGCCTACTCTTGGCCCATACGCTGGCACTGACCCGTGCGTCAGCACGTAGCCTTACCCTCCCAAGTTTCCATACATACATCTGTGCCATGAGCCTTGCCGTTCCCTAACCCTAACCCTACCCCGGAAAGGAAACCCACGACAAGCCCTACACATTACCCCCAAGCCATAGCCTACTCCTGGCCCATACGCTGGCACTGACGCGTGCGTCAGCACATAGCCTGACCCTCGAACGTTTCCCTACACTCACCTGTGCCCTAAGCCTTGCCGTTCACTAACCCTAACCCTAGCCCAGAACGGAAACTCACCACCATCCCTACATCTGACCCCCAAGCCGTAGCCTACTCCTGGCTCGTACGCTGGCATTGACCCGTGCGTCAGCACGTAGCCTGACCCTCCCACGTTTCTGTACCCTCACCTATGCCATAAGCCTTGCCGTTCCCTAACCCTAACCCTAGCACCGAATTGAAACCCACCACCATCCCTAAACCTTACCCTACGCCGTAGACTACTCCTGGCCAATACGCTGGCAGTGACCCGTGCCTCCGCACGTAGCCTGACCCTACCACGTTTCAGTACCCTCACTTGTGCCCTAAGCCTTGCCGTTCCCTAACCCTAACCCTAGCCCAGAACGGAAAACCACCACCGGCCCTAAAACTTACCCTATGCCGTAGCCTACTACTGGCCTGTACGCTGGCACTGACCCTTGCGTCAGCACGTAGCCTGACCCTCCCACGTTTCCCTACCCTCACCTGTGCCCTAAGCCTTGCCGTTCACTAACCCTAACCCTAGCCCAGAACGCAAACCCAGCACCATCCCTACACCTTACACCCAAGCCGAAGCCTACTCCTGGCTCGTACGCTGGCACTGACCCGTGCATCAGCACGTAGCCTGACCCTCCCACGTTTCTGTACCCTCACCTATGCCATAAGCCTTTCCGTTCCCTAACCCTAACCCTAGCCCCGAATTGAAATCCACCACCAGCCCTATACCTTACCCTATGCCGTAGCCTACTCCTGACTCATACGCTGCCACTGACCCGTGCGTCAGCACATAGCCCGACCCTCCCACGTTTCCGTAACCTCACCTATGCCCTAAGCCTTGCCGTTCCCTAACCCTAACCCTAGCCCCGAACGGAAACCCACCACCAACCCTAGACATAACCCCCAAGCCGTAGCCTAATCCTGCCCCGTACGCTGGCACTGACCCGTGCGTCAGCACGTAGCCTGACCCTCCCACATTTACGTACGCTCACCTGTGCCCTTAGTCTTGCCGTTCCCTAACCCTAACCCTAGCCCGGAACGGAAACCCACCACCAGCCCTACACCTTATCCTACGCCGTAGCCTACTCCTGGCCCGTACGCTGGCACTGACCCTTGCGTCAGCACGTAGCCCGACCCACCCACATTTCTGTACCCTCACCTGTACCCTAAGCCTTGCCGTTCCCTAACCCTAACCCTAGCCCGGAATGGAAACCCACCACCAGCCCTAGACCTTACCCTACGCCGTAGCCTACTCCTGGCCCGTACGCTGGCATTGAATTGTGCGTCAGCACGTAGCCTGACCCTCCCACGTTTCCCTACCCTCACCTGTGCCCTAAGCCTTGCCGTTCCCTAACCCTAACCCTAGCCCGGAACGGAAACCCACCACCGGCCCTACAACTTACCGTATGCCGTAGTCTACTACTGGCCCGTATGCTGGCACTGACCCGTGTGTCAGCACGTAGCCTGACCCTCCCACGTTTCCCTAACCTCACCTGTGCCCTAAGCCTTGCCGTTCCCTTACCCTAACCCTAGCCCAGAACGTAAACCCACCACCATCCCTACACCTTACCCCAAGCCGTAGCCTACTCCTGGCTCGTACGCTGGCACTGACCCGTGCGTCAGCTCGTAGGCTGACCCTCCCACGTTTCCGTACCCTCACCTGTGCCCTAAGCCTTGCCGTTTCCTAACCCTATCCCTAGCCCCGAATGGAAACCCACCACCAGGCCTAAACCTTACCCTACGCCACAGCTTACTATTGGCCCATACGCTGGCACTGACACGTGCCTCAACACGTAGCCTGACCCTCCCACGTTTCCGTACCCTCAACTGTGCCCTAAGCCTGCCGTTCCCTAACCCTAACCCTAGCCCGGAACGGAAACCCACCACCAGCCCTACACCTCACCCTACACCGTAGCCTACTCCTGGCCTGTACGCTGGCACTGACACGTGCATCAGCATGTAGCCCGACCCTCCCAAGTTTCTGTACCCTCACATTTGCCGTAAGCCTTGCCATTCCCTAACCCTAACCCTAGCCCAGAACAGAAACCCACCACCAGCCCTACACCTTACACTACGCCGTAACCTACTCCTGGCCCCTACGCTGGCACTGACCCGTGCGTCAGCACGTAGCCCGACCCTCCCAAGTTTCTGTTCCCTCACCTGTGCCCTAAGCCTTGCCGTTCCCTAACCCTAACCCTAGCCTGGAATGGAAACCCACCACCAGCCCTAGACCTTACCCTACGCCGTAGCCTACTCATGGCCCGTACGCTGGCATTCACCCGTGCGTCAGCACGTAGCCTGAACCTCCCAAGTTTCCGTACACTCACCTGTGGCATAAGCCTGGCCGTTCCCTAACCCTAACCCCGATGGGAAAACCACCACAAACCCTACACCTATCCCCCAAGCCGTAGCCTACTCCTGGCCCGTACGCTGGCACTGACCCGTGTTTCAGCACGTAGCCCGCCCCTCCCACGTTTCTGTACCGTCACATGGGCCCTAAGCCTTGCCGTTCCCTAACCCTAAACCTAGCCCCAAACGGAAACCCACCACCAGCCCTAAACGTTACCCTATGCCGTAGCCTATTCCCGGCCCATACACTGGCACTGACACGTGCATCAGCATGTAGCCTGACACTCCCACGTTTCCGTACCCTCAACTGTGCCCTAAGCCTTGCCGTTCCCTAACCCTAACCCTAGCTCTGAACGCAAACCCACCACCAGCCCTACAACATACCGCCAAGCCGTAGCCTATTCCTGGCCCGTACGCTGGCAGTGACCCATGCATCAGCACGTAGCCTGACCCTCCAAGTTTCCGTACCCTCACCTGTGCCCTAACCCTTGCCGTTCCCTAACCCTAACCGTAGCCCGGAACGGAAACCCACCACCAGCTGTACACCTTACCCTACGCTGTAGACAAATCCTGGCCCGTACACTGGCACTTACCCTTCCGTCAGCATGTAGCCTGACCCTCCCACGTTTCCGTACCCTCAACTGTGCCCTAAGCCTTGCCGTTCCCTTACCCTAACCCTTGCCCGGATCGGAAACCCACCAGCAGCCCTATACATTACCCTACGCCGTAGATTACTACTGGCCCATACGCTGGCACTGACACGTGCCTCAGCACGTAGCCTGACCCTCCCACGTTTCCGTACCCTCAACTGTGCCCTAAGGCTTGCCGTTCCTTAACCCTAACCCTAGCTCCGAACGGAAACACAACACCAACCCTACACCTAACCCCCAACCCGTAGACTACTCCTGGCCCGTACGCTAGCACTGACCCTTGCGTCAACACGTAGCCTAACTCTCCCACGTTTCTGTACCCTCAACTGTGCCGTAAGCCTTGCCATTCCCTTACCCTAACCCTTGCCCGGAACGGAAACCCACCAGCAGCCCTATACCTTACCCTACGCTGTAGCCTACTCCTGGCCCGTTCGCTGCCACTGACCCGGCGTCAGCACGTAGCCAGACCCTCCCACGTTTCCGTACCATCACTTATGCCCTAAGCCTTGCTGTTCCCTAACCCTAACCCTAGACCCGAACGGCACCCCACCACCAACCCTACAACTAACCCCCAAGCCGTAGCCTACTCCTGGCCCGTACGCTGGCACTGACCCGTGCGTCAGCACGTAGCCTGACCCTCCCATATTTACATACCCTCACCTGTGCCCTAAGCCTTGCCGTTCCCTAACCCTAACCCTAGCCCGGAACGGATACCCACCACCAGCCCTAAACCTTACACAACTCCGTAGCCTACTCCTGGCCCATACGCTGGCACTGACCAGTGCGTCAGCACGTAGCCCCACCCTCCCAAGTTTCTGTACCCTCGCTTGTGCCCTAAGCCTTGCCATTCCCTAACCGTAACCCTAGCCCCGAAAGGAAACCCACCACCAGCCCTACACTTTACCCTACGCCGTAGCCTACTCCTGGCCCGAACGCTGGCACTGACCCGTGCGTCAGCACGTAACCCGACCCTACCACGTTTCTGTTCCCTCACCTGTGCCTTAAGCCTTGCCGTCCCCTAACCCTAACCCTAGCCCGGAATGGAAACCCACCACCAGCCCTAGACCTTACCCTACACCGTAGCCTACTCCTGGCCCGTACGCTGGCATTGACCCGTGCGTCAGCACGTAGCCTGACCCTCCCAACTTTCCGTACCCTCACTTGTGCCCTAAGCCTTGCCGTTCCCTATCCCTAACCCTAGCCCGGAATGGAAACCCACCACCAGACCTACAACTTACCGCCAAGCCGTAGCCTACTCCTGGCCAGTACGCTGGCACTGACCCGTGTTTCAGCACATAGCCCGCCCCTCCCACGTTTCTGTAGCCTCACCTGGGCCCTAAGCCTTGCCGTTCCCTAACCATAAACCTAACCCCGAACGCAAACCCACCAACAGCCCTACACCTTAACCCCAAGCCGTAGACTACTCCTGGCTTGTACGCTGGCACTGACCCGTGCGTCAGCATGTAGCCTGAACCTCCCACGTTTCCGTACCCTCACCTGTGCCCTAACCCTTGCCGTTCCCAAACCCTAACCCTAGCCCGGAACGGAAAACCACCACCAGCCGTACACCTTACCCTACGCTCTAGACTAATCCTGGCCCATACACTGGCACTGACCAGTCCGTCTGCAAGTAGCCTGACCCTCCCACGTTTCCGTACCCTCAACTGTGCCCTAAGCCTTGCCGTTCCCTTACACTAACCCTAGCCCGGAACGGAAACCCACCAGCAGCCCTACACCTTACCCTACGCCGTAGATTACTACTGGCCCATACGCTGGCACCGACACGTGCATCAGCACATAGCCTGACCCTCCCACGATTCCGTACCCTCTACTGTGCCCTAAGGCTTGCCGTTCCCTAACCCTAACCCTAGCCCCGAACGGAAACACAACACCAAACCCCCAAGCCGTAGACTACTCCTGGCCCGTAGGCTAGCACTGACCCGTGCATCAACACATAGCCTGACTCTCCCACGTTTCTATACCCTCACCTGCGCCCTAAGCTTGCCGTTCCCTAACCCTAACCCGGAATGGAAACCCACCACCAGCCCTACACCTTACCTTACTCTGTAGCCTACTCCTGCCCAGTTCGTTGCCACTGACCCGTGCGTCAGCACGTAGCCCGACCCTCCCACGTTTCCATACCATCACCTATGCCCTAAGCCTTGCCGTTCCCTAACCCTAACCCTAGCCCCGAACGGAAACCCACCACCAACCCTACACCTAACCCCCAAGCCGTAGCCTACTCCTGGCCCGTACGCTGGCACTGACACGTGCGTCAGCACGTAGCCTGACCCTCCCACATTTACGTACCCTCACCTGTGCCCTAAGACTTGCCGTTCCCTAACCCTAACCATAGCCCTGAACGGAAACCCACCATCAGCCCTACACCTTACCCTACGCCACAGCCTACTCCTGGCCCGTACGCTGGAACTGACCCATGCGTCAGCACGTAGCCTGACCCTCCCACGTTTCCGTACCCTCACCTGTGCCCTAAGCCTTGCCGTTCCCTAACCGTAACCCTAGCCCGGAACGGAAACCCACCACCAGCCCTACACCTTACCCTACGCCGTAGCCTACTCCTGGCCCGTACGCTGGCACTGACGGGTGCGTCGGCACGTAGCCCGACCCTCCCACGTTTCCGTACCCTCACCTATGCCCTAAGCCTTGCCGTTCCCTAACCCTAACCCTAGCCCCGAACGGAAACCCACCACCCACCCTACACCTTACCGCCAAGCCGCAGCCTACTCCTGGCCCGTACGCTGTCAGTGACCCATGCATCAGCACGTAGCCTGACCGTCCACGTTTCCATACCCTCAACTGTGCCCTAAGCCATGCCGTTCCCTTACCATAACTCTAGCCCGGAACGAAAACCCACCAGCTGCCCTACACATTACGCTACGCCGTAGATTACTACTGGCCCATACGCTGGCACTGACACGTGCCTCAACACGTAGCCTGACCCTCCCACGTTTCCGTATCCTCAACTGTGCCCTAAGGCTTGCCATTCCCTAACCCTATGCCTAGCCCCGAAAGGAAACACTACACCAACTCTACAACTAACCCCCAAGCCGTACACTACTCCTGGCCCGTACGCTAACACTAAACCATGCGTCAACACGTAGCCTGACTCTCCCACGTTTCTGTACCCTCACCTGCGCCCTAAGCTTGCCGTTCCCTAACCCTAACCCGGAATGGAAAGCCACCACCAGCCCTACACCTTACCCTACACCGTGGTCTACTCCTGGCCCATTCGCTGCCACTGACCCGTGCGTCAGCACGTAGCCCGACCCTCACACGTTTCCCTACCCTCACCTATGCCCTAAGCCTTGCCGTTCCCTAACCCTAACCCTAGCCCCGAACGGAAAACCACCACCAACCCTACACCTAACCCCCAAGCCGTAGCCTCTTCCTGGCCCGTACGCTGGCACTGACCCGTGCATCAGCACGTAGCCTGACCGTCCCACATTTACGTACCCTCACCTGTGCCCTAAGCCTTGCCGTTCCCTAACCCTAACCCTAGCCCTGAACGGAAACCCACCACCAGCCCTACACCTTACCCTACGCTGTAGCCTACTCCTGGCCCGTACGCTGGAATTGACCCATGCGTCTGCACGTAGCCTGACCCTCCCACGTTTCCGTACCATCACCTGTGCCCTAAGCCTTGCCGTTCCCTAACTGTAACCCTAGCCCGGAACGGAAACCCACCAACAGCCCTACAACTTACCGCCAAGCTGTAGCCTATTCCTGGCCCGTACGCTGGGAGTGACCCATGCATCAGCACGTAGCCTGACCCTCCACGTTTCCGTACCCTCACCTGTGCCCTAACCCTTGCCGTTCCCTTACCCTAACCCTTGCCCGGAACGGAAACCCACCAGCAGCCCTATACCTTACCCTACGCCGTAGATTACTACTGGCCCATACGCTGGCACTGACACGTGCCTCAGCACGTAGCCTGAACCTCCCTCGTTTCCGTAACCTCAACTGTGCCCTAAGGCTTGCCGTTCCCTAACCCTAATCCTAGCCCCGAACTGAAACACAACACCAACCCTACACCTAACCCCCAAGCCGTAGACTTCTCCTGGCCCGTACGCTAGCACTGACCCGTGCGTCAACACGTAGCCTGACTCTCCCACGTTTCCGTACCGTCACCTGTGCCCTAAGCCTTGCCGTTCCCTAACCCTAACCCTAGCCCAGAACGGAAACGCACCACCAGCCCTATACCTTACCCTACGCCGTAGCCTACTCTTGGCCCGTTCGCTGGCAGTGAACCGTGCGTCACCATGTAGCCCGAACCTCCCAAGTTTCTGTACCCTCACCTGCGCCCTAAGCTTGCCGTTCCCTAACCCTAACCCGGAATGTAAACCCACCACCATCCCTAAACCTTACCCTACGCCGTAGCCTACTCCTGGCCCATACGCTGGAACTGACCCATGCGTCAGCACGTAGCCTGACCCTCCCACGTTTCCGTACCCTCACCTCTGCCCTAAGAGTTGCCGTTCCCTAACCCTTGCCGTTCCCTAACCCTAACCCTAGCCCGGAACGGAAAACCACCTCTAGCCCTAAACCTTACCCTACGCTGTAGCCTACACCTGGCCCGTACGCTGACACTGACCCGTGCATCAGCACGTAGCCCAACCCTCCCAAGTTTCCGTACCCTCACCTGTGCCCTAAGACTTGCCGTTCCCTAACCCTAACCCTAGCCCGGAACGGAAATCCACCAGCAGCCCTACAACTTACCCTACGCCGTAGCCTACTCCTGGCCCGTACGCTGGCACTGACCCGTGCGTCAGCACGTAGCCCGACCCTCCCAAGTTTCTGAACCCTCACCTGTGCCTTAAGCCTTGCCATTCCCTAACCCTAACCCTAGCCCGAAACCGAAACCCACCACCAGCCCTACACATTTCCTTACACAGTAGCCTACTCCTGCCCCGTTCGCTGCCACTGACACGTGCGTCAGCAAGTAGCCTGACCCTCCCACGTTTCCGTACCCTCACTTGTGCCCTAAGCCTTGCCGTTCCCTATCCCTAACCCTAGCCCGGAATGGAAACCCACCACCAGCCCTACAACTTACCGCCAAGCCGTAGCCTACTCCTGGCCCGTACGCTGGCACTGACCCGTGATTCAGCACGTAGCCCGCCCCTCCCACGTTTCTGTACCCTCCCCTGGGTCCTATGCCTTTCCGTTCCCTATCCCTAAACCTAGCCCCGAACGCAAACCCACCAACAGCCCTACACCTTACCCTTCGCCGTAGCCTATTCCCGGCCCATACACTGGCACTGACCCGTGCATCAACATGTAGCCTGACCCTCCCAAGTTTCCGTACACTCACCTGTGCCCTAAGCCTTGCTGTTCACTAACCCTAACCCAAGCCCTAAACGCAAACCCACCACCATCCCTACACCTTAACCCCAAGCCGTAGCCTACTCCTGGCTTGTACGCTGGCACTGAACCGTGCGTCAGCATGTAGCCTGAACCTCCCACGTTTCCGTACCCTCACCTGTGCCCTAACCCTTGCCGTTCCCAAACCCTAAACCTAGCCTGGAACGGAAAACCACCACCAGCCGTACACCTTACCCTACGCTCTAGACGAATCCTGGCCCGTACACTGGCACTGAGCCGTCCGTCTGCATGTAGCCTGACCCTCCCACGATTCCGTACCCTCAACTGTGCCCTAAGCCTTGCCGTTCCCTTACCCTAACCCTAGCCCGGAACGGAAACCCACCAGCAGCACTACACCTTACCCTACGCCGTAGATTACTACTGGCCCATACGCTGGCACTGACACGTGCATCAGCACATAGCCTGACCCTCCCACGATTCCGTACCCTCAACTGTGCCCTAAGGCTTGCCGTTCCCTAACCCTAACCCTGGCCCCGAACGGAAACACAACACCAACCCTACACCTAACCCCCAAGACGTAGACTAATTCCTGGCCCGTACGCTAGCACTGACCCGTGCGTCAACACGTAGCCTGACTCTCCCACGTTTCTGTACCCTCACCTGCGCCCTAAGCTTGCCGTTCCCTAACCCTAACCCGGAATGGAAAGCCACCACCAGCCCTACACCTTACAGTACACCGTAGCCTATTCCTGGCCCATTTGCTGCCACTGACCCATGCGTCAGCATGTAGCCCGACCCTCACACGTTTCCCTACCCTCACCTATGCCCTAAGCCTTGCCGTTCCCTAACCCGAACCCTAGCCCCGAACGGAAAACCACCACCAACCCTACACCTAACCCCCAAGCCGTAGCCTATTCCTGGCCCGTACGCTGGCACTGACCCGTGCGTCCGCACGTATCCTGACCCTCCCACATTTACGTACCCTCACCTGTGCCCTAAGCCTTGCCGTTCCCTAACCCTAACCCTAGCCCTGAACGGAAACCCACCATCAGCCATACACCTTACCCTACGCTGGAGCCTACTCCTGGCCCGTACGCTGGATTTGACCCATGCGTCAGCACGTAGCCTGACCCTCTAACGTTTCCGTACCCTCACCTGTGCCCTAAGCCTTGCCGTTCCCTAACCGTAACCCTAGCCCGGAACGGAAACCCACCAACAGCCCTACAACTTACCGCCAAGCTGTAGCCTATTCCTGGCCCGTACGCTGCCAGTGACCCATGCATCAGCACGTAGCCTGACCCTCCACGTTTCCGTACCCTCAACTGTGCCCTAACCCTTGCCGTTCCCTAACCCTAAACCTAGCCCCGAACGGAAAACCACCACCAACCCTACACCTAACCCCCAAGCCGTAGCCTATTCCTGGCCCGTATGCTGGCACTGACCCGTGCGTCATCACGTAGCCTGACCCTCCCACATTTACGTAACCTCAACTGTGCCCTAAGCCTTGCCGTTCCCTTACCCTAACCCTTGCCCGGAACGGAAACCCACCAGCAGCCCTATACCTTACCCTACGCCGTAGATTAGTACTGGCTCATACACTGGCACTGACACGTGCCTCAGCACGTAGCCTGACCCTCCCTCGTTTCCGTACCCTCAACAGAGCCCTAAGGCTTGCCGTTCCCTAACCCTAATCCTAGCCCCGAACGGAAACACAACACCAACCCTACACCTAACCCCCAAGCCGTAGACTTCTCCTGGCCCGTACGCTAGCACTGACCCGTGCGTCAACACGTAGCCTGACTCTCCCACGTTTCCGTACCGTCACCTGTGCCCTAAGCCTTGCCGTTCCCTAACCCTAACCCTAGCCCAGAACGGAAACGCACCACCAGCCCTATACCTTACCCTACGCCGTAGCCTACTCTTGGCCTGTTCGCTGGCAGTGAACCGTGCGTCACCATGTAGCCCGAACCTCCCACGTTTCTGTACCCTCACCTGCGCCCTAAGCTTGCCGTTCCCTAACCCTAACCCGGAATGTAAACCCACCACCATCCCTAAACCTTACCCTACGCCGTAGCCTACTCCTGGCCCGTACGCTGGAACTGACCCATGCGTCAGCACGTAGCCTGACCCTCCCACGTTTCCGTACCCTCACCTCTGCCCTAAGCCTTGCCGTTCCCTAACCCTAACCCTAGCCCGGAACGGAAAACCACCACCAGCCCTAAACCTTACCCTACGCCGTAGCCTACTCCTGGCCCGTACGCTGGAACTGACCAATGCGTCAGCACGTAGCCTGACCTTCCCACGTTTCCGTACCCTCACCTGTGCCCTAAGCCTTGCCGTTCCCTAACCATAACCCTAGCCCGGAACGGAAACCCACCACCAGCCCTACACATTACCCTACGCCGTAGCCTACTCCTGGCCCGTACGCTGGCACTGACACGTGCGTCAGCACGTAGCCCGACCCTCACACGTTTCTGTACCCTCAACTGTGCCCTAAGGCTTGCCATTCCCTAACCCTAACCCTAGCCCCGAACGGAAACACAACACCAACCCTACACCTAACCCCCAAGCCCTAGACTACTCCTGGCCCGTACGCTAGCACTGACCCGTGCGTCAACACGTAGCCTGTCTGTCCCAAGTTTCTGTACCCTCACCTGCGCCCTAAGCTTGCCGTTCCCTAACCCTAACCCGGAATGGAAAGCCACCACCAGCCCTAAACCTTACCCTACACCGTAGCCTATTCCTGGCCCATTCGCTGCCACTGACCCGTGCGTCAGCATGTAGCCCGACCCTCACACGTTTCCCTACCCTCACCTATGCCCTAAGCCTTGCCGTTCCCTAACCCTAACTCTAGCCCCGAACGGAAAACCACCACCAACCCTACAACTAACCCCCAAGCCGTAGCCTATTCCTGGCCCGTACGCTGGCACTGACCCGTGCGTCAGCACGTAGCCTGACCCTCCCACATTTACGTACCCTCACCTGTGCCCTAAGCCTTGCCGTTCCCTAACCCTAACCCTAGCCCGGAACGGAAACCCACCACCAGCCATACACCTTACCCTACGCCGTAGCCTACTCCTGGCCCGTACGCTGGAATTGACCCATGCGTCAGCACGTAGCCTGACCCTCCCACGTTTCCGTACCCTCACCTGTGCCCTAATCCTTGCCGTTCCCTAACCGTAACCCTAACCCGGAACGGAAACCCACCAACAGCCCTACAACTTACCGCCAAGCTGCAGCCTATTCCTGGCCCGTACGCTGGCAGTGACCCATGCATCAGCACGTAGCCTGACCCTCCACGTTTCCGTACCCTCACCTGTGCCCTAACCCTTGCCATTCCCTAACCCTAACCCTAGCCCAGAACGGAAACACACCACCAGCCGTACACCTACCCTACGCTGTAGACTAATCCTAGCCCGTACACTGGCACTGACCCGTCCGTCAGCATGTAGCCTGACCCTCCCACATTTCCGTACCCTCAACTGTGCCCTAAGCCTTGCCGTTCCCTTACCCTAACCCTTGCCTGGAACGGAAACCCACCAGCAGCCCTACACCTTACCCTACGCCGTAGATTACTACTGGCTCATACGCTGGCACTGACACGTGCCTCAGCACGTAGCCTGACCCTCCCTCGTTTCCGTACCCTCAACTGTGCCCTAAGGCTTGCCGTTCCTTAACCCTAATCCTAGCCCCGAACGGAAACACAACACCAACCCTACACCTAAACCCCAAGCCATAGACTTCTCCTGGCCCGTACGCTAGCACTGAACCGTGCGTCAACACGTAGCCTGACTCTCCCACGTTTCCGTACCGTCACCTGTGCCCTAAGCCTTGGGGTTCCCTAACCCTAACCCTAGCTCAGAAAGGAAACGCACCACCAGCCCTATACCTTACCCTATGCCGTAGCCTACTCTTGGCCCGTTCGCTGGCAGTGAACAGTGCGTCACCATGTAGCCCGAACCTCCCACGTTTCTGTACCCTCACGTGCGCCCTAAGCTTGCCGTTCCCTAACCCTAACCCGGAATGTAAACCCACCACCATCCCTAAACCTTACCCTATGCCGTAGCCTACTCCTGGCCCGTACGCTGGAACTGACCAATGCGTCAGCACGTAGCCTGACCCTCCCACGTTTCCGTACCCTCACCTCTGCCCTAAGCCTTGCCGATCCCTAACCCTAACCCTAGCCCGGAACAGAAAATCACCACCAGCCCTAAACCTTACCCTACGCTGTAGCCTACTCCTGGCCCGTACGCTGACACTGACCCATGCGTCAGCACGTAGCCCGACCCTCCCAAGTTTCCGAACCCTCACCTGTGCCCTAAGACTTGCCGTTCCCTAACCCTAACCCTAGCCCGGAATGGAAATCCACCACCAGCCCTACACATTACCCTACGCCGTAGCCTACTCCTGTCCCGTACGCTGGAACTGACCAATGCGTCAGCACGTAGCCTGACCCTCCCAAGTTTCCGTATCCTCACCTGTGCCCTAAGCTTTGCCATTCCCTAACCCTAACCCTAGCCCGGAACGGAAACGCACCACCAGCCCTACACGTTATCCTATGCCGTACCTACTCCTGGCCCGTATGCTGGCACTGACTCGGGCGTCAGCACGTAGCCTGACCCTCCCACGTTTCCGTACCCTCACCTGGGCCCTAACCCTTGCCGTTCCCAAACCCTAACCCTAGCCCGGAATGGAAAACCACCACCAGCCGTACACCTTACCCTACGCTCTAGACTAATCCTGGCCCGTACACTGGCACTGACACGTCCGTCAGCATGTAGCCTGACCCTCCCACGTTTCCGTACCCTCAACTGTGCCCTAAGCCTTGCCGTTCCCTTACCCTAACCCTAGCCCGGAATGGAAACCCACCAGCAGCCCTACAACTTACCCTACGCCGTAGATTATTACTGGCTCATACGCTGGCACTAACACGTGCATCAGCACATAGCCTGACCCTCCCACGATTCCGTACCCTCAACTGTGCCCTAAGGATTGCCGTTCCCTTACCCTAACCCTAGACCCGAACGGAAACACAACACCAACCCTAAACCTAACCCCCTAGCCATAGACTACTCCTGGCCCGTACGTTAGCACTGACCCGTGCGTCAACACGTAGCCTGACTCTCCCACGTTTCTGTACCCTCACCTGCGCCCTACACTTGCCGTTCCCTAACCCTAACCCGGAATGGAAACACACCACCAGCCCTACACCTTACCTTACACCGTAGCCTAGTCCTGGCCCGTTCGCTGCCACTGACCCATGCGTCAGCACGTAGCCCGACCCTCCCACGTTTCCGTACCCTCACCTATGCCCTAAGCCTTGCCGTTCCCTAACCCTAACCCTAGCCCCGAACAGAAACCCACCACCAACCCTACACCTAACCCCCAAGCCGTAGCCTACTCCTGGCCCGTACGCTGGCACTGACCCGGGTGTCAGGACGTAGCCTGACCCTCCCACATTTACGTACCCTCACCTGTGCCATAAGTCTTGCCATTCCCTAACTCTTACCCTAGCCCAGAACGGAAACCCACCATCAGCCCTACACCTTACCCTACGCCATAGCCTACTCCTGGACCGTACGCTGGAACTGACACATGCATCAGCACGTAGCCTGACCCTCCCACGTTTCCGTACCCTCACCTGTGCCCTAAGCCTTGCCGTTCCCTAACCGTAACCCTAGCCCCCAACGGAAACCCACCACCAGCCCTACACCTTACCCTACGCCGTAGCCTAATCCTGGCCCGTACGCTGGCACTGACCCGTGCGTCAGGACGTAGCCTGACACTCCCAAGTTTCTGTACCCTCACCTGTGCCCTAAGCCTTGCCATTCTCTAACCCTAACCCTAGCCCCGAACTGAAACCCACCACCAGCCCTACACTTTACCCTACGCCGTAGCCTACTCCTATCCCGTATGCTGGCACTGACCCGTGCGTCAGCACGTAGCCCGACCTTCCCACATTTCTGTAACCTCACCTGTGCCCTAAGCCTTGCCATTCCCTAACCCTAACCCTAGCCCGGAATGGTAACCCACCACCAGCCCTATACCGTACCCTACGCCGTAGATTACTACTGGCCCGTACGCTGGCACTGACACGTGCCTCAGCATGTAGCCTGACCCTCCCACGTTTCCGTACCCTCAACAGTGCCCTAAGCCTTGCCGTTCACTAACCCTAACCCTAGCCCTGAACGCAAACCCACCAGCAGCCCTACACCTTACCCTACGCCGTAACCTACTCCTGGCCCATACGCGGGCTGTGACCCGTGCGTCAGCATGTAGCCTGACCCTCCCACGTTTCCCTCCCATCAACTGTGCCCTAAGCCTTGCCGTTCCCTAACCCTAACCCTAGCCCGGAACGGAAACCCACCAGCAGCCCTACACCTTACCCTACGCCGTAGCCTACTCTTGGCCCGTTCGCTGGCAGTGAACCGTGCGTCAGCATGTAGCCCGACCCTCTCACGTTTCTGTACCCTCACCTGCGCCCTAAGCTTGCCGTTCCCTAACCCTAACCCTAGCCCGGAAGGGAATACCACCACCAGCCCTACACCTTACCCTACGCTGTAGCCTACTCCTGGCCCGTACGCTGACACTGACCCGTGCGTCAGCACGTAGCCCGACCCTCCCAATTTTCCGTACCCTCACCTGTGCCCTAAGACTTGCCGTTCCCTAACCCTAACCCTAGCCCGGAACGGAAACCCACCACCAGCCCTACACCTTACCCTACGCCGTAGCCTACTCCTGGCCTATACGCTGGCACTGACCCGTGCGTCAGCACGTAGCCCGACCATCCCAAGTTTCTGTACCCTCACCTGTGCCTTAAGCCTTGCCATTCCCTAACCCTAACCCTAGCCCGAAACGGAAACCCACCAACAACCCTACACTTAACCCTACGCCGTAGACTACTCCTGGCCACGCTGGCACTGACCCGTATTTCAGCACGTAGCCGGCCCCTCCCACGTTTCTGTACCCTCACCTGGTCCCTAAGCCTTGCCGTTCCCTAACCCTAAACCTAGCCCCAAATGGATACCCACCACCAACCCTAACCTTACCCTACGCCGTAGCCTATTCCCGGCCCATACACTGGCACTTACCCGTGCATCAGCATGTAGCCTGACCCTCCCACGATTCCGTACCCTCAACTGTGCCCTAAGCCTGGCCGTTCACTAACCCTAACCCTAGCCCGGAACGCAAACACACCACCAGCCCTACACGTTACCCCCAAGCCGTAGCATACTGCTGGCTCGTACGCTGGCACTGACCAGTGCGTCAGCACGTAACCTGACCCTCCCACGTTTCCCTACCCTCACCTGTGCCCTAAGACTTCTTGTTCCGTAACCCTAACAGTAGCCCCGAATGAAATCCCACCACCAGCCCTAAACCTTAACCTACGCCGCAGCTTACTACTGGTCCATACGCTGGCACTGACACGTTCCTCAGCACGTAGCCTGACCCTCCCACGTTTCCGTACCCTCAATTGTGCCCTAAGGCTTGCCGTTCCCTAACCCTAACCCTAGCCACGAACAGAAACACCACACCAACCCTACACCTAACCCACAAGTCGTAGCCTACTCCTGGCCCGTACGCTAGCATTGACCCGTGCGTCAGCACGTAGCCTGACCCTCCCAAGTTTCCGAAACCTCACCTGTGCCCTAAGACTTGCCGTTCCCTAACACTAACCCTAACCCGGAACGGAAACCCACCACCAGCCCTACACCTTACCCTACGCCGTAGCCTACTCCTGGTCCGTACGCTGCCACTGACCCGTGCGTCAGCACGTAGCCTGACCCTCCCACGTTTCCGTACCCTCACCTGTGCCCTAAGGCTTGCCGTTCCCTAACCCTAACCCTAGCCCCGAAAGGAAACACAACACCAACCCTACACCTAACCCCCAAGCCGTAGCCTACTCCTGGCCCGTACGCTGGCACTGACACGTGCGTCAGCACATAGCCTGACCTTCCCACGTGTCCGTACCGTCACCTGTGCCCTAAGCCTTGCCGTTCCCTAACCCTAACCCTAGCCCGGAAAGGAAACACAGGACAAGCCCTACACATTACCCCCAAGCCGGAGCCTACTCCTGGCCCGTACGCTGGCACTGACCCGTGCGTCAGCACGTAGCCTGACCCTCCCACGTTTCCGTACCCTGACCTGTGCCCTAAGCCTTGCCGTTCCCTAACACTAACCCTAGCCCGGAACGGAAACCCACCACCAGCCGTACACCTTACCCTACGCCGTAGACTACTCCTGGCCCGTACACTGGCACTGACCCGTCCGTCAGCATGTAGCCTGACCCTCCCACGTTTATGTACCCTCAACTGTGCCCTAAGCCTTGCCGTTCCCTTACCCTAACCCTAGCCCGGAACGGAAACCCACCACCAGCCCTACACCTTACCCTATGCCGTAGCCTATTCCTGGCCCGTATGCTGGCACTGCTCCGTACGTCAGCACGTAGCCCGACCCTCCCACGTTTCTGTACCCTCACCTGTCTCCTAAGACTTGCCGTTCCCTAACCGTAACCCTAGCCCGGAACGGAAACCCACAACCAGCCCTAACCCTTACCCTATGCCGTAGCCTACTCCTGGCCCATACGCTGGCCCTGACACGTGCCTCAGCACGTAGCCTGAACCTCCCACGTTTCCGTACCCTCACTTGTGCCCTAAGCCTTGCCGTTCCCTAACCCTAACCCTACCCCGGAACGGAAACCCACCACCAGCCCTACAACTTACTGCCAAGCGGTAGCCTACTCCTGGCCCGTACGCTGGCAGTGACCCATGCATCAGCACATAGCCTGACCCTCCACGTTTCCGTACCCAAACCTGTGCCCTAACCCTTGCCGTTCCCTAACCCTAACCCTAGCCCGGAACGGAAAACCACCACCAGCTGTACACCTTACCATACGCTGTAGACTAATCCTGGCCCGTACACTGGCACTGACCCGTCCGTCAGCATGTAGTCTGACCCTCCCACGTTTCCGTACCCTCAACTGTGCCCTAAGCCTTGCCGTTCCCTTACCCTAACCCTAGCCCGGAACGGAAACCCACCAGCAACCCTACACCTTACCCTACGCCGTAGATTACTACTGGCCCATACGATGGCACTGACACGTGCCTCAGCACGTAGCCTGACCCTCCCACCTTTCCATACCCTCAACTGTGCCCTAAGGCTTGCCATTCCCTAAACATAACCCTAGCCCACAACGGAAACGCACCACCAGCCCTACACCTTACCCTACGCCGTAGCCTATTCCTGGCCCGTTCGCTGGCAGTGAACCGTGCGTCAGCATGTAGCCCGACCCTCCCACGTTTCTGTACCCTCACCTGCGCCCTAAGCTTGCCGTTCCCTAACCCTAACCCGGAATGCAAACCACCAGCAGCCCTTCACCTTACCCTACACCGTAGCCTACTCCTGGCCGGTTCGCTGCCACTGACCCGTGCGTCAGCACGTAGCCCGACCCTCCCACGTTTCGGTACCCTCACCTATGCCCAAAACCTTACCGTTCCCTAACCTTAACCCTAGCCCCGAACGGAAACACACCACCAACCCTACACCTAACCCCCAAGCCGTAGCCTACTCCTGGCCCGTACGCTGGCACTGAACCGTGCGTCAGCACGTAGCCTGACCCTCCCACATTTACGTACCCTCACCTGTGCCCTAAGCCTTGCCGTTCCCTAACCCTAACCCTAGCCCGGAACGGAAACCCACCACCAGCCCTACACCTTACCCTACGCCGTACCCTACTCCTGGCCCGTACACTGGAACTGACCCATGAGTCAGCACGTAGCCTGACCCTCCCACGTTTCCGTACCCTCACCTGTGCCCTAAGCCTTGCCGTTCCCTAACCCTAACCCTAGCCCGGAACGGAAACCCACCACCAGCCCTACAACTTACCGCCAAGCCGTAGCCTACTCCTGGCCCGTACGCTGGCAGTGACCCATGCATCAGCACGTAGCCTGACCCTCCACGTTTCCGTACCCTCACCTGTGCCCTAAACCTTGCCGTTCCCTAACCCTAACCCTAGCCCGGAATGGAAACCCAACTCCAGCCGTACACCTTACCCTAGGCTGTAGACTAATCCTGGCCCGTACACTGGCACTGACCCGTCCGTCAGCATGTAGCCTGACCCTCCCACGTTTCCGTACCCTCAACTGTGCCCTAAGCCTTGCCGTTCCCTTACACTAACCCTAGCCCAGAACGGAAACCCACCACCAGCCCTATACCTTACCCTACGCCGTAGATTACTACTGGCCCATACGCTGGCAATGACACGTGCCTAAGCACGTAGCCTGACCCTCCCACATTTCTGTACCCTCAACTGTGCCCTAAGGCTTGCCGTTTCCTAACCCTAACCCTAGCCCCGAAAGGAAACACAACACCAACCCTACACTTAACCCCCAAGTCTTAGACTACTCCTGGCCCGTACTCTGGCACTGACCCGTGCGTCAGCACATAGCCTGACCCTCCCTCATTTACGTACCCTCACCTGTGCCCTAACCCTTGCCGTTCCCTAAACCTAACCCTAGCCCAGAACGGAAACCCACCACCAGCCCTACACCTTACCCTACACCGTAGCCTATTCCTGGTCCGTTCGCTGGCAGTGAACAGTGCGACAGCATGTAGCCCGACCCTCCCACATTTCTGTACCCTCACCTGCGCCCTACGCTTGCCGTTCCATAACCCTAACCAGGAATGGAAACCCACCAGCAGCCCTACACCTTACCCTACGCCATAGCCTACTCCTGGCCCGTACGCTGGAATTGACCCATGCGTCAGCACGTAGCCTGACCCTCCCACGTTTCCGTACCCTCACCAGTGCCCTAAGCCTTGCCGTTCCCTTACCCTAACCCTAGCCCGGAACGGAAACCCACCACCAGCCCTACACCTTACCCTATGCCGTAGCCTACTCCTGGCCCGTACGCTGGCACTGACACGTGCGTCAGCACGTAGCCCGACCCTCCCAAGTTTCTGTACCCTCACCTGTGCTCTAAGCCTTGCCGTTCCTTAACCCTAACCCTAGCCCAGAACGGAAACCCTCCACCAGCCCTACACCTTACCCTACGCAGTAGCCTATTCCCGGCCCATACACTGGCACTGACCCATGCATCAGCATGTAGCCTGACCCTCCCACGTTTCCGTATCCTGAACTGTGCCCTAAGCCTTGCCGTTCACTAACCCTAACCCTTGCCCGGAACGGAAACCCACCACCAACCATACACCTAACCTCCAAGCCGAAGCCTACTCCTCGCCCGTACTCTGGCACTGACCAATGCGTCAGCACGTGGCCTGAGCCTCCCACGTTTCCGTACCCTCACCTGTGCCCTAAGCCTTGCCGTTCCCTAACCCTAAACCTGGCCCGGAACGGAAACCCACCACCGGCCCTACACCTTACCCTATGCAGTAGCCTACTACTGGCCCGTACGCTGGCACTGACCCGTGCGTCAGCACGTAGCCTGACCCTCCCACGTTTCCCTACCCTCACCTGTGCCCTAAGCCTTGCCGTTCACTAACCCTAACCCTAGCCCAGAACGCAAAGCCAGCACCATCCCTACACCTCACCCCCAAGCCATAGCCTACTCCTGGCTCGTACGCTGGCACTGAAATGTGCGTCAGCACGTAGCCTGACCCTCCCACGTTTCCGTACCCTCACCTGTGCCCTAAGCCTTGCCGTTCCCTAACCCTAACCCTAGCCCTGAATGGAAAACCACCACCAGCCCTAGACCTTACCCTACGCCGTAACCTACACCTGGCCCATACGCTAGCATTGACCTGTGCGTCAGCATGTAGCCTGAACCTCCCACGTTTCCGTACCCTCACCTCTGGCCTAAGCCTTGCCATTCCATAACCCTAACCCTATCCCCGAAGGGAAAACCAACACCAACCCTACACCTAACCCCGAAGCCGTAGCCTACTCCTGGCCAGTACGCTCTCACTGACCTGTGTTTCAGCACGTAGCCCGCCCCTCCCACGTTTCTGTACCCTCACGTGTGCCCTAAGACTTGCCGTTCCCTAACCCTAAACCTAGCCCCAAACGGAAACCCACCACCAGCCCTACACCTTACCCTATGCCGTAGCCTATTCCCGGCCCATACACTGGTACTGACCCGTGCATCAGCATGTAGCCTCACCCTCCCACGTTCCCGTACCCTCAACTCTGCCCTAAGCCTTGCTGTTCACTAACCCTAACCCTAGCCCAGAACGCAAACCCACCACCATCCCTACACCTAACCCCCAAGCCGTAGCCTACTCCTGGCTCGTACGCTGGCACTGAAATGTGCGTCAGCACGTAGCCTGACCCTCCACGTTTCCGTACCCAAACCTGTGCCCTAACCCTTGCCGTTCCCTAACCCTAACCCTAGCCCGGAACGGAAAACCACCACCAGCTGTACACCCTAGCCCAGAACGCAAACCCACCACCATCCCTACACCTAACCCCCAAGCCGTAGCCTACTCCTGGCTCGTACGCTGGCACTGAAATGTGCGTCAGCACGTAGCCTGACCCTCCACGTTTCCGTACCCAAACCTGTGCCCTAACCCTTGCCGTTCCCTAACCCTAACCCTAGCCCGGAACGGAAAACCACCACCAGCTGTACACCTTACCATACGCTGTAGACTAATCCTGGCCCGTACACTGGCACTGACCCGTCCGTCAGCATGTAGTCTGACCCTCCCACGTTTCCGTACCCTCACCTGTGCCCTAAGCCTTGCCGTTCCCTAACCCTAACCCTAGCCCGGAACGGAAACCCACCACCAGCCCTACACCTTACCCTACGCCGTACCCTACTCCTGGCCCGTACACTGGAACTGACCCATGAGTCAGCACATAGCCTGACCCTCCACGTTTCCGTACCCAAACCTGTGCCCTAACCCTTGCCGTTCCCTAACCCTAACCCTAGCCCGGAACGGAAAACCACCACCAGCTGTACACCTTACCATACGCTGTAGACTAATCCTGGCCCGTACACTGGCACTGACCCGTCCGTCAGCATGTAGTCTGACCCTCCCACGTTTCCGTACCCTCAACTGTGCCCTAAGCCTTGCCGTTCCCTTACCCTAACCCTAGCCTGGAACGGAAACCCACCAGCAACCCTACACCTTACCCTACGCCGTAGATTACTACTGGCCCATACGATGGCACTGACACGTGCCTCAGCACGTAGCCTGACCCTCCCACCTTTCCATACCCTCAACTGTGCCCTAAGGCTTGCCATTCCCTAAACATAACCCTAGCCCACAACGGAAACGCACCACCAGCCCTACACCTTACCCTACGCCGTAGCCTATTCCTGGCCCGTTCGCTGGCAGTGAACCGTGCGTCAGCATGTAGCCCGACCCTCCCACGTTTCTGTACCCTCACCTGCGCCCTAAGCTTGCCGTTCCCTAACCCTAACCCGGAATGCAAACCACCAGCAGCCCTTCACCTTACCCTACACCGTAGCCTACTCCTGGCCGGTTCGCTGCCACTGACCCGTGCGTCAGCACGTAGCCCGACCCTCCCACGTTTCGGTACCCTCACCTATGCCCAAAACCTTACCGTTCCCTAACCTTAACCCTAGCCCCGAACGGAAACACACCACCAACCCTACACCTAACCCCCAAGCCGTAGCCTACTCCTGGCCCGTACGCTGGCACTGAACCGTGCGTCAGCACGTAGCCTGACCCTCCCACATTTACGTACCCTCACCTGTGCCCTAAGCCTTGCCGTTCCCTAACCCTAACCCTAGCCCGGAACGGAAACCCACCACCAGCCCTACACCTTACCCTACGCCGTACCCTACTCCTGGCCCGTACACTGGAACTGACCCATGAGTCAGCACGTAGCCTGACCCTCCCACGTTTCCGTACCCTCACCTGTGCCCTAAGCCTTGCCGTTCCCTAACCCTAACCCTAGCCCGGAACGGAAACCCACCACCAGCCCTACAACTTACCGCCAAGCCGTAGCCTACTCCTGGCCCGTACGCTGGCAGTGACCCATGCATCAGCACGTAGCCTGACCCTCCACGTTTCCGTACCCTCACCTGTGCCCTAAACCTTGCCGTTCCCTAACCCTAACCCTAGCCCGGAATGGAAACCCAACTCCAGCCGTACACCTTACCCTAGGCTGTAGACTAATCCTGGCCCGTACACTGGCACTGACCCGTCCGTCAGCATGTAGCCTGACCCTCCCACGTTTCCGTACCCTCAACTGTGCCCTAAGCCTTGCCGTTCCCTTACACTAACCCTAGCCCAGAACGGAAACCCACCACCAGCCCTATACCTTACCCTACGCCGTAGATTACTACTGGCCCATACGCTGGCAATGACACGTGCCTAAGCACGTAGCCTGACCCTCCCACATTTCTGTACCCTCAACTGTGCCCTAAGGCTTGCCGTTTCCTAACCCTAACCCTAGCCCCGAAAGGAAACACAACACCAACCCTACACTTAACCCCCAAGTCTTAGACTACTCCTGGCCCGTACTCTGGCACTGACCCGTGCGTCAGCACATAGCCTGACCCTCCCTCATTTACGTACCCTCACCTGTGCCCTAACCCTTGCCGTTCCCTAAACCTAACCCTAGCCCAGAACGGAAACCCACCACCAGCCCTACACCTTACCCTACACCGTAGCCTATTCCTGGTCCGTTCGCTGGCAGTGAACAGTGCGACAGCATGTAGCCCGACCCTCCCACATTTCTGTACCCTCACCTGCGCCCTACGCTTGCCGTTCCATAACCCTAACCAGGAATGGAAACCCACCAGCAGCCCTACACCTTACCCTACGCCATAGCCTACTCCTGGCCCGTACGCTGGAATTGACCCATGCGTCAGCACGTAGCCTGACCCTCCCACGTTTCCGTACCCTCACCAGTGCCCTAAGCCTTGCCGTTCCCTTACCCTAACCCTAGCCCGGAACGGAAACCCACCACCAGCCCTACACCTTACCCTATGCCGTAGCCTACTCCTGGCCCGTACGCTGGCACTGACACGTGCGTCAGCACGTAGCCCGACCCTCCCAAGTTTCTGTACCCTCACCTGTGCTCTAAGCCTTGCCGTTCCTTAACCCTAACCCTAGCCCAGAACGGAAACCCTCCACCAGCCCTACACCTTACCCTACGCAGTAGCCTATTCCCGGCCCATACACTGGCACTGACCCATGCATCAGCATGTAGCCTGACCCTCCCACGTTTCCGTATCCTGAACTGTGCCCTAAGCCTTGCCGTTCACTAACCCTAACCCTTGCCCGGAACGGAAACCCACCACCAACCATACACCTAACCTCCAAGCCGA
Organism: Mesoplodon mirus; assembly: GCF_964341445.2. Taxonomy (NCBI): domain Eukaryota; kingdom Metazoa; phylum Chordata; class Mammalia; order Artiodactyla; family Ziphiidae; genus Mesoplodon; species Mesoplodon mirus. The sequence goes on from NC_138977.1 coordinate 189,656, forward strand.
AGCCTACTCCTCGCCCGTACTCTGGCACTGACCAATGCGTCAGCACGTGGCCTGAGCCTCCCACGTTTCCGTACCCTCACCTGTGCCCTAAGCCTTGCCGTTCCCTAACCCTAAACCTGGCCCGGAACGGAAACCCACCACCGGCCCTACACCTTACCCTATGCAGTAGCCTACTACTGGCCCGTACGCTGGCACTGACCCGTGCGTCAGCACGTAGCCTGACCCTCCCACGTTTCCCTACCCTCACCTGTGCCCTAAGCCTTGCCGTTCACTAACCCTAACCCTAGCCCAGAACGCAAAGCCAGCACCATCCCTACACCTCACCCCCAAGCCATAGCCTACTCCTGGCTCGTACGCTGGCACTGAAATGTGCGTCAGCACGTAGCCTGACCCTCCCACGTTTCCGTACCCTCACCTGTGCCCTAAGCCTTGCCGTTCCCTAACCCTAACCCTAGCCCTGAATGGAAAACCACCACCAGCCCTAGACCTTACCCTACGCCGTAACCTACACCTGGCCCATACGCTAGCATTGACCTGTGCGTCAGCATGTAGCCTGAACCTCCCACGTTTCCGTACCCTCACCTCTGGCCTAAGCCTTGCCATTCCATAACCCTAACCCTATCCCCGAAGGGAAAACCAACACCAACCCTACACCTAACCCCGAAGCCGTAGCCTACTCCTGGCCAGTACGCTCTCACTGACCTGTGTTTCAGCACGTAGCCCGCCCCTCCCACGTTTCTGTACCCTCACGTGTGCCCTAAGACTTGCCGTTCCCTAACCCTAAACCTAGCCCCAAACGGAAACCCACCACCAGCCCTACACCTTACCCTATGCCGTAGCCTATTCCCGGCCCATACACTGGTACTGACCCGTGCATCAGCATGTAGCCTCACCCTCCCACGTTCCCGTACCCTCAACTCTGCCCTAAGCCTTGCTGTTCACTAACCCTAACCCTAGCCCAGAACGCAAACCCACCACCATCCCTACACCTAACCCCCAAGCCGTAGCCTACTCCTGGCCCATATGCTGGCACTGACCCGTGCGTCAGCACGTAGCCTGACCCTCCCACATTTATGTACCCTCACCTGTGCCCTAAGCCTTGCCGTTCCCTAACCCTAACCCTAGCCCAGAACGGAAAACCACCACCAGCCCTACACCTTACCCTACGCCGTAGCCTACTCCTGGCCCGTACACTGTAAGTGACCCATGAGTCAGCACGTAGCCTGACCCTCCCATGTTTCCATACCCTCACCTGTGCCCTAAGCCTTGCTGTTCCCTAACAATAACCCTAGCCCGGAACGGAAACCCACCACCAGCCGTACACCTTACCCTAGGCTGTAGACTAATCCTGGCCCGTACACTGGCACTGACCCGTCCGTCAGCATGTAGCTTGACCCTCCCACGTTTCCGTACGCTCAACTGTGCCCTAAGCCTTGCTGTTCCCTTACCCTAACCCTAGCCCTGAACGGAAACCCACCACCAGCCCTATACCTTATCCTACGCCGTAGATTACTACTGGCCCATACGCTGGCAATGACACGTGCCTCAGCACGTAGCCTGACCCTCCCACGTTTCCGTACCCTCAACTGTGCCCTAAGGCTTGCCGTTCCCTAACCCTAACCCTAGCCCCGAACGGAAACACAACACCAACCCTACACCTAACCTCCAAGTCTTAGACTACTCCTGGCCCGTACGCTAGCACTGACCCGTGCGTCAACACGTAGCCTGACTCTCCCACGTTTCCATACAGTCACCTGTGCCCTAAGCCTTGCCGTTCCCTAACCCTAACCCTAGCGCGGAACGGAAACCCACCACCAGCCCTAAACCTTACCCTATGCCGTAGCCTATACCTGGCCCGTTCGCTGGCAGTGAACCGTGCGTCAGCATGTAGCCCGACCTTCCCACGTTTCTGTACCCTCACCTGCGCCGTATGCTTGCCGTTCCATAACCCTAACCAGGAATGGAAACCCACCACCAGCCCTACACCTTACCCTACGCCATAGCCTACTCCTGGCCTGTACGCTGGAACTGACCCATGCGTCAGCACGTAGCCTGACCCTCCCACGTTTCCGTACCCTCTACTGTGCCCTAAGCCTTGCCGTTCCCTAACACTAACCCTAGCCCGGAACGGAAACCCACAACCAGCCCTACACCTTACCCTACGCCGTAGCCTAATCCTGGCCCGTACGCTGGCACTGACCCGTGTGTCAGCACGTAGCCCGACCCTCCCAAGTTTCTGTACCCTCACCTGTGCCCTAAGCCTTGCCGTTCCTTAACCCTAACCCTAGCACGGAATAAAAACCCTCCACCAGCCCTACACCTTACCCTACGTCGTAGCCTACTGCTGGCCCGTACGCTGGCATTGACCCGTGCGTCAGCACGTAGCCTGAACCTCCCACGTTTCCGTACCCTCACCTGTGGCCTAAGCCTTGCCGTTCCATATCCCTAACCCTAGCCCCGAAGGGAAATCCACCACCAACCCTACACTTAACCTGCAAGCCGTAGCCTACTCCTGGCCCGTACGCTGGCACTGACCCGTGTTTCAGCACGTAGCCCGCCCCTCCCACGTTTCTGTACCCTCACCTGGTCCCTAAGCCTTGCCGTTCCCTAACCCTAAACCTAGCCCCAAACGGAAACCCACCACCAGCCCTACACCTTACCCTATGCCGTTGCCTATTCCCGGCCCATACACTGGCACTGACACGTGCATCAGCATGTAGCCTGACCCTCCCACGTTTCCGTACCCTCAACAGTGCCCTAAGCCTTGCCGTTCACTAACCCTAACCCTTGCCCGGAACGGAAACCCACCACCAACCATACACCTAACCTCCAAGCCGAAGCCTACTCCTCGCCCGTACTCTGGCACTGACCAATGCGTCAGCACGTGGCCTGAGCCTACCACGTTTCCGTACCCTCACCTGTGCCCTAAGCTTTGCCGTTCCCTAAGCCTAACCCTAGCCCGGAACGGAAACCCACCACCGGCCCTACACCTTACCGTATGCCGTAGTCTACTACTGGCCCGTACGCTGGCACTGACCCGTGCGTCAGCACGTAGCCTGACCCTCCCAAGTTTCCGTACATTCATCTGTGCCCAAAGCCTTGCCGTTCCCTAACCCTAGCCCTACCTCGGAAAGGAAACGCACGACAAGCCCTACACATTACCCCCAAGCCGAAGCCTACTCCTGGCCCGAACGCTGGCACTGACCCATGCGTCAGCACGTAGCCTGACCCTCCCACGTTTCCGTACCCTCACCTGTGCCCTAAGCCTTGCCATTCCCTAACACTAACCCTAGCCCGGAACGGAAACCCACCACCAGCCCTACACCTTACCCTATGCCGTAGCCTACTACTGGCCCATACGCTGTCACTGACCCGTGCGTCAGCACGTAGCCTGACCCTCCCACGTTTCCCTACCCTCACCTATGCCCTAAGCCTTGCCGTTCACTAACCCTAACCTTAGCCCAGAACGCAAACCCACCACCATCCCTACACCTTACCCCCAAGCCGTAGCCTACTCCTGGCTCGTACGCTGGCACTGACCCGTGCGTCAGCACGTAGCCTGACCCTCCCAGGTTTCAGTACCCTCACTTGTGCCCTAAGCCTTGCCGTTCCCTAACCCTAACCCTAGCCCGGAACGGAAACACACCACCAGCCCTACACCTTACCCCCAAGCCGTAACCTACTCCTGGCCCGTATGCTGGCACTGACCCATGCATCAGCACGTAGCCTGACCCTCCACGTTTCCGTACCCTCACCTGTGCCCTAACCCTTGCCGTTCCCTAACCCTAACCCTAGCCCGGAACGGAAACCCACCACCAGCCGTACACCTTACCCTACGCCGTAGACTACTCCTGGCCTGTACACTGGCACTGACCCGTCCGTCAGCATGTAGCCTGACCCTCCCACGTTTCCGTACCCTCAACTGTGCCCTAAGCCTTGCCGTTCCCTTACCCTAACCCTAGCCCGGAACGGAAACCCACCACCAGCCCTACACCTTACCCTACGCCGTAGCCTATTCCTGGCCGGTATGCTGGCACTGCTCCGTGCGTCAGCACGTAGCCCGACCCTCCCACGTTTCTGTACCATCACCTGTTTCCTAAGACTTGCTGTTCCCTAACACTAACCCTAGCCCGGAACGGAAACCCACCACCAGCCCTACACCTTACTCTACGCCGTAGCCTACTCCTGGTCCGTACGCTGGCACTGACCCGTGCGTCAGCACGTAGCCTGACCCTCCCACGTTTCCGTACCCTCACCTGTGCCCTAAGGCTTGCCGTTCCCTAACCCTAACCCTAGCCCGGAACGGAAACTCAACACCAGCCCTACACCTTACCCTACGCCGTAGCCTACTCCTGGCCCGTTCCCTGGCACTGACCAGTGCGTCAGCACGTAGCCCGACCCTCCCACGTTTATGTACCCTCACCTGTGCCCTAAGTTTGCCGGTCCCTTACTCTAACCCTAGCCCAGAACGGAAAACCACCACCACCCCTACACATTACCCTACGCCGTAGCCTACTCCTGGACCGTACGCTGGCACAGACCCGTGCGTCAGCACGTAGCCTGACCCTCCCACGTTTCCGTACCCTCACCTGTTTCCTACGACTTGCCGTTCCCTAACCCTAACCCTAGCCCGGAACGGAAACCCACCACCAGCCCTACACCTTACACTACGCCGTAGCCTACTCCTGGTCCGTACGCTGGCACTGACCTGTGCGTCAGCACGTAGCCTGACCCTCCCAAGTTTCCAAAACCTCACCTGTGCTCTAAGACTTGCCGTTCCCTAACACTAACCCTAACCCGGTACGGAAAGCCACCAATAGGCCTACACCTTACCGTACGCCATAGACTACTCCTGGCCCTTACGCTGGCACTGACACGTGCGTCAGCACGTAGCCTGACCCTCCCACGTTTCCGTGCTCTGACCTGTTCCCTAAGGCTTGCTGTTCCCTAACCCTAACCCTAGCCCTGAAAGGAAACACAACACCAACCCTACACCTTACCCCCAAGCCGTAGCCTACTCCTGGCCCTTACGCTGGCACTGACACGTGCGTCAGCACGTAGCCTGACCTTCCCACGTTTCCATACCGTCACCTGTGCCCTAAGCCTTGCCGTTCCCTAACCCTAACCCTAGCCCGGAACGGAGACCCACCACCAGCCCTACACCTTTCCCTACGCCGTAGCCTACTCCTGTCCCGTTCGCTGGCACTAAACCATGCGTCAGCACGTAGCCCGACCCTCCCACCTTTATGTACCCTAACCTGTGCCCTAAGCTTGCCGTTCCCTAACTCTAACCCTACCCTGGAACGGAAACCCACCACCAGCCCTACACATTACCCTACGCCGTAGCGTACTCCTGGCCCATACGCTGGCACTAACCCGTGCGTCAGCACTTAGCCTTTCCCTCCCAAGTTTCCGTACATACATCTGTGCCCTAAGCCTTGCCGTTCCCTAACCCTAACCCTACCCCGGAAAGGAAACCCATGACAAGCCCTACATATTACCCCCAAGCCGTGGCCTACTCCTGGCCAGTACGCTGGCACTGACCCATGCGTCAGCACGTAACCTGACCCGACCACGTTTCCATACCCTCACCTGTGCCCTAAGCCTTGCCGTTCCCTAACACTAACCCTAGCCCTGAAAGGAAACCCACCACCGGCCCTAAACCTTACACTATGCCATAGCCTATTCCTGGCCCGTACGCTGGCACTGCTCCGTGCGTCAGCACGTAGCCCGACCCTCCCACGTTTCTGTACCCTCACCTGTTTCCTAAGACTTGCCGTTCCCTAACCCTAACCCTAGCCCGGAACGGAAACCCACCACCAGCCCTACAACATACCCTACGCCTTAGCCTACTCCTGGTCCGTACGCTGGCACTGACCCGTGCGTCAGCACGTAGCCCGACCCTCCCACGTTTCCGTACCCTAACCAGTGACCTAAGGCTTGCTGTTCCCTAACCCTAACCCTAGCCCCGACAGGAAACACAACACCAACCCTACACCTAACCCCCAAGCCGTAGCCTACTCCTGGCCCGTACGCTGGCACTGACACGTGCGTCAGCACGTAGCCTGACCCTCCCACGTTTCCGTGCCCTCACCTGTACCCTAAGGCTTGCCGTGCCCTAACCCTAACCCTAACCCGGAACGGAAACCCACCACCAGCCCTACACCTTACCCTACACCGTAGCCTAATCCTGGCCCGTTCGCTGGCACTGACCAGTGCGTCAGCACGTAGTCCGACCGTCCCACGTTTATGTACCCTCACCTGTGCGCTAAGCTTGCCGTTCCCTAACTCTAACCCTAGCCCGGAACAGAAACCCACCACCAGCCCTACACATTACCCTACGCCGTAGCCTACTCCTGGCCCGTACGCTGGCACTGACCCGTGCGTCAGCACGTAGCCTGACCCTCCCAAGTTTCCGTACATTCATCTGTGCCCTAAGCCTTGCCGTTCCCTAACCCTAACCCTACCCCAGAAAGGAAATCCACGACAAGCCCTACACATTACCCCCAAGCCATAGCCTACTCTTGGCCCATACGCTGTCACTGAACTGTGTGTCAGCATGTAGCCTGACCCTCCCAGGTTTCCGTACCCTCAGCTATGCCCTAAGCCTTGCCGTTCCCTAACACTAACCCTAGCCCGGAACGGAAACCCACCACCGGCCCTACACCTTACCCTATGCCGTAGCCTACTCCTGGCCCATACGCTGGCACTGACACGAGCGTCAGCACGTAGCCTGACCCTCCCACGTTTCCCAACCCTCACCTGTGCCCTAAGCCTTGCCGTTCACTAACCCTAACCCTAGCCCAGAACGCAAACCCACCACCATCCCTACAACTTACCCCCAAGCCGTAGCCTACTCCTGGCTCGTACGCTGGCACTGACCCGTGCGTCAGCACGTAGCCTGACCATCCCACGTTTCTGTACCCTCACCTATGCCATAAGCCTTGCCGTTCCCTAACCCTAACCCTAGCCGCGAATTGAAACCCACCACCAGCCCTACAACTTACCCTAAGCCGTAGACTACTCCTGGCCCATACGCTGGCACTGACCCGTGCCTCAGCACGTAGCCTGACCCTCCCACGTTTCAGTACCCTCACTTGTGCCGTAAGCCTTGCCGTTCCCTAACCCTAACCCTAGCCCGGAACGGATACCCACTACCAGCCCTAAACCTTACCCCCAAGCCGTAACCTACTCCTGGCCCGTATGCTGGCACTGACCCATGCATCAGCACGTAGCCTGACCCTCCACGTTTCCGTACCCTCACCTGTGCCCTAACCCTTGCCGTTCCCTAACCCTAACCCTAGCCCGGAACGGGAACCCACCACCAGCCGTACACCTTACCCTACGATGTAGACTACTCCTGGTCCATACACAGGCACTGACCCGTTCGTCAGCATGTAGCATGACCCTCCCACGTTTCCGTACCCTCAACAGTGCCCTAAGCCTTGCCGTTCCCTTACCCTAACCCTAGCCCGGAACGGAAACCCACAACCAGCCCTACACCTTACCCTACGCCGTAGCCTATTTCTGGCCCGTACGATGGCACTGATCCGTGCGTCAGCACGTAGCCCGACCCTCCCACGTTTCAGTACCCTCACCTGTTTCCTATGACTTGCCGTTCCCTAATCCTAACCCTAGCCCGGAACGGAAACCCACCACCAGCCCTACACCTTACACTATGCCGTAGCTTACTCCTGGTCCGTACGCTGGCACTGACCTGTGCGTCAGCACGTAGCCTGACCCTACCAAGTTTCCGAAACCTCACCTGTGCTCTGAGACTTGCCGTTCCCTAACACTAACCCTAACCCGATACGGAAAGCCACCAATAGGCCTACACCTTACCGTACGCCATAGACTACTCCTGGCCCTTACGCTGGCACTGACACGTGCGTCAGAACGTAGCCTGACCCTCCCACGTTTCCGTGCTCTGCCCTGTTCCCTAAGGCTTGCTGTTCCCTAACCCTAACCCTAACCCCGAAAGGAAACACAACACCAACCCTACACCTTACCCCCAAGCCGTAGCCTACTCCTGGCCCTTACGCTGGCACTGACACGTGCGTCAGCACGTAGCCTGACCTTCCCACGTTTCCATACCGTCACCTGTGCCCTAAGCCTTGCCGTTCCCTAACCCTAACCCTAGCCCGGAACGGAGACCCACCACCAGCCCTACAAATTTCCCTACGCCGTAGCCTACTCCTGTCCCGTTCGCTGGCACTAAACCATGCGTCAGCACGTAGCCCGACCCTCCCACCTTTATGTACCCTAACCTGTGCCCTAAGCTTGCCGTTCCCTAACTCTAACCCTACCCTGGAACGGAAACCCACCACCAGCCCTACACATTACCCTACGCCGTAGCCTACTCCTGGCCCATACGCTGGCACTGACCCGTGCGTCAGCACGTAGCCCGACCCTCCCACGTTTCTGTACCATCACCTGTTTCCTAAGACTTGCCGTTCCCTAACACTAACCCTAGCCCGGAACGGAAAACCACCACCAGCCCTACACCTTACTCTACGCCGTAGCCTACTCCTGGTCCGTACGCTGGCATTGACCCGTGCGTCAGCACGTAGCCTGACCCTCCCACGTTTCCGTACCCTCACCAGTGCCCTAAGGCTTGCCGTTCCCTAACCCTAACCCTAGCCCGGAACGGAAACTCAACACCAGCCCTACACCTTACCCTACGCCGTAGCCTACTCATGGCCCGTTCCCTGGCACTGACCAGTGCGTCAGCACGTAGCCCGACCCTCCCACGTTTATGTACCCTCACCTGTGCCCTAAGCTTGCCGTTCCCTTACTCTAACCCTAGCCCGGAACGGAAACCCACCACCACCCCTACACATTACCCTACGCCGTACCCTACTCCTGGACCGTACGCTGGCACTGACCCGTGCGTCAGCACGTAGCCTGACCCTCCCACGTTTCCGTACCCTCACCTGTGCCCTAAGCCTTGCCATTCCCTAACACTAACCCTAGCCCTGAACGGAAACCCACCACCGGCCCTACACCTTACCCTATGCCGTAGCCTACTACTAGCCCATACGCTGGCACTGACCCATGCGTCAGCACGTAGCCTGACCCTCCCACGTTTCCCTACCCTCACCTGTGCCCTAAGCCTTGCCGTTCACTAACCCTAACCCTAGCCCAGAACGCAAACCCACCACCATCCCTACAACTTACCCCCAAGCCGTAGCCTACTCCTGGCTCGTACGCTGGCACTGACCCGTGCGTCAGCACGTAGCCTGACCCTCCCACGTTTCTGTACCCTCACCTATGCCATAAGCCTTGCCGTTCCCTAACCCTTACCCTAGCCCCGAATTGAAACCCACCACCAGCCCTACAACTTACCCTAAGCCGTAGCCTACTCCTGGCCCATACGCTGGCACTGACACGTGCCTCAGCACGTAGCCTGACCCTCCCACGTTTCAGTACCCTCACTTGTGCCGTAAGCCTTGCCGTTCCCTAACCCTAACCCTAGCCCGGAACGGATACACACTACCAGCTCTAAACCTTACCCCTAAGCCGTAACCTACTCCTGGCCCGTATGCTGGCACTGACCCATGCATCAGCACGTAGCCTGACCCTCCACGTTTCCGTACCCTCACCTGTGCCCTAACCCTTGCCGTTCCCTAACCCTAACCCTAGCCCGGAACGGGAACCCACCACCAGCCGTACACCTTACCCTACGCTGTAGACTACTCCTGGCCCATACACAGGCACTGACCCGTTCGTCAGCATGTAGCATGACCCTCCCACGTTTCCGTACCCTCAACTGTGCCCTAAGCCTTGCCGTTCCCTTACCCTAACCCTAGCCCGGAACGGAAACCCACAACCAGCCCTACACCTTACCCTACGCCGTAGCATATTTCTGGCCCGTACGATGGCAATGATCCGTGCGTCAGCACGTAGCCTGACCCTCCCACGTTTCAGTACCCTCACCTGTTTCCTACGACTTGCCGTTCCCTAACCCTAACCCTAGCCCGGAACGGAAACCCACCACCGGCCCTACACCTTACACTACGCCGTAGCCTACTCCTGGTCCGTACGCTGGCACTGACCTGTGCGTCAGCACGTAGCCTGACCCTCCCAAGTTTCCAAAACCTCACCTGTGCTCTAAGACTTGCCGTTCCCTAACACTAACCCTAACCCGGTACGGAAAGCCACCAATACGCCTACACCTTACCGTACGCCATAGACTACTCCTGGCCCTTACGCTGGCACTGACACGTGCGTCAGCACGTAGCCTGACCCTCCCACGTTTCCGTGCTCTGACCTGTTCCCTAAGGCTTGCTGTTCCCTAACCCTAACCCTAGCCCCGAAAGGAAACACAACACCAACCCTACACCTTACCCCCAAGCCGTAGCCTACTCCTGGCCCTTACGCTGGCACTGACACGTGCGTCAGCACGTAGCCTGACCTTCCCACGTTTCCATACCGTCACCTGTGCCCTAAGCCTTGCCGTTCCCTAACCCTAACCCTAGCCCGGAACGGAGACCCACCACCAGCCCTACACCTTTCCCTACGCCGTAGCCTACTCCTGTCCCGTTCGCTGGCACTAAACCATGCGTCAGCACGTAGCCCGATCCTCCCACCTTTATGTACCCTAACCTGTGCCCTAAGCTTGCCGTTCCCTAACTCTAACCCTACCCTGGAACGGAAACCCACCACCAGCCCTACACATTACCCTACGCCGTAGCGTACTCCTGGCCCATACGCTGGCACTAACCCGTGCGTCAGCACTTAGCCTTTCCCTCCCAAGTTTCCGTACATACATCTGTGCCCTAAGCCTTGCCGTTCCCTAACCCTAACCCTACCCCGGAAAGGAAACCCACGACAAGCCCTACATATTACCCCCAAGCCGTGGCCTACTCCTGGCCAGTACGCTGGCACTGACCCATGCGTCAGCACGTAACCTGACCCGACCACGTTTCCATACCCTCACCTGTGCCCTAAGCCTTGCCGTTCCCTAACACTAACCCTAGCCCTGAACGGAAACCCACCACCGGCCCTAAACCTTACACTATGCCATAGCCTATTCCTGGCCCGTACGCTGGCACTGCTCCGTGCGTCAGCACGTAGCCCGACCCTCCCACGTTTCTGTACCCTCACCTGTTTCCTAAGACTTGCCGTTCCCTAACCCTAACCCTAGCCCGGAACGGAAACCCACCACCAGCCCTACAACTTACCCTACGCCTTAGCCTACTCCAGGTCCGTACGCTGGCACTGACCCGTGCGTCAGCACGTAGCCCGACCCTCCCACGTTTCCGTACCCTAACCAGTGACCTAAGGCTTGCTGTTCCCTAACCCTAACCCTAGCCCCGACAGGAAACACAACACCAACCCTACACCTAACCCCAAGTCGTAGCCTACTCCTGGCCCGTACGCTGGCACTGACACGTGCGTCAGCACGTAGCCTGACCCTCCCACGTTTCCGTGCCCTCACCTGTACCCTAAGGCTTGCCGTTCCCTAACCCTAACCCTAGCCCGGAACGGAAACCCACCACCAGCCCTACACCTTACCCTACACCGTAGCCTAATCCTGGCCCGTTCGCTGGCACTGACCAGTGCGTCAGCACGTAGCCCGACCGTCCCACGTTTATGTACCCTCACCTGTGCCCTAAGCTTGCCGTTCCCTAACTCTAACCCTAGCCCGGAACAGAAACCCACCACCAGCCCTACACATTACCCTACGCCGTAGCCTACTCCTGGCCCGTACGCTGGCACTGACCCGTGCGTCAGCACGTAGCCTGACCCTCCCAAGTTTCCGTACATTCATCTGTGCCCTAAGCCTTGCCGTTCCCTAACCCTAACCCTACCCCGGAAAGGAAATCCACGACAAGCCCTACACATTACCCCCAAGCCATAGCCTACTCTTGGCCCATACGCTGTCACTGAACTGTGTGTCAGCATGTAGCCTGACCCTCCCAGGTTTCCGTACCCTCAGCTATGCCCTAAGCCTTGCCGTTCCCTAACACTAACCCTAGCCCGGAACGGAAACCCACCACCGGCCCTACACCTTACCCTATGCCGTAGCCTACTCCTGGCCCATACGCTGGCACTGACACGAGCGTCAGCACGTAGCCTGACCCTCCCACGTTTCCCAACCCTCACCTGTGCCCTAAGCCTTGCCGTTCACTAACCCTAACCCTAGCCCAGAACGCAAACCCACCACCATCCCTACAACTTACCCCCAAGCCGTAGCCTACTCCTGGCTCGTACGCTGGCACTGACCCGTGCGTCAGCACGTAGCCTGACCCTCCCACGTTTCTGTACCCTCACCTATACCATAAGCCTTGCCGTTCCCTAACCCTAACCCTAGCCGCGAATTGAAACCCACCACCAGCCCTACAACTTACCCTAAGCCGTAGCCTACTCCTGGCCCATACGCTGGCACTGACCCGTGCCACAGCACGTAGCCTGACCCTCCCACGTTTCAGTACCCTCACTTGTGCCGTAAGCCTTGCCGTTCCCTAACCCTAACCCTAGCCCGGAACGGATACCCACTACCAGCCCTAAACCTTACCCCCAAGCCGTAACCTACTCCTGGCCCGTATGCTGGCACTGACCCATGCATGAGCACGTAGCCTGACCCTCCACGTTTCCGTACCCTCACCTGTGCCCTAACCCTTGCCGTTCCCTAACGCTAACCCTAGCCCGGAACGGGAACCCACAACCAGCCGTACACCTTACCCTACGATGTAGACTACTCCTGGTCCATACACAGGCACTGACCCGTTCGTCAGCATGTAGCATGACCCTCCCACGTTTCCGTACCCTCAACTGTGCCCTAAGCCTTGCCGTTCCCTTACCCTAACCCTAGCCCGGAACGGAAACCCACAACCAGCCCTACACCTTACCCTACGCCGTAGCCTATTTCTGGCCCGTACGATGGCACTGATCCGTGCGTCAGCACGTAGCCCGACCCTCCCACGTTTCAGTACCCTCACCTGTTTCCTATGACTTGCCGTTCCCTAACCCTAACCCTAGCCCGGAACGGAAACCCACCACCAGCCCTACACCTTACACTATGCCGTAGCTTACTCCTGGTCCGTACGCTGGCACTGACCTGTGCGTCAGCACGTAGCCTGACCCTCCCAAGTTTCCGAAACCTCACCTGTGCTCTAAGACTTGCCGTTCCCTAACACTAACCCTAACCTGGTACGGAAAGCCACCAATAGGCCTACACCTTACCGTACGCCATAGACTACTCCTGGCCCTTACGCTGGCACTGACACGTGCGTCAGCACGTAGCCTGTCCCTCCCACGTTTCCGTGCTCTGCCCTGTTCCCTAAGGCTTGCTGTTCCCTAACCCTAACCCTAACCCCGAAAGGAAACACAACACCAACCCTACACCTTACCCCCAAGCCGTAGCCTACTCCTGGCCCTTACGCTGGCACTGACACGTGCGTCAGCACGTAGCCTGACCTTCCCACGTTTCCATACCGTCACCTGTGCCCTAAGCCTTGCCGTTCCTTAACCCTAACCCTAGCCCGGAACGGAGACCCACCACCAGCCCTACACCTTTCCCTACGCCGTAGCCTACTCCTGTCCCGTTCGCTGGCACTAAACCATGCGTCAGCACGTAGCCCGACCCTCCCACCTTTATGTACCCTAACCTGTGCCCTAAGCTTGCCGTTCCCTAACTCTAACCCTACCCTGGAACGGAAACCCACCACCAGCCCTACACATTACCCTACGCCGTAGCCTACTCCTGGCCCATACGCTGGCACTGACCCGTGCGTCAGCACATAGCCTTTCCCTCCCAAGGTTCCGTACATACATCTGTGCCCTAAGCCTTGCCATTCCCTAACCCTAACCCTACCCCGGAAAGGAAACCCACGACAAGCCCTACATATTACCCCCAAGCCGTGGCCTACTCCTGGCCAGTACGCTGGCACTGACCCGTGCGTCAGCACGTAACCTGACCCGACCACGTTTCCATACACTCACCTGTGCCCTAAGCCTTGCCGTTCCCTAACACTAACCCTAGCCCTGAACGGAAACCCACCACCGGCCCTAAACCTTACCCTATGCCATAGCCTATTCCTGGCCCGTACGCTGGCACTGCTCCGTGCGTCAGCACGTAGCCCGACCCTCCCACGTTTCTGTACCCTCACCTGTTTCCTAAGACTTGCCGTTCCCTAACACTAACCCTAGCCCGGAATGGAAACCCACCACCAGCCCTACACCTTACCCTACGCCTTAGCCTACTCCTGGTCCGTACGCTGGCACTGACCCGTGCGTCAGCACGTAGCCCGACCCTCCCACGTTTCCGTACCCTAACCAGTGACCTAAGGCTTGCTGTTCCCTAACCCTAACCCTAGCCCCGACAGGAAACACAACACCAACCCTAAACCTAACCCCCAAGCCGTAGCCTACTCCTGGCCCGTACGGTGGCACTGACACGTGCGTCAGCACGTAGCCTGACCCTCCCACGTTTCCGTACCCTCACCTGTACCCTAAGGCTTGCAGTTCCCTAACCCTAACCCTAGCCCGGAACGGAAACCCACCACCAGCCCTACACCTTACCCTACACCGTAGCCTAATCCTGGCCCGTTCGCTGGCACTGACCAGTGCGTCAGCACGTAGCCCGACCGTCCCACGTTTATGTACCCTCACCTGTGCCCTAAGCTTGCCGTTCCCTAACTCTAACCCTAGCCCGGAACAGAAACCCACCACCAGCCCTACACATTACCCTACGCCGTAGCCTACTCCTGGCCCATACGCTGGCACTGACCCGTGCGTCAGCACGTAGCCTGACCCTCCCAAGTTTCCGTACATTCATCTGTGCCCTAAGCCTTGCCGTTCCCTAACCCTAACCCTACCCCGGAAAGGAAATCCACGACAAGCCCTACACATTACCCCCAAGCCATAGCCTACTCTTGGCCCGTACGCTGTCACTGAAATGTGTGTCAGCATGTAGCCTGACCCTCCCAGGTTTCCGTACCCTCACCTATGCCCTAAGCCTTGCCGTTCCCTAACACTAACCCTACCCCGGAACGGAAACCCACCACCGGCCCTACACCTTACCCTATGCCGTAGCCTACTCCTGGCCCATACGTTGGCACTGACACGTGCGTCAGCACGTAGCCTGACCCTCCCACGTTTCCCTACCCTCACCTTGCCCTAAGCATTGCCGTTCACTAACCCTAACCCTAGCCCAGAACGCAAACACACCACCATACCTACACCTTACACCGAAGCCGTAGCCTACTCCTGGCTCGTACGCTGGCACTGACCCGTGCGTCAGCACGTAGCCTGACCCTCCCACGTTTCTGTACCCTCACCTATGCCATAAGCCTTGCCGTTCCCTAACCCTAACCCTACCCACCAACTGAAACCCACCACCAGCCCTACGCCTTACCCTACGCCGTAGCCTACTCCTGGCCCATACGCTGGCACTGACCCATGCCTCAGCACATAGCCTGACCCTCCCACGTTTCAGTACCCTCACTTGTGCCCAAAGCCTTGCCGTTCCCTAACCCTAACCCTAGCCCGGAACGGAAACCCACCACCAGCCCTACACCTTACACCCAAGCCGTAACCTACTCCTGGCCCTTATGCTGACACTGACCCATGCATCAGCACGTAGCCTGACCATCCCACGTTTCCGTACCCTCACCTGTGCCCTAACCCTTGCCGTTGCCTAACCCTAACCCTAGCCCAGGACGGAAACCGTCCACCAGCCGTAAACCTTACCCTACGCCGTAGACTACTCCTGGCCCGTACACAGGCACTGACCCGTCCGTCAGCAGGTAGCATGACCCTCCCACGTTTCCGTACCCTCAACTGTGCCCTAAACTTTGCTGTTCCCTTACCCTAACCCTAGCATGGAAAGGAAACCCACAACCAGCCCTACACCTTACCCTATGCGGTAGCCTATTCCTGTCCCGTTCGCTGGCACTGACGCGTGCGTCAGCAGGTAGCCCGACCCTCCCACGTTTATGTACCCTAACCTGTGCCCTAAGCTTGCCGTTCCCTAACTCTAACCCTAGCCCGGAACGGAAACCCACCACCAGCCCTACACATTACCCTACGCCATTGCCTACTCCTGGCCCGTACGCTGGCACTGACCCGTGCGTCTGCACGTAGCCTTACCCTCCCAAGTTTCCGTACATACATCTGTGCCCTAAGCCTTGCCGTTCCCTAACCCTAACCGTAGCCCGGAAGAGAAACCCACCACCAGCCCTACACCTTACCCTACACCGTAGCTCACTACTGGCCAATACGCTGGCACTGACACGTGCCTCAGCACGTAGCCTGACCCTCCCACGTTTCCGTACCCTCTACTGTGCCCTAAGCTTTCTGTTCCCTAACCCTAACCCTAGCCCGGAACGGAAAACCTGCACCAGCCCTACACCTTACCCTATGCCGTAGCCAAATCCTGGCCCGTACGCTAGCACTGACACGTGCGTCAGCATGTAGCCTGACCCTCCCACCTTTCTGTACCCTCACCTGCGCCCTAAGCTTGCCGTTCCCTAACCCTAACACGGAACGGAAACCCACCACCAGCCCTACACTTTACCCTACGCCGTAGCCTACTCCTGGCCCTTTCGCTGCCACTGACCCGTGCGTCAGCACATAGCCCGACCCTCCCACGTTTCCGTAACCTCACCTATGCGCTAAGCCTTGCCGATCCCTAACCCTAACCCTATCCCCGAACGGAAACCCACCACCAAACTTAGATATAACCCCCAAGCCGTAGCCTAATTCTGGCCCGTACGCTGGCACTGATAGGTGCTTCAGCACGTAGCCCGACCCCCCCAAGTTTCTGTACCCTCACCTGTGCCCTAAGCCTTGCCGTTCCCTAACCCTAACCCTAGCACGGAATGGAAACCCACCACCAGCCCTAGACCTTACCCTATGCCGTAGCCTACTCCTGGCCCGTACGCTGGCATTGATCCGTGCGTCAGCACGTAGCCTGAACCTCCCACGTTTCCGTACCCTCACCTGTGGTGTAAGCCTTGCCGTTCCCTAACCCTAACCATAGCCCCGAAGGGAAAACCACCACCAATCCTACACCTAACGCCAAGCCGTAGCCTACTCCTGGCCCGTACGCTGGCACTGACCCGTGTTTCAGCACGTAGCCAGCCCCTCCCACGTTTCTTTACCGTCACCTGTGCCATAAGCCTTGCTGTTCCCTAACCCTAACCCTACCCCCGAATTGAAACCCACCACCAGCCGTACACCTTACCCTACGCTGTAGCCTACTCTTGGCCCGTACGCTGGCACTGACACTTGCGTCAGCACATAGCCTGACCCTCCCACGTTTCCGTACCCTCACTTGTGCCCTAAGCCTTGCCGTTCCCTAACCCTAACCCTAGCCCGGAACGGAAACCCACCACCAACCCTACAACTTACCGCCAAGCCGTAGCCTACTCCTGGCCCGTACGCTGGCAGTGACCCATGCATCAGCACGTAGCCTGACCCTCCACGTTTCCGTACCCTCACCTGTGCCCTAACCCTTGCCATTCCCTAACACTAACCCTAGCCCGGAACGGAAACCCACCACCAGCCGTACACCTTACCCTACGCTGTAGACTTATCCTGGCCCGTACACTGGCACTGACCCGTCCGTCAGCATGTAGCCTGACCCTCACACGTTTCCGTACCCTCAACTGTGCCCTAAGCCTTGCCGTTCCCTTACGCTAACCCTAGCCCGGAACGGAAACCCACCAGCAGCCCTACACCTTACCCAACGCCGTAGATTACTACTGACCCATACGCTGGCACTGACACATGCCTCAGCACGTAGCCTGACCCTCCCACGTTTCCGTACACTCAACTATGCCCTAAGGCTTGCCGTTCCCTAACCCTAAACCTAGGCCCGAACGGAAACACAACACCAACCCTAAACCTAACACCAAGCCGTAGACTACTCCTGGCCCGTATGCTGGCACTGACCCGTGCGTAAGCACGTAGCCCGACCCTCCCACATTTCTATACCCTCACCTGTGCCCTATGCCTTGCCATTCCCTAACCCTAACCCTAGCCCGGAATGGAAACCCACCACCAGCCCTAGACCTTACCCTACGCCCTAGCCTACTCCAGCCCCGTACGCTGACATTGTCCCGTGCGTCAGCACGTAGCCTGAACCTCCCACGTTTCCCTACCCTCACCTGTGGCCTAAGCCTTGCCGTTCCCTAACCCTAACCCTAGCCCCGAAGGGAAAACCAACACCAAACCTACAACTAACCCCCAAGCCTTAGCCTACTCCTGGCCTGTACACTGGCACTGACCCGTCCGTCAGCATGTAGCCTGACCCTCCCACGTTTCCGTACCCTCAACTGTGCCCTAAGCCTTGCCGTTCCCTTAACCTAACCCTAGCCCAGAACGGAAATCCACCACCAGCCCTACACTTTACCCTACGCCGTAGCCTATTCCTGGCCCGTATGCTGGCATTGCTACGTGCGTCAGCACGTAGCCCGACCCTCCCACGTTTCTGTACACTCACCTGTTTCCTAAGACTTGCCGTACCCTAACCCTAACCCTAGCCCGGAACGGAAACCCACCACCAGCCCTACACCTTACCCTACGCCGTAGCCTACTCCTGGTCCGTACGCTGGCACTGACCCGTGCGTCAGCACGTAGCCTGACCCTCCCACGTTTCCGTACCCTCACCTGTGCCCTAAGGCTTGCCGTTCCCTAACCCTAAACCTAGCCCTGAACGGAAACTCAACACCCGCCCTATACCTTACCCTACGCCGTAGCCTACTCCTGGCACGTTCGCTGGCACTGACCCGTGCGTCAGCACATAGCCTGACCCTCCCACGTTTCCCTACCCTCACCTGTGCCCTAAGCCTTGCCGTTCACTAACCCTAACCCTAGCCCTGAACGCAAACCCACCACCATCCCTACAACTTACCCCCAAGCCGTAGCCTACTCCTGGCTCGTACGCTGGCACTGACACGTGCGTCAGCACGTAGCCTGACCCTCCCACGTTTCTGTACCCTCACCTATGCCATAAGCCTTGCCGTTCCCTAACCCTAACCCTAGCCCCGAATTGAAACCCACCACCAGCCCTACAACTTACCCTAAGCCGTAGCCTACTCCTGGCCCATACGCTGGCACTGACCCATGCCTCAGCACGTAGCCTGACCCTCCCACGTTTCAGTACCCACACTTGTGCCGTAAGCCTTGCCGTTCCCTAACCCTAACCCTAGCCCTGAACGGAAACCCACTACCAGCCCTAAATCTTACCCCCAAGCCGTAACCTACTCCTGGCCCGTATGCTGGCACTGACCCATGCATCAGCACGTAGCCTGACCCTCCACGTTTCCGTACCCTCACCTGTGCCCTAACCCTTGCCTTTCCCTAACCCTAACCCTAGCCCGGAACGGGAACCCACCACCAGCCGTACACCTTTCCCTACGCTGTAGAATACTCCTGGCCCGTACACAGGCACTGAACCGTTCGTCAGCATGTAGCATAACCCTCCCACGTTTCCATACCCTCAACTGTGCCCTAAGCCTTGCCGTTCCCTTACCCTAACCGTAGCCCGGAACGGAAAACCACCACCAGCCCTACACCTTACACTACGCCGTAGCCTACTCCTGGTTCGTACGCTGGCACTGACCTGTGCGTCAGCTCGTAGCCTGACCCTCCCAAGTTTCCGAAACCTCACCTGTGCTCTACGACTTTCCGTTCCCTAACACTAACCCTAACCCGGTACGGAAAGCCCCCAACAGGCCTACACCTTACCGTATGCCATAGACTACTACTGGCCCGTACGCTGGCACTGACACGTGCGTCAGCACGTAGCCTGACACTCCCAAGTTTCCGTACTCTCACCTGTTCCCTAAGGCTTGCTGTTCCCTAACCCTAACCGTAGCCCCGAAAGGAAACACAACACCAACCCTACACCTTACCCCCAAGCCTTAGCCTACTCCTGGCCCTTAAGCTGGCACTGACACATGCGTCAGCACGTAGCCTGACCTTCCCAC
The DNA here is from genome assembly GCF_964341445.2 of Mesoplodon mirus. Classification (NCBI taxonomy): domain Eukaryota; kingdom Metazoa; phylum Chordata; class Mammalia; order Artiodactyla; family Ziphiidae; genus Mesoplodon; species Mesoplodon mirus. The sequence continues at coordinate 209,596 of NC_138977.1, forward strand.
GTTTCCATACCGTCACTTGTGCCCTAAGCCTTGCCGTTCCCTAACGCTAGCCCTAGCCCGGAACGGAGACCCACCACCAGCCCTACACTTTTCCCTACGCCGTAGCCTACTCCTGTCCCGTTCGCTGGCACTAAACCATGCGTCAGCACGTAGCCCGACCCTCCCACCTTTATATACCCTAACCTGTGCCCTAAGCTTGCCGTTCCCTAACTCTAACCCTACCCCGGAACGGAAACCCACCAACAGCCCTACACATTATCCTACGCCGTAGCCTACTCCTGGCCCATACGCTGGCACTGACACGCGTGTCAGCACGTAGCCTTACCCTCCCAAGTTTCCGTACATACATCTGTGCCCTAAGCCTTGCCGTTCCGTAACCCTAACCCTACCCCGGAAAGGAAACCCACGACAAGCCCTACACATTACCCCCAAGCCATAGCCTACTCCTGGCCAGTACGCTAGCACTGACCCATGCGTCAGCACGTAACCTGACCCTCCCACGTTTCCGTACCCTCACCTGTGCCCTAAGCCTTGCCGTTCCCTAACACTAACCCTAGCCCTGAACGGAAACCCACCACCGGCCCTACACCTTACAATATGCCATAGCCTATTCCTGGCCAGTACGCTGGCACTGCTCCATGCGTCAGCACGTAGCCCGACCCTCCCACGTTTCCGTACCCTCACCTGTTTCCTAAGCCTTGCCGTTCCCTAACCCTAACCCTAGCCCCGAACGGAAACCCATCACCAGCTCTAAACATTACCCTATGCCGTAGCCTACTCCTGGTCCGTACGCTGGCACAGACCCGTGCGTCAGCACGTAGCCTGACCCTACCACATTTAAATACGCTCACCTGTGCCCTACGTCTTGCCGTTCCCTAACCCTAACCCTAGCCCGGAACGGAAACCCACCACCAGCCCTACACGTTACCCTATGCCGTAGTCTACTACTGCCCCGTTCGCTGCCACTGACCCGTGCGTCAGCACGTAGCCCGACCCTCCCACGTTTCCGTACTCTCACCTATGCCCTAAGCCTTGCCGTTCCCTAACCCTAACCCTAGCCCTGAACGGATACCCACCACCAACCCTACAGCTAACCCCCAAGCCGTAGCCAACTCCTGGCCCGTACGTTGGCAATGACCCGTGCGTCAGCACGTAGCCTGACCCTCCCACATTTACGTACCCTCACCTGTGCCCTAAGCCTTGCCGTTCCCTAACCCTAACCCTAGCCCGGAACGGAAACCCACCACCATCCCTACAACTTACCGCCAAGCCGTAGCCTACTCCTGGCCCGTACGCTGGCAGTGACCCATGCATCAGCACGTACCCTGACCCTCCACGTTTCCGTACCCTCACATGTGCCCTAACCCTTGCCATTCCCTAACACTAACCCTAGCCCGGAACGGAAACCCACCACCAGCCGTACACCTTACCCTATGCCGTAGATTACTACTGACCTATACGCTGGCACTGACACATGCCTCAGCACGTAGCCTGACCCTCCCACGTTTCCGTACACTCAACTGTGCCCTAAGGCTTGCCGTTCCCTAACCCTAACCCTAGCCCCGAACGGAAACATAACACCAACCCTAAACCTAACCCCAAGCCGTAGACTACTCCTGGCGCATACGTTATCACTGACCCGTGCGTCAACACGTAGCCTGACTCTCCCACGTTTCTGTACCCTCACCTGCGCCCGAAGCTGGCCGTTCCCTAACCCTAGCCCGGAATGGAAACCCACCACCAGCCCTACACCTTACCCTACACCGTAGCCTACTCCTGGCCCATTCGCTGCCACAGACCCATGCGTCAGCACGTAGCCCGACCCTCCCAAGTTTCTGTACCCTCACCTGTGCCCTATGCATTTCCGTTCAGTAACCCTAACCCTAGCCCCGAACGGCAACCCACCACCAACCCTACAACTAACCCCCAAGCCGTAGCCTAATCCTGGCCCGTACGCTGGCACTGACCCGTGCGTCAGCACGTAGCCTGACCCTCCCACATTTACGTAGCCTCACCTGGGCCCTAAGCCTTGCCGTTCCCTAACCCTATCCCTAGCCCGGAACGGAAACCCACCACCAGCCCTACACCTTACCCTACGCCGTAGCCTACTCCTGGCCCGTACGCTGGAACTGACCCATGCGTCAGCACGTAGCCTGACCCTCCCACGTTTCTGTACCCTCACCTGTGCCCTAAGCCTTGCCGTTCCGTAACCATAAACCTAGCCCGGAACGGAAACCCACCACCAGCCCTACACCTTACCCTACGCCGTAGTTTACTCCTGAACCGTACGCTGGCACTGACCCGTGCGTCAACACGTAGCCCGACCCTCCCAAGTTTCTGTACCCTCACCTGTGCCCTAAGCCTTGCCGTTCCCTAACCCTAACCCTAGCCCGGAACGGAAACCCACCACCAGCCCTACACCTTACCCTACGCAGTAGCCTACTCCTGGCCCGTACGCTGGCACTGACCCGTGCGTCAGCAGGTAGCCCGACCCTCCCACATTTCTGTACCCTCATCTGTGCCCTAAGCCTTGCCATTCCCTAACCCTAACCCTAGCCCAGAATGGAAACCCACCACCAGCCCTACACCTTACCGCCAAGCCGTAGCCTACTCCTGGCCCATACGCTGGCAGTGACACATGCATCATCACGTAGCCTGACCCTCCACGTTTCCGTACTCTCACCTGTGCTCTAACCCTTGCCGTTCGCTAACCATAACCCTAGCCCGGAACGGAAACCCACCACTAGCCCTAAACCTTACCCTACGCCGTTGCCTACTCCTGGCCCGTATGCTAGCCCTGACCCGTGTGTCAACACGTAGCCTGACCCTCCCACGTATCCGTACCCTCACCTGTGCCCTAAGACATGCCGTGCACTAACCCTAACCCTAGACCTGAACGCAAACCCGCCACCATCCCTACAACTTACCCCCAGGCCGTAGCCTACTCCTGGCCCGTACGCTGGCACTGGCCCATGTGTCAGCACGTAGCCTGACCCTCCCACGTTTCCGTACCCTCACCTGTGCCCTAAGCCTTGCCGTTCCCTAACGCTAACCATAGCCCGGAACGGAAACCCACCAGCAGCCCTACACCTTACCCTACGCCGTAGCATACCCTTGGCCCATACGCTGGCACTGACCCATGCGTCAGCACGTATACCGACCCCCCCACGTTTCTGTACCCTCACCTGTGCCCTAAGTCTTGCCGTTCCCTAACCCTAACCCTAGCCCGGAACGGAAATCCACCACCGGTCCTACACCTTTCCCTATGCCGTAGCCTACTACTGGCCCGTAAGTTGTCACTGACACGTGCATCAGCACGTACCCTGACCCTCCCACGTTTCCGTACCCTCACCTGTGCCCTAAGACTTGCCGTGCACTAACCCTAACCCTAGACCTGAACGCAAACCCGCCACCATCCCTACAACTTACCCCCAGGCCGTAGCCTACTCCTGGCCCGTACGCTGGCACTGGCCCGTGTGTCAGCACGTAGCCTGACCCTCCCACGTTTCCGTACCCTCACCTGTGCCCTAAGCCTTGCCGTTCCCTAACCCTAACCCTAGCACTGAATGGAAACCCACCACCAGCCCTACACCTTACCGTACGCCGTAGCTTACTCCTGGCCCATATGCTGGCACTGACCCATGCGTCAGCACGAAGAGTGACCCTCCCAAGTTTCCGTACCCTCACTTGTGCCCTAAGCCTTGCCGTTCCCTAACCGTAACCCTAGCCCGGAACGGAAACCCACCACCAGCCGTACACCTTACCCTACGCTGTAGACTAATCCTGTCCCGTTCACTGGCACTGACCCATCCTTCAGCATGTAGCCTGACCCTCCCACGTTTCCGTTCCCTCAACAGTGCCCTAAGCCTTTCCGTTTCCTTACCCTAACACTAGCCCGGAACGGAAACCCACCACCAGCCCTACACCATACCCTACGCCGTACCCTATTGCTGGCCCATACGCTGGCACTGATGTGTGCGTCAGCACGTAGCCCGACCCTCCCACGTTTCTGTACCCTCACCTGTTTCCTAAGACTTGCCGTTCCCTAACCCTAACCCTAGCCCGGAAGAGAATCCCACCAACAGCCCTACACCTTACCCTACGCCATAGCTTACTACTGGCCCATACGCTGGCACTGAAACGTTCCTCACGACGTAGCCTGACCCTCCCACGTTTCCGTACCCTCAACTGAGCCCTAAGGCTTGCCGTTCGCTAACCCTAACCCTAGCCCTGAACGGAAACACAACACCAACCCTACACCTAACCCCCAAGCCGTAGACTACTCCTGACCCGTACGCTAGCACTGACCCGTGCGTCAACACGTAGCCTGACTCTCCCACGTTTCCATACCGTCACCTGTGCCCTAAGTCTTGCCGTTCCCTAACCCTAAACCTAGCCCAGAACGGAAACGCACCACCAGCCCTACACCTTACCCTACGCCGTAGCCTACGCTTGGCCAGTTCGCTGGCAGTGAACCGTGCGTCAGCATGTAGCCCGACCCTCCCACGTTTCTGTACCCTCACCTGTGCCCTAAGCTTGCCGTTCCCTAACCCTAACCCGGAATGGAAACCCACAACCAGCCCTACACCATACCCTACGCCGTAGCCTACTCCTGGCCCGTACGCTGGAACTGACACATGCGTCAGCACGTAGCCTGACCCTCCACGTTTCCGTACCCTCACCTGTGCCCTAACCCTTGCCGTTCCCTTACCCTAACCCTAGCCCGGAACGGAAACCCACCACCAGCCGTACACCTTACCCTACGCTGCAGACTAATCCTGGCCCGTACACTCGCACTGATCCGTCCGTCAGCATGTAGCCTGACCCTCCCAAGTTTCCGTACATTCATATGTGCCCTAAGCCTTGCCGTTCCCTTACCCTAACCCTTGCCCGGAACGGAAACCCACCAGCAGCCCTATACCTTACCCTACGCCGTAGATTACTACTGACCCATACGCTGGCACTGACACGTGCCTCAGCACGTAGCCTGACACTCCCACGTTTCCGTACCCTCAACTGTGCCCTAAGGCTTGCCGTTCCCTAACCCTAACCCTAGCCCCGAACGGAAACACAACACCAACCTTACACATAACCCCCAAGCCGTAGACAACTCCTGGCCCATACGCTAGCACTGACCCATGCGTCAACACGTAGCATGACTCTCCCACGTTTCCATACCGTCACCTGTGCCCTAAGCCTTGCCGTTCCCTAACCCTAACCCTAGCCCAGAACGGAAACGCACCACCAGCCCTACACCTTACCCTACGCCGTAGCCTACTCTTGGCCCGTTCACTGGCAGTGAACCGTGCGTCAGCATGTAGCCCGACCCTCCCACGTTTCTGTACCCTCACCTGCGCCCTACGCTTGCCGTACCCTAACCCTAACCCAGAATGGAAACCCACAACCAGCCCTACACCTTACCCTACACCGTAGCCTACTCATGGCCCGTTCGCGGCCACTGACCCGTGCGTCAGCACGTAGCCCGACCCTCCGAAGTTTCCGTAACCTCACATGTGCCCTAAGCCTTGCCGTTCCCTAACCCTAAACCTAGCCCCAAACGGAAACCCACCACCAGCCCTACACCTTACCCTACGCCGTAGACTACTCCTGGCGGGTATGCTGGCACTGACCCGTGCGTAAGCACGTAGCCCGACCCTCCCACATTTCTATACCCTCACCTGTGCCCTATGCCTTGCCATTCCCTAACCCTAACCCTAGCCCGGAATGGAAACCCACCACCAGCCCTAGACCTTACCCTACGCCCTAGCCTACTCCAGCCCCGTACGCTGACATTGTCCCGTGCATCAGCACGTAGCCTGAACCTCCCACTTTTCCCTACCCTCACCTGTGGCCTAAGCCTTGCCGTTCCCTAACCCTAACCCTAGCCCCGAAGGGAAAACCAACACCAAACCTACAACTAACCCCCAAGCATTAGCCTACTCCTGGCCCGTACGCTGGCACTGACCCGTGTTTCAGCACGTAGCCCGCCCCTCCCACGTTTCTGTACCGTCACCTGGGCCCTAAGCCTTGCCGTTCCCTAACCCTATACCTAGCCCCAAACGGAAACCCACCACCAGCCCTACACCTTACCCTACGCCGTAGCCTATTCCCGGCCCATACACTAGCACTGACCCGTACATCAGGATGTAGCCTGACCCTCCCACGTTTCCGTACCCTCAACTGTGCCCTAAGCCTTGCCTTTCACTAACCCTAACCCTAGCCCAGAACGCAAACCCACCACCATCCCTAGAACCTACCCTCAAGCCGTAGGCTACTCCTGGCTCGTACGCTGGCACTGACCCGTGCGTAAGCACGTAGCCTGACCCTTCCACGTTTCCGTACCCTCACTTGTGCCATAAGCCTTGCCGTTCCCTAACCCTAACCCTAGCCCCCAATTGAAACCCACCACCAGCCCTACACCATACCCTACGCCGTAGCCTACTCCTGGCCCATACGCTGGCACTGACCCGTGTGTCAGCACGTAGCCTGACCCTCTCACGTTTCCGTACCCTCACTTGTGTCCTAAGCCTTGCCGTTCCCTAACCCTAACCCTTGCCCGGAACGGAAACCCACCACCAGCCCTACACCTTACCGCCAAGCCGTAGCCTACTCCTGGCCCGTACGCTGGCAGTGACCCATGCATCAGCACGTAGCCTGACCCTCCACGTTTCCGTACCCTCACCTGTGCCCTAACCCTTGCCGTTCCCTAACCCAAACCCTAGCCCGGAACGGAAACCCACCAACAGACTTACACCTTACCCTACGCACTAGACTAATCCTGGCCCATACACTGGCACTTACCCATCCGTCCGGATGTAGCCTGACCCTCCCACGTTTCCGAACCCTCAACAGTGCCCTAAGGCTTGCCGTTCCCTAACCCTAACCCTAGCCCGGAACGGAAACACAACACCAACCCTAAACCTAACCCCCAAGCCGTAGCCTACTCCTGGCCCGTACGATGGCACTGACCCGTGTTTTAGCACGTACCCCGCCCCTCCCACGTTTCTGTACCCTCACCTGGGCCCTAAGCCTTGCCGTTCCCTAACCCTAAACCTAGCCCCAAAAGGAAACCCACCACCAGCCCTACACCTTACCCTACGCCGTAGCCTATTCCCGGCCAATACACTGGCACTGACCCGTGCATCAGCATGTAGCCTGACCCTCCCACGTTTCCGTACCCTCACCTGTGCCCTAAGACTTGCCGTTCACTAACCCTAACCCTAGCCCTGAACGCAAACCCACCACCATCCCTACACCTTACCACCAAGCCGTAGCCTACTCCTGGCTTGTACGCTGGCACTGACCCGTGCGTCGGCTCGTAGCCTGACCCTCCCACGTTTCCGTACCCTCACCTGTGCCATAAGCCTTGCCGTTCCCTAACCCTAAACCTAGCCCCGAACGGAAACACAACACCAACCCTACACCAAACCCCCAAGCCGTAGACTACTCCTGGCCCGTACGCTAGCACTGACCCGTGCGTCAACACGTAGCCTGACTCTGCCACGTTTCTGTACCCTAACCTGTTTCCTAAGACTTGCCGTTCCCTAACCCTAACCCTAGCCCGGAACGGAAACCCACCACCAGCCATACACATTACCCTACGCCGTAGCCTACTCCTGGTCCGTACGGTGGCACTGACCCGTGCGTCAGCACGTAGCCTGACCCTCCCAAGTTTCTGAAACCTCACCTGTGCCCTAAGACTTGCCATTCCCTAACACTAACCCTAACCCGGAACGGAAACCCATCACCAGCCCTACACCATACACTACGCCGTAGCCTACTCCTGGTCCGTACGCTGGCACTGACCCGTGCGTCAGCACGTAGCCTGACCCTCCAACGTTTCCGTACCCTCACCTGTGCCCTAAGGCTTGCTGTTCCCTAACCCTAACCCTAGCCCCGACCGGAAACACAACACCAACCCTACACCTAACCCCCAAGCCGTAGCCTACTCCTGACCCGTACGCTGGCACTGACACGTGCGTCAGCACGTAGCCTGACCCTCCCAAGTTTCCGTACATTCATCTGTGCCCTAAGCCTTGCCGTTCCCTAATCCTAACCCTACCCCGGAAAGAAAACCCACGACAAGCCCTACACATTACCCCCAAGCCGTAGCCTACTCCTGGCCCGTACGCTGGCACTGACCCGTGCGTCAGCACATAGCCTGAACCTCCCACGTTTCCGTACCCTCACCTGTGCCCTAAGCCTTGCCGTTCCCTAACACTAACCCTAGCCCGGAACGGAAACCCACCACCGGCCCTACACCTTACCCTATGCCGTAGCCTACTACTGGCCTATATGCTGGCACTGTCCCGTGCTTCAGCATGTAGCCTAACCCTCCCACGTTGCCCTACCCTCACCTGTGCCCTAAGACTTGCCGTTCACTAACCCTAACCCTAGCCCAGAACGCAAACCCACCACCATCCCTACACCTTACCCCCAAGTCGTAGCCTACTCCTGGCTCGTACGCTGGCACTGACCCATGCCTCAGCACGTAGCCTGACCCTCCCACGTTTCTGTACCCTCACCTATGCCATAAGCCTTGCCGTTCCCTAACCCTAACCCTAGCCCCGAATTGAAACCCACCACCAGCCCTACACCTTACTCTACGCCCTAGCCTACTCCTGACCCATACGCTGGCACTGACAAGTGCCTCAGCACGTAGCCTGAACCTCCCACGTTTCTGTACCCTCACTTGTGCCCTAAGCCTTGCCGTTCCCTAACCCTAACCATAGCCCGGAACGGAAACCCATCACCAGCCCTACACCTTACCCCCAAGCCGTAACGTACTCCTGGCCCGTATGCTGGCACTGACCCATGCATCAGCACGTAGCCTGACCCTCCACGTTTCCGTACCCTCACCTGTGCCCTAACCCTTGCCGTTCCCTAACCCTAACCCTAGCCCGGAACGGAAACCCTCCACCAGCCGTACACCTTACCCTACGCCGTAGACTACTCCTGGCCCGTACACTGGCACTGACCCGTCCGTCAGCATGTAGCATGACCCTCCCACGTCTCCGTACCCTCACCTGTGCCCTAAAACTTGCCGTTCCCTAACCCTAACCCTAGCCCGGAACAGAAACCCACCACCAGCCCTACACCTTACCCTACGCCGTAGCCTACTCCTGGCCCGTACGCTGGCACTGACCCGTGCGTCAGCACATAGCCTGACCTTCCCACGTTTCCGTACCCTCACCTGTGCCATAAGCCTTGCCGTTCCCTAACCCTAACCCTAGCCCCAAACGGAAACACACCAGCAGCCCTACACCTTACCCTACGCCGTAGCCTACTCCTGGCCCGTATGCTGGCACTGACACATGCATCAGAACGAAGCCTGACCCTCCCACGTTTCCGTACCCTCAACTGTGCCCTAAGCCTTGCCGTTCCCTTACCCTAACCCTAGACCAGAACGGAAACCCTACACCAGCCATACACCTTACCCTAGGCCGTAGCCTACTCCTGGCCCGTATGCTGGCACTGACCCGTTCATCAGAACGAAGCCTGACCCTCCCACGTTTCCGTACCCTCAACTGTGCCCTAAGACTTTCTGTTCCCTTACCCTAGCCCTAGACCGGAACGGAAACCCAACACCACTCCTACACATTACCCTGCGCCGTAGCCTACTCCTGGCCCGTACGCTGGCACTGACCCATACGTCAGCACGTAGCCTGACACTCCCACGTTTCCGTACCCTCACCTGTGCCCTAAGCCTTGCCGTTCCCTAAACCTAACCCTAGCCCGGAACGGAAACCCACCACCAGCCCTACACCTTACCCTATGCTGTAGCCTACTCCTGGCCCTTACGCTGGCACTGAACCGTGCGTCAGCTCGTAGCCCGACCCTCCCACGTTTCTGTACCGTCACCTGGGCCCTAAGCCTTGCCGTTCCCTAACCCTATACCTAGCCCCAAACGGAAACCCACCACCAGCCCTACACCTTACCCTACGCCGTAGCCTATTCCCAGCCCATACACTAGCACTGACCCGTACATCAGGATGTAGCCTGACCCTCCCACGTTTCCGTACCCTCAACTGTGCCCTAAGCCTTGCCTTTCACTAACCCTAACCCTAGCCCAGAACGCAAACCCACCACCATCCCTACAACTTACCCTCAAGCCGTAGGCTACTCCTGGCTCGTACGCTGGCACTGACCCGTGCATAAGCACATAGCCTGACCCTTCCACGTTTCCGTACCCTCACTTGTGCCATAAGCCTTGCCGTTCCCTAACCCTAACCCTAGCCCCGAATTGAAACCCACCACCAGCCCTACACCATACCCTACGCCGTAGCCTACTCCTGGCCCATACGCTGGCACTGACCCGTGTGTCAGCACGTAGCCTGACCCTCTCACGTTTCTGTACCCTCACTTGTGTCCTAAGCCTTGCCGTTCCCTAACCCTAACCCTAGCCCGGAACGGAAACCCACCACCAGCCCTACACCTTACCGCCTAGCCGTAGCCTACTCCTGGCCCGTACGCTGGCAGTGACCCATGCATCAGCACGTAGCCTGACCCTCCACGTTTCCGTACCCTCACCTGTGCCCTAACCCTTGCCGTTCCCTAACCCAAACCCTAGCCCGGAACGGAAACCCACCACCAGACGTACACCTTACCCTACGCACTAGACTAATCCTGGCCCGTACACTGGCACTTACCCATCCGTCCGCATGTAGCCTGACCCTCCCACGTTTCTGAACCCTCAACAGTGCCCTAAGGCTTCCCGTTCCCTAACCCTAACCCTAGCCCGGAACGGAAACACAACACCAACCCTAAACCTAACCCCCAAGCCGTAGCCTACTCCTGGCCCGTACGATGGCACTGACCCGTGTTTTAGCACGTACCCCGCCCCTCCCACGTTTCTGTACCCTCACCTGGGCCCTAAGCCTTGCCGTTCCCTAACCCTAAACCTAGCCCCAAAAGGAAACCCACCACCAGCCCTACACCTTACCCTACACCGTAGCCTATTCCCGGCCAATACACTGGCACTGACCCGTGCATCAGCATGTAGCCTGACCCTCCCACGTTTCCGTACCCTCACCTGTGCCCTAAGACTTGCCGTTCACTAACCCTAACCCTAGCCCTGAACGCAAACCCACCACCATCCCTACACCTTACCCCCAAGCCGTAGCCTACTCCTGGCTTGTACGCTGGCACTGACCCGTGCGTCACCTCGTAGCCTGACCGTCCCACGTTTCCGTACCCTCACCTGTGCCATAAGCCTTGCCGTTCCCTAACCCTAACCCTAGCCCCGAACGGAAACACAACACCAACCCTACACCAAACCCCCAAGCCGTAGACTACTCCTGGCCCGTACGCTAGCACTGACCCGTGCGTCAACACGTAGCCTGACTCTGCCACGTTTCTGTACCCTAATCTGTTTCCTAAGACTTGCCGTTCCCTAACCCTAACCCTAGCTCGGAACGGAAACCCACCACCAGCCATACACATTACCCTACGCTGTAGCCTACTCCTGGTCCGTACGGTGGCAATGACCCGTGCGTCAGCACGTAGCCTGACCCTCCCAAGTTTCTGAAACCTCACCTGTGCCCTAAGACTTGCCATTCCCTAACACTAACCCTAACCCGGAACGGAAACCCATCACCAGCCCTACACCATACACTACGCCGTAGCCTACTCCTGGTCCGTACGCTGGCACTGACCCGTGCGTCAGCACGTAGCCTGACCCTCCAACGTTTCCGTACCCTCACCTGTGCCCTAAGGCTTGCTGTTCCCAAACCCTAACCCTAGCCCCGACCGGAAACACAACACCAACCCTACACCTAACCCCCAAGCCGTAGCCTACTCCTGACCCGTACGCTGGCACTGACACGTGCGTCAGCACGTAGCCTGACCCTCCCAAGTTTCCGTACATTCATCTGTGCCCTAAGCCTTGCCGTTCCCTAATCCTAACCCTACCCCGGAAAGAAAACCCACGACAAGCCCTACACATTACCCCCAAGCCGTAGCCTACTCCTGGCCCGTACGCTGGCACTGACCCGTGCGTCAGCACATAGCCTGAACCTCCCACGTTTCCGTACCCTCACCTGTGCCCTAAGCCTTGCCGTTCCCTAACACTAACCCTAGCCCGGAACGGAAACCCACCACCGGCCCTACACCTTACCCTATGCCGTAGCCTACTACTGGCCTATATGCTGGCACTGTCCCGTGCTTCAGCATGTAGCCTAACCCTCCCACGTTGCCCTACCCTCACCTGTGCCCTAAGACTTGCCGTTCACTAACCCTAACCCTAGCCCAGAACGCAAACCCACCACCATCCCTACACCTTACCCCCAAGTCGTAGCCTACTCCTGGCTCGTACGCTGGCACTGACCCATGCCTCAGCACGTAGCCTGACCCTCCCACGTTTCTGTACCCTCACCTATGCCATAAGCCTTGCCGTTCCCTAACCCTAACCCTAGCCCCGAATTGAAACCCACCACCAGCCCTACACCTTACTCTACGCCCTAGCCTACTCCTGACCCATACGCTGGCACTGACAAGTGCCTCAGCACGTAGCCTGAACCTCCCACGTTTCTGTACCCTCACTTGTGCCCTAAGCCTTGCCGTTCCCTAACCCTAACCATAGCCCGGAACGGAAACCCATCACCAGCCCTACACCTTACCCCCAAGCCGTAACGTACTCCTGGCCCGTATGCTGGCACTGACCCATGCATCAGCACGTAGCCTGACCCTCCACGTTTCCGTACCCTCACCTGTGCCCTAACCCTTGCCGTTCCCTAACCCTAACCCTAGCCCGGAACGGAAACCCTCCACCAGCCGTACACCTTACCCTACGCCGTAGACTACTCCTGGCCCGTACACTGGCACTGACCCGTCCGTCAGCATGTAGCATGACCCTCCCACGTCTCCGTACCCTCACCTGTGCCCTAAAACTTGCCGTTCCCTAACCCTAACCCTAGCCCGGAACAGAAACCCACCACCAGCCCTACACCTTACCCTACGCCGTAGCCTACTCCTGGCCCGTACGCTGGCACTGACCCGTGCGTCAGCACATAGCCTGACCTTCCCACGTTTCCGTACCCTCACCTGTGCCATAAGCCTTGCCGTTCCCTAACCCTAACCCTAGCCCCAAACGGAAACACACCAGCAGCCCTACACCTTACCCTACGCCGTAGCCTACTCCTGGCCCGTATGCTGGCACTGACACATGCATCAGAACGAAGCCTGACCCTCCCACGTTTCCGTACCCTCAACTGTGCCCTAAGCCTTGCCGTTCCCTTACCCTAACCCTAGACCAGAACGGAAACCCTACACCAGCCATACACCTTACCCTAGGCCGTAGCCTACTCCTGGCCCATACGCTGGCATTGACCCATGCGACAACACATAGCATGGACCTCCCAAGTTTCCATACCCTCACCTGTGGCCTAAGCCTTGCCGTTCCCTAACCCTAACCCTAGCCCAGAAGGGAAACCCACCACCAACCCTACAACTCACCCCCAAGCCGTAGCCTACTCCTGGCCTGTGCGCTGGGACTGACCCATGCGTCAGCACGTAGCCTGACCCTCCCACGTTTCCGTACCCTCACCTGTGCCCTAAACCTTGCCGTTCCCTAACCGGTGCCCTAGCCCCGAACGGAAACCCACCACCAGCCGTACACATTAACCTATGCCGTAGACTACTCCTGGCCCGTACGCTGGCACTGACCCGTGCGTCAGCATGTAGCCTGACCCTCCCACGTTTCCGTACCCTCACCTGTTTCCTAAGACTTGCCGTTCCCTAAACCGAACCCTAGCCCGGAACGGAAACCCACCACCATCCCTACACCTTACCCTACGCCGTAGCCTACTCCTGGCCCGTACGCAGGCACTGACCCTTGCCTCAGCTCGTAACCTGACCCTCCCACGTTTCAGTACCCTCACCTGTGCCCTAATCATTGCCGTTCCCTAACCCTAACACTAGACCGGAACGGAAACCCACCACCAGCCCTACACCTTACCCTCCGCCATAGCCTACTCCGAGACCGTACGCTGGCACTGACCTGTGCGTCAGCACGTAGCCTGACCCTCACACTTTTCTGTACCCTCACCTTTTCCCTAAGCCTTTCCATTCCCTTACCCTAACCGTAGCCCGGAACGGAAACCCACCACCACCACTACAACTTACCCTACACCATAGCCTATTCCTGGCCCATACGCTGGCACTGATCAGTACGTCAGAACCTAACTCGACCCTCCCACATTTACGATCCCTCACCTCTGCCCTAAGCCTTGCCGTTCCCTCACCCTAACCCTAGCCCGCAACGGAAACCCACCACAAGCCCTACACCTTAACCTACGCCGTAGCCTACTCCTGACCAGTACGCTGCCAGTGACCCTTGCGTCAGCACGTAGCCCGACCTTCCCACGTTTCTGTACCCTCACCTCTGCCTTAATCCTTGCCGTTCCCTAACCCTAACCCTAGCCCGGAACGGAAACCCACCACCAGCCCTAGACCATACCATACGCCATAGCCTACTCCTGGCCCGTACGCTGGCACTGACCCGTGCGTCAGCACGTAGCCCGACCCTCCCACGTTTCCGTACCCTCACCTGGGCCCTAAGCCTTGCCATTCCCTAACCCTAACCCTAGCCCGGAACGGAAACCAACCTCCAGGCCTACACCTTACCGTACGCCATAGCCTACTCCTGGCCCGTACGCTGGCACTGACCCGTGCGTCAGCACGTAGCCCGACCCTCCCACGTTTCCGTACCCTTACCTGTGCCCTAAGCCTTTCCGTTCCCTAACCCTAACCCTACCCCGGAACGGAAAACAACCACCAGACCTACAACTTAACCCCAAGCTGTAGCTTACTCCTGGACCGTACGCTGGCACTGACCCGTGCGTCAGCACGTGGCCCGACCCTCACACGTTTCCGTAACGTCACCTGTGTCCTAAGCATTGCCATTACCTAACCCTAACCCTAGCCCTGAATGGAAACCCACCAGCAGCCCTACACCTTACCCTACGCTGTAGCCAACTCCTGGCACGTACACTGGCACTGACCCATGCGTCAGCACGTAGCCTGACCCTCTCACGTTTCCGTACCCTCACCTGTTTCCTAAGCATTGCCATTCCCTAACCATAACCCTAGACCTGAATGGAAACCAGGCACACCTGGGGAGGGCTTGCCGGCAGGGTGAGCTAATCCTCAGCCCTCAGGGAATCACATTGCAGAAAATCGACATCGCTAAGACAGAATGTTAGCCAAGGAAAAAAAGGACACAATGCCATTTGCAGCACCGTATATGAGTCTAGAGATAATCACGTGACTTGTAGTAACTCAGAAAGTGAAAGACACATATCTTATGATATCACTTATAGGTGTTACCTAAAAATGGATACCAGGGCAGATATTTCCATGGAGAAGGGCAATCACAGATTCATTAAACAAACTTATGGTTCACCAATGGAAAGGTGTGAGGATTGGATTAATTACGATATTGGGGTTAACAGACATGTACAAACACAGGAGAAATATATAATCACCAAAGACCTACGGAACACCAAGAGAAGACTACTCAACATTCTGTCATAACGTACATGGCAAAAGGATCCCAGGAAGAACAGACATATGTATACGTGTAAAAGAAACACATCTTGCACACCTACAACAAGTCAAACGTTGTCATCAAACTTGCTGTAATAAAAAATACAAAATTAAAATAAAAACACGAACAAGAAGTAGTGAGACAAACTTGACGGGCTTTCTCCTGGCACATTCCATTCTAAATTACAATCTAGAAAACGACTTCCATTGAGGCTCTGCCGCCCTAGTAACAAGATTTGGTAAGGGAGAACTGCTTCCAACTAGTGGCCGTTTCACACAACAGCAGCTTTAATCCCAGGGCTAATGGTCAATGGATATGCAAAATCATTACCGGCCTGTAAATGACACCGGCCCTGAAAACAAATCCTGGGGTCACATATCGACCAAAAAATTCAAAGCACGTCCATATTTCAAAACGACCGTTTCAAAAGGCATATTTTACGCACATTAGTGTTCTGCTTCTTTTCCTTTCTTTCCTTTTTTGTTAAAAAAAACGGGAATGGAAAAAGGCATCCCTCAGAATGGGCGAAAATCGTTGCAAATGAATCAATGGACAGAGGTTTATTCTCCAATATATATAAACAGCTCATGCAGCTTAATATTAAATAAACAAACAACCCAATACAAAAACGGGCAGAAGATCTAAAGAGACGTTTCTTCAAAGAAGACACAGAGATGGCCAAGACGCACATGAAAAGCTGCTCAACAGCACTAATTATTAGAGAAATGCAAATCAAAACTACAATGAGGTATCACCTCACACCTGTTAGAATCGGCATCATCAGAAAATCTACAAACAAACAATTCTGGGGAGGGTGTGGACAAAAGGAGCCCTCTTCCACTATTCGTGGGAATGTAAATTGATACAGTCACTATGGAGAACAGTATGGAGTTTCCTTAAAAAAACTAGAAATAGAATTACCATCTGATCCAGCAATCCCACTTCTGGGCATATACCCAGAGAAAACTGTAAATCAAAAAGGCACATTCACCACAATATTCATTGCAGCACTATTTACAATAGCCAGGTAATGGAAGCAACCTAAATGCCCACAGACAGATGAATGGATAAAGATGTGGTACATATATAAAATGGAATATGACTCGGCCATAAAAAGGAATGAAACTGGGTCATTTGTAGAGACATCGATGAATCGAGAGACTGTCATACAGAATGAAGTCAGTCAGAAAGAGGAAAACAAATATTGTATATTAATGCATATATGTGGAACCTAAAAAAATGGTACAGATGAACTGGTTTGCAAGGAAGAAAATAGAGACACAGAGATAGAGAACAAACGTATGGACACCAAGTGTGGGAAGCCATGGGGTGGTGGTGGTGGGATGAGTTGGGAGATTGGGATTGACCTGTATACATGTATATGCATAAAATACATAACTAATAATAACCTGCTGTATAAAAATATAAATAAAATTAAATTTCAAAATTTTAAAAAATAAAATTTAAAAATAAAACAGAAAATGGTTCTTCCCGTCACACAGATGTATTTATAGGAATGAATTATTTCCATGCTTATATCTATAAATACATAAAAGAGGAATAAAATCTAACTTGAACCATAAAAGAAAAGAAAAAACCTGAACCCACGTGTTATACATAGGAAAACCCTATCAGGGCACTTGCTCCAGCGGTAAACACTTCTGAAGTTGGTCTGAGGTGGGGAACCATCTCCCATACAGCCAGCAACCCAAACGCCACGCAAGGAGCGTCCTCATTGCAAAGCTGGGGGACCGTCCCGAGGCATCTGTGAGTAAACGTGAGCTGAGCCCCAGGCCAGCTGCTGCTGAACTGTTCCCACCCTTTCCAGGTAAAACACCTGAATATGTACAAGGGCTTGAAAGCCTAGACGAAGGACTGTGGAGCCACACCAGCGACAGCACGCAGGCCAACTTGCTGTCTGCAGGCCAGCCAGGGTGGTCCTGGCCCCGGGCGCTCTTCCGGAAGCTTTCCATTGCCCTGCCTGAGATACCCCTCCTGTCCCGGCCCCCACTGCATTTTTCCTTCCTCACCTCTGTCCGGAGAGAAATTCCAGCGGAAGGTATGGGTGACACATCCTCTTCTTTACAGGTGGCAGCCTGGCAACTCCTGCAGAAAGGCCAGAATAGCCCCACTCACACTGGGCCACCCACAAAGCTGTGGCCCCTCACTCCCTCCCACCAGCACGGCCCCAAGACTGCTGACGGGGCAGAGAATATGGAGTCAGGCACAGATTCAGGGGCTATTGCTACCTGGAGCTCTGTTTATATTGACCTCAACGAGGCACACCTGGGGAGGGCGGGCCGGCAGGGTAAGGCTGCCCAGGTCAGCTAATCCACAACCCTCAGGGAATCACATGGTTGAAAATGGACCTCGCTAAGGCAGAAGAGAAGCCAAGGAAAAAAAGGACACAATGCCATTTGCAGCACCGTAGATGAGTCTAGAAGTAATCACGTGACTTGTAGTAAGTCAGAAAGTGAAAGACACATATCATATCATATCACTTATAGGTGTTTCCTAAAAATGGATACCAGGGCAGATATTTCCACGGAGAAGGGCAATCACAGATTCATTAAACAAACTTATGGTTCACCAATGGAAAGGTGTGAGAATTGGTTTCATTATGATATCGGGGTTAACAGACATATACAAACACAGGTGACATATATAATCACCAAAGCCCTACAGAATACCAAGAGAGGACTACTCAACATTCTGTCATAACGTACATGGGAAAAGGATCCCAGGAAGTACAGACATCTGTATATGTGTAAAGGAACCACATCTTCCACACCTACAGCAAGCCAAACATTGTAATCAAACTTGCGGTAATAAAAAAAAAATTTAAATTAAAAACACGAACAAGAAGTAGTGAGACAAACTTGAGGGGCTTTCTCCTGGCACATTCCATTCTAAATTCCAATCTAGAACACCACTTCCACTGAGGCTCTCTTGCCCTTGTAACCAGATTTGGTAAGGGTGAACTGCTGCCACCTTGTGGCCGTTTCACACAACAGCAGCTTTAATCCCAGCGCTAATGGTCAGTTGATATTCAAAATCATTGCAGGCCTGTAAATGACACCTGCCCTGAAAACAAATCCTGGGGTCACATATCGACTAAAAATTTCAAAGGACGTCCATATTTCAAAACGACCATGTCCAAAGGCGTATTTTACGCACATTAGTGTTCTGCTTCTTTTTCTTTCTTTCCTTTTTTCTTAAAAAAACGGGAATGGGAAAAGGCATCCCTCAGAATGGGCGAAAATCGTTGCAAACGAATCAATGGACAAAGGTTTAATCTCCAATATATATAAACAGCTCATGCAGCTTAATATTTAAAAAAACAAAAAAACCCAATACAAAAACGGGCAGAACATCTAAACAGACGTTTCTTCAAAGGAGACACAGAGATGGCCAAGACGCACATGAAAAGCTGCTCAACAGCACTAATTACTAGAGAAATGCCAATCAAAACTACAATGAGGTATCACCTCACACCTGTTAGAATCGGCATCATCAGAAAATCTACAAACCACCAATTCTGGGGAGGGTGTGGACAAAAGGAGCCCTCTTCCACTATTGGTGGGAATGTAAATTGATACAGTCACTATGGAGAACAGTATGGAGTTTCCTTAAAAAAAACTAGAAATAGAATAACCATCTGATCCAGCAATCCCACTTCTGGGCATATACCCAGAGAAAACCGTAAATCAAAAAGGCACATTCACCACAATGTTCGTTGCAGCACTATTTACAATAGCCAGGTAATGGAAGCAACTTAAATGCCCACAGACAGATGAATGCATAAAGATGTTGGACATATATAAAATGGAATATTACTCAGCCATAAAAAGGAATGAAACTGGGTCATTTGTAGAGACATCGATGGATCTAGAGACTGTCCTACAGAATGAAGTAAGTCAGAAAGAGGAAACCAAATATTGTATATTAATGCATATATGTGGAACCTAAAAAATGGTACAGATGAACTGGTTTGCAGGGAAGAAATAGAGACACAGAGGTAGAGAACAAAAGTATGGACACCAAGTGTGGGAAGCCATGGGGTGGTGGTGGTGGGATGAGTTGGGAGATTGGGATTGACCTGTATACATGTATATGCATAAAATACATAACTAACAATAACCTGCTGTATAAAAAAATAAATAAAATTAAATTTCAAAATTTTAAAAAAAATTTAAAAATAAAACAGAAAAATGTTCTTCCGGTCACACAGATGTATTTATAGGAATGAATTATGTCCATGCTTATATCTATAAATGCCTGAAAGAGGAATAAAATCTAACTTGAACCATAAAAGAAAAAAAAAAACCTGAACCCACGAGTTATACAAAGGAAAACCCTATCAGGGCACTTGCTCCAGCGGTAAACTCTTCTGAAATTGGTCAGAGGTGGGGAAACATCTCCCGTACAGCCAGCAACCCACCCCCCACGCAAGGAGCGTCCTCATTGCAAAGCTGGGGGACCGTCCCGAGGCATCTGTGAGTAAACGTGAGCTGAGCCCCAGGCCAGCTGCTGCTTAACTCTTCCCACCCTTCCCAGGTAAAACACCTGAATATGTACAAGGGCTTGAAAACCTAGAGGAAGGGCCGTGGAGCCACAGCAGCGACAGCACGCAGGCCAACTTGGTGCCTGCAGGCCAGCCAGTGTGGTCCTCGCCCCGGGCACACTTCCGGAAGCTTTCCATTGGCCTGCCTGAGATACCCCTCTTGTCCCGGCCCCCACTGCTTTTTTCCTTCCTCACCTCTGTCCGGAGAGAAATTCCAGCGGAAGGTATGGGTGACACATCCTCTTCTTTACAGGTGGCAGCCTGGCAACTTCTGCAGAAAGGCCAGCAGAGCCCCACTCACACCGGGCCACCCACAAAGCTGTGGCCCCTCACTCCCTCCCACCAGCACAGCCCCGAGACTGCTGACGGGGCAGAGAAGATGGAGTCAGGCACAGCTTCAGGGGCTATTGCTGCCTGGAGCACTGTTTATATTGACCTCAACGAGGCACACCTGTGGAGGGCCGGCCGGCAGGGTTAGGCTGCCCAGGTCAGCTAATCCACAACCCTCAGGGAATCACATTGTTGAAAATGGACCTCGCTAAGGCAGAATAGAAGCCAAGGAAAAAAAGGACACAATGCCATTTGCAGCACCGTAGATGAGTCTAGATGTAATCACGTGACTTGTAGTAAGTCAGAAAGTGAAAGGCACATATCATATCATATCACTTATAGGTGTTACCTAAAAATGGATACCAGGGCAGATATTTCCACGGAGAAGGGCAATCACAGATTCATTAAAAAACCTTATGGTTCACCAATGGAAAGGTGTGAGGATTGGTTTCATTACGATATCGGGGTTAACAGACATATACAAACACAGGTGACATATATAATCACCAAAGACCTACAGAATACCAAGAGAGGATTACTCAACATTCTGTCATAACGTACATGGGAAAAGGATCCCAGGAAGAACAGACATCTGTATATGTGTCAAAGAACCACATCTTCCACACCTACAACAAACCAAACAATGTAATCAATCTTGCTGTAATAAAAAATAAAAAAATTAAATTAAAAACACGAACAAGAAGTAGTGAGAGAAACTTGAGGGGCTTTCTCCTGGCACATTCCATTCTAAATTCCAATATAGAACAGGACTTCCACTGAGGCTCTGTTGCCCTAGTAACCAGATTTCGTAAGGGAGAACTGCTGCCACCTTGTGGCCGTTTCACACAACAGCAGCTTTAATCCCAGCGCTAATGGTCAGTTGATATTCAAAATCATTGCAGGCCTGTAAATGACACCTGCCCTGAAAACAAATCCTGGGGTCACATATCGACCAAAAAATTCAAAGGACGTCCATATTTCAAAACGACCATTTCCAAAGGCATATTTTACGCACATTAGTGTTCTGCTTCTTTTTCTTTCTTTCCTTTTTTGTTAAAAAAACGGGAATGGAAAAAGGCATCCCTCAGAATGGGCGAAAATCGTTGCAAACGAATCAATGGACAAAGGTTTAATCTCCAATATATATAAACAGCTCATGCAGCTTAATATTTAAAAAAAACAAACAACCCAATACAAAAATGGGCAGAAGATCTAAAGAGACGTTTCTTCAAAGAAGACACAGAGATGGCCAAGACGCACATGAAAAGCTGCTCAACAGCACTAATTATTAGAGAAATGCAAATCAAAACTACAATGAGGTATCACCTCACACCTGTTAGAATCGGCATCATCAGAAAATCTACAAACAACCAATTCTGGGGAGGGTGTGGACAAAAGGAGCCCTCTTCCACTATTGGTGGGAATGTAAATTGATACAGTCACTATGGAGAACAGTATGGAGTTTCCTTAAAAAAAACTAGAAATAGAATTACCATCTGATCCAGCAATCCCACTTCTGGGCATATACCCAGAGAAAACCATAAATCAAAAAGGCACATTCACCACAATGGTCATTGCAGCACTATTTACAAGAGCCAGGTAATGGAAGCAACCTAAATGCCCAAGGACAGATGAATGGATAAAGATGTGGTACATATATAAAATGGAATATTACTCGGCCATAAAAAGGAATGAAACTGGGTCATCTGTAGAGACATCAATGGATCTAGAGACTGTCCTACAGAATGAAGTAAGTCAGAAAGAGGAAACCAAATATTTTATATTAATGCATATATGTGGAACCTAAAAAATGGTACAGATGAACTGGTTTGCAGGGAAGAAATAGAGACACAGAGGTAGAGAACAAAAGTATGGACACCAAGTGTGGGAAGCCATGGGGTGGTGGTGGTGGGATGAGTTGGGAGATTGGGATTGACCTGTATACATGTATATGCATAAAATACATAACTAACAATAACCTGCTGTATAAAAAAATAAATAAAATTAAATTTCAAAACTTTAAAAAAGAAAATTTAAAAATAAAACAGAAAAAAGTTCTTCCCATCACACAGATGTATTTATAGGAATGAATTATTTCCATGCTTATATCTATAAATACCTAAAAGAGGAATAAAATCTAACTTGAACCATAAAAGAAAAAAAAAAACCTGAACCCACGAGTTATACAGAGGAAAACCCTATCAGGGCACTTGCTCCAGCGGTAAACAATTCTGAAATTGGTCAGAGGTGGGGAACCATCTCCCATACAGCCAGCAACCCACCCCCCACGCAAGGAGCGTCCTCATTGCAAAGCTGGGGGACCGTCCCGAGGCATCTGTGAGTAAACGTGAGCTGAGCCCCAGGCCAGCTGCTGCTGAACTCTTCCCACCCTTCCCAGGTAAAACACCTGAATATGTACAAGGGCTTGAAAACCTAGAAGAAGGGCCGTGGAGCCACAGCAGCGACAGCACGCAGGCCAACTTGGTGCCTGCAGGCCAGCCAGGGTGGTCCTGGCCCCGGGCACTCTTCCGGAAGCTTTCCATTGGCCTGCCTGAGATACCCCTCCTGTCCCGGCCCCCACTGCTTTTTTCCTTCCTCACCTCTGTCCGGAGAGAAATTCCAGCGGAAGGTATGGGTGACACATCCTCTTCTTTACAGGTGGCAGCCTGGCAACTTCTGCAGAAAGGCCAGCAGAGCCCCGCTCAAACCGGGCCACCCACAAAGCTGTGGCCCCTCACTCCCTCCCACCAGCACAGCCCCGAGACTGCTGACGGGGCAGAGAAGATGGTGTCAGGCACAGCTTCAGGGGCTATTGCTGCCTGGAGCGCTGTTTATATTGACCTCAACGAGGCACACCTGTGGAGGGCCGGCCGGCAGGGTTAGGCTGCCCAGGTCAGCTAATCCACAACCCTCAGGGAATCACATTGTTGAAAATGGACCTCTCTAAGGCAGAATAGAAGCCAAGGAAAAAAAGGACACAATGCCATTTGCAGCACCGTAGATGAGTCTAGATGTAATCACGTGACTTGTAGTAAGTCAGAAAGTGAAAGGCACATATCATATCATATCACTTATAGGTGTTACCTAAAAATGGATACCAGGGCAGATATTTCCACGGAGAAGGGCAATCACAGATTCATTAAACAAACTTGTGGTTCACCAATGGAAAGGTGTGAGGATTGGTTTCATTACGATATCGGGGTTAACAGACATATACAAACACAGGTGACATATTTAATCACCAATGACCTACAGAATACCAAGAGAGGATTACTCAACATTCTGTCATAACGTACATGGGAAAAGGATCCCAGGAAGAACAGACATCTGTATATGTGTCAAAGAACCACATCTTCCACACCTACAACAAGCCAAACATTGTAATCAATCTTGCTGTAATAAAAAATAAAAAAAATAAATTAAAAACACGAACAAGAAGTAGTGAGACAAACTTGAGGGGCTTTCTCCTGGCACATTCCATTCTAAATTCCAATCTAGAACAGGACTTCCACTGAGGCTCTGTTGCCCTAGTTACCAGATTTCGTAAGGGAGAACTGCTGCCACCTTGTGGCCGTTTCACACAACAGCAGCTTTAATCCCAGCGCTAATGGTCAGTTGATATTCAAAATCATTGCAGGCCTGTAAATGACACCTGCCCTGAAAACAAATCCTGGGGTCACATATCGACCAAAAAATTCAAAGGACGTCCATATTTCAAAACGACCATGTCCAAAGGCATATTTTACGCACATTAGTGTTCTGCTTCTTTTTCTTTCTTTCCTTTTTTGTTAAAAAAACGGGAATGGGAAAAGGCATCCCTCAGAATGGGCGAAAATCGTTGCAAACGAATCAATGGACAAAGGTTTAATCTCCAATATATATAAACAGCTCATGCAGCTTAATATTTAAAAAAAACAAACAACCCAATACAAAAATGGGCAGAAGATCTAAAGAGACGTTTCTTCAAAGAAGACACAGAGATGGCCAAGACGCACTTGAAAAGCTGCTCAACAGCACTAATTATTAGAGAAATGCAAATCAAAACTACAATGAGGTATCACCTCACACCTGTTAGAATCGGCATCATCAGAAAATCTACAAACAACAAATTCTGGGGAGGGTGTAGACAAAAGGAGCCCTCTTCCCCTATTGGTGGGAATGTAAATTGATACAGTCACTATGGAGAACAGTATGGAGTTTCCTTAAAAAAAACTAGAAATAGAATTACCATCTGATCCAGCAATCCCACTTCTGGGCATATACCCAGAGAAAACCATAAATCAAAAAGGCACATTCACCACAATGGTCATTGCAGCACTATTTACAAGAGCCAGGTAATGGAAGTAACCTAAATGCCCACAGACAGATGAATGGATAAAGATGTGGTACATATATAAAATGGAATATTACTCGGCCATAAAGAGGAATGAAACTGGGTCATCTGTAGAGACATCGATGGATCTAGAGACTGTCCTACAGAATGAAGTAAGTCAGAAAGAGGAAACCAAATATTGTATATTAATGCATATATGTGGAACCTAAAAATGGTACAGATGAAATGGTTTGCAGGGAAGAAATAGAGACACAGATGTAGAGAACAAAAGTATGGACACCAAGTGTGGGAAGCCATGGGGTGGTGGTGGTGGGATGAGTTGGGAGATTGGGATTGACCTGTATACATGTATATGCATAAAATACATAACTAACAATAACCTGCTGTATAAAAAAATAAATAAAATTAAATTTCAAATCTTTAAAAAATAAAATTTAAAAATAAAACAGAAAAAAGTTCTTCCCGTCACACAGATGTATTTATAGGAATGAATTATTTCCATGCTTATATCTATAAATGCCTAAAAGAGGAATAAAATCTAACTTGAACCATAAAAGAAAAAAAAAGTCCTGAACCCACGAGTTATACAGAGGAAAACCCTATCAGGGCACTTGCTCCAGCGATAAACATTTCTGAAATTGATCAGAGGTGGGGAACCTTCTCCCATACAGCCGGCAACCCACCCCCCACGCAAGGAGCGTCCTCATTGCAAAGCTGGGGGACCGTCCCAAGGCATCTGGGAGTAAACGTGAGCTGAGCCCCAGGCCAGCTGCTGCTGAACTGTTCCCACCCTTCCCAGGTAAAACACCTGAATATGTACAAGGGCTTGAAAACCTAGAGGAAGGGCCGTGGAGCCACAGCAGCGACAGCACGCAGGCCAACTTGGTGCCTGCAGGCCAGCCAGGGTGGTCCTGGCCTCGGGCACACTTCCGGAAGTTTTCCATTGGCCTGCCTGAGATACCCCTCCTGTCCCGGCCCCCACTGCTTTTTTCCTTCCTCACCTCTGTCCGGAGAGAAATTCAGGCGGAAGGTATGGGTGACACATCCTCTTCTTTACAGGTGGCAGCCTGGCAACTTCTGCAGAAAGGCCAGCAGATCCCCACACACACCGGGCCACCCACAAAGCTGTGGCCCCTCACTCCCTCCCACCAGCACGGCCCCAAGACTGCTGACGGGGCAGAGAATATGGAGTCAGGCACAGCTTCAGGGGCTATTGCTGCCTGGAGCGCTGTTTATATTGACCTCAACGAGGCACACCTGTGGAGGGCCGGCCGGCAGGGTTAGGCTGCCCAGGTCAGCTAATCCACAACCCTCAGGGAATCACATTGTTGAAAATGGACCTCTCTAAGGCAGAATAGAAGCCAAGGAAAAAAAGGACACAATGCCATTTGCAGCACCGTAGATGAGTCTAGATGTAATCACGTGACTTGTAGTAAGTCAGAAAGTGAAAGGCACATATCATATCATATCACTTATAGGTGTTACCTAAAAATGGATACCAGGGCAGATATTTCCACGGAGAAGTGCAATCACAGATTCATTAAACAAACTTATGGTTCACCAATGGAAAGGTGTGAGGATTGGTTTCATTACGATATCGGGGTTAACAGACATATACAAACACAGGTGACATATATAATCACCAAAGACCTACAGAATACCAAGAGAGGATTACTCAACATTCTGTCATAACGTACATGGGAAAAGGATCCCAGGAAGAACAGACATCTGTATATGTGTCAAAGAACCACATCTTCCACACCTACAACAAGCCAAACATTGTAATCAATCTTGCTGTAATAAAAAATAAAAAAATTAAATTAAAAACACGAACAAGAAGTAGTGAGACAAACTTGAGGGGCTTTCTCCTGGCACATTCCATTCTAAATTCCAATCTAGAACAGGACTTCCACTGAGGCTCTGTTGCCCTAGTAACCAGATTTGGTAAGGGAGAACTGCTGCCACCTTGTGGCCGTTTCACACAACAGCAGCTTTAATCCCAGCGCTAATGGTCAGTTGATATTCAAAATCATTGCAGGCCTGTAAATGACACCTGCCCTGAAAACAAATCCTGGGGTCACATATCGACCAAAAAATTCAAAGGACGTCCATATTTCAAAACGACCATGTCCAAAGGCATATTTTACGCACATTAGTGTTCTGCTTCTTTTTCTTTCTTTCCTTTTTTGTTAAAAAAACGGGAATGGAAAAAGGCATCCCTCAGAATGGGCGAAAATCGTTGCAAACGAATAAATGGACAAAGGTTTAATCTCCAATATATATAAACAGCTCATGCAGCTTAATATTTAAAAAAAACAAACAACCCAATACAAAAATGGGCAGAAGATCTAAAGAGACATTTCTTCAAAGAAGACACAGAGATGGCCAAGACGCACTTGAAAAGCTGCTCAACAGCACTAATTATTAGAGAAATGCAAATCAAAACTACAATGAGGTATCACCTCACACCTGTTAGAATCGGCATCATCAGAAAATCTACAAACAACAAATTCTGGGGAGGGTGTGGACAAAAGGAGCCCTCTTCCACTATTGGTGGGAATGTAAATTGATACAGTCACTATGGAGAACAGAATGGAGTTTCCTTAAAAAAAACTAGAAATAGAATTACCATCTGATCCAGCAATCCCACTTCTGGGCATATACCCAGAGAAAACCATAAATCAAAAAGGCACATTCACCACAATGGTCATTGCAGCACTATTTACAAGAGCCAGGTAATGGAAGCAACCTAAATGCCCACAGACAGATGAATGGATAAAGATGTGGTACATATATAAAATGGAATATTACTCGGCCATAAAAAGGAATGAAACCGGGTCATCTGTAGAGACATCGATGGATCTAGAGACTGTCCTACAGAATGAAGTAAGTCAGAAAGAGGAAACCAAATATTGTATATTAATGCATATATGTGGAACCTAAAAAATGGTACAGATGAACTGGTTTGCAGGGAAGAAATAGAGACACAGGCGTAGAGAACAAAAGTATGGACACCAAGTGTGGGAAGCCATGGGGTGGTGGTGGTGGGATGAGTTGGGAGATTGGGATTGACCTGTATACATGTATATGCATAAAATACATAACTAACAACCTGCTGTATAAAAAAATAAATAAAATTAAATTTCAAAACTTTAAAAAAGAAAATTTAAAAATAAAACAGAAAAAAGTTCTTCCCATCACACAGATGTATTTATAGGAATGAATTATTTCCATGCTTATATCTATAAATACCTAAAAGAGGAATAAAATCTAACTTGAACCATAAAAGAAAAAAAAACCTGAACCCACGAGTTATACAGAGGAAAACCCTATCAGGGCACTTGCTCCAGCGGTAAACAATTCTGAAATTGGTCAGAGGTGGGGAACCATCTCCCATACAGCCAGCAACCCACCCCCCACGCAATGAGCGTCCTCATTGCAAAGCTGGGGGACCATCCCGAGGCATCTGTGAGTAAACGTGAGCTGAGCCCCAGGCCAGCTGCTGCTGAACTGTTCCCACCCTTCCCAGGTAAAACACCTGAATATGTACAAGGGCTTGAAAACCTAGAGGAAGGGCCGTGGAGCCACAGCAGCGACAGCACGCAGGCCAACTTGGTGCCTGCAGGCCAGCCAGGGTGGTCCTGGCCCCGGGCACTCTTCCGGAAGCTTTCCATTGGCCTGCCTGAGATACCCCTCCTGTCCCGGCCCCCACTGCTTTTTTCCTTCCTCACCTCTATCCGGAGAGAAATTCCAGCGGAAGGTATGGGTGACACATCCTCTTCTTTACAGGTGGCAGCCTGGCAACTTCTGCAGAAAGGCCAGCAGAGCCCCGCTCAAACCGGGCCACCCACAAAGCTGTGGCCCCTCACTCCCTCCCACTAGCACAGCCCCGAGACTGCTGACGGGGCAGAGAAGATGGAGTCAGGCACAGCTTCAGGGGCTATTGCTGCCTGGAGCGCTGTTTATATTGACCTCAACGAGGCACACCTGTGGAGGGCCGGCCGGCAGGGTTAGGCTGCCCAGGTCAGCTAATCCACAACCCTCAGGGAATCACATTGTTGAAAATGGACCTCTCTAAGGCAGAATAGAAGCCAAGGAAAAAAAGGACACAATGCCATTTGCAGCACCGTAGATGAGTCTAGATGTAATCACGTGACTTGTAGTAAGTCAGAAAGTGAAAGGCACATATCATATCATATCACTTATAGGTGTTACCTAAAAATGGATACCAGGGCAGATATTTCCACGGAGAAGGGCAATCACAGATTCATTAAACAAACTTATGGTTCACCAATGGAAAGGTGTGAGGATTGGTTTCATTACGATATCGGGGTTAACAGACATATACAAACACAGGTGACATATATAATCACCAAAGACCTACAGAATACCAAGAGAGGATTACTCAACATTCTGTCATAACGTACATGGGAAAAGGATCCCAGGAAGAACAGACATCTGTATATGTGTCAAAGAACCACATCTTCCACACCTACAACAAGCCAAACATTGTAATCAATCTTGCTGTAATAAAAAATAAAAAAATTAAATTAAAAACACGAACAAGAAGTAGTGAGACAAACTTGAGGGGCTTTCTCCTGGCACATTCCATTCTAAATTCCAATCTAGAACAGGACTTCCACTGAGGCTCTGTTGCCCTAGTAACCAGATTTGGTAAGGGAGAACTGCTGCCACCTTGTGGCCGTTTCACACAACAGCAGCTTTAATCCCAGCGCTAATGGTCAGTTGATATTCAAAATCATTGCAGGCCTGTAAATGACACCTGCCCTGAAAACAAATCCTGGGGTCACATATCGACCAAAAAATTCAAAGGACGTCCATATTTCAAAACGACCATGTCCAAAGGCATATTTTACGCACATTAGTGTTCTGCTTCTTTTTCTTTCTTTCCTTTTTTGTTAAAAAAACGGGAATGGAAAAAGGCATCCCTCAGAATGGGCGAAAATCGTTGCAAACGAATCAATGGACAAAGGTTTAATCTCCAATATATATAAACAGCTCATGCAGCTTAATATTTAAAAAAAACAAACAACCCAATACAAAAATGGGCAGAAGATCTAAAGAGACGTTTCTTCAAAGAAGACACAGAGATGGCCAAGACACACTTGAAAAGCTGCTCAACAGCACTAATTATTAGAGAAATGCAAATCAAAACTACAATGAGGTATCACCTCACACCTGTTAGAATCGGCATCATCAGAAAATCTACAAACAACAAATTCTGGGGAGGGTGTGGACAAAAGGAGCCCTCTTCCCCTATTGGTGGGAATGTAAATTGATACAGTCACTATGGAGAACAGTATGGAGTTTCCTTAAAAAAAACTAGAAATAGAATTACCATCTGATCCAGCAATCCCACTTCTGGGCATATACCCAGAGAAAACCATAAATCAAAAAGGCACATTCACCACAATGGTCATTGCAGCACTATTTACAAGAGCCAGGTAATGGAAGCAACCTAAATGCCCACAGACAGATGAATGGATAAAGATGTGGTACATATATAAAATGGAATATTACTCGGCCATAAAGAGGAATGAAACTGGGTCATCTGTAGAGACATCGATGGATCTAGAGACTGTCCTACAGAATGAAGTAAGTCAGAAAGAGGAAACCAAATATTGTATATTAATGCATATATGTGGAACCTAAAAAATGGTACAGATGAACTGGTTTGCAGGGAAGAAATAGAGAAACAGACGTAGAGAACAAAGTATGGACACCAAGTGTGGGAAGCCATGGGGTGGTGGTGGTGGGATGAGTTGGGAGATTGGGATTGACCTTTATACATGTATATGCATAAAATACATAAGTAACAATAACCTGCTGTATAAAAAAATAAATAAAATTAAATTTCAAAACTTTAAAAAGTAAAATTTAAAAATAAAACAGAAAAAAGTTCTTCCCGTCACACAGATGTATTTATAGGAATGAATTATTTCCATGCTTATATCTATAAGTACCTAAAAGAGGAATAAAATCTAACTTGAACCATAAAAGAAAAAAAAAACTGAACCCACGAGTTATACAGAGGAAAACCCTATCAGGGCACTTGCTCCAGCGGTAAACAATTCTGAAATTGGTCAGAGGTGGGGAACCATCTCCCATACAGCCAGCAACCCACCCCCCACGCAAGGAGCGTCCTCATTGCAAAGCTGGGGGACCATCCCGAGGCATCTGTGAGTAAATGTGAGCTGAGCCCCAGGCCAGCTGCTGCTGAACTGTTCCCACCCTTCCCAGGTAAAACACCTGAATATGTACAAGGGCTTGAAAACCTAGAGGAAGGGCCGTGGAGCCACAGCAGCGACAGCACGCAGGCCAAGTTGGTGCCTGCAGGCCAGCCAGGGTGGTCCTGGCCCCGGGCACTCTTCCGGAAGCTTTCCATTGGCCTGCCTGAGATACCCCTCCTGTCCCGGCCCCCACTGCTTTTTTCCTTCCTCACCTCTGTCCGGAGAGAAATTCCAGCGGAAGGTATGGGTGACACATCCTCTTCTTTACAGGTGGCAGCCTGGCAACTTCTGCAGAAAGGCCAGCAGAGCCCCGCTCAAACCGGGCCACCCACAAAGCTGTGGCCCCTCAATCCCTCCCACCAGCACAGCCCCGAGACTGCTGACGGGGCAGAGAAGATGGAGTCAGGCACAGCTTCAGGGGCTATTGCTGCCTGGAGCGCTGTTTATATTGACCTCAACGAGACACACCTGTGGAGGGCCGGCCGGCAGGGTTAGGCTTCCCAGGTCAGCTAATCCACAACCCTCAGGGAATCACATTGTTGAAAATGGACCTCTCTAAGGCAGAATAGAAGCCAAGGAAAAAAAGGACACAATGCCATTTGCAGCACCGTAGATGAGTCTAGATGTAATCACGTGACTTGTAGTAAGTCAGAAAGTGAAAGGCACATATCATATCATATCACTTATAGGTGTTACCTAAAAATGGATACCAGGGCAGATATTTCCACGGAGAAGGGCAATCACAGATTCATTAAACAAACTTATGGTTCACCAATGGAAAGGTGTGAGGATTGGTTTCATTACGATATCGGGGTTAACAGACATATACAAACACAGGTGACATATATAATCACCAAAGACCTACAGAATACCAAGAGAGGATTACTCAACATTCTGTCATAACGTACATGGGAAAAGGATCCCAGGAAGAACAGACATCTGTATATGTGTCAAAGAACCACATCTTCCACACCTACAACAAGCCAAACATTGTAATCAATCTTGCTGTAATAAAAAATAAAAAAATTAAATTAAAAACACGAACAAGAAGTAGTGAGACAAACTTGAGGGGCTTTCTCCTGGCACATTCCATTCTAAATTCCAATCTAGAACAGGACTTCCTTTGAGGCTCTGTTGCCCTAGTAACCAGATTTCGTAAGGGAGAACTGCTGCCACCTTGTGGCCGTTTCACACAACAGCAGCTTTAATCCCAGCGCTAATGGTCAGTTGATATTCAAAATCATTGCAGGCCTGTAAATGACACCTGCCCTGAAAACAAATCCTGGGGTCACATATCGACCAAAAAATTCAAAGGACGTCCATATTTCAAAACGACCATGTCCAAAGGCATATTTTATGCACATTAGTGTTCTGCTTCTTTTTCTTTCTTTCCTTTTTTGTTAAAAAAACGGGAATGGAAAAAGGCATCCCTCAGAATGGGCGAAAATCGTTGCAAACGAATCAATGGACAAAGGTTTAATCTCCAATATATATAAACAGCTCATGCAGCTTAATATAAAAAAAAAACAAACAACCCAATACAAAAATGGGCAGAAGATCTAAAGAGACGTTTCTTCAAAGAAGACACAGAGATGGCCAAGACACACATGAAAAGCTGCTCAACAGCACTAATTATTAGAGAAATGCAAATCAAAAC
Organism: Mesoplodon mirus; assembly: GCF_964341445.2. Taxonomy (NCBI): domain Eukaryota; kingdom Metazoa; phylum Chordata; class Mammalia; order Artiodactyla; family Ziphiidae; genus Mesoplodon; species Mesoplodon mirus. Next base: position 242,275 of record NC_138977.1, read on the forward strand.
TACAATGAGGTATCACCTCACACCTGTTAGAATCGGCATCATCAGAAAATCTAGAAACAACAAAATCTGGGGAGGGTGTGGACAAAAGGGGCCCTCTTCCACTATTGGTGGGAATGTAAATTGATACAGTCACTATGGAGAACAGTATGGAGTTTCCTTAAAAAAACTAGAAATAGAATTACCATCTGATCCAGCAATCCCACTTCTGGGCATATACCCACAGAAAACCAAAAATCAAAAACGCACATTCACCACAATGTTCATTGCAGCACTATTTACAAGAGCCAGGTAATGGAAGCAACCTAAATACCCAAAGATAGATGAATGGATAAAGATGTGGTACATATATAGAATGGAATATTACTCGCCATAAAAAGGAATGAAACTGGGTCATTTGTAGAGACATCGATGGATCTAGAGACTGTCCTACAGAATGATGTAAGTTAGAAAGAGGAAAACAAATATTGTATATTAATGCCTATATGTGGAACCTAAAAAATGGTACAGATGAACTGGTTTGCAGGGAAGAAATAGAGACACAGAGGTAGAGAACAAACGTATGGACACCAAGTGTGTGAAGCCATGGTGTGGTGGTGGTGGAATGAGTTGGGAGATTGGGATTGACCTGTATACATGTATATGCATAAAATACATAACTAATAATAACCTGCTGTATAAAACATAAATAAAATTAAATTTCAAAATTTAAAAAAAAAACAGAAAAAAGTTCTTCCCGTCACACTGATGTATTTATAGGAATGAATAATTTCCATGCTTATATCTATAAATACATAAAAGAGGAATAAAATCTAACATGAACAATAAAAGAAAAAAAAAAACCTGAACCCACGAGTTATACAGAGGAAAACCCTATCAGGGCACTTGCTCCAGCGGTAAACAATTCTGAAATTGGTCAGAGGTGGGTAATCATCTCCCATACAGCCAGCAGCCCACCCCCCATGCAAGGAGCGTCCTCATTGCAAAGCTGGGGTCCGTGCCGAGGCATCTGTGAGTAAACGTGAGCTGAGCCCCAGGCCAGCTGCTGCTGAACTGTTCCCACCTTTCCCAGGTAAAACACCTGAATATGTACAAGGGCTTGAAAGCCTAGAGGAAGGGCCGTGGTGCCACACCAGCGACAGCACGCAGGCCAACTTGGTGCCTGCAGGCCAGCCAGGGTGGTCTTGGCCCTGGGCACTCTTCTGGAAGCTTTCCATTGCCCTGCCTCTGATACCCCTCCTGTCCAGGCCCCCACTGCTTTTTTCCTTCCTCACCTCTGTCCGGAGAGAAATTCCAGCGGAAGGTATGGGTGACACATCCTCTTCTTTACAGGTGGCAGCCTGGCAACTCCTGCAGGAAATCCAGCAGAGCCCCACTCACACTGGGCCACCCACAAAGCCGTGGCCCCTCACTCCCTCCCACCAGCACAGCCCCGAGACTGCTGATGGGGCAGAGAATATGGCATCAGGCATAGCTGCAGTGGCTCTTAATTCCTGGAGCAGTGTTTATATTGCCCTCAAACCAGGCACACCTGGGGAGGTCTGGCAGGCAGTGTCACCTGCCAGTTCAGCCAATCCTCCCCCCTCAGGAGCTCACATTGCAGAAAATGGACCTTGCTTAATGTGCCAGGTCCAAGCAACAGATGTGGGCTCCTGAGAGTAAGCATAGACAAGGGGCTGCAGCTGCCGCTTGTTTTCTAATCATTTTATCTGGCCCATGAGTGGGAGACAATTTCAAGAAGACCCTCTCCTAATGAGAGGTACCCAGGAGTCAGGGAGAGGAGGGGTGATGGGTGGAGACAGAGGCCTGGTGCCCCGGCTGCAGTGGATGTGTCTGGAAGACAAAGCAGAGAGAGGCCACACAGAGTGATACCCACGGTCAAAGACCTGTCAGAGCTGCTGTTTCTTAGTTCAAGTCCTGCTCTGAGGTGCTTTGTGTCAGCTGTGAGCGACAGGTGAGCTGGGGGTTCTCTGCAAGGTGGGCTATATGCACTGTTCCTGTGTGCCCAGCCCTGCTGGGGTACCTGCCTAGGGTAGCTCCATATCCTGGGAAGGGCCTGACTATGAGAGCCCCATGGGCTGCTGGGTAGTTGCCCAGGTGAGCTCCATAACCTGGGAGTGGCCTGACCATGAAAGCCCTGTTGGCTGCTGGAGACCTGTCCAGGTGAGCTCCATATCCTGGGTTTGCCCTGACCGTGAGAGCCCCGTGGGCTGCTGGGGACCTTGTAAAGAATGTCAGGACAGTCAGTGAAGCCACCGAAGGTATACATCCAGTAGTTCCTAATTCCTACACCCTGTTGGTCATTCTACCATCCACCAGGACACGGTACTCTGTATTAGACTTCAATAATGCCTTCTTCTGTATTCCATTAGTCCAAGAGTCACAAGAAATTTTGGCTTGTGAGTGGCAGGACTCAACATATAACAAAAACAATAGTGCTGGGCCGTCCTGCCCCAAGGGTTCAAAAATTCCCACACCACCTTTGGGGAAACGTTAGCTAAAGACCTAAAATTTCTATCTCTGTAAAAGGGAACACTCCTTCAATATGCAGATGACATTCTGATCGCCAGCCCTACTAAGGACGCCTCTGAGCTACCTAGCCAAGAAAGGATAGAAGGTGTCCAATATGAAGGCTCAAAGATCCCAGGCTAAGGTGACCTGCCTGGTCTTCATTCTCACAGATGTTCGGAGAAGCCCATCCCGGGAAAGGGAAGAAGCCATTTGCAGCCTTACCTCTTCTAAAACTAGAAGACAGCTTAGGGGTTCCTGGGGAGGCCGAGGTTTGCTACATCTGGATCCCTAACTACAGTCTAATAGCTGGGCCTCTATATGAAACACTGACATGAAAAGATGATGATCCTTTTGAATAGAATCCAGAAGCAGCCTTTCAAGAATGGAAAGAGCAGTTAATTCAGACCCTTGCCCTGGAACTCCCTAATTTAGCTAAGCCCTTTGACCTTTACATTCCCAGTCAAAGGTGAATCGCCCTTGGAGCCTTAGTGCAAAAACTGGGACCACTTGAAATGGAGCAATACAAGAATGTCCTTCAGGTAGTATAAACTATGGTCACCAAGGGCTTTGCCCACCACCCCATCAGGCCAGGATACTGGGGGTATCTAAAAACCTGGAAATCAGCAGCCCTCAAGGCCAGTTCCCTCCTAAGGGAAAAGGACCCCAACGTGGTGATCCTAACCACCCATCATGCCCTGAAGTTGCAGGGGTCGCTCCGTAGACACACTGACCTCGAGTGAGGAGGCCCTCCAACTCCAACCTCCTGAGAGACAAACGGGGGCAATGGGCCCCCATGACGACTTGTGTGACCATCACTTGACCTGGAGTTTCTCTCAGAAAACAACAAGAGTGTGCCCCGAAAGAGCAGACTACTACTTGCAGGACTTACTGCACCCAGAGGGGAGCTAATAAGCTTGGCGGGGGAACGGTATATCAGGCTTTCACCAGAGAAAAGCCTACAGACACCGTGGTGACGGTGGCCAATAAGACCAGCTGGACTCCTGTCTACTTCAAAAGGCCGTTGACTCAGTGGCCGTCATGGTCCTGGATCACCACCGATGCTGGACTGTCTGGGAGTTGAGCAGGCAGGACTCTGACACCTGTTGTTCTTTGTACATTAATTCAGGGGCCTAATTGAAGAAAGCACAGACTACTGGTCAGATCATCTAGGCTGGCAGAAACCGTCAGCCTAAGGTGGCCGAAAAAATATAGGGCGGGGTAAAACCTGCCCCCCCAGCGTCTTTGCGCATCTCTTTCCTAGACCCTTAAAGGTCATTAGAATCTATAACACTTCCAATGCTGGTGCTCAGGTGGACGAGCAGTGAGGCAGGAGGCCTGGGGACAATCAACGCCACCTGGAGGCTTCTGGGGAGAAGTTCTGCCCCTCCCCCCCACGTATGAGGACTCCCAACTCAGCATGAAGCAGTTACAGAAGAGGGGTCTGCACCCTCAGCACCCCAAGAATGAGGAATGGGACAAAAAGAAGAGGAGGTGTTTGTCTCCGGCAAAGCCCATTAAAAATTCCTGGGAGATAAAAATAGAATCTGGACAATAAAATAAAGTCTAACCATTTTTTCGTTTGTGCTTTGTCTAATTTCACGTGCTCCTAGGGTTCCACATGCAGAGGTCCCACACCCAGCACTTCAGACCCGATTTCCTAGTGCAAAATGGCTGGGTTGACACCTCAGCTCGTGAGGCCCCATGCAGACTCCGCGACATAGAGCCTGAGCTGCAGCCAACCCGGCCCTCGAGAGCTCCGTCCCCTCCCTCCCGCTGACGCTGCTGGGATCCCTACACAGCAGCCCAGCCCACAGCCCGTGGGGGAGTGCATGCTCTCACCTCTCCATTCTCTTTGCAAAATATAAAGTTTCCTTTGCTTCTGAACCAAACTCAGTCTTGATCTGTTGGCTCCAATGACACTGGGCAGGGGGACCCTTGCTGGGGCCCACTCTGGAGGATCAGTAACAGAAATTGAGAACATTGTAACTTCAATGAACAGATGTGTGAGCCAAACTGTAATTAACATAGAACAGTGTATAAGGCTCGGGTAACATAAGATGTTTCTAAGACTTCCATTTGATATTTCCATCACTTTATTATAAGCAAGTTCAGTGAAGACGTTTGTCTTATTTGTCAGGTCAACATTAGAGAAATGAAGTGATTTCTTTCCAAGGGTGTACATCTAATACACTTGGCTGAAACTTCAGTCTTGTTTTGAATGCTTTTCCATTGAGAATTATAACTCTCTTTCAGCTCCCCCATTTCTGAGAAGTATAAAATCTTATAATTTATTATTACCAAAGGGGAAAGATGGGAGGAGGGATAAATTAACAGTTTGGGATTAACACATACACACTGCTATGTATAAAATAGATCATCAACAAGGAACTACTGTATAGCACAGGAAACTATGCTCAATATTTCACAATAACCTATAAGGGGAAATAATCTGAAAAAGAATAGATATTTTTTATCGACATCATCTATCAATGACAGCTAAAATGTAACCTAAGGGAAGCCGATGGTGAGCGCTTCTGACCCTGAAGACTTCAGTCATCTAAAGTTCGGACTCTGTCTACTTCCCAAGGCCCTTAATGAACACACGTGTAGCTGTAGCTTAAAAATTCCCCAGTTTGGGGTTCGGGGAGGCACTGATTTGGAAAAATCCCTGGTGTTCTCCTTACATGCACGGGACCCTTCCTACTGCTAAAACATGCCTGTCACATACAGAGGATGGTACACCGTTTGATCAGGAAGAGTTTGGAAAAGGCACCTCATCTCCTGGTGCTCGGGTTCACCCCTCCAGCATCTTTCCTAACAATCTCCTCACTTGGGGATGTCAGCACCATCAACATCCTGTTGCACACAGTTTGGGATTTGTCCAGAGGATGAAGCGGAAGGATGAGAAACAATGAGAGACAAGTCCTAGGTGCTTGGACAGGCACATGTCACTCTAATTTCCAATCAGGAAGACGAATTCACCAAAGGCTAGGATTGCCCATGGAAACAGAATAGGGCTAGAGGAAATCCCACTGTTTTGTGGCCAGTTTCCAAAAACACTAGTTGAAAAAATTGAACTCAGGGGCACGAAAATTCATGAAACTGCAGAGTTGTAAATATCTATCGTCAAAAAATGTCTTGAGGTAAGTCACACAAAAGGACTTGTAAGCAAGGGAGAATGGAAGGAAACGGATTTGAAGAGGTAGAAACGACTCGCCATTAAAGCACAAGCAAAGGGGTTGAACATTGCCAACGATGCAGCTGGCCAAAGAGGGCGTATGCATTTTTTCTGAATATATTCAAGGAAAGGGCATACACCCTTTTTAGCCAACCAAACAGGTGGGCACTGGAAATCAATATTACGAAATGTATCACTTCCCATTAATCAGAAGAGCCATCGTCATAAAGTGTAGACACCAGAAATTCAGGACAGGGCGAGGAGAAAAGGGAGCCCTGTGAGGCTGATAGTGGAAATGTAAATGGCCAATGGCCACTCTGGAGAAGTGTATTGTGTTTACTAAAACATCTGAAAAATGAGCTACAGAGCATAGGGCACTTGCACTCATGGGCGTATATCTTGGGAAAAACAAAAATCGACAGGACACAGGCACACCAACGTTTACCACCTCTCTGTTACAAAGAGCCTCCACTTGGATATAACCTAAATGTCCCTGGAAGGATAAAATGGATAAAAAAGATGTGGTACTTATGTAGAGTGGAATATTACTCAGCCGGAAATCAATGAAATAAGGCCATTTGCAACAACTCCGGAGGAGTTATGTACGATCATTCTAAGTGACATATGTCAGAAAGAAAAAGACACATTTCATAAGATGTCACTTAAAGGTGGAATCAAAAATGGCTACACATGAAATAAATTACAAAACAGAAACAGAGTAAAATATGTAGAAAACACACATAAGGCTGTTAAAGGGGAAAGGTGGGGAGGGGTGAGGCATTATCCAGGAGGTTGAAATTAGCAAAGATACCATTCCAAGTACCAAATTGGTAATCGACAAGGTCTACACGTACCTCAAAGAACTGCACTCAGCACACTCAAGTCACCGGAAAATACTATATACGACTGGTAAGAATCTGAAAAAGAACTTATTGATGTCTCTCAGTATGTGAATCAAGTGGATGTACAGCAGCAAAAAACAGAGCTTTGAAAATCAGCTGTAACCAGTATAATAATAAATTTTAAAAAAAGACAGACAGAAAAATTCTTACAAATTTTGCTCAAGGGCTATGATGCAACATGGATTGAACACATCTAGACCCACAGCAGGATGAGATATAAGGCTGGAAACTATTCACGCTAAGAGATATTAGTGAGGTTGGGTGAGGAAATGCAGACCTTTTCAAGTAATACTGCCTGGTACCCAATCCATGGGTCCCAAATCTGTAGGCTCAAGGGAATCTTCCTACAGAGAAAACATGCATGGGAAACCCAGAGGACTGTACACTGTGTGATCGGGAAAGGTGTGTAAAATGCACCTCATTTTTGATCTCCTGGTGCTTGGGTTCGCCATTCCAGCCACGTTACTAAAAATCTCCCAACTTGGAGAATCAGCGCCTTTAACCTCCTGTTTCACACAGTTTGCAATTTGTGTGGAGGATGAAAGGGAAGAGGGGGAACCATTGAGAGACTAGCTGTAGGAGTTTTGACAGGCACATGTCACTCTAATTTCCCATCAGGAAGAAAAATTAACCAAAGGCTCAGCCTGCCCCCCCCGGAACCAGAATAGGGCCTGAAGCAATCGTGCAAGTTTGCAGCCAGCTCACAAAAAAGAGAGTTGATAAATGGAGCTCAGGGGCAGTGCAATTCACAAACTTGAAGAGTTATAAATGATAACTAACGTCCAAAAATATGTTGAGGTAAGGCAACAAAGAGGATCTGAATACAAGGCAGAATTGCAGGAAACAGATTTCAAGAAGTAGATTGCAATTGCCTTTAAAGCACATGAAAAGCAGAAGAACTTCGACAATGATGCACTTGGACAAAAAGGGCGTATGCGTTTTTTCCTGAATATATTCAGGAAAAAACGCATATGCACTTTTTGGCCAACCAAGCAAGCGGGTAATGCAAATCCGCAGAACAAAGAAGTCTCACTTCCCACTGGTCAAAAGGGCCATCTGAAAAAATTGTAAAAACAAGAAATGCAGGACAGGCCATGGAGAACAGGGAGCATTGTTATGCTGATGGGCAGGGTATAAATTTCCAAGAGCCACTCTGGAGAAGTGTATGCTGTTTCCTAAAACATCTAAAAAACAGAGCTACAGAACATAGGGCGCTTCCACTCACGGGCATATAACTTGTGAAGACTAAAAATAAAAAAGAAACAGGCACCCCAAAGTTTAGGGCTGCTCTGTTTACAAGAACCTCGACTTCGGTACACTTTAAATATCCCAGGAAAGAAAAAAAAAGGATAAAGAAGTTGTGGTACTTATGTAGAATGTAATGTCACTCAGCCATAAAATCAATGTCATAAGGCCAGTAGCAGCATAATGAGTGGATTTTGGTATGAAGTTTCTAAGTGAAATATGTCACACAGAAAAAGAAACGTATTGTAAGATATCACTTATAGAGGGAATATAAACATGGCTACACATGAACTGAATTACAAAAGAGAAAAGAGTTACACATTTAGGAAACATACTTATGCCTGCTTAAGGGGAAAGGTGATGTAGGGTGATGCGTAAAACCAGAGTTTGAAATTAGCACAGAAACCATTCCAAAGACCAAATATGTAATAGACAAGACCTACTCCTTGCTCAATGAACTGGACACAACACCACCTATTCACCGAAGACGAATATATCTGACAAGTAAGAATCTTAAAACCTATGTATTTATATGTCTCCATAAAGGAATCAAGTGTATGTAGAGCAGCATAAACACAGCAGTGAAAACCAGTGAAATTCTATTATAAAAATAAATTTCAAAAACAAAACACAAAGACAGTGAAAGAGTGAGAATTTCTTACAAAATTCGTTCAGGGGCTGTGATGCAACCTGGATTGACAACATCTACACCCAGAGCTGGATGAGACATAAGGCTGGACACTTGGGGCTGAGAGGATTGGTGAGGTTGGGAGAGCAAATGCAGACCATTTAAAGCAATATTGCGTGATATCCGTTCCAGGGGTCCCAACTCTCCAGGTTTAAGGGAATCTTCGTACAGCTAAAAAATGAACAGGTAAACGAGAGGATGGTACACCATGTGGTCGGAAAAGCTTTCTAAAGTGCACCTCGATTTTCCACTTCTGCTGTTCGTGTTGGCCATTCCAGCCGCTTTACTAACAATCCTAACCCATACACTAACACATAGCCTAACACGTACACTTACACTAACCCGTTGTCATAGTGTAACCTGTACCCTAAATCGAACCCCCCTAACCCTAACTCTAACCCTAACCCTAAACCCTAACCCTAACCCTAGGACTATTCCTAACCCTAACCTTAACCCTAACACTAACCCTAAACCTAGACCCTAACCCTAATCCTAACCCTAACACTAACCCTATACTTAACCCTAAATCCTGACCCTAAGCCTAACCCTAAACCCTAACCCTATCCCTAACCCAAACCCTACGCCTTACCCTGAACCGCACCCTAATCCTAACACGTACACTAACACCAACCCGTGCCCTAACACGTACCCTGACCCTAACACGCTATTGTACCCTCACCTGTACGCTAAAACTTACCTGTTCGCTAAACCTAACCCTAACCCTAATGCTACATCTTACTCTAACCCTAAACCTAACCTTAAACCTAACCCTAACCCTAACCCTACTCCTTACCCTAACACATACACTAATCCTAAAGCGTACACTAACACTAACCCCTACCCTAACACGTACCCTGACACTAGCATGTTTCCATAGCCTCACCAGTACCCTAAACCTTACCATTCGCTAACCATAACCTTAACCCTAAACTTAACCCTAACCCTAACCCTACACCTTACCCTAACCCGTACCCTAATCCTAACCCGTACACTAAGACTAACCCGTGACCTAACACGTACCCTGACCCTAACACATTTCTGTACCCTCACCTGTACCCTAAACCTTACCCTTTAGCTAACACTAACCCTAACCCTAAACCTAATCCTAAACCTAACCCTACACCTTACCGTAACCTGTACCCTAATCCTAACCCATACACTAACACTAACCTGTGCCGTAACACATACCCTGACCCTAACAGTTTTCCGTACCCTCACCTGTACCATAAACCTGAGGAAACCGTGGTAATGAAGCATTGCCAGTGGAATTTTTGCCTTATTCAAAGTGACCGAAGAGTTTCCAAAGTGGATTCAACCCAATGTGTGAAGATTCTGAGATGTAGCATACATCAGGCTCCCCCATGGCCTTCAGAGAGCAGCTCGTAGGATACACATTTTACACATCCTTCACTGTAGGCCATGCTACCGTGCTCACTGTGGTGAGTGCTGGTTTCAAGTGCCTCTTGTTAATATGCCTTTTTGTGCCCTTAAGGGCACCCCCACGTACTTGACTTCCATTAGATCATCCACCTAAGGAGAGGGCTCGGCACGTAGAATTCCCTGCAGTTCCCAGAAAGCAAGCCCTACTCTCTGTGTAAGAGACAGGTCTCCCCAAGTAACACTAAAGACTCGGCCTTTCAAATGATTCCAGCAGTGGTCAACATTCCCAATGAAAGCTGCCCTCGGCAAAACTCCTTTGAGCAATGCCAGGGCTCCACACAGAGTGGGAATTTCTCCTTCTCTAACATTACCTTTTTCTCACCTGCCAGGAAGCAAGTCCCATCAGATGGCATTTCAAAAAGGCTTTCTGCCTCACGAATAAAAGTCCTTCCCCTTGGCAGTTGGAATGCTTTTTCCTGTCATTCTCAGTTAAATTCCACAGGGAGGAGGGTGTTCAGCTTAAGCTATAAAATCAGCAGAGACCAAAGCCCTATACATAAAGCTCTTTCTTGAGCCAAGCACAAAGTCCCTCTCCACTGAGATCGTTGTCTTCTCAACCATCCTCCTTCAGTCTAGGAAATCTCACACATATTTTACCAGTTGGATACCAGCCTTTCATGCAAACTAAAGGAATTTACCTCTACTCACCCTAGGAAAGTAAACTGAGTGCTTCTCATCTTTAGGCTGAAGACGAAGTGTATTTCAGAGCTCTGCAACATTTCACCCACCCATCCTGCTTCCTCTGGTGGGGACTCCATGACAGAGACAGTACACCGTGAGTGAAATCCCGTTTGTCTCCTTGTGACAGGACAACAAAATTTACTGTTCCGGAAAGGTGCCTTTTTACATAGAGGAAACACTGTGTAGCCAACACAGGCTTGCACCTCCTACCTGAAGGCAGCTTTGAACTAAGGAGAGGAGACCATTGTAGTGCCGGCTTGCCGGGCGAATAGTAGCCTGTTCCATTGTGACTGAGGAGTTTCACATTCCGAATCAATACAGTGTGTGAAATTTCTAAAATCGAGAGTGCCTCTGAATCACCCATGACCTAAGGAGAGCAGCTCGCAGGATACACATTTCACAGAGTGTTTGCTTCTACCGGGTACATGAAGATAAATGCATTTTTCAAGTGGCTCTTCACATCTTGCTTGGACTGTCGATTTAACAGAGCTCTCCAGGTACTTGACCTCTACATGGTCATCCCCCAAAAGATAGAGTGCTGATCCTAGACTTTCTCTGCAATAGAGTGTATGCAAGCCGGAATTCTAGCATTATTCCAAAGTGCCCAAAATATTTCAATGGCTGAAATGATACAATGTGTGAAATTTCTGAAATCTCGTTTGCATCAGACTCCCACTTGGCCTTCGGAGTGCAGCTCGTAGGATACTCATTTCACACAGTCATCACTCTAGAGGATTCTACCTTTTATGCTGAGATGAGTGCTTCTTCTTATTTTCCAGGTTTTCCCTTTAACAGTGGTCCCCATGCACTTGCCTTACATTTGATCCTCCACCTAAGGCGATAGCTCTGCACCTAGACTTTCCCTGCAGTATCCAGTAAGCAAGTCCTAGCCTCCATGTACGAGAGACAGGTCTAACCAGGCAAGATTAAACTTGTCCTTGCAAATGCTTCCACCAAACGGTCAACGTTCACAATGAAAGCTACCCTCGGCAAAACTCCTCTGAGAATCCCCAGGATTCCACGAACAGTGCGAATTTCTCCTTTTGTAATATTATCTTTTTCTCAGCCATCTGGAAGAGAAGGCCCTTCATATAGCATTGAAGAAAGATTTTCTCCTTCTGAAAGGAAGGTACTTCTTTGTGGCAGTTTGAAGTTTTTTCCCTACCATTCTAAGTTAAATACCACCGGGAGGAGGGTGTTCAGGTTAGGCCCTAGAAGCAGCAGCGACCAAAGCCCTATGCCTACAGCTCTCCTAGCGTGATCCAAGCATGATAGTCCATCTCCACAGAGGTTGGTGTCTTCTCAACCATCCTTCTTTTGGCTTGAAAACTCACATATATTTTACCAGTAGGACACCAGCCTTTCAAACAAAGTAAAATGCATTTTTCTGTAGTTACCCTAGGAAAATAAGCTGAGTGCTTTTTGTCATTCGGCTGAAATGAAGAGTGTTGTAGAACTCTACAGCCATTCTCACACACTGCTCCCTCTGTGGATGACTCTTTGACAGAGACTCTCTGACAGAGACAGTACACAGTGCCTGTATTTCCCTTCTTCTCAATTTGAAAAGACAAAAAATATTTTCTGGTCGAAATACAGATCTTTTAAGGCAGTGGAAGCACTTTCTAGCTGACTCACCCTTGCTCCTCTTACAGATATAAACTAACGTGGGGAAACCGTCATTGTGTAGGTCTGCCAGAGGAATTGTAGCCTTATTCCAAAGTAAGCAAAGAGTTTCAAAAGGTGAATGAATACAATGTGTGAAGTTTCTGAGATCTAGCATGCATCAGACTTACCCATGGCCTTTGGAGAACAGCTCATAGGATACACATTTCACACAGCCTTCACTCTAGATGATTCTATCATGTACGCTGAGATGAGTGCATTTTTAAAGTGCCTCTTCATAATTTGCCAGGTTGTCCCTTTAACAGGGCTCCCCATGCACTTGACTTTCATTTCATCATCCACCTAAGGAGAGGTATCTGCACCTAGTCTTTCCCTGCAGTACCTAGTAAGCAAGCCCTTCTCTCCGTGTAAGAGAGACAGGTCTAACCAGGTAACACTAAGGATTCGGCCTTTCAAATACTTCCACTAAACTGTCAACGTTCGCAATGAAAGCTGCCATTGGTAAAACTCCCCTGGGCACTGCCTGGTCTCCACGCACACTGCGAATTTTTCCTTCTGTAACATTACCTTTTTCTCACCCACCTGGAACACAAGGCCCTTCACATAGCATTGCAGAAAGGCTTTCTGCTTCAGAAAGGAAACTACTTCTCTTTGGCTGGTTGTACGCTTTTCCCTCTCATTCTCAGTTAAACACCACAGGGAGGAGGGTGTTCATTTTAGGTCATAGAAGCAGCAGATATATAAGTCTTACACCCACAGCTCTTCTCTCATTATCCAAGTGTGAAAGTGCGTCTCCACAGAGGTCAATGTCTTCTCAACCATCCTCTTTGTGGCTAGGTATACTCACATATGTTTTACCAGTAGGACACCAGCCTTTCATACACACTTAAAGGCATTCGTCTCTAGACACACTAGGAAACCAAGCTGAGCCCTTCTCGTCATTCGGCTGAAGACGAAGAGTATTTCAGAGCTCTGCAAACATTCTCACACTCTGCTTCCTCTGGTGGGGACTCTTTGACAGAGACTGTACACTGTGAATGAAATTCCTTTTGTCTCAGTTGGAGATGACAAAAATATTTACTGGTTGGAATATGGGCCTTTTAATAGTGGAAACACTTCCTAGGCAATTCAGGCTTGCACTTCTTACTTGAAGGCAACTATAAACTAAGCTGAGGAAACCATTGTAGTGCAGGCTGTCAGACGAATAGTAACCTGTTTCCAGTGTGACTGAAGAGTTTCACGTGGTGAATCAATACAATGTATGAAATTTCTGATATCTAGCATGCATCTGAATACCCATGGCCTAAAGAGAGCAGCTCGCAGGATACAGATTTCACACAGTAATTGCATGTACCAGCTACCCTAAGATGAGTGCATTTTTCAAGTGACTCCTCTTATCTTGCTTGGCTATCCCTTTAACAGGGCTCCCCATGCACTTGATTTCCATTTGATCATCCACCTAAGGAAAGGTCTCTGCACCTAGACCTTCTCTGCTATATACAGTAAGTACGCCCTACTCTCCGTGGAGGAGAAACAGGTCTAACTCGGTAACACAAAGCCTCTTCCTACGAATTGTTTTCACAAACGGTTTCACTTGCCATTTCATACCGCCCTTGGCAACGCTCAGCTGAAGATCACCAGACCTCTAATTGCAGTGGGTATTCCATCCTTCCTAATATTACTCTTCACTGAAACGTCCGTGCCTGGCCTTGGTACACATGGATGTGAAGAAAGGCCTTGTACATAGGAAAGGAATTGTTTCTGCTAGGAGGGGTGAAAACTTGTGTCTTAACCATTCTTGGTCAAACACCTTATGGAGAAGCATTTCAACTGTAGCCCATATAAGTCTCGAAAAGACCAGTCCTTCCCCAATGCTTTCATCTCTCGGTCACTGGCCTAAGGTCAGTCTCCCAGTCTTTGGTATGTTCTCCCATTCCTCCTAGTAGCTTGCAAAAATCCGTATGTTTTACCCAGTAGGATGCAAGCCTTGCAACAGTCTTAAAGACATTGACTTCTAGTTACCCTAGGGAATTAACCTAAGTCTGTCTCTTCATTTAGCTGAAGATGCAAGAATATTGCCGAGCTCAGGAACAATTCACGAAGTCCTACTTCCTTTGGGGATGATTTTTTTGTTTTGTTTTGTTTTGTTTTTTTACAGAGAAAGTACATCATGCCTGAAATTCCTTTCCTCTCACTTTCAGAAGACACATAGGATTACTGCACAGAACACAAGCCTTTTCAGGCAGTGGAAGTGCTTTCTCTCCCAGTCACATTTGCATCTCTTAGCTGGATGCAGTTGTAAACTAACATGGGGGAAAAAAATCACACTGTAGGTACTTGTTTGAATTACAACTTCTGATTTTGAATTATGAGGAATCATGCTTCTCTTGCTGTATTCATGTATGTCTGCTTAACAGCCCAAAAGAATACATACTGCTATATTTGACTAAAGATGGCCAGTGTAGTTCATCATGTTTGTCTTTCTTCAAGATTCTGATATTCACCTTCTATAAGCTTCTTGCTGTTCTTCTCCCACAAATCGGCCCTGGTATTGATTGGTAAGTGCACTTGAATCTGGGCTCTTTCTCCTATCCTCTGACAACATAGGTATTCAATGTTTAATGCAAGTATAATCTTTATCAATTGACACCCAGAGGGATTTGCTTTTGTAGCATACTTCTCAAGATGTTAGACACGTGCTGTATGTTTTCAACCTGCCTGTGAGTTCAAGATCAATTTTCTCTAACTGCCAGTCAAAAGACATTAACAATTTGCCTGTTCTTGTGAAGGCAGGGAAATTTTGAAGAGTCACTTTTCATTTCCTTCTTGATCTGGAAGTGGAGCTTCTCACTCCCCTCCTTGCCTCTCAGATAGAACAGTGTTAGCCTCCATATTCATAGACCATTTCCTCTGCTTAAAATTCTTTCTTATCTTCTAAATCCATTAATCAACTTGAATTCACTTTCTCTGTGAAAACTCTTTAGAACCTCCAGGAAGAATTTTTCTCTCTTGAGAGCTTCTTACTTTGTATTCCTATAGAGAAATTCTCACAGTGTACAGTCATTATGTGTTTACTCAGCCTTCTAGCTCTCTCTAGTCTACAGGATCCCCAGGCAGGGACGTAGTCTTCTTTACCTTGGAACTCACCAAATCTGACCCAAAATGTTATGGGTATACTTACTTATTGAATGAATGAATGAAGGCAAAGTTTGGAAATGAAAAGAGTAGTAAACTCAAAAAAGGTTGCTAGGCAAATACTTCTGTGATCAAATACATATTAGAAAAGTGAAATATAGAGAAAATGTTACATAGGCTACTGAAATTTTGTCTGTTGGAGTGTTTTCATTTTCTTAGGTGAATATCCATGAGCTTTTATAGGAATGTTTCAAAAATTATTTTTCAGCTTTAAATGCTATTTGTTTATTCTTGATTTCATTCATTCATTCAACAGTTATTTATTGCAAACTATACATCAGAAAACATCATGTTATTAATTCAGGTTTATATAATGTCATTATTAACATATTATTATACTGAAGCTACCTGAAAATATTAATAAAGTGCATGATATTCTGCGGCTTAACATAATAGTGGAAAGACATTGTGCTTTAGGGCTTGTAAGAAATTAACTAGTTCAGGTTAACTGTCTTATTTACTACAGCTATGTATGATATAGCTTTTATATCCTGTATTAATTATTTTGAATGAAGTTAAAAATATAAATCTAGTGGGTTCTGTAAAAAAAGATAGACTCTTTCCTTAAAGGCTCTTTTTATTAATATCTTTTTGAATTTTATTTTCTTAAGCCATATCTAAGTGAAAACTATATTAGCCAAATGGATGAAAAGAATGAACAGAGCATTTTGAATGAATATAAATATTTCAACATAAGCAAATTAGTACTCCACATATAAGGAAAATGTGGACATTGTCCTTTCTTTGTAGACACAGGTACTATGATGGAATCATATTTGTTGATTAATAACTTATATGGGTCAGAAAGTTAACAGTAAGTGGTGAATGAAAAATCTTTGATGCAGACATCCAAAAATGTTTGAAAACATCAAAGTTAAGCAAATGTTGATCAAAATGAGTTTTTCAAACAAGGACAAGTTGAGCATAAACTGAACATGGTATTTAAAAAATTGCACTGCACATATTGTTAAAAGCATAGGTTGTTTTTTACACTAAATTTCGTATTTCTTGTTATGCACATTTGGTTTCTCAACACATTGATTTATTAAACTTATATCTCAATGTGATTTGTTTATGAATAATTGTTGAACAAGTGAAAATAAATTTCAGAGTCAGGGGAAAAATACCGGCAACAAGTTTAATTACTTGTCAATGAATAATAACTGCATTCAGACAATTTAGGATTGAGCTTCTTCTAAATTAAAAAAAAAAAGTAGAAATCCTTGCTATTTTAAAGTCTTTAAAGAAAAGTCTTTGTTTATTTGTTTAAGGATTACCTATGCTAATTAAGTGATGTTGATTTTGGTTACCTTATCAGCACACAGTCCTCTGCCTATTAGATCATTTTGTGGACTGGTTTGATTTTAGCCAGATTATCCACTGAGTACATATACAAAGCGGGGAACTTTACATTAAAGAAACACTCGGAATGGGTTTTCAGCTGTGTCGACAAGGGGTGACTTCTATCCAGGCCCTTTGTGGCTGAGTTGCACAAAGAGAGTATCTAACATTGACAGAATGCAATCCCAGGCACTCTTCCAAATATTCCATCTGCATGATTTCATTCAATACTGACAGCAACGCTCTTAAGTTGGCTATTAATATTATTATCTTTATTTATTTATTTTACAAAAGAGGAAACTGGGGTGTCCAGACGTTAACTTGCAGGACGTCACATGGACAGAGGGAGGTGCACCAGGATTCAAACGCGCAGTTGGACTCCTGAGCCTGCAAACGTCTCTATCTTGCTATTCTGACCCGTCTGTCAGTGCACTAGTCCGTTAGTGCACTACCTCGATTCACAGAACTTCATGTCTCTAACAACTGTGGCAAAACGATGGATGTGCTTTGTGCGGCTGAAGATCTTAACGCCACTGACAAGCGCCAGCTCTCAGCGCGCAGGTGGGAGCTGGACAGGTCCTGTCTCCTAGGTAATGACTGAAGCACAGGCGGCCGATAAAGCGCCCTTCTCCCCAGACCCAGAAGGCTGATGTCATTTCCTTCGTCTGGGCGGTTGCACCAGTGACACGGAGGGCTGTAGGGCGGTGTTAGGTACCCGAGAGACCTGCGGCGCCGTATGTCACTTCCTCCCGGAGACGCTGTTTCCTAGCAACTGCTTCCCACCTCCGTTCTTAGTACCGCCTCCTCGCTCACTGCAGAGTTGGTCTCTGAGAGCAGCCAGGCGCAGGCCCAGGAGACGGGCCAACAGCTGGTTCCTCCGGTCGCGGGGAGACATCCGCAGGAATGCAGTGAGTACAGAACGCGGGACTTGCGGGTTGTGGAGAATCGGGGCGGAGGCGGCGCTCGGCTGTGCACCGACCTGGCTGGTGGCGGGTGCTTGGTCGGCCACGCGGGGCAGAGCGGGCAGGGACAGGGCGCCACCTGGCCGGGTCGGAGCAGTCCCCCGCCCCGCGCTGCTGAGGGCGGCGGGGAGAGTGAGCAGCCTCCTCCTGGAGCACTGGAAACGTCCACAGGACCATTTAACAGAGATTTTAATGCAGTCCATCGCAGAAGCTTCTTTTTGTTTTATCTAATAGTATTTCAACACTTGTGAGAGGGAAGAGTGGCTGGAAAAATATCACTATTTACGATCTTTTTCTTTCCCAGCACTGTATGTAAACTTAAAAAAAAAAAAGGTTATGTTCTTAGTTATGTACACTAAGTCCCCTACCTATGAACCTTCAAGTTGCGAACTTTAAAAGATGCGAACCTGCATCCTCATGTCCAATCACGTACGTTAGTTCATGTGTCTGGTGTACACTGTCACGTGTGTGCGTCCTCTACAAGTGGTTGTGCTTTTGTGTACTTTACAGTACTTTATAGGGCACAGTAGTTCGGTATCTTTATTTCAAGCCCAGGATCCCCGGAAGCAAGAGGGTAGATAGAATTGAAGGCAGCCAGGAAGGAGAACATGTGCCATCAAAGTCAGGCGTGAGTGAAATTGCAGCTCGCCCTCCGTCTCCTATTGCTGACAATCCTTCAGCTCTACCGTCTCCCTCCTCCTCTCCCTCGTCCAGTCAGTAACTCTTCTTGCCTGTTCACTTGATGCCGGCCCCTGTATGCCAGCTGTTGTACTGTACTACTGTTGGGTACCTAGGCTAAATTTCTTGGACTTACGAACAAATTGGACTTACAAACACAATCTTAGAATGGAACTCACTGGTATGTGGGGGACTTCTGTACTTCAGAGGCCCCCAACCCCAGGCCGCAGACCCCTGTTAGGAATGAGGAACTGGACCGCACAGCAGTGGGTGAACGGCGGGCGAGTGAGCGAAGCTTCATCTGCCGACCCCTATCGCTCCCCATCGCTTGCATTACCGCCCGAACAATTCCCCCCCACCCACCATCTGTGGAAAAATTTTCTTCCACGAAACTGGTCCCTGGTGCCAAAAAGGTTGGGGAACGTTGCTGTACTTTATGCTGACAATCGTCTTCTTTGTAGCCTTTTAAATAAGTATGGCTGTTTTGTAGGCTATATTATACTTTTTGAATGGAAGAGAGGTGAAAAAGTTTCTATTTCAATTGGCAACAACCTATTGCACTCATTATTTAAATGAGTGCAATAATTGTAAAACTTATTTAGGATAATAAAATAGTTGTAGAAATATTTTTGGATAACTTCAGTTTGAAGTTTATTTTTCTGAAAACAAGTTTGTTGGTAGAATTTGCTTTTTCTTTACAAGAACTCTGTTTATTACTCTGCTACTTAAAAGTGAAGATATAACTCAATGTTCATATGATGCTTTTCTGGTTTTAGTTTGGCTTTGGGGTCAGGGAGGGAGTACTAAGTGTAGTAATGGAAATTCTCAAGCATGAAAAAAAGTCTGATTTGTTTTTTATATATTTCAGCCACCATCAGAGGTTGAATTATCCCTATCATTTGTTAGCCATTTTATAAAATTAGAGAATTAAAATAAACACTATGTCTGATGAAGTTTTTAGCACAACTTTGGCATATACAAAGAGTCCAAAAGTCACCAAAAGAACTACTTTCCAGGTAAAGTATTTTTATTTTGAATGATTTTACCAGGTAAACACTGTATTAGGAATATTGGACTTGAAAGTGCTTCCATTCAATACAACAGTCCTATGTAAAGCTGGAGTAAATCTATGTTTCTTTTGAAATTTTGTAGATGATTGTATTTGGGCTCCAGTATTACCAACTCTTCTGTGTGGCTTTAAGACTACCAGACTAAACTCAATACTAGGTTCTTACTATATTAAAAAGTTAAATTAGCTTTTATAAGTTGAATAGCAGCTTCTAATTGCCATTTTCATATAAAAATTGTTTTTTCCCCCCCTGGTGTAACATTATAACATTTAGGCTTTCTCTGTCCAGTCACTACAATTTTGAACTCAGCCTCTAAATTTGCAGTATTGATTACATCTGTTAACAGCAATATGCTGAAAAAAAAAGATCATAAAGAATACCAGTTTCTTCCATAATGCCAAATTATAATGAACCCTGTCTAAATTGAGTCCTTCAATTAATTTGCTTGGTGTTGTCTGTCTTCTTTAATTTAACCCAAAGCTCCATGAGGAAAGGAATTGTCTGTGATGTTCTGCATTGAGTCTTAGGGGTTGGGTGCATGGCATAAGGTAGGCTTTCAGTGAATATCTGTTAAATGAATGAAACTTAAGTTTTAAGGCAGTTATTAATCAAGCATTATTTGTTTAAAGAATGAATTCAATATATGAGACCTCCACATTTGGGTAGAAATTGATTTTAATTATTTCATTTCAGGATGAACTAATAAAAGCAATTACAGCTCGCTCAGCCAGACAAAGAAGTTCTGAATACTCAGATGACTTTGACAGTGATGAGATTGGTATGTGTGAACATGGGAAAGTAAACCACTTCTTTTCTTTTTGCTTCTTTAGTTAGGTTTAGCCTAACTCTGCAAAAAAATCACTATGTTGAAATAATACTTATGAACTCACAGGTTTTAGATCTCCAACTTTTCTTTTTTCTTTTTTTTTTTTTTTTTTTTTGCGGTACGTGGGCATTTCACTGTTGTGGCCTCTCTTGTTGTGGAGCACAGGCTCTGGATGCGCGCGCTCAGTGATCATAGCTCACGGACCCAGCTGCTCTGCAGCTGGTGGGATCTTCCCAGACCGGGGCACGAACCCGTGTCCTCTGCATCAGCAGGCGAACTCTCAAACACTGTGGCAGGAGGGAAGCCCTCCAACTTTTTAATGAGTAATTTAATTTTAAAGAAGTTGTATGATTGTCCTTGGTTTTCTTCTGAATGTGTGTATGAAAATAAAATTTAACTGACAGCAGATTTGCTTGTTAGTGGTAAACCACATTGGAGATAACAAGTTCATCTTTAAGGTCAACCCTATAAGGTAATAACTAGGGCCCATAGAACTAAACTTTGTGCACGTTAGGATCACTTTTATAATGCTTTTTTATAAATCAAGGGTTTTTTGGCTGTGAAAGGGAATCAGTTTAAAAAACCCAGTATATCAGTACTGTATGGTTAATTTGGTTTCTTTTGATTATGTAAAATATTAATATTTTACATTTCAGGATAAACATACAAAATTCTAAACTTGAAATTCAGTGTTTTATACTTTCAGTGAATAACTCTCAATGTTCTCTGTAAAAGTAATCAGAACAATAGTTAAATCATTGCTTTATAGTTCAGTTAGCATTCTTTATTATTCTTCTCATAGTAAAATCTAATACTGTGGTATGGATGGAATTGCAGTTCCAAAATTTTTATGAAAAACCATTATTAGCAAATTCTTCCATTTACAAATATTATTGATTTTATGAAGTTTTTGAAAAAAATAGAAAAGATTTAGAGTCCAAAATCTAATTTAAATGTCCATGGCTGATTATTACTTTGAAGAACTTTTGAAGGACTTTTCTCAGGGCAAGCACAGTGCTTGGCTTGACAAACTATTCATACTCAATAAGTAAGTTTTGAATAAATTAATGAAACTGAAATTTTTATTTTACAAATGCCAGTAAAACCTGCCAAAGTTAGCTGTTTTGTAGGGCTGCAAATCTATTCACAGTTGTAAATTCATTTCCAGTCTTTAAGGTAATCTTTTTGATTGATGTAATCTTCAAAACTTTAAAATATACTATTGAAAATATTTTTTCTCTTCTATTTTTCAGTTTCCTTAGGTGAATTTTCTGACACCTCAGTAGATGAAAATTCAGTTAAGAAAAGGATTAATGATTTTCATATATCAGATGATGAAGAAAAGAATTCTCCAAAACTGTCTTTTTTGAAAACCAAGAAATCAATGAATGATGTGAGGAAAGATGAGCCAGTCGTCTCTATCAAAAACGATGAGATGGCACCTGATGGTGGTAAAGGCATGATTGTAAATCCCTTATCTGAATCTCAAAATAAACAACAAGAAACTGAAAAAGAGAAAATTAAAATGGCAACAAAACCTAAAATTCTTCCAATCAAAAGCGCATCTTCAGGTAATTTGTTAGGTTACTGTAATTACATTTCTTGAAAATTTATTTTAAGATAATCAGTCACAAAATACTTTTATATGGTAGCTAAGAGATTCTTTTAAATTTTTATTTATTTATTTATTATTTATATTTGGCTGCGTTGGGTCTTCGTTGCCGCTCACTGGCTTTATCTAGTTGTGGAGAGCGGGGGTTACTCTTCATTGCAGTGCACGGGCTTCTCATTGTGGTGGCTTCTCTTGTTGTGGAGCATGCGGGCTTTAGTAGTTGTGCTGCATGGGTTCAGTAGCTGTGGCTCACGGGTTCTAGAGCACAGGCTCAGTAGTTGTGGTGCATGTGATTAGTTGCTCCGTGGCATGTGGGATCTTCCCAGACCAGGGAACGAACCTGTGTCCCCCACAGTGGCAGGTGGATTCTTAACCACTGCTTATGGTGGCTAGTAGATATTTAAGAAAAAAAATCAGACTTAACTTTTCAATTTTACAGATATAAATAAAAATAATAGAACCATAGAGAAAAACCATAATTCTGATGTCCAGGTGTACATTCAGTATTGTATCTCTGCTACTGCCTGATAGCTGGCCAAAGTACCTTCAGTCATCCACAGCTGTGGCTCCAAAGCTCCTGGGTTCAGCCTTGCTTAGGCCTGTGAGCTCCAATTTTGTTTTTAGCAGTGGAACTACAATGGAATCCTTTCTAATCCATCTCACACTCCACACAGCAGGGTTATAGCAGCATTGGAGCTAGTCCTTAAAACAATCATTTCCATACAGCCATTTGCCAGAATATTTTTGCATTTGTATATTTGAAGGGGGTAGTGGGGGGAGGTGTTGTTGCTGTCATTGTTTAAGTCTCCAGACTTTCCTTAAGAAAAGAGAATCTCCATTTGGTTTCTCTGTTCCCCAGGAAAATCCACTAAAACTCAATTTTCTGTGAGGATGTTCCTGGTGTGATTACAGTAGTTTCTCCACAGTTCTACTGAGCTCTGTGCATAGTGCAGCAGAGATGGAGTGAAGCAGGCACCAACTGCTGTGACATCCCCTGGGCTGTCATGCAGAAACAAGGGCATAGAAGTTTAAGGATTTGGAGTCTTCCAGTCTTTTTCTGTTCTATAGAAAAAAAAAATAGTAGTTGATGCTAACCTTCACAAAAACCTCTTTCCTCCATATCGTCATTAAATATGGTGCTGGTAAGTATTTCATACTTTATGTAACAGCACTGGTAACCTTAGGCAGAGCTATAGTTCAGACACTCCTTTTTCCACCCCCAAAATTCCATCCACTTTCAAATGAGGAGAAGATATGAGCAAGTAGGGATACTAGGGGAAAAGCTACTGCAAGTTAATTATGTGTGACCTCAGCCGTAGGGTAAGCCTCACTGTCTTCATGGGGGGGTATGGGGAGGAAACCTGCTCTCCTTTCCTACAGAATTGTTTTAAGAATCTACTGAAGTATGTCTCAAACTATAAACTTCTACAAAAGTGTAAGCACAAGGCCTAATGAAACAGAATTAACTTGCTAAAATGTACCTTCCCAGTGTACTGAGTAAAATCAAAAATGGGGAGAAGGGAAATGTAATCAAACAGTGAATAATCTATTACATCACCATTTCCCAAAGTATGTTCCACAGTTTGTTCATTGGTGTTGAGGGGAAAACATAGAGTTATAGGAATTTTAAACCAATTTCTTTATGAACTTCTTGGAAGTGTTACTAAAGACATATGCACGGTGAATCTTCAAGAAAGAGTATGCAGTGTTTCCTAGTCTTAGTTGAGTTTAAAAACCTATTTTTATGGATTACGTTTATTCTATTTGTCCTGATTCTAAAAAGCTTTTCATTAGGTTAATAAGAAAATGTGAGCATATTATAGAAGCTAAAAATTAGTCTGATATAGATAGAAGTATATAATTAGAACTTTATGGTAGATAATCAGCAATAATCCACCCATTTAATACCTTTTTTAAAACCTGTGAGAAATTAAAATGAATGGAGATATACTGTATTTTGACCACAAGATAGCTCAGGATTCTAAATGTGCAATACTGTATTTTTAAACAATCATTAACCATTTGCAATTCAGTATATGTACGATAAAAAAAAATTACCAAAACAAGTAATCATTTACATTTGATTGTAAAAGAAAACATTTTGATAATGTATAGATGTATTTTTTTTTTCTGAAAACTTGATGATGCTTCTGGAAGTGGAATTTTGGTATAAAATATATTAAAATCATTATTCCTAGGTTATTCAAGTTGAAGAAAAAAGTTGAGGTTGCTGGTTAGTGCCTGGCATGTAGAATTCATTAAATATTTGAATGTATAAATGAATAAATGAATAATTCATTCATTAAAGAAGGAAAGTGGTTAATGAACTTGGCTTTATCCTCTAAATTTTTAGACTTTTTTTTTCTTACAGAGTTTAGAACTTAATATTTTTAATGTGATGAGATATTGCTGAGTATCACTTAATCCTTTATAAAAATATTAGAACCTGAAATTTTCCTTTGTTCCTGCTTGTCTTCTGTAACTAGTACAATAATCAAACTCTTTCACTTTTATCAGGTAATGGTCACATTGGTAGTGATTGTAGAAAGTAATTTTTACAGGTTATGCTGTTTTTATTTTAACTTTAAAGCAGGAGAACCTTGATTCCATTAGCATTGGAGTCTGGGTGCTCCTGCTTTAATCCCACAAACTAGAGTTTATGACTATGGGCACATGGCCTCTTTGTTCCTCATTTTATTTATCTGTAAAATGGAGACAATAGTTGAACCACCACTAGGGGTTTGAGGCAATTAAATTGAGTTCATGTATTTGAAGTGCTTAGAGCAATCTTGGCATAAATTAAGTACTCTATAAATGCTTTTACTATTCATTTTATTATTCAGCATTTGTTCATAAGCAGATCATTTTATTTATCCCACATATTTATTGTGGGTACGATATGTTTCACTGTTACAAGCACTGTGATAGTAGCTATCACTGCGGCATTACAAAGACCTAGTACCAACCCTCCAATACTGTCTTAGTCCGTTCGGTCTGCTGTAACTGAATACCACAGACTGGGTAGATTATAACCAACAGAAACCTGTTTCTTACAGTTCTGGAGGCTGGAAGTCTGAAATCACAGGGCTCACATGGTTGGATAGGGCCCTCTTCCGGGTTTCAGGCTTCTCATTGTATCTTTTTGTGGTGGAAAGGGCAAAGGAGCTTTGTAGAGCATTGTTTTAAGGGAATTAATCCCATTCATGAAGATTCTACCCTCATGACTTAATCACCTCCCAAAGGCCTCACTTCCTAACACGTCACTTTTGGGGTTAAGATTTCAACATAAGAATTGGGTGGGGACACAAACATTCAGACCATAGCAAAGACTTTACAATTTGGTGGGAAGGTGTATAAAAGGTATAGTAAGAACACAGGAAAGTGGGCATTTAAATTTACCTGAGGGCATTAGGGAAGGCTTCCTAGAGGAGCTGGTGTTAATAGATATAACTGACAAATAATAGTACCTGTAGTCAGGACTGTCAGATACAAATGACCCAATTCAAACATCAGTGGAAAGAGTTTATATCTATGTTGAGCATGGATGTCAGAAGTCCTTGCTTTAGGTGTGATTAAGTGTAGAGAATCGGTATTTCTATATCATCAGGATTCTCTCTTTTTACTTTTGTCCTCCCTCCCTGACCCTCTCATTCTCTCCTCCTGCACTGTCACTGCCCCATTTACTCCATCCCCTGGTCCATTTTTCTGTCATTTGGTTTCTTTGTCTCAGACAGCCCTTCACTTGGCAGCAGAGAATGCCACTAGCGGTCTCTAGATCACATCCTTCTAGGTCCATGGCCTTAAAGGCACATCCACCAACTCCAAGTAGAAAAATCCTTACCTCCTGACTGCCTGCTGTGGTCAGGGGAAATGGAGTTTCTGTGATAAGCTGCACAGGAAGGAGGGGGCTGCATCACGTGCC
The DNA here is from genome assembly GCF_964341445.2 of Mesoplodon mirus. Lineage (NCBI taxonomy): Eukaryota > Metazoa > Chordata > Mammalia > Artiodactyla > Ziphiidae > Mesoplodon > Mesoplodon mirus. The sequence continues at coordinate 268,146 of NC_138977.1, forward strand.
CATCATTCTCACTGAGGTATGGAGGAGATATTTATTAACCCACCAGAATCACATGGATAGAAAGGAGGAGAGGATACCCAAAAAGAAAACAGGAGTGTTGGACAAACCAGAACAGGAAATGTCTATATAATCATTGATATTCATTGAGCACTTCCCATGTGTCAGACACTGTGTTGTGTGCTTTGTATGTATTATCTTACTCAAGTCCCATGAGCACTTTAGGAAATCTCAGCTAATTCTACCTATAGGAAAACTGGAGTGTGTGACAGTTATCTGATTCGTGTAAGTTTACAATGCTAATAAGTGTCAGAGCAGGATTCAAATATGAAATATCAGAAATAGGCAACCCATACAGAGAGTGGGTAGAATGGTGGTTATGAGGGGCTGGAGGGAGAGAGAAATGGGAGTTGCTAGTCAACAGATGTAAAGTTTCAGTTATGCAAGATGAATAAATTCTAGAGCTCTGCTTTATGGCATTGTGTCTTTAGCTAAAAACACTGTAATGTGCACTTGAAAATTTGTTAAGAGGGTGGACCTCCTATTAAGTGTTCTTACAATAAAAAATGACTCAAAACCAGGCATTACACAATATTCTGCTAAAACTGAGGTTCCAAAGACAGGCAAACATTTGTCAGGAGGAGAAAGAGGAAGTGGACATCCTAGGCAGAGGGAGAGCTTGGCTGGCAAGCTCTGGTGGCAGGAGGGATGTGGCACAGCTGCAGAAGGACAGTGAGCCCAGCATTTCAGGACAGATTACTAAGAGGGTGTGTCAGTGATAAGGCAGCACAGGTAGCCAGGGACAAAACCATGAAACATTTTATATTGTTCAGAGGCAATGAGCTTTTTATTCTGTAAGACTGGCTGATGGGGAGCCACTGAAAAATTTTGTGGAGAGGAGTGGTGACCTGATTTGTGTTTTATAAATATCACTGAGGCAGTAATCTATGCAAGAGTAGATGAGGAACTGAGAGTGGGGATGTAGAAAGTGGGATAAATGAGAGAGAAATTTAGCAAGTAGAATGGATAGGGTATCGTGATTCTTTGGATTTTGTGGGAGGAATCTAGGATGACTCTTGGATCTTGGATTGGACATTTGACCAGAGTTTAGGACACACATAAAATTGGCAATGAAACATTTATAGCAGTTCCAATTACGTATGTTTGTAGAATCTTCTAGCAGGATTTATAACTCCACTTATAGATAAAAAGGATAAAGGTATTCATTAGTTCAGTTTTGAAGTTTCATCAGAAAAATACATTGGTAGAACAATGGAGAGATGGATATGTATAACAGGTAAACTTTAGGGAAAAGTTCATGTAAAATGTTTCTTATCATGTTTTCAGGGCTGGAAGTATACCAGCATTAGACTGTTGTTTTAAACTTAGAAGTAATGAAATAGTAACTGAGATATTTTAATAACTGCTGGAGAGGTTTTATGGACTCAGAGAACAGCAGCTCACAAGTTACCCAGTTGTCTGTTCCTCCTTCCAGGGACATTTAGCTCTTCTATTCCCTGTACTGACATCATCTTTATACTTGTAACAGCGCTTACCTTTGTCTTATAATTTTATTTGTTTAGAATCGTCTCCTTTCCCAACCTCTAAATTCCTTGGACAGGGCCATTGCCAGTGTCTTGATTCTGAGGTCCATTAATGTGAGTGATGTGTATGGGGCCTGACAGCAGATACTCAATAAAGGTTTGATGGATGAACTGCCTCATTTTATAAAGGCTGAAACTCAGGCAGTTTGGTTTTGTTCGTTAAAAAAAAAAAATCTTTTTTTAATACCATGAGAGTTGATGAGTTAACTACTCACAAAAGAGAAGTATATTAGTTACTTCCAGGATGACAGCCATTAAAAAAATTTATTTGGTTATGAACTATCGCCTCCTTGTACTTTCTGGAGTTCTGTGTAGAGAAGGGTGTGGGCTTCTTCTAGACTCTCCAGGATAGAAAGCCAAGGTGCTTGGGCACAGGAGGGAAGTGTGGTGGCACCTGCGGTATAGGAGAAGCCACGGTCATCTAAAAAATGTATTTTTTTAGTGTATTAAATTGTATTTAATGTATTAAAATACTGTATTTTTCTGCAGAAAATAACAACAGCCTTGAAGCAGACAACCACTTTAAGCCTTCACCTCGGCCAAGGAGCATGTTGAGAAAGCACAGCCACAGGGAGGAGAAAGACAGGCTAGGAGAAGACAAAGACACTGCCCTCCATGGAGAGTTAGAGGCACATTCTGCGCCATCGTGCCCCCCAAGGATGAATGGCAGACAAACAGAAGCTGAGGAAAATGTATTCTCTGAAAACCTTGACCCTGAGGTTTGCACTACTGCTAAACTGTGTTTCTAATTCAGGTTTTTGCATCTGATTATGAGAGAAAGAATATTTGTGTGTGCGCATGCATGTGTGTGTGTTTTACACGTTTTCTTCAGCAATTGATAAGGAAATACTTTTGTTTTTAAAAATATATTATATTTTATTGGATCTAAAACTCAATTGTAAGATATAGCAAAAATACAGCATTATTTTATGTACTGCTAAGAAGGAAGAAAACTGCTAAACTGTAACATACGATGCATCCAATTTCAGACAAAGTAAAATGTGAAAAAAACTGTTGCCTTTTTGAATCTATGCAACTCTTTAATTGCAAGAGTTTTTATTTACATATCTTTGAATTATATAATTTATGGCCAGCATCATTTTATTCATTTGGTTTTAATCACTCAACAAATGTATACTGAGTGTTCACGGAACAGTCCTATATTTTTTGGGATATACCAGAAAGGATGTAGATATGATCCTTCAGGACTTCATCAGGAGTTTACTGTGTATTGTTATTAGGGAAGAACACTTGGCCGCCTGTCTTTACATTTCACTATAGTTAGAGAATTTCCACCTCACATTTCAGAAGGGATAAGTATGGGAAGAACATTCCTCCTCCACAATCTGCTTGAGCAGATCAGAGAAAAGGAACTAAACAGTACTGGCTAAGCTTCTTTCTTCTTCTCCTGACTCCTCTGTGCTACTGATGTGAGAAAAGATCTGCTCCCTGGGAGGTGGTACAAAAGCAGACAGAGGAAGTCCTTTGTATCACAACTAAACAGATTAAACTCTCCAATTCAGGTCAGAAGTATGAGCACAGTAGGCTCTGATTCCACTCATCCTGTAGGTTAGCTTTACCAGAAAAGCTGGCAATTTGATATAAATTTGCCTGACTTCAATGTGCTATGTCTTAATTTGTTCTGAAAATCAGGTGAAGAGGGGGTGTTATCAAAATCAAACAATTATTTTATGTTTAATAAATTCATCTGGCCAAGTGGACACTGTGTTAGTTCACTGTAGCTGCTGTAACAAATTGCCACAAACTAGATGACTTAAAATAACAGAAGTTCTCTCAGTTCTGGAGGTCAGAAGTCCAATATCAGGGTGTGGACAGGGCCATATTCCCTCTGAAGGCTCTAGGGAAGAACACTTCTTTGCTTCTTCCAGCTTCTGGTGGTTGTCAGAAATCTTTGGTAGTCCTTGGCTTGTAGCTGCACCACTCCAGTCCTTGCCTCCATCAACCCATGGTCTTCTTCCCTGGGTCTCTGTGTCTCCCCTCATTTTTCTCTAAAAAAAGACACCAGTCATTTGATTTAGGGTCCTCCCTACTCCAGGAGGTTCTCATCTTAACTAATTCCATCTGCAAACACCTTATTTTCAAATAAGATCACGTTCGGAGATTTGGGATAGACATGAATTTTGAGGGAACACTATTCAAACTGATAGTGATACCTAACTTTAATTGCTCTTTGTGATGTATTCTATATCCCTTGATTAAAGAAAAAAGTATTCCTAAAGTTTTTAAAGTAACATTATGTTATGACAGAAAATTTAATTGAAAAATATCTACCCGTAATCCCACCACCTAATAACAACTATATTCATTATTCTTACTCCCCTTTTGGGCTGTTTTCCTATACTTGTTTTTATATTTGTCATCTTAACATTCACAATGTTTTGTATCATGCTTTTTTGTTTAATCTCTTAACATTAGGTCATGAAGTGTTTGCATGTTGCTGGGTGATCTTGAGACTATGTTCACCTTAATGACTATAACATAGCCCATATTGTAGAGATATTATCTTTGTTGGGTATATTAGATACTTCTGTTTTTAATAGTCTAAATTTTCCTTATTCCTCATTATAAAATTTTCCTGACCATGCTCTGAATCTTCTTTAAACCCACATTTTCAGGGATTTCCCATTTATTTTGTGTCCAACCCTTCTCTTTCCTATGTCTATAATCTTTGGCTCTGGAAGAGTCTATTTTCATCCACATTCAACTATGCTGAAGCCTCTCTAACTTTGTATAAGCTTTCACATGACACTGTACCTCTCTCCCTATTGCCTTACCTTCCTGCAAATGTCACAGCTGGGTATCAAAAGGGTGACATTTTCTTTCTCTCTACAACCTCACTTCCCACCTTTCCTTTGTGTGTGCATGTGTGTGTGTGTGTGTGTGTGTGTATGATGATATATATCTATGTTTATATGTTAAATTAACTCATTATTCCTGGGATAAAATCTAGTCAATCATGGTAGACCATTTTTGTGTGGGATTTGATTTTTTAATATTTTGTTAAGATTTCTACATCAATATTTATGGAAGTTGTCTATAATTTTTTCCTTATAATGTTGTTATCAGGTGTGAGTATCATATGAATTGGGGAGTGTCTCTTCCTCCTTTATTTTCGAAAAGTTTGTTTGGTATGAAACCAAAAGTTTAGTGTCATTTTCCCCTTAATTGAGATAATTCACCAGCGAAATTATCTGGGCCTAGAATTTTCTTTGTGGAGAGGTCTTTGACACTAAGTTTGATTTTTTTTTTTTTTTGGCAAATATTTGGTATCCAGATTTTCTCATCAGTTTGGTAATTTATATCTACTTAGAAATTTGTCCACTTTATCTGAGATGTTGAATTTATAAAGTTTTTTGTGATACTCCCATATCCTTTTGATGACAGTAAAATTATCATGACATTCCATCTTTCATTTCTAATATGTAGTTTGTGTTTTCTGTCTTTCTTGTTAAATTTCGATAGGCATTGCTCAGTTTTGTTAAAACTTTCCTAAGAACCAGTGTTGGCTTTGTTAGCTTTCTCTGTTGTTTGTTTCCAATTTCATTGATTTTCACTCTTTATTATTTCTTTCTTTTATTTTCTTTGGATTTAATTTGCTTACCTTTAAGTTAGAAAATGTGTCCATTCATTTTAAGCTTTTCATCCTTTCTGTCAAAACCTTTGAAAACTATAAATTTTCCTCTAATGCACTGATTAGCAGCACTCAATTTTTTTGATGCCATTTATTTTCATTATCATTCCTTTAAATATATTTTCTAATTTCCTTGTGATCTCTTTTTTGACCAAATGGTTATTTTATGGTGAATGATTTTATTTCCACATATTTAGATCTTCTCTAGATATATTCTTGCATAAATTTATAATTTAATTTTATTATGATCAAAGAATATATCTTATATGAATTCACATTTTTAAAAATTGTTGAGATTTTTTTTTTATGGCCCAGACTAAGTGTGTCTTGTGAAAGTTTCATTTGTATTAACAAAGAATGTGTGTTCTTCAGGTGTTAGATATAACGTTTTGTAATTTCAGTTTGGTCAAGATGGTTGGTAGTGTCATTCAGATCTTCTCCATTCTTACCGAATTTTTGTCTAGTTGATTTACCATGTACTAAATAGAGTGTGTTAAAATCTCCAGTTATGTTTGTGAATTTCTCTGTACTTCCTTTTTGTTCTGTCAGCATTCTATGACTGTAATTAGACACATACACATTCATCATTATTAGTTCTTGACCCTATTTAGCATTATGAAATTTTTGTATCTCTGGTAATGCTTCATATCTTGCAGTTTGTTTTGCCTGACATTTCAACATTTCAGTATTTGCATGGTATCACTTTTTCCATCATTTTCTTTCAAACAATTTTTTCCTTTTTCTTTAAATGACTCTTGTAATAGCAGTTTGGTACTACTTTTTTATCAAGTCTGACAATCTGCTTTTTAATTGCGAGCTACTTATGAATTCATTATTCCATTTATGAGTGTTTAGTCCATATACTTTTTAAAAATAAATTTATTTATTTTATTTATTTTATTTTTGGCTGCATTGGGTCTTCGTTGCTGTGCATGGGCTTGCTCTAGTTATGACAAGTGGGGGGCTACCCTCTGTTGTGGTGTGCGGGCTTCTCATTGTGGTGGCTTCTCTTGTTGTGGAGCATGGGCTCTACGTACATAGGCTTCAGTAGTTGTGGCCCTCAGGCTCAGCAGTTGTGGCTCACGGGCTCTAGAGTGCAGGCTCAGTAGTTGTGGCTCATGGGCTTAGTTGCTCCACAGCATGTGGGATCTTCCCAGACCAGGGCTTGGACCCGTGTCCCCTGCATTGGCAGGTGGATTCTTAACCAATGAGCCACCAGGTAAATCCAGTCCATATACATTTAATATAAGTACACTTAGGGCCAATTTGTTGCTGTTTGTTTTCTATTTATTTTATCTATTTTTTAAAAATTGAAGTTGTTGTTCCTCTATAACTTCTTTCTTGACTTTTTATTCAGAGTTAATCACATAGGTTTTAGTTTTCCATTAGTTTTCTCTGTTGCCTTTTGACTATACCTATTCACGTTATATTTTTAGTAGTTGTCTTATGGATTACCAGATGCATCTATAAATGATCAGAATAGAGTTGACACTGTATTGTTTCACATTTAAAATAGAAACCTTGTAACAGTATAGTTCCATATACTCCCTCATCCATCATGCTGTTGATATCATGTATATTACACCTACATATGATATAATTTCCAAAACACAGAGTTATAACTTTTCTTTAAAGAGCCTTTTAAACTTTTTGTCTTAGACTTTTAAAGAACTAAAAGAAGAAAAGAATAAACATTTATAGTTTTCTTAGATATATATACCATTTCTACGGATCTTCATTTCTTCCTATAGATCCAGATTACCTTCTAGTGTTATTTCCCTTCAATCTTAAGAACTTATTTTTGCATTTCTTGGTTTACCAATGATGGATTCTCTCAGTCTTTGCTTATCTAAAACATATTCACTTTATCTTCATTTTTGAAGGATGGCTTAGTTGAATATACACTTCTTGGCTGACAGTTTTCTTCTCCTATCCTCAGCTCTTTATAGGTTTCCATTGTTCCTGGCCTCTATTATTTCTGTTAGGAAATCAGCAAAAATTTATTTCGTTATCCTCATTATACAATGTTTTGTTTTTTCTAGTGGCTTTCAGAATTATTTTCAAGATTTAATCTTTTTTCTTTGAATTACAGCAATTTGACTATGAGGTACCTAGATGTGGTTTTCTTTATATTTATCCTGCTTGGGTTTTGTTGAGATTTCAGGATTTGTAAACTGATCATTTCCATGCAGATGGGAAGTTAAAATTATTTTTTCTGTCTTATTTTCCTTCCTCTTGTTTGTAATTGCATGTACACTGAAATTTTTGATATGTCTCACTGATCTCTAAATTTCTTTCATGCTTATTTAATCTTTTTTCCCTTTGTTTTTTTTTAGATTGAATAAGTTGTATTGTTCTGTATTCAAGTTCACTGCCTTTTTCTACCATTCCTGATCTGCTGTTCAGTCTATCAGTGATTTTTCTTTTAAATTTCAGTAGTGTTCAACTCTAGAATTTCCATTGGTATTTTTTGTATTTTCTGTATCTAATAATAAGATATCCCATCTCTTCAGCCACTATGTATATATTTCCTCCTAAGTGATTGAACATATTTATAATCCCTACTTTAAAGTTCTTGTTTGCTAATTGCAACATCTGGGTCATCTCTGGCTTGGTTACTATAGAGTGTTTTTGTTGTTTTTGTTTTCATGAGTATGTGTCACCATTTTTTTAAAACTTTACTTATTAACTTTTTGATTGACTACTGAACATTATGAATTATATGTTGTAGAGATTCTGGATTCTGTTATGTTCCTCTGAACATGTGTTCTAGCACACAGATATTATGGCTAGACAAATTCCCAGCTCTGTCTCCCTTGCCATGGACATTGACTGAAATCTCTGCTTAGTTTTTGCACTTTCTAGCTACTGTGATTTTACAGGATCCTCTGAGGTCTTTCCCATGCCATGCATAGATGAACCAAGTGTCTGAGATGGATTTATATGCAGATATTTGGGTTCATGCCTTCTGCAGCTCTTCTCCAAATTTATTGGCTGGCCTTCTAATCCTAAACTCTATCTTCTGACCCCTCAAGCCAGTCTAGTAATGCTGCAGCCTTCTACTAAGCTGCACAGTTGGGGGAATTTCCTCAGGAAAAAGGCGACTAACTTGCAAATCTCCTTGGCTAAATCTTCCCTTCTCAGGGTAGACTCCAGTGTTTGAGCCCTTCTGCCATCTGCCCAGATGGTTTCTCTCTATTGCTTTTGACATATAATTTTCTTTGTAAATATTATGGGAAAGAAAATTAAAATTTATTATCTATGCAACAAAATCAAACTTCTTACATTATAATATCATCACCTTTAGACTAGAGTATTATTTTATAAAGAGATGTTTAATTTATGCACACAAATATAATTACTTCATTTCAAATATAATAATTATTTTAATTCAGATATAGGAATTTTGAGGAAAACTAAAGTGTATGAAATCTATGTAGTTTTTTTTTTTTTTTTTGCGTTATGCGGGCCTCTCACTGTTGTGGCCTCTCCCCTTGCGGAGCACAGGCTCCGGATGCACAGGCTCAGTGGCCATGGCTCACGGGCCCAGCTGCTCTGCGGCATGTGGGATCTTCCCGGACCGGGGCACGAACCCGTGTCCCCTGCATTGGTAGGCGGACTCTCAACCACTGTGCCAGCAGGGAAGCCCCTATGTAGTTTTTTATCTAAAATATTTGGAAGTAACTGTCTACTTGGTTTTATAAATTGCTTTCATTTGGTCAACAAGTAATATTTGTTTGAAACTAGGTTTTTACCTACTATTTCCTTTATACTTTCTAATAAAGTATATACTTAGAGAAGGAGATGTCAAATATTTACCTTAAGTATTTCTGAGATTTGATTTTAGAGCAGGAGTTTTGAAAATATAGAGGTTTCAGTCAAAGAACTGGAATAGCTCTTAGTGACCTCTTTTATTATTATTATTTTTATTATTATATATATATTTTGCGGTATGTGGGCTTCTCACTGTTGTTGCCTTTCTCATTGTGGAGCAAAGGCTCTGGACGCACAGGCTTAGTGACCATGGCTCATGGGCCCAGCCGCTCCGTGGCATGTGGGATCCTCCCAGACTGGGGTGTGAACCTGTGTCCCCTGCATTGGCCGGCAGACTCTCAACCACTGCGCCACCAGGGAAGCCCTGACCTCTTTTAATGATCAAGATATAAAGGCTTGAAAGTTAAGCATATTATAACCTCCTTTGACTTACTTTTGGTGTTTAGCAGAAAACTAATAATGCAGATTTCAGAGTTATGAAGTAGTTTTAATAATCCTATTGCCCCCCCCCAAATCTTGAGAACTAAACTTACTAGTAAATACATTTTCTTTAAATAGGATGCATGGTTAACAAGTCTATCATCATCATCCCTTAAAGAAAGTCTCGGAAATTCCTCTTCACCAGTATCTGGGGAAAAAGCCTCCATTACAGGTGATTATATCAAATTATTTTCCCTTATTTTATTTATGAACTCAATGTTGCTTAGAATGCTATTTGTAAAAGAAATAATACTTTACACAGTTATAGGGAAAATATATGTTTGTGTTTGCCTGAGTTTTAATCCCCAAAATCCAATTTATTAACCATGTGAGTGTAGATGCAGAACTTGATCTCTCAATGCCTCAATCCCCCAAGTTATAATAAGACCAATCTCATAAGGCTATTGTGAAAATTAAGTGATACTATGCATTTTAGCCACTAACTCAATTCCTGGCACAAGTACAGTATTCACTAAATGTGAGCTATTATTATGTGGGTGTTGCTGCAATAGTCAGCATAATGGTTAGGTGAACTTTTAGAGTGAGACTAAGCTGGATTTGAATCTAGGTACAATTACATGAGACAGTAACTAACCTTTCTGGCCCTGAATGTTGCTCTTTAAAATGGGATTAATAAGAGTAGGGTGGTTGTGAGAATTAAATTTGTTTTAATATATGTAAAGCATATAGAACAGAACCATCGTTAGCACATAGTAAGTGTGAGGTATGAGTAGTTAACATTGTTTCTTTCCTTAGTCTTATGACATATAACTTAATGAGAGCTAAAGGCATAGCTGTTTTTAAGACTGGGATGTATAACTTACATTTATTAAGTGCTTACTATGTAGTATAATTTTTGTCATATTACGGATGAGAAAAACTGAAGTGCAAAGATATTGGGAAACATATCCAAGGTCAGTGATGGAGCCATAATTTGAATCTTTGGCTCCAAAGTCCTTGTTCTTTTCACTGAGTACTTTGATTAGCAGCTCTAAAGAATCCATTAATGATACTTTGAATCATGAGTAGTCTCCAAATATGAATGTATAACTGGAATTATAAAGTGATATTATATCTAGCTTACCTCAAAATGAGTTCCCCAGAAATGGCTGTAATGAAAGCCTCGTAATTAAGACTTTGACAGTAAAGATACAGGTTGGCCAGTAGGTGGATCCTAGTAGAACTGAAAGTTGGTGATCAACGCAGAAAGCACTGTTTTTCTGTTTACACATTCTAAAAGAACTGTTTACACATTCTAAAGTGTGGTAGAATCAGAATAATAGAAGCAATTCTGTAAAAGCAAAACTGAATCCTCCATGCCAGAGTTTAAGCCTGTCCCTTGAGCACTGAGAGGGTAAGTACTAGGCCTTCCTTTCCTGCCCTTTTGGTATCAGAGGCAACACTGCATCTTAGTGGGAGTAAAACTCTAAAGGATGGCTTTATTCTCTCTGTGTGGTGGCCTCTTCTAGAACTGCATTGATTCTTGGTTCTCTCTACATCTGTACAGTATTATAAGTGTATTGTTAGTAACTGTAGTATCTTAGAAATCTGTGCCTCTTGCTCCAGCTAAGAAACACAGGCTTTTGAATAGAATAGATATTGCCATTTCACTTACTTGGTTTATACACCAACAAGGACTTGTGGCATGTCTATGGTTTAGGGTTGTTTTTCCATTTTCTAAGGTGTGTCAAATGCTTTAGTAGATTTAGTAGCCATTTTTTTCTTTTGTAGCTCACTTGGGAAAAAAGTTTATTCAAGTTGAATATGATAGTTTTCTCTATTTATTATTTTGCAAGAAAGAGATTATAGACAGTTTTAATTTAGCAGAAAGCAAATGAATCTGTTATCCACCTTATTAATTCAGAAGGGAGATTTAGTTCTGTTACTCTGTCACAAAATAGATCAGAATGAAGAATACACTGAAAACCATAATTCCTTGAAATCAATTGAAAATGAAGAGAACTCATTTTTGATAGACTTTGTTACTACACTTGAGAAACCCAAGGAAAGTCAAGTGACTACTGGTGACCTTGAAGAAGAAAAGGAGAAAACTGAACTGATTATGAATGATGACTTAACAGTTGATGATCCACCACTATTTCAACTTCAGAGTATCTTATGCACTGAGTCTGTAAAGGTATTTATATAAAATTGTACTTGCTATACTACAGCTTAAAATTCAAAATAGAACTTTTAAATATTTTATCTTCCATGTTAGGTACATCTGAATTATCTGTGGAAATAAAGGTATTATACTGTCAAGTGATTCTTATTCAATAGAATTTTAACTTCAGGGGAGGTTTGCAGTGAAAATAATAAAACCCAACATTTCATTAAAAGTTATTAGAGTATATGATCATAATATACTTTTAAATGTTTCAGACATACATACCCAGAAGTGGGTAGGTTTCTGTAGGTCTTCATGTTATAAAAATGAAGCTGTCTGGAATAATTTCTAAGGTTTCAAGTTAGTGAAGGATATTCCTTTGGATATCATTTTTAAATATTTTATAAAATTTAATAAAAGTCTTTAAGAAAAGTTTATCAACATCCATACCTATTTAAATGGATGGACAGGATCATTATCAGGAATATTATTATTATTACCTTGAGAAGATTTGTGATATGTAGGATTACTTGTCCCTACACTACATTGCACCAGAGTACTATACTGATAAAATTTATGGGGAGCACTTTAGTCTTTATTTCTCCTAAATTTTCTTTTTCTTTCTTTCTTTTTTTTTTTTTTTTTTTTTTGTGGTACACAGGCCTCTCACAGTTGTGGCCTCTCCTGTTGCGGAGCACAGGCTCTGGACGCACAGGCTCAGTGGCCATGGCTCACGGGCCTAGCTGCTCCGTGGCATGTGGAATCTTCCCGGACCGGGGCACGAACCTGTGTCCCCTGCATCTGCAGGTGGGCTCTCAACCACTGCGCCACCAGGGAAGCCTTATTTCTCCTAAATTTTCTTTATGCAGTTTCTCCTGCAGTTAATTGGTGGCTATGTATACTTATTACTAGGGAAGATAACAGTTAGCTGAGAACTTGTGGTTGAACAGGACTTTTATAATACAGAGTATTAAGTTTATATTAAATTTTATGGAGAAGGTTCATTAAGCCACATTCCAGGTATATTGTCATTAACCAGTTTCCTTAGGAAAAAGTGCTAATGCCAAGCTAGGGATGTGTTTACATCTGCTTTCACTTTAGTGTTAGCACCCATCTGTCCATGTAAAGTAGAAAAGTTATTCCTTAAAAGGAAGAAGGGTACTCTGGAATTTATAGACAGGTCTTAGAAATGTTTAACAGAGGTAATTCTAAATTAGAACAGGTGATTTATATATAACAAGTAAGATTACAACATATTTCTTTCAAATGAATCCTTAGCTTTATTCTTACTCTCTACTGAGTAATCTGAAGTCTGATTAATCATTCCCCTCTAAGGTTTATTTGTTGGATTCTCCCCATGGAATAAAATGCAGACTCCTCACCACTGGAGATCTCATACGATTCTTCCCGGACCTTATACTCCTCAGCTCTCCCTGCCATTCACTGTGCCTCAGCATCTTTCACCTTTTTTGGTTTCTCAAAATTATCAAGCTCTCCATAGAACATCATGTGACCCTTTGTTATTCATCATTTGTCTGAGCTCTGATGTCGAGCCTTCAGGGAGGCCTTCCCTGATCACATTCATTATTGTGGCTCATCAACTCCACTCTGTCACTGTCACTGGACCCTAGTTTATCTCCTTCATGAGTGACATTAGTTTACGTGTTTATTGCCAGTCAACCTCCCTAAAATGTAATATCCTTATTGGTTCCTGGTGACAGAAATACTTGACACATAGTAGATGCTTAAAAGACATTGATTTACTGGAAGATTGGCCTCTAAGTCTAACTGTGATAGATACAGTGAGTAATCCATCTTTGGCTTTTTCTATTTAATAGAAAATAATTCAAGATAGAAATATGAAGAATAAAAAGTCAACAAATAATAGAGCATCCAATGCATCTGGCAGGTAATAAAATTATCATTTTCCCTCAGTTATGGGTTTACATTCCAAGAAAACTAGTTTTAGTTTAACTTCTGTACAGTGAATTTCATTTGGTGTCACTTAATTTTCTTCTTATGAGAACAATGAAGTAGTTTCTTCATAGTAAATCTCCCTAGTTGAATATATTCATTTATAAAAAGGAATTGATCAATGATCCTCTATGTTCTACATTGCTCCTGGGATATAGTTTCTTTCTTTTATTTTTCCTGAGACAGTAGATATACAGTGGTAATAAAGCTGAAGTCCAGTATTCACCTTCTATATTAAATGTCTTTGTCCAACACATGAAAAATTGTACTTTAAACTTAGAGGTTCTATGGACTAAGTTGGTTTATTAAAATGATAAGAACTCATAAATGCTATTCAAAACCTTCTGAATCTTTTAAATTATCATTAGTCAAATAGAACAGGGGTCAGCAAACGTTTTCTGTAAATTTGCCATTTAGTACATATGTCAGGTCTTGTAGGCCATATTGTCTCTCTTGTAACTACTCAGTTCTGTTATTGTAGCAGGGAAGACACTGTTGGTATTATGAAAATAAATGAAAAAGCCAGGGTGCAATAATCTTTATATACCAGAATAGATGGGGGCCAGATTTTCCCACCAACCCTGAAATAGAGGTTACTAGTCTAACTTTATATTTAAGATGGCTTATGTAGCAAAATAACATAAGAAACTATTAAAACCTACTTATTAATACTGTCTTTTCCCATGTAACTTGAGTCCATGTTTGTTAAAAATGTTTTAATTACAAAACCTAAAAAGAAAAATTGCATTGAAGCTATATAACTTAAAGTAATAAAATTTAAATTATGTTGAATAGGGGTCTTTGTGTACTAAGAACACATCATTTTCAAAGTAATTATAATTTATTAAATTATAATGTAATTTTCAAATATAGTATTTGCAAAATCTAATGAATCTCTCTTCTACCAAGTTCAATTGTAATAGTTAATTTTGATTCATTTGGATCTTTTCAGATTAGTGACCTCTGAGTTCTTAAAGAAACCTGGTTCTCTAAGGAGAACTCCGTTGACAGTTCCCACTTCTCACTATTTAGGGACTTTGAGAGTCTTGGACCAAAAGCCTTCACAGAAACAGAACACAGAACCTGACAGAGCAGATAACATAAGGGCAGCTGTTTATCAGGTAAAAAGGAAAATATTTTTTTAAAAAATTAGAAGAATTAATCACTTACATAAGGTTTGTTTATCAGGAAATAAAATGACCCTGTCAGAGATGATGATTTAATGTTTAATTTATTTCCTTTATAATACCTGAGCAATCCAAAGCTTTTTTTCTTTTTATACTAAATTATCTCCTTCCAGGCTTTGTTTAACTGATCATAGTTGTTCTTAAGGAAAGAGAATATGCCATGGCAATTTATAAAAATACAGCAAAAGCAAAATATAGTTGAGGTACACCTATGTTCTATACTTTTTCTCCTTAAAGTTTATATAGTTATGAACAAAAAGGGTTTTATTTTTTTTTTCTTTCCTGAGACTTTCTGCATTTGAGTTAAACTGACATAGAAGAAAGCTGTCTGAATTTTTTTACAATTCCAGAAAAGAAGTCTTTTTTTTTTTTTTTGTCTTATTTGTTGTACAGAATATTGTACACTTTGGAAAATTGTCCATGTGAATTTCAGAGAAAAATGTTAATATATGTAGTCATTATATTACACATATATAAATCATATAAACACATGATTTTCTTAATTCTTGCTCATCTTTACTATTAGAATATTATCAGAAAAAGAATGATACTAGTACATATAAAATCTATGTTTTATGTTTTGCTTTTTAAAAGTTTTAATCATATATTTCAGAAATAAATAAGAATTCTACTTCATTTGCAAAACTTTGAATATCATATTGCCTTTTTCTTTTTCCCACAGGAGTGGTTAGAAAAGAAAAATGTTTATTTACATGAAATGCACAGAGTTAAAAGAATCGAAAGTGAAAACTTAAGGATTCAAAATGAACAGGTATTCTGAATATAGAAGTGAAAAATATTCTGGATTTTTAAGTCAGTAAAATAGTCTGAATGTTTAGTATTTCTAAATCAACTGTTTTTTAAATGGTGAAATAAATTGTATATAAAAGAATTGATTTCTGATTTTATTTCTCTGGTACTTTATACACTTTTAGTTTGATATAAATATAACTGTTTTACATGAAAACATGGATACACAGAGATTTTTATTATTTATATGTGAGCAATAGCTTTGGCACTACTGATTATGAACTTATTTTTTTCTGGGACCATGTACCTATTTCATTATTAAAAATTGACTTTGATATTGCAAGTTAGCCAGGAATATAAAGGATCATCAGACATTAACCTTCAGTTTTCCCCTTTTCTATCTTGAGTTTTGTATGTATCTTCAAGAGCAGCCTCTACCTGAGTATTTGCCCCTATCCTTCCCACTGTCTGGAGCTGGGCTCTCATTTCATTCTCTCCTGTACTTCACCCTCTGCCTCTAACTCCTGCCTACAACATGCTCCAGTTCTTTCCCATCTTCTAAAGTAAAATCCCTGAAAAAAACAACAACAAAAAAAAAAAAACCCTTCATTGTGCTTTTAATGCTACCATGGATAGAAACATATTTCTCCAGTGTACAGCACTGTGTGGAGCAGCCCTGCAGGGGACGTGCCTGGACACTGGCACTGCCTTTGTAGCATTATCTGCCACAGTCAGTGCCAGATACCTCATTTGCTCTTCACAAATCAGTGAGGGAGCTCATACTTTTACTTCTAAATTATGTTATCTCTGTAATAAAGCTTTATATCATTTAATGCTAAGCAATATTATAAGACAAACATAGAATATTATGGGATTAGATTGAAGTAAGTAAAGTAATAACATACTTGCTATATGTTCACCTACATATTTTCTAATCTGGCACATGTTTTCAACACTTGGGATATGTTTATGCAGTAAGAATTTTATGCTCTGATGTCAGTCAAAACTCAGGGTTAAAACACAGATCTGTAGTTTACTGTGTGACTTGGCCAATTTACCTTACTCTGACAGGCCAGAAAGGTCAAGTTAGAGTTAAAATATCAGGAAAGTTACAGGCCAGAAAGGTAAAGTATATAAATTTACCTTTCTGGCCTGTAACTTTCCTGATATTTTTCTTTTAGTGTGATATTGCATTATGAGCACTTTGCAGTACCAATTAGCCTTTTACAGTTTATTTTCATAGCATTTGTTCAGTATACTTCCAAAAAAAATTCCTTCCCATGCATGGTAATAGATCAATATCTGATAAATGTTTAAGAAAGGACATTTTAAAATGCAGTGAATAATTCAGATAACATTTTTATCAATTACCTTCTCTAAATCTATTTTAAATAGATTGCTTTGAAACCTAAATTGATGAATATGAAGGGAATTAAAAAAATGAATGTATGTATATCTATATCTATCTATATTTGTCTATTTATACACATACATATTACTGTCTATGTAATATTTTCCAAAATAGAAAAGAGCTGTTAAGAGAGAAGAAGCCTTAGCATCATTTGAGGCCTGGAAGTCCATGAAAGAAAAGGAAGCAAAGAAGGTAGCTGCAAAAAAGAGGCTTGAGGAAAAAAACAAGAAGAAAACTGAAGAAGAAAGTGCTGTGAGAAAAAGAGAAGCACTACAAGTATACAGTGGTTTTGAATATCTTAATTATTTTTAAATATTTGAAAATTAATGATTAACTGTGTTTTTACTATTTTATTATATTCACATTAAATAAGAATGTAACTCTGAACTTTTTCAGTCTTTTGAAAAATGGAAAGAGAAAAAGATGGAATATCTTAAAGAGAAAAGTAAAAAGGAGAAAGAATATGAAAGAGCAAAGAAACAGAAAGAGGAGGAAACTGTTGCTGAGAAAAGGAAAGATAACTTAACTGCTGTTGAAAAATGGTAATCCAAAATGATGAATGTTTTGATAGATCTTAAATTAGTAACACTTTAGGCTTTTCTAAAATTCATTTACTTGAATGTTACTAATGCACTCAGTCTCATTATTGCAAAGACACATTAGGGAATCTTTATTATATATTCTCCTTTAACTTGCCAGTGTTTTGACTATCCTACATAGGAATGAAAAAAAGGAAGCTTTTTTCAAGGAAAAGGAAAAAGAGAAAATAAATGAGAAAAGAAAAGAAGAACTGAAAAGAGCTGAGAAAAAAGATAAAGATAAACAAGCTCTTGATGAATATGAAAAATGGCTGGTAGGTGTTATTTGTTAATGCACTGGGTCTTTTAAATGTACCTGTTCTGACTTTTCTGTCCCTAATTCCAGTTCTATTTGTCCCATGACTACTGACCATTTCTACATGGAAGCTACCTTGTTGAATTCATTCTCTCCTACATATATCATAATTTATTTGATCTACTCATTTCTATTAATGATTCTACTATTCCTTAAAACACTCAGGCTTAAAACTTTAGTCATAATAATGTTCCTTACCTACATCCCCACATTTAGTCACTTACCAGTCATGCCCATTCGTCCTTTGCAATGATTCTTCTACCTAAAATTATAAAAAAGTGTACTGACAAGTGTACTACTGAAGGTATACCAGGTTAATTTAGGTGGAACTTGGTCCTGACACACAGTAAAATTGTATTTAATGAGAAAGTTATTCCATTTTTTATTTTCTTTTGACCTTTCTGATGACCTCAAGGAGAAGGTCTTATTTAAGTGTTTTTTTAATGAAAGCAATCAAGTATGAATGTTGGGAGAAATGATATGTAGCAGGACTTTATGTTCTTTGTTTCAATGTACTTATGTTTATAGTTACTTTTCAGTGATAGCAAGCAAAATACTGTTTTCTGTTTTAAAATATCAATAGAAATATGTATTTTATTCATTTATTTTTGAATAAGTAAATAAGTAATACATTTCAGATGCATAAGTACTTTATGTGAATAGTTAACACATTCACATGTTCAGCAATCAAAAAGTGCAAAATTTCTCCACAGGGCTTAGGGTCCAGTAGCGTTTCTTATCAAATTTTTTGAATTCATGTCTATCAGCAAGTTAAAAAAAATGTCATCCAGAGTATTTTTTTATTTGCATTTCTCTGGTTAGGATTGAGCTTGAGTATCCTTTCATTTGTGTGAAGATAATTTGTATTTTTTTTCCTGTAAAGTGTCAATTCATAAACTGAACATTTTTTCATTAGTCTTTTTCTTACTGATTTCTAGAAGCTTTTTTAGGTACTAGGGAAATTAGCCTACCATTTCTGATATGAGTTACAATTTTTTTCCCATTGTATTGTTGGTCTCTCAACTTTGCTTATATCATTATTTTAGTAAATTTATTTATTTATTATTTTTTTTGCTGTATTGGGTCTTCACTGCGCACAGGCTTTCTCTAGTTGTGGCAAGCAGGGGTTACTTTTCATTGCGATGTGTGGGCTTCTCATAGCAGTGGCTTCTCTTGTTGTGAAGCATGGGCTCTAGGGTGCATGGGCTTTAGTAGTTGTGGCACGTGGTCTAAGTAGCTCTGGCTCACGGGTTCTAGAGAACAGGTTCAGTAGTTGTGGCACATGGACTTAGTTGCTCCACAACATGTGGGATCTTCCTGGACCAGGGCTCAAACCCGTGTCCTCTGCATTGGCAGGTGGATTCTTAACCACTGTGCCACCAGGGAAGTCTTATATCATTTTATTCCATGAAGAATTTAATTTTATTTTCAGGTTTCAAATCTATCAGTCTTTTTTTATGGCTTCTGATTTTCAGGTGTAGTTGAAAGGACTTTCTCCAAAATTTAGGGTCAAAGCTGCCATTTTTCTTCTAATAACTTTATGATTTTAATATTTAACATTTTAACATTTGCTCTACTTAGAATTTATCCTAGTGTATGATGGGAAATATGATTCCATCTTTATTTTTTCCACATACATCTTTCATAAAACAACACATCTTTTACCCACTGATTTGAGGTACTGTCTTTATTATATGATACATTAGATCATTCCCATATTTTCAGGTCTGCTTGTTTCTTAACTTTCTGTTCCATTGGTCATTCTCACTGTACATATTCTAGTACGACACTGTTTCATCATCAGGACTTTATATATTTTCATATATGTTTGGGTTAATCTCACTTCATAACTCTTCATTCAAAGTATTTCTGAATATTCTTGGGGGGTTTTTTCCACATACATTTTAGAATCAGTAGTAGCTAGAGACACACACAGGACCCAAATCAGGCTATTTAAAGATAGGATAAACAGATGTAACACTTAGGAATAAACCTAGGAAATGTGCAATACCAATATAAAGAAAACTTCTGAAGGACACAAATGAATACCTGAGAAATTAGAACAAAACTGTCCTTGTATAGAAACAATCTTATAATAATGCTATAAAGATGTCAGTTTTCCCTGAAGTAATTTACAAATTTAATGCAATCCTAATAAAAATACAAACAGAATTTATTGTTGTTTATGTGTTGACTTTAGTACTGCTATAACGCTAAATCCATGCAGAGAAACAGTAATAAGGCAATCAAAATTAGTTCAGTCGTTTGAATGAGGATAGTAGTGTTCTATGATGATTTCCTTAGATTAAACTCTTAAATAATGTTTTGTTCTAAGAAAAATAAAAAATCTTCTTATATTAAGGGGACATATGTTAATTCTGCTAGTATCTTTTAGAGTAGTAACTGAATGTAAATGTTTCAGTTTTCAGTTTTATTTTCACATTGTCTTGAAAATGAGATAGAATTTCCTTAGTGACTAAGTCATAGTTAGGTACACAATGTTTTATTACAGTGGTTAGTCACTTTCTCATTCTAATCAATCCTCTGGAAAACAAAAACTCATCAAAGACCTAAGACAAAATAACTTGCTTTGGTATACAATATATCCTTACAATACAGCGCTACCTAAAAAAAAAATCCATGTACAACATGTTACAGCTCTATTCCCCATCTTACCAGTTTCTTATTGAAATTTGTTTGCAGGGAGAATGGAAAAATACCCCTATAAAGAAGAGCTAATTACTTCAATTTTCATGTAAAGTAACATCTCAAAATTTTGATGTAAAACCTAGTTTGGGTAGTGAGCAATTGATGGGTCACTGTTTTAGGTGAAAATTGTAGCCAAAGATCAGGTAAGATGCTTCTTCAAGCTGGTTCCCAGATTAATTCATAGTTACCTTTAATAAGAAAATAAGCAAAAGATTCAGCCCCCAGCAAACAACAGACAGAAGGGCTTTTTAAGTAACCTCTTTTAATTATTACTCAAGATAACATTGATTCATGTAAATTGATATTAAGTTTGATAATTATTTGCCTATTTCCTGCCCTCACTTTTTAGCACCTACCGGCAAACTCAAGGTTGTGTCCAGTTCCTCTCTCTCCCTATGTTAAATGGAATGGACAATGAGGTTTTTTCAGTCAGTTTCTGAGGACACTGTATGGTCACTGCTTTTCTCTCATCTAGCTAGAGGGCCTGCCTCTCTCTAAAGTAATAAGATGATTGACCGTGGTCCAATTACAGCTTTTATTTTCTCAGTTAGGATTCTGAAATGAGGTTCTCTGTTTATTAGAAATAGCAAGGATGAAAACATTCTCATGATGAAGAGCAAAATGTTAAGACGAAAAGAAAAATTCACACCTCTCTTCAATCCTTTTGTTATATGTGAATAATTATATGTTAATGGAACCTTACATTACCATATTCTCCTTGTGACATTATCAATTCCATTTATGTACTGATGAAAGAAGCATAGACACCTAATAATTTACCAAAATACCACTCCTCCCGAGCCATTCAGCCTGCAGAGGCAGGGTTGTCCAAGTGTTCCGTGACACCACTGCTCTTTGGAATACAAGGAAACCACTAAACTTTATAGTTTTAGCAGAAACTTGAAGAAACAGAGAGACAGTCCAAGCTGCAGGATGAAAGGCCAAATGCTATTAACATTTCAAGTATTCCTAGATCATTTTTTAGATTTCATATTAATCCTCAGATACTCAGTCATTTCTTGGAAGGGAGTATAGCAGGGAAATGAAATGGTTCTAAAATTCACCTGGTATCATAAAAATGTGAGATGATGGAAGATAATATTTTCAAAATAATATGAAGCAGGACTGTACCAATCAAACAATGAAATATGAACTTACCATTTCACTCTCCTGTGAATCTGCATTCTTCTACCCTCCTGGATTATTCCCATCAAGTCTCAGGATAAGTAATCTTAATAAAAATAAACTCTCTTAATTCTTCATTTCCCTCCAGCTATGATCCTCATCTCTTTTTTTTTCTTTTTTTTTCTTTTTTTTTTTTTTTGTGGTACATGGGCCTCTCACCGTTGTGGCCTCTCCCATTGTGGAGCACAGGCTCCAGATGAGCAGGCTCAATGACCATGGCTCATGGGCCCAGCCCCTCCACGGCATGTGGGATCTTCCCAGACCGGGGCACGAACCCATGTCCCCTGCATCGGCAGGCAGACTCTCAACCACTGCACCACCAGGGAAGCCCCTCATCTTTTTTAATAGCTGAACTTCTGGAAAGTTTGTTTACACTTCCTTAGTTCTTCATATCCTTTTCTTCCTCAGTAAACCCCCATCTTATCCCTTTTCTGAAACTAAACTTTGAGAGTTATGATTTTGCCAGAGCATCTGGCCTATGGTATGTATTCTTTTCTGCCCTGTTTCCTAGACCTCTGGGCATTCTGCACAGTCGATTTCCCCTTCCACTTGAGCTGTCTCCTCCTCTGCTGCCACGTTCCCCAGTTTACCTCTCAGCATTCTGCCTTTCTTCTCCAAATCACCTGTTGACAACTCTTTTT
Source organism: Mesoplodon mirus (assembly GCF_964341445.2). NCBI lineage: Eukaryota > Metazoa > Chordata > Mammalia > Artiodactyla > Ziphiidae > Mesoplodon > Mesoplodon mirus. The sequence goes on from NC_138977.1 coordinate 290,511, forward strand.
TTTTTCCAAACCTGTGTTCTAAATGTTACCATGGCCTGCCAGGCCCCGTCTGATCTTACACATATACCTTGTCATTCTCATCTGGAACCCCGCTCCCATCTCCCACCAGGCTTTATTCACACTGGTTCTCTGGCTTCCTCTCCCATCCCAAGTTTTCCCCACTTGTCAGAGTCCTCACACACACTCTTCTGTCTGCATGGGGTGCCCGCCCCTCAGTGCACATCACCAGTGGCTCCTCTTACCCATCACGTCTCAAAGTGACTTTCCCTGAATCCACTTTTCTTTGAAAGTAAGTACTTCCTTTCATTTTTTATCAATCACAACAGCTTGTTTATATGTTTCACAGAATTTCACACAATTTGGAATTATCTGTTGTTTATGTACTTGTTTATTAACCATCTATTTTGAAAGTTCCCTAAGGGACAGGAACAGTAACCTGTGTGTTTGTATTTTATAATCATTTCATGCCTGGCTCCCTGTATACTTCTTGACCCAGAGTAAGATCTCAATGCTTAACATTGAATGAATGAGCACAAATTACAGTATAGTACAAGTAGAATAATAGCCTCAGAACCTGTTACCTATAAGGATGTACTATATAATACAGAACACAAATTAATGGATGTGAGGCAATAACAGTTGGGATTATTTGTGACATTTGGACATAAAATCACTTCAAACAATTACTTTACTGCAATACAAACTTCAAAAGATTTAAACATTAAATATAAAGTGCCAAACAATAGAATACAGCATATTGATAATACAAAATAAAAAACCAGTATATTTGCTGGCTGGAGGGTAATTTCCTACAACTTTGGAGATTAAATCATTATTGTCCAGCAAAGTCGAATATATTCGTACCCTACAAACTGGCAATTTCACCCCTAGGAATATACTTGGAGAGAAAATCTTAGCTTATAAGCACAAGGAATCAAACAGGGATATTTACAGCAGCATTGTCTTTGTGTGGAAAAAACATTAGAACATCATGTCTTCAACACAAAAATAGATCAGTAAACTGTGATATGTTGATATACTGGAATTCTGTGCATCAATGAACTAGAGCTACAGCTCCATATAGATGGATCTTAGAAATATGGTCATAAATAAAAGACAGATGCAAAAGAATATATAGCATGGTACCTTTTAGCATAAACTCAAAAAACCTGCAAAACAAAATTATTTGTTATTTGGTGATGAATACGTGTGTGTGATAAAGGTATTAAGGGATGCACTGCAACTATAAGCACTAAATTCAGTAATGGTTATCTCTGGGTGGTGGAGAGAAAACAGGTGTGGTGAGGGAGTGGGTACAAGGGCTGCACAAGTGTTGGTCATGTTTTATTCCAAAAGGCAGGTAGTGGGTACACAAATTTTGACTATATTACTCTTTAAACAGTTTAGTTCTCTATGGTTGAAATATTAATATTTTGGTAAAAAATTAAGGACTAAAAATAATGTAGATAAAATGCTGCAAGGATAATATTTATTATATGAAAATATGTAAATTGCTAAAAATTGCAAGCACCAATACCCATACAGTTAGAAGAGTCAAATAATAGAGCAAAAATTTCACAAAAGCACTAAAGAAATGAAAATGTGCTCAAGCTCAGTAACAAGCAAAGAAACATGAACCTCAATATTCAAATATTTTTAAACACTGTGAAGTATCCTCTGCTGCCATCACATATTCAACCTTTGCACCCAGTAAATTTATTTCTGAGACTCTGTTCTCAGAAAGTAATCACTAACTTCTAATAATTATTCTCTTTGAATTATAGGATTACAGGTCTTTTTTTCCCTATTTTACATAATTCTTTTAAAATATCACTTTTAATATTTAAAAAATTAAGTGGTACATTAACACCTATTGATAGTATACTCATAAATTAGCAATATTCCCTAGCTGCTATTACTTTATAACCAATTAAGCTAGCAAATGACATTTAAATACCTTATAATGATTATTTTGTTCTTCAGCAAGCAACTTGATTTGAAAATAATGGTCATATTTGTATATAACTTTATATATAAATAGTTTTGTATTTTCTCTTTAGGAAAAAAAAGAAAAGAAGGGAAGAACTGAACGAAAACCAAAGAAACATCATCCCTTTCTTGAAAATGAGGCACTTCCTCCATGGAGCCCTCCAAGCAGAACTGTGTTCTCAAAAGTGTCTTGATAATTCTTATTCTTGCATTATTTAGTTATTTATCAATTCACCAATTTTAGCCAATCTAAATTTAAAACTATTCAGTTATTTATAGTTAGAAGAGTCTATTTTAATTAAATGCTGGTCACTTCTGCTGACAATGAAAAAGATGCTTTAGAGTTTAATCAGTGAAAGCATTGAAAGCATTTTGAACTGTAGATAAACTGCTTCAAATGAAGAGCTAATAATCAGATTGCTTTTATCATTGAAATACATAACCCTTTATCATGTCCTGATAATTCTTATAGTCTGATGATCCATGATCACTTTCCCTAACCTGTTCATGTTATTAGTATGCTTATTCTCCAATATAAAAAGAAAACCATCTAGGTACCATAATCATAGAAATAATTGATTTTGTGAATGATTGCACATCTAGATTCGGGTTTTAAAATGAATGGTCACTGGGGTGTATGCAAAGAAGATGCAAGAAATGGTTAACAAAGACCTAGAAGAATTAAAGAAAAAACAACTGGAAGACTTAAAGAACAAACAGAGATGAACAACACAATAACTGAAATGAAAACTACACTAGAAGGAATCAATAGCAGAATAACTGAGGCAGAAGAACGGATAAGTGATCTGGAAGACAGAATGGTAGAATTCACTGCCATGGAACAGAATAAAGAAAAAAGAATGAAAAGAAATTAAGGCAGCCTAAGAGAATTCTGGGACAACATTAAACACAAAAATGTTCACATTATAAGGGTCCCAAAGGGGAAGAGAGAGAGAAAGGACCCAAGAAAATATTTGAAGAGATTATAGTCGAAAACTTCCATAACATGGGAAAGGAAATAGCCACCCAGGTCCAGGAAGCACAGAGAGTCCCAAGCAGGATAAACCCAAAGAGAAACAGGCTGAGACACATAATAATCAAATTGGCAAAAATTAACGACAAAGAAAAATTATTGAAAGCAGCAAGGGGAAAAGAACAATTAACAAACAAGGGAACTCCCATAAGGTTAACAGCTGATTTCTCAGCAGAAACTCTACAAGCCAGAACAGAGTGGCATAATATACTTAAAGGGATGAAAGGGACGAACCTACAACCAAGATTACTCTACCAGACAAGGATCTCATTCAGTTTTGACAAAGAAATCAAAAGCTTTACAGACAAGCAACAGCTAAGGGAATTCAGTACCACCAAACCAGCTCTACAACAAATGCTAAAGGAACTTCTCTAAGTGAGAAACACAAGAGAAGAAAAGGACCTACAAAAACAAACCCCAAACAATTAAGAAAAAGGTAATTGGAACATACATATTGATAATTACCTTAAACATGAATGGATTAAATGCTTCAACCAAAAGACACAGGCTTGCTGAATGGACACAAAAACAAGACATATATATATGCTGTCTACAAGAGACCCACTTCAGACCTAGGGACACATTCAGTCTGAAAGCGAAGGGATGAAAAAAGATATTCCATGTAATTGGAAATCAAAAGAAAGCTGGAGTAGCAACACTCATATCAGATAAAATAGACTTTAAAATAAAGAATGTTACAAGAGACAAGGAAGGCCACTACATAATGATCAAGAGATCAATCCACCCATCATAGGAGCACCTCAATACATAAGGCAACTGCTAACAGCTATAAAAGAGGAAATCAACAGTAACACAATAAAAGTGGGGGACTTTAACACCTCACTTACACCAATGGACAGATCATCCAAACAGAAAATAAATAAGGAAACACAAGCTTTAAATGACACAATAGACCAGAGAGATTTAATTGATATTTATAGGACATTCCATCCCAAAAAAGCAGATTACACTTTCTTCTCCAGTGCACATGGAACATTCTCCAGGATAGGTCACATCTTGGGTCACAAATCATGCCTCAGTAAATTAAAAAATTGAAATAATATCAAGCATCTTTTTTGACCACAACACTATGAGATTATAAATGAATTACAGGGAAAAACACATAAAAAACACAAACACATGCAGGCTAAACAATACATTACTAAATAACCAAGAGATCACTGAAGAAATCAAAGAGGAAATCAAAAAATACCTAGAGACAAATGATAATGAAAACATGATGATCCAAAACCTATGGGATGCAGCAAAAGCAGTTCTAAGAGGGAAGTTTATATCTATACAAGCCTACCTCAAGAAACAAGAAAAATCTCAAATAAACAATCTAACCTTACACCTAAAGGAACTAGAGAAAGAAGAACAAAGAAAACCCAAAGCTGGAAGAAGGAAAGAAATCATAAAGATCAGAGCAGAAATAAATGAAATAGAAACAAAAAAACAATAGCAAAGATCAATAAAACTAAAAGGTTGTTCTTTGAGAAGATAAATAAAATCGATAAAGCATTAGCCAGATTTATCAAGAAAAAGAGGGAAAGGACTCAAATCAATAAAATAAGAAATGAAAAAGGAGAAAAAACAGACACCGCAGAAATAAAAGCATCTTACAACTAAGCATCTTACAAGCTGTAGTAGTTGTTTGAATACTACAAACAATTCTATGCCAATATAATGGACAACCTGGAAGAAATGGACAAATTCGTAAAAAGTTATAACCTTCCAAGACTGAACCAGGAAGAAATATAAAATATGAACAGACCAATCACAAATAATGAAATTGAAACTGATTAAAAATCTTCCAACAAACAAAAGTCTAGGACCAGAGAACTTCACAGGTGAATTCTATCAAACATTTAGAGAAGAGCTAACATCCACCCTTCTCAAACTCTTCCAAAAAATTGCGGATAAAGGAACACTCCCAAACTCATTCTATGAGGCCACCATCACCCTGGTACCAAAACCAGGTACTTCAAAAAAAAAAAAAAAGAAGAAACTTCAAAAAAAAAAAAAAGAAAGAAAAGAAAATTACAGACCAATATCCCTGATGAATATAGATGCAAAAATCCTCAACAAAATACCAGCAAACAGAATCCAGCAACACATTAAAAGGATCACACACCATGATCAAGTGGGACTTATCCCAGGGATGCAAGGATTCTTCAATATATGAAAAATCAATCAATGTGATACACCATATTAACAAATTGAAGAATAAAAACCATATGATCATCTCAATTGATGCAGAAAAAGCTTTTGACAAAATTCAACACCCATTTATGATAAAAACCCTCCAGAAAGTGGGCATAGATGGAACCTACCTCAAAATAATAAAGGTCATATATGACAAGCCCACAGCAAATATCATTCTCAGTGGTGAAAAACTGAAAGCATTTCCTTTAAGATCAGGACCAAAACAAGGATGTCCACTCTTGCCACTATTATTCAACATAGTTTTGGAAGTCCTAGCTATGGCAAACAGAGGAGAAAAAGAAATAAAAGTAATCCAAATTTCAAAAGAAGTATAACTGTCACTGTTTGCAGATGACATGATACTATACATAGAGAATCCTAAAGATGCCACCAGAAAACTACTAGAGCTAATCAATGAATTTGGTAAAGTTGCAGGATACAAAATTAATGCACAGAAATCTCTTGCATTCCTTTACACTAATGATGAAAGCTCGGAAAGAGAAATTAAGGAAACACTCCCATTTACCACTGCAACAAAAAGAATAAAATACCTAGGAATAAACCTACCTAGGGAGACAAAAGACCTGTATGCAGAAAACAATAAGACAGTGTTGAAAGAAATTAAAGATGATACCAACAGATGGAGAGATATGCCATGTTCTTGGACTGGAAGAATCAATATTGTGAAAACGACTATACTACCCAAAGCAATCTACAGATTCAATGCAATCCCTATCAAATTACCAATGGCATTTTTCACAGAACTAGAACAAAAAATCTTAAAATTTGTATGGAGACACAAAAGACCCCAAAGAGCCAAAGCAGTCTTGAGAGAAAAAAGTGGAGCTGGAGGAATCAGACTCCCTGACTTCAAACTATACTACAAAGCTACAGTAATCAAGACAATATGGTACTGGCACAAATACAGAAATATTGATCAATGGAACAGGATAGAAAGCCCAGAGATAAACCCATGTACCTATGGTCAACTAATCTATGACAAAGGATGGAAGAACATACAATTGAGAAAAGAGTCTCTTCAATAAGTGGTGCTGTGAAAACTGGACAGCTACATGTAAAATAATGAAATTAGAACACTACCCAACACCATAAACAAAAATAAACTCCAAATGGATTAAAGACTTAAATGTAAGACAAGACACTATATAAAACTGTTAGAGGAAAACTTAGGAAAAACACTCTTTGACATAAACCACAGCAAAATCTTGTTTGACTCACCTCCTTGAGTAACAGAAATAAAAATAAACAAATGGGACTTAAGTAAACTTAAAAGCTTTTGCACAACAAAGGAAACTATAAAGAAGACAAAAGACAACCCTCCGAATGGGAGAAAATATTTGCAAATGAAACAATAGACAAAGGATTAATCTCCAAATTATACAAACAGCTCATGCAGCCCAATCTCAAAAAAACAAACAATCCAGTTAAAAAAATGAGTGGAAGACCTAAATAGATATTTCACCAAGGAAGACATACAGATGGCCAAGAGGCACATGAAAAGATGCTCAACATCACTAATTATTAGAGAAATGCAAATCAAAACTATAATGAGGTATCACCTCACCCTGATCAGAATGGTCATTATGAAAATAGCTGGAAACAATAAATACTGGAAAGAGTGTGGTGAAAAGGGAACCCTCCTACACTGTCAGTGAGATTGTAAATTGATACAACCTCTATGGAAAACAGTATGGAGCTTCCTTATAAAACTAAAAGTAGAACTACCATATGACCCAGCAATCCAACTACTGGGCTTATACCTTGAGAAAACCATAATTCAAAATGAGACATGCACCCCAATGTTCATTGCAGCACTATTTACAATAGCCAGGTCATGGAAGCAACCTAAATGCCCATTGACAGACAAATGGATAAAGAAGATGTGATACATATATACAATGGAATATTACTTAACCATAAGAAGGAACGAAATTGGGTCATTTGTAGACACGTGGATGAACCTAGAGACTGTCATACAGAGTGAAGTAAGTCTGAAAGAGAAAAACAAATATCGTTTATTAATGCATATATGTGGAACCTAGAAAAATGGTACAGATGAACCAGTTTGCAGGGCAGAAATTGAGACACAGATATAGAGAATAAACGTATGGACACCAAGGGGGGAAAGCAGTGGCAGGTGAAGGTGGTGGTGTGATGAATTGGGAGATTGGGATTTACATATATACACTGATGTGTATAAAATGGATGACTAATAAGAACCTGCTTCATAAAAAGATAAATAAAATAAAATATAAAATTCAAAAAAATAAATACGAGTCCTTTACATATTTGTCAAAATACCTCAATCTTTAACATTAAAAGGGTAAAATTTATTGTTTGTAAATTAAACATATATAAATATAACTTGAAAAATCTGAAAAAAATATATCTTACCTTATGCCTTAGGGGAGTTCAGTCAGTCTCTCTCATAGTTTTGAATGAACTTTTCTTTGCCTATTTACTTGTCTGGTGCACTTTTTATCTGACACTCCACAAGAAGACAAGCACCATGAGGGCAGTGATTGGTCTGTTTTGTCACTGTTGTGTTTCTAACACCAAGGTACTTAATCACTATTTATTGGATAAATTAATCATGTCTTCTACTGTCAATTAGAATAAGATTTGAATCCTTTCTTTTATTAGCTATGTGACCTTGAACAAGTTGTTACTCCCTCTAATTTTCAGTTTACCTTGGTAAAGTTGGGAAAATAGAAGTACTCTATTTTCATAAGTTTGTTATTTAGTGTATGTAAAACCTTAGCAATATATGAAATTTTTATTGTTCTTATTTTTATCTGGTTGATATGGAATATATTTGAATATTTAAAAGTTTTTTCTTTTATAAATGCAAAATGAATAATAGAGAAAGTCTAGGGAAAAGATAAAGGACAGAGAAGCTTAAAATAGTAATAAAAAAGGAGAAGGATACGTTTCAGGGAAAACAATAAAGAGTGTGTAATAGAACAGACTAAGTGGATTTCCACAGCTTTATCATGTTTATTTCTTTGGGAGAATGGGAGTGTGCCTCCACACAAATTTTTACCATGGCTAGATCTGTAGCTCAATGAGAGGTCCAGCAACACTCCCAGAAGGATGACTTCCTGGGGTTGTGCCTTCTGAGTGATCCAGTCATGTTGATTACAGGATCACCTGCCTGTGACCCATTACAATAAGTAATATCCGCTTAATCCCCCCAACCCAACACACAGCCCTGACACTTGGTTCCCTAGCTCTCAAGGAAATAATATCTCTTATGAGAAAGAGAGAAGACAGGTTTAAATTTATATGTAAATAGTAAAATATTGTCCTGGAGCCAAGGGCAATGTTTAATTGTATTGTTGTCTTAAAAAATAATGTACAATATGAGAGTTGCGAGTTAAGTTTTATTTGGGGCAAAATGAGGACTTCAGCCCAGGAGACAGAATTTCAGATAACTAAGAAACAGCTCCAAGGAGGCGAGGGGGGAGCCAGGATATACAGGAGTTTTTGCAACAAAGGACAGGTAGTTGCAAATATCAAAAGATTATTGTTAATTAAAGAAAACCAGATATCTCAAGTTAAGGAATTTAGTGCTTTTCTATGTATGGGAAGATGCAAGAATCTGGGATCATTGAAATCATTCCTTTGATATGCACCTCAACTATCTGGGACCAGTATCCTGACATATCCTGAGCTTCCTCAGGGTTCACCACAGGGAGTGGCTGCTAGATGGCAGGTATTCTTTTCAGCCCTGAGTTTCCTTGGCTCACTGGCTCACATTGGATGACTGCAATAGTTATTGACTGTGACATCCTTTGTTTATTGATATGGCAGGAAATATTCCATTTCTTAGGTCTCCTCCTCTTGGTCAGGAATTTGACCAATATTTAGAAGACATTTCATGACCAAATTTTGTCCCATGGTGCTGGGAGCCTCATCCCAGATCAGATGAATATTCCTTTTGATATGCCACTACAGGTGTTAATTTTCGGATTAGGCCCTATTGATAATTAAAGATTCTCTAGATCCTCGTTCTTACTAATCTAATTTAATCCAGGAAATGTTTTCCCTAGTTGCATCTTCCCATATCTAGAGTTACAAGATTACAACCGTTGATCGCATACAGAACTACATATTTGATCAACTGCTTCAAGTCGCCTATTCATCATTATTTTTTTTATAACCTAGTAATAATAATTACTAGTAAACCTAGTAAATAACCTAGTAAATCAGGCAAAATACAAATAATATAACTAATAACATTAATAGAGTTATAACTAAATATTTAAGCCAAGAGCTTCCCACGCCAAACCAGTTTTTGAAGAGGTTGTCAAGACTAGGGAATGGGTCACTTAAGGCAGAAATCTGATTTTTCATACGGGTCATTAAATATGTTATATTAGAGGATTCATCAGCTATGAAAACACAGCATTCAGTTTGAATTATGGCACAGGTGCCTCCCTGAAGTACTGTAAAGATGTCAAAGGCCATGTGGTTTTGTCGCACTGCTTTTCACATCATAGAGACCTCAGAATTCAGTAGGCTAATAGCCTGGTAACTATCATTGAGTACTATAAGAGACAATGATCTTATAAAACAGACAGGATATGTCATGCAACTAGTAATACTGACAAAGTCATAGTGCAGCAGAGAGATACAATCATAAACAATTTGGGAACAAAGAACAAATTAAAGCAATGATTAGTATAACTAGTTATAATCCAGTTGCAATAAACCATCAAGTCCACAGGAAACCCAGCTGGAGCAGGCAAATTCTGGCAGGATCAGGTAGAGAGAAAAAGATAAATGTTTTATCTTTGTTTACAAAGGTATACCGTATCAACTTGTTGTAGGTCATAGAATGAGAGAAAAGTTTTTCCTGGAAAACAAAGATTAAGGCTAGTATATTTCCCAAAGTCATAAAGTTATCACATTCATCAGTTCATTTAGTCTCATGTAATTGATTCCTGTTGATTTGGATGAAGTAATCAGGTTTTCTGTCATTTGTTAAATAATTCAGTGGGGTATTATCTAAAGGCCATCAGAAACTTATGTTCGTTTAAAAAGTTCTTTTTATGAGTCTTCTTGAAAATCTTCATTTTGTAAAAGCATCAAGACAGAACTTAAAATAGCATGGTTAAAGATTTGAGTACAATTCAATTAGTAGGAAACTTGGATATTTCTGTGACATATAACATTTTAAAATAACTAGAATTATGACATTATATCAAGACATATGAGATGTTAGGGATTTAATATAAATTTTGGATATGTATATTAATAATATGTATCCTTACACTATAACTTAAGGTTCCTCTCCAATCACTTGACAATGTTTCTGAAGTAATTAAACATACCAAATACACTTAGTTGGTTTAATATTTATCTCATTTGAATATTTATGCCCCTTTGAAGCATCCCAGAGTCAGCTGGAGACTGAAAGAGCTTTAGTTAGATTTTAAGAAGTTTGTTAAAAATACCAAAAAGGTTTTAAAACACAACGGGATCATAGATCACTGTGAAACAGTACTTATTCATTTAACCAAAGTTGCAAAATGATTAAAAGAAAACAACATATATGGCTCACTTAAGGGCACAGAAACTCAAGCAACACAAGTTGCTTTATACATCTGCATGGTGTCTATTTCTTATGTGGAATTGTCTGGAACCAAAAAGTACAGGGTAAATGCAACCTCTCAGCAATATCATTAAGAAATAATGTCCTACGTGTTTTCTGACATCACAATTATAACTTTCAGGATAGAGTCAGGAACACAGGGCTACTAGACATATTATATGAAGGTGTTCACTACACAAATTAGACCCAACACAAATATGGTAAGACCTGGAGAAAGGAGGGAATGTCAGAGAAGGGCATCAACCAAGAAAGTATAAAATTAATGGTGTGGGTGGACACGTTGGACCTTGCAGGAAGATTCAAATTGTAGACTGGAACATAATGATAATTAGAAACAAATAAAACTACCTCATATCCCAATAGTTACATATTTTAAAATATACTTCAGGGGGACTTCCCTCGACAGAAACCATTTTTTAAATTTATTATTTATTTATTTATTTATTTATTTATGACTGCATCGGTCTTCGTTGCTGCACATAGGCTTTCTCTAGTTTTGGCGTGCGGGGACTACTCTTCGTTGCAGTGCGCGGGCTTCTCATTGAGGTGGCTTCTTGTTGTGGAGCACAGGCTCTAGTTATGTGGGCTTCAGTAGTTGTGGTATGAGGGCTCAGTAGTTGTGACTCATGGGCTTTAGAGCACAGGCTCAGTAGTTGTGGTGCACAGGTTTAGTTCCAGCATGATCTGCAGCATGAGGGATCTTCCCGGACCAGGGCTCAAACTCGTGTCCCCTGCATTGGCAGGCAGATTCTTAACCACTGTGCCACCAGGGAAGTCCCCAGAAACCATTTTAAGCTACACAGTGGTCATCAAACAAGCCCACTGGGTATGATGGAGTAAGGCACAAGCAAGAGCACTCTGTGATCATGTCATCACACAGGATCAAAAGAGAATTATGAAATCACAGAAATGAAGAAATATTCTCCTAGTCTAGCTAACAAAACTGACTTGTTTCCTTACAAGTTAATTTTAGCTCCAGTCCAAATAAACCAACCAGTTCTAAGACATACTTTTTCCTCAGTAAAATGTAATTCCATTCTTCACACCTTCTTTACTGAAAACACACATTCTACTTTCCTACTGTACACTGAAATGTTTCCAGAATATTCCTATTAGTTTTAATTGCATGTTTAAATTAGAATCCTCAACTCTTAAGAACCTTAATTTCTAGTGAAATTTAAGAAGTAAGCAGTTATGAACAGTTTTTTACATTAGTATTCTGTAGATTGGTGAACATAAATATCAATGATAATTTCTAAAACATTTGTTTTCTTATAGAGAACATCTCAGGGTGGCACCACACATTTTCATTAATAGTCCTAAATACTTTTAGTCTATTTAGTAACTGATGTTTCAATATCTTATTTTTTTGGAAATTATCTATTCAATAAACTTCTCTTACTTAACCTAGCATAACTCTAGAACTTTGGATTACCAAATATTTGTAAAGATCATTTTAAGTAGACATTTAAAAAATATAATTATTTTTAAAGAGTTTACCCAAAACTTCTTATCTCATTTACATTTAAAGTCTCATCATATCAAGTTATTTTCCTTGCAACAGATATACTAAGGTCTTATTTGCCTTCTGTCACGCCTAGGCACAGTAAAGTATTACACTTCATGTTGATAACTCTAACTACATGTCTATATTCATTAGATGAACAAACTTAAATTTTAATACCAGGTATCAACTTAATATTGACTTTTTCTCAGTTCAGATGACCCTGAAAGTCATTTTGGCTGGTTTCTTTATTTGTAAGCACTTTCTTTTAAATTCAATAGAGCTCTTTATAAATTCAATTTTGATAATATTTTTCAGAGGTAGAGATCTCATGTATAATGCGTTCACAGACATATAATATAAACAGGCAAAGCTAGAGATCTCATGGCTTTACTTAGAAACAGTCATGAAACAGGTATTTCAATATGAAATTACTAGTTTACAAACAGTTGGAATACATTAAAGTTGCTTGCTCAGATGACTAAGACTTTACTGTTTGTAAATTTTCCCGGAGGGAGCACTTTCAGTAGTTGAATTTTAAAATTGCCACCTTTTCCCCCTTGGTTTCCGGTCTTGTCTGATTGAGCTAATTAGGCTCAGTCTGAGGCCCTTGTGGCCTGTATTTACATTCTGGTTCTTATTTTATGAGCTCTATGTTCTAGAACTTAGAGTTTAATTTATCATGCCTTCAAAGGTTTGTATAAGGCATTCAGCAAATACCTTCATTTTGAGTTCACAGGTTAAGCTCAGAGCAAAATTACTATTTTCATTTTTACTAGCCCTTGATTGTTAGTTCCCAGTTTTTACCTATTTGTATGGCTCAGGTAACCCTACTGGCTTCCTTTAGTATGTTTAATATTTTCTGAAGGGCAATATATATGCCTTGTCTTCTAATACATGCAGGGTAAGTACTTCCCAGTGAAACATGCCTATCCCACAATATAACTAAACAAAAGATATGTAATCACCTTATATAAAGCCCATTTAAATATACCCACTTCATACACTTTCATCTCAATTCTGTCAACTTTTATACCTTTAACTTAAACTTTTATTAGGATCCAATCAACAAGCTTTTCTCTTACAGGAGGAGTTCTAAAAGTTTTTCTTCTTTTTGCTCCCTGTCCATTTCATCTATTTTTATATAAAAAGCCCTGGGATCCCCAGAGTAGGTTTGAGCCAAGGAACTCAGACACTTGTGCCTAACTGTTGTCCCAAATAATTGCTGGTCAAGTATGTCAAGTGTAAATTTTTTTTTTCCTAGCCTGTTAACTATATTTTAAAACTGGGGTAAATAGAACAGACTCCTTTGGCTTTTAATGTTGGGGACAATTAGGGGGTCCCTTTTGGCCAATTTAACATTAGGTAGTATAAAATCAAAACCTTCTGTTTAAATCACATAAATGTCCATTTTATTTATCCCATTTAAAATAACCATCTACAGTTTTTTTATTCATTTGAGAAAATTCCTGTAAAATTTCTAGCTTGCTGGAAATAGTATCTAGACTTTCCTTACAGGATTTTTCCCTGTTAACATTAATTATTCTAATGCTTATATTAGCATCCGTAGGACCCATTGAGGGATGGCAAAGACCACAAAAGAAGCTTCCCAAACCAGTTTTTCTTATTTGTTATAAACTAAAGAAGTTCTTAGGTATAGATATATTTCTTTTTTTTTCCACTTTTAATTTGCTTTTTGTTTTTATAGGTACTGATAAAACACCTATTTATAATGAGAGCACTCTAGATTCACCAGTTTGTTAGTTTCTCCAATTTTAAAAGGATCCATCATTTGACCATTAATAAAGTATATATATTTATAGTGATTCAAACCATTAAGATGTAAGAGGTTTCCCCATAAAAGCGTGGATGAGGATGTCACCTAAGTAAAATCCAGAGAGTTTTCTCTCAAATAGCATGGAAGGGGCCAAGTTTTCAAAACACAGGCACACGGAATGTCCTAGGAAGATCAGGTAGAACATTCACATCTTAAAGACACAGGAAGAGAAATGCAAATTTCCCCCTAGAAAGCCTTTGTTAAAGTCAGAATTCTAAGAAGACATTTTTATCAATCAAGCTTTTTTTTTTTAACCTTAATTAATTTAACTGGGTACACAATAAAAGATCTGGGGTGTTAGTGGGAGGTTGGTTTTCTGACGTCCCTTGTTTCTGTGTTTGAGAGATTATCTCTAATTTTAAGTTGAATTTGTTACAGATAAAATTTACTAGTGAAGTTTTGTGGTGAGCCAGTGTGCTGCTTGTGAGCTTAACTCCCTTAGGAGTCACCCCAGAGTCATTTTAGCCCTCTCATCTCAGTTTCTCCCTTCAGTGGTCTAAGACCACCACGGGTGCTCGGATCGCTGAATGGCCAATTTTTATCTGGGACCCCTGGTCGAGGAAGTGTTTTAATTAATGAGTGGGTTCCCCTATGAGACCACTGCACGTTATTAGGCCTCTGCCTCCGCCACTCCCATAAATTTCTGTCACCTGAGAAACCTGTAACTGGCCGGGAGCAGTCTTGTTCCTTTTCTTTGAAGCAAAGCTCTCATGTAATATCTTCACTTTTATCCTGACAAATTCTTCCTTCCTTCCTTCCTCCCTTCCTTCCTTCCCTCTCCCTCTCTCTCCCCCTCCCTCTTTCTCTCTTTCTTTCTTTCTTTCTTCTTTCTTTCTTTCTTTCTTTCTTTCTTTCTTTCTTTCTTTCTTTCTTTCTTTCATTGTTTTAAAATTGGCTGCATTGGGTCTTCATGGCTGCACTCGGGCTTTCTCTAGTTGTGGTGCACAGGCTGCTCATTGCAGTGGCTTCTCTTGTTGTGGAGCACAGGCCCTAGAGTGCTTGGGCTTCAGTGGTTGCAGCAGGTGGGCTCTAGGGTGTGTGGGCTTCAGTATCAGTAGTTGTGGTTTGTGGGATCTAGAGCACAGGCTCAGTAGCTGTGGCACACGGGCTTAGTTGGTCCGTGGCATGTGGGATCTTCCTGGACCAGGGATCAAACCCATTTCTCCTGCATTGGCAGGCGGATTCTTAACCACTGTACTACCAGGGAAGTCCCAAGGGTACATTTATAATTACAAGTTGTGATAAGTGTCATGAAAGAAAATGATAGAAAGAGAATCTCAGGAACTTTAGGTTGAATTATCAGGGGAGGCCTCTGAGGAAGTGCCAGTTAGACAGAGACCTGTGGATGAGAAGAAGCTAGCTGCTCAGGGTATGTGTGTGCATGTGTGTGTGTGTGTGTGTGTATCTGTATCTGTGTCTGTGTAGGGGAGGGGTCGGGCAAGAAAGGCTGTAGGAGAGGAAAGTCTCAGCAGAGGGAAGATCCTGATTGCTTTGTTTTAGGAAGTGAAGGAAGATGTGTGTTCTGGCATGTAGTAAGTGAAGGGGAGAGTGCTATAAGATAATGTTGCAGAGTTAATCAAGGAGCCAATGTGCAGGATCCTAGAGGCCATGACTGAAGGTTGGATTTTATTCTCAGTTCAGTGGGAAGCACTTGTTAAGATGAGCACTCTAGTTGCTCTTTGGAGAATGGACTGCAGAGGGGAAAGAGCTGAAGCAGGCAACTAGTTAGGAGATTCCATTATAGTTCAAAAAAGAGGTAGTGAGGGTCAAGGTGATGGTTTTGGTTATAGAAGTGGATGGATTCCAGATATGTTTTGAAGACAGACAGTAGAGGATTTGTTGGTAGACTGGAGTAGGGATCAGGGAAAGGGAGACTGAAAGGTGAGTCCTAGCTTTCTGGAGTCACTGGGGCAATTTTCTCAGTCTGCATGGGGTTGAGAGAGATTGAGTGGGTTGAGAATCAACTTCCATTTGTGCATGTTAAATTTGACATGTCTTTGGTTCCTTTAATTGGAGTTGTCAAGGAGAAAGTTGGATTTGTGAGTATGGTGTTTCGAAGAGAGGTATGAGTTAAAAATAAGCTCACACAGACCAGTGCTTCTCAACTCTGTGAGACCCAGTCCTGCCTTTATATAGCATATCCTGAAAAATTCTATTAAGCCAGCCTAACTGAGGAAAAGCGTCCGATCAGCCTCTTACCCAATCACTCAACCAAGTCCACTCAGTCTCCTACAACTGAGAAAACCTTGGTATCTTTCAGCCAGGCCTACCCACTCCCGCCATTATCTTGCAACTTGATGGGTATTTCCCTGGTATCTTTCAACCAGCCCCACCCCCACCAGTATCTTTCAACTGGGAGGAGGCGTGTACCTGCTACACCACTAAATAAAACTCAGGATCATCAACCAACACTGGAGATCCGAGAACCAGGAGAGACTTACCCAAATTTGTCTGGACTCTCCCAGGAGGTGGATGGACACAAGTAGCCTCTGCTGGTACCAAGGGTCTGGTTCTTTGTAGAGTTCCTCAGGTGAAGGAAAGAAGTCCACTCTGGGTCCCTTAGTGGTCACCATAACTGTTGACTTAAAAATATATACAATGTGGGAGTTGTGAGTTAAGTTTTCTGGGGGGCAAAATGAGGACTGCAGCACTGGAGACAGCGTTTCAGATAGCTCTGAGAAGCTGCTCTGAGTAGGTGAGGGGGGGAGCTAGGATATATAGGAGTTTTGCAACAAAGGACAGGTAGTCGAGAAAGTCAAAAGATTATTGCTAATTAAAGAAAACCATATATCTCAAGTTAAGGAATTTAGCACTTTTCTATGTATGGGAAGATGCAAGGGTCTGGGTTCATTGAAATCATTCCTTTGATATGCACCTCAGCTATCTGGGGCCAGTATCCTGACACACCCTGTGTTTTCTCAGGGGTCATCCACAGGGAGTGGCTGCAGTCTGATGGCTGCTAGATGGCAGGCATTCTTTTCAGCCCTGAGTTTCCTTAGCTGACTGGCTCATGGTGGAGGGCTGCAATCGTTGATGACTGTGACATCCATTCTTTATTGATATGGCAGGAAATATTCCATTTCTCAGTATTATAAAGAATGTGAAGTATGCAACTAGGGAGCAAGTTTTAGATCACACTTACTCTGGAAATCTTTCCCCCACATAAAGGAGAAAGATAAAATGTCCCCTTCCCACTGTGGAAGCATGGCAGAGAGACTTACAAGAGCTGACCAGAAATATTTAGGAATTTAATAAGAAAGACCAGAACAACTGAGCCACTTTCATAGAAGTACGCTATCTCTGAGGCAACAAGCAGGCAATGGAGGGGAGGGCTATTGAAGAGGGAAACGCCTGTAGAACCAATTTATATACACAGGTTTGTGTGTGCAGGAGCAGCAGTGACAAGGTTTCTAGAAAGAGATGAAGAGATGTACCTAAAATACAAAAGTGAAATTTCTGCCACTGATTCTATGTTAAGGATATGAAACATAATATATTGAGACTCAAGAAGACAGAATTTGTGAACCAGATGGTGAAAGCCCAATAATAGGTAATAAGATACAAATTTGGCCAGGACAGATATGTCATGTAGTCAAATTCAGCTGATGATGTGTCATCCATTTCCAATGATTCTCTATATGTGTGTGTTTGGGAATAGAGGGGCAAGGAGGGAAGATGGAGTGCTGAGGATTAATACCAGAAATACACTGTGTAGTAATTATGGCTGTTATACATATTTTATACTTGTCTACAGTAAACTATATGCAGTTTTATAACCAAGAAGGACCCTATGGGGTCTTCCCAAAACAGACCCCCAGCCAACCCACCCCCCACCACCCTGACCCCATGTCCTCCACCTGCCTCTTGTCTGTAGATAAACTGTAGCCTCCTAGGCCTTCCCTGAGTTCCAAAGAGTAAATTTAATCAGAGAAGTGAGAAAATGCAGAAAGAAAGGAAAACAGTCAAGCAAGACAAAATAATAATACTTTAGCCATTAAACAAAGTGAATGACATTTAATTCCTCCTCAAGGACTATAGATAATATTCTGAGCCATGTCCTTTGAGCTGTTTTGCAGATACTAAAACACCTGCCAGGTGGGCAAAGTTAACTGTACGCTGCCTGCAATCATGTAGACCCCAGATCGGTTGGAAGCAGAAGGTTGATGATTTTTACTCTTGATTACCTCATCACCAACCAATCAGAAGAGTGTCCACGAGCTGATCATACACCCCACAACATATTTCTCTGTCTTTTCAAACCTTCCCCTGAAAGCCTTCAAGGAGCTTGGATCTTTTAAGCACTAGATGCCCTGGACTCCTTGCTTTGCGTCCTGCAATAAATGCTGCACTTCCCTTCACCACAAGCCAGTGTCAGTAGATTGGCTTTACTGTACATGGGCAAGTGGACCCAAGTATGGTTCCATAACAGTTTCATTCAGTTGTGTAGTTTCACTCATATTTAATTTATTGTTTTATTTTCTTTATCCAAGTAAATGAACCTTTCCTGAGATTTGTACATAGTAATATCCAAATCAAGTAGATACCAGATGCCCATTTAGCCAAGAATTACCCCTACAGATTTTTTTTTCTTTGACAAAGCTTATTTCTCCCTTATCCTAGAATTCCAGACTCCTTAAATCTTATTATAGAGGAAAGTAAGACATGGAACCATGGATGGTCCCTGGGGTTATAACTTCCATTCTTGATCTATTTCACTCAGTACACTACCCTTTGGAATCTCACCTGAATCAAAGAATTCATCTCCTATTGCATGTTGATGCCCTACACATATGTGCACGTCTCTCTTTTGATCTCAAGGCCCACAAAAATGCCCATGATTTACTGGATCAATGCCCCCTCTTCCCTGCTTATTCCTCTCTCTGAAACTGAGTTCCCCTAATACCAACTTACTTTGCCGAGTTTATGATTAACCTCTCTATCCAAAACGTTATTCTTTTCTTGTCAATTCTAATCTTCTCTCAAGATTGAAGAGTATCAAGAAAAAGCGGGATTGAAACTGAGCAGGACCCTGTGGGGTCCTTGGGTACAAATCCTTTCAGTGTCCACCTTTTCTTGTATGTAGGAAATAAGATTCATTCAGCCTCCTTAAACTTCCCTGAGTTCCAATGGGCAGATTCAAAGAGTTGCTAATCAGGGAAGTGAGGGGATGCAGAAACAAGAGGAGCAGGTAAGAAACAAGAGTGCAGCAGTGGGGCAG
This sequence comes from Mesoplodon mirus, assembly GCF_964341445.2. NCBI lineage: Eukaryota > Metazoa > Chordata > Mammalia > Artiodactyla > Ziphiidae > Mesoplodon > Mesoplodon mirus. The sequence goes on from NC_138977.1 coordinate 309,935, forward strand.
AGTCCTGGTTCCTCCTTAAGGAATACACATAACAATATAATATCTTTGAGTTCTTCTGCAGAAACTAAGGACCCCAACCAGGTAAAAGATGGTAAGTTCAGGCTGAGCACAAGATTCTTGGAGCACTGCCCTCTTATCTCACCACCAACCAATCAAAAGAAAGTCACACACCCTGAAGCCCTCATCCTAAATTTTCCTGTAAAAACTTCTCCCGTAAAGCCATCAGGGAGTTCAGGGGGTGGGGGTGTTTGAGCACAAGTCACCTGGTCTCCTTGCTTGACCCTGCAATAAGCCTTTCTCTGCTCCAAACTTAAATGTTTCAGTTTGTGTGTCAGACACATGAACTTGCATTCAGTAATATCTCCATACCCATTTCCTCACCTACCCTCACAACTCATTCCCAGACCTCAGTCTCTCCCCTCATTTCTTATCTCAGCAAATAACTTGGCAAAACAGCCTCCAAGTCCCACAAAAAAGATCCTTAGAATTCCTCACTGACTGCTCTCTCTTCATCATTTTTTATTCATCTCCAAGTTGAATTGATTCTGTTACCAAAATCTGAATTAAGTTGTGTGGGCCCGGCTGGAGTCATACCTGGCCAAGTCTCTCTGCCCTTGTTGGAGAGGGTTTTTTTCCACTTGGGTTTGATCAGCCATATAATGAAACAAAAGGTGAGATGGACACTGCACAAGATTTATTCAGTGGCCAAAGAATGAGGAAGTGGGAGCTAAGTTGACAGATCAACTTCTTGCCCACCTGAGAAGAGGGATTTAATTTTAAAGAGTAAAGATTAAGGGAGGAGGAGTGAAGCTGATAATGGGGAGGTATGTGCATTAGTCTACCAGGGAAGGGACAGGGCTTTTTTTGAGTGAGTGTTGTGCCTCCCTTCTATCCTTTTATAGTCATTTAGCCCACTCCTGGCCACTGGTACATGTATCATTTAATATGCTAATGTAGTAAATTCAGCATGTAATGAGACTCAGGGTCTGTTGGAGGTCAGATATGTCTCCATCTTGGTTCCAGATGGTTCCATCTGGGTTTTTTTTGTTTGTTTGTAGCTTCCTTTCTTATCTCTGGACCCTTTAACTTAAAGATTTATGTTAACTCCTACTAAAAGTGGGATGGCAGGTTTTGAGCAAAGACCTGGAGCAGCTCTGGCAAAGATCCTACTATCTTTATGGTCTTCAATTTGTCCACTTCTCTTTCTCTTTCTCTATTACTATCACTTGTCTTATCATATGTGCTTCCAATCTCCCGTCCAATCTATTCTCCTTATCTCCTCCGAAAGAAAACTTTCCTTAAATGTAAGTCTGATCATGTTGCCCCATGATTAAAATTATTCAGTGTTTCACCATAATTTTAAGATAAACTCTAAATTCCTTGTCAGGGTAGACAAAACTATGCATAATTTGCATTCATAATTTGAATTATCCATCTCTTTTTACTTTCCTCCTTCTCCCTACATTCCAAAAGTGCCCTAAGAATGCCATACTTCTTATTCTTTTGAACATTTTCTTGTGCCATTTTTTCTGCTTTGAAAGAAATCTCTTCTCCCCATTTTTGATGGTACAATGGCTAATGTCCCATTAGGATTTGGCTTAGACTAGGTAAAGTGCTTCTACTCTGTTTCCACATAACACCAGGAGCTTAGATTTGTCATGGTATTTATCATACTGTGTTGTAATTGTTGCTCTACTTATCTGTTTCCTTCATTAGACAGTGAGTTCTCTACAATCAGGGATTATACATTGTCTTAATCTCCTAGCGTTCAGTAGATTGTCACATTGTAGGTGTTCAAAAATTTTTAGTATCATGTGACAGTGGTCAAGTAGTATAGAGTAATTCTTGACTAGCATGCAAAAGTTTCAGGAAGGGCTCCCTAATCTCATTAATACAAGGACAAATTAGGCATAATTTAACTGAAATATATATTGCATGCATATTCAGTGTATCATAAAATTTAAAAGGCAGACAATATTGTTCTATAAAGCTAATCTATTTTTTCATTGCAGTTTCAATTGAAGAAATAAATAATAAGTGCCTAAGATGTACAAAATATTCTAGAGGTTGTATGGATAAGTAAAACAGGATCTTACAATCTAATTGTCTAAGAGAATTAATACAATCATGGTGACAGCACTGATGTCATACAAAGGAAGCATGCACTGGGTCATGAATCAACCAAGTGATTGTACCAAGATGACCACTAGGGAATTAGGACCCAGACACTGTAATTATTCAGGTAGGTGATAGGTAAGGACATTCATCCTTAAAAGAAAGGACTTCATCCTGTGGAGGTGTGTACATTAGGATAGAATCAGAAAGCAACTGATGCTTGGGGGACAAGTTTGCAGTCAAGATTCTGGGGTTATGGCTAAGACTTAGGTCCAGCTCTGTGTATCAGGGACATTGATGTTAAGCAGAAAATCCAATCAGAACACAAGAGGAGCCTGGGCAGAAGTTTAGAACTGGGGGCAGCTTAACAATGCATCAGACAGGGCAGATGGTGCTAAAATAGGAACCTCATGAGGACTGTAATAAGCTTGGCATGAAGAAAAGTAAGAATTAATAAAAATGATCTCACCTTCTTTATCAACACACACACACATGCACACATACTTACATTAACGTTTAAGAAAATAGAATGAACAATATTTGGAGTTTAAGTGATGGAGAATACTTTTGATAATGTGGTGTGAATCCTCCAATTAGCTGTAGAGCTTAAAAACAAAAACTTTACCTATCTATTTATATTTATATATTATCTATTTATCTGTCTATCTATCAATCTATCTATCTATCTATCTATCTATCTACCTACCTCTCCTATTGGTGCTGCTTCTCTGGAGAACCCTGACTGTTATACCAATGAATATGATTTCCTTCTGTACCTGTTAAAACAGATGCCTGGATTGTTGAATAAGTCTTTACATAAATGACTCCTATGATGTTCTGAGAACCAATTGTTAAGTAAATTAAGTGTTAATTGAAAAAAAAATTGGGAGAAGGAGAGATTGTTTTCCTAACCATTGAATATGGACTTAGAAATAAATAGAATCCTACATAATAGTATATTTACCCACATTTAACAAACACACAAGCACACACACACACCACAGCTCTGCTAGTACCACTACCAAAAGGAACCCACCTATATTTTACCAGTTTGAAAAGTCTCTCCTTAGGGCACCTCCTAGGTTAATGTAGTTATACAGAGCTGTCAGAATACCTGTGTACAAACCCCAGTTTTGTAACTTAATAGATGTGACTTTGGACAAGTTATATAACCTTTTAAAACCTCAATTCCCTAATCTATATAATGGGTGTTATAATAGTAGCTAAATCACCAGTTTTCCTGAAAGATTATATGATGTAATCCACATAAAGTGTAAACTGTTTAGCAGTATATAAGTAGCTAATTAATGCTAGTTCTTGTTATTGTTGCTATAATAAAACATTAATTTTATTCTCTTTCAAAGATACAATAGTGATATTCTTCATATCAGTTAAAAGGATGTAGTGCCCTGAGCTAAACATTGATAGGGTAAAATGCAAAATGTTTACATGAAGTTTGTATACAGATAAGGTAAGAATGTCCTCTTTTGGTCACTGCAGCATAAAGGGAACAGCAAAAAGGTAAATAGAATAAAGGCAATAAATGGAAATGTTGGGAAATAATACTTAAATTGCAGGATGACTGTTTTATTATTGTCTGGAAAAGAAAAGAGAACTCTGCTAATAAGTCACAAACATATCATTAAAACTAAGTGATTATTTAATTATCTTTGGGGAGTGTCTGGAAAGTACTCCTCGAAGTAATCCACAATTCACATTATAAATGAGAGGAGAGCTGTGTCTTAAAACCTCCCTAAAATTGCTCCCCTATAACATATTTTAAAGTTCTATAGGTTTTTAAAAAATCCATAAAACAGAATTTGGAAGCAATCACAAGAGAATTTTCACAAACTCCCTTTACCACCATCTACCACCCATGCCAACATTTTGTGTACCCATACATTTTGCCTTACTTCTTGTTATTGAGATGAAATGTCTGCCTTTCCACCTGTTATCAAGATGGAACATCTCATCAACTGGCCAATTCCTATCTCGTGCACTAGACCCTGTGTTCTCATTCATCTCAACTACTCAGGGACATCACTGCACGTCTCTACCAATTCTCCCCCTCTCGTTATCCTATGTCATCAATCTCTCTACTGTATCATTCTCACCATTATAAATGTGCTTTTATTTCTCTCATCCCTAATATACAAATAAGCAAAACCAAAAAACCTCTTTACCCCAATTTTCCTTCTAGATACTGACACGTTTCTCTGTTCAATTTTATGTCAAAAGGTCTTACTAGACTCACTTTCTCCAAACCCCTCCTCCTATTCTCCTTAACTTACTCCAGTCTAACTTTTGTTCCCAGGACTCCATTTAAATGTCTCTATTTAAGGTCACCAATGATCTCCAAGTTGTTGAATCCTGTGATCAATTCTCAGTTTGCATCTAACAGATGGCAGAGATGATCATTTGCTCCTCCTGGAAACCCTTTCTCCTGTCTGCTTCCAGGCAGCCCTGGGACTCTCTTGAGCTTCCTTCCAATCCAGGAGGTACTTTCTCAGTCTCTTATTCTCAACCACTGGCTAAGGTAATGGCTTAAAGTTCAATCTTGAATCTTCTCCTCTCTATCCACGTGCTTTACATCCAATGATTGATTGGATATATAGCCTGTGTTTTAAGAAGCCCACTTCTTCATGTCTGACCTACTTCCTGAACTCCAGATTCAATATCCAATTGCCAACCTTACAGTCTAATTGACATCTCAAACTCAGCACACACAAAACTGAACTTCTCAAGCCCACCTCATATGCCCAAACCACAGTGTTCTCCATGTCAGTCAAAGACAACTTATTGCTTTTATTTGTGCATTGACTCCTTTGACATTGCTCTTAATACTTATTTTTTCTTACCTTCTACATCTACATCATCAGAAAATTCTAGCTCCAAAATATATTCAATGCTCACACCTATTGTGTTAAAGCAAAAATTGCATGGGACAGAGCTAAACAGAAAAGAAGACTTTATTCAAGACTACTACATTAAGAGAGGGAATCTGCTAAGAGCTCCTGAGAGAGCTCAGTCTGAGTGCAAATCTTCTGAAAAGGCTAGAAAGCATTTAAGAGCTGGAGTGGGAGAGGATGAGATTGTAGGTCACATATATTGTTAACTGGCCTTACCCAAAGGAAAAGTAAACTTTCTCATATCTTCATGACACGTGGTGAAACTGAGCAGGATGCTGTGGAGCTCCTGGGCACAGAAGCCTTTCTGTCCCTCATTTCTTATTTGTAGGGAATAGACTCCAGCCTCCATGGCCTTCCCTAAGTTCCAAAGGGCAGATTCGAACAGTTGTTAATAAGGGAAGAGATGGGATGCAGATACAAGGGAGGAGCAGCCAAGAAACAATAGTGTAGCCTTGGGCAGTGGTCTGGTTCTGCCTCAAGGGATACACATAACAATATCTTTGAGTTTTTCTGCAGAACAAAAACCCCCAACAAATGGAAGATGTTAGCATTCTTCATTCAAGAGAAAGTCACAGTTTGATAACCTCCAGAAGCTCCTCAGGAGAACACCTGAGGCCAGATTAAAGAAATCACAAAAACAAGCTGTTAGACAGCCTCATCCACCAGAGGGAAGACAGCAGAAACAAGAATAAATACAATCCTGCAGCCTGTGGAATGAAAACAACAGTCACAGAAAGATAGACAAACTGAAAAAGCAAAGGACTATGTACCAGATGAAGGAAGAAGATAAAACCACAGAAAAACAACTAAACAAAGTGGAGATAGGCAACCTTCAAGAAAAATAATTCAGAATAATGATAGTGAAGATGATCCAGGACTTCAGAAAAAGAATGGAGGCAAAGATCAAGAAAATGCAAGAAATGGTTAACAAAGACCTACAAGAATTAAAGAACAAACACCTAGAAGACATAAAGGACAAACAAACAGAGATGAACAATACAATGACTGAAATGAAATATACACTAGAAGAAATCAATAGCAGAATAACTGAGGCAGAAGAACGGATAAGTGACCTGGAAGACAGAATGGTGGAATTTAGGGCCATGGAACAGAATAAAGAAAAAAGAATGAAAAGAAATGAAGGACAGCCTAAGAGACCTCTGGGACAACATTAAATGCACCAACATTCACATTATGGGGGTCCCAGAAGGAGAAGAGAGAGAGAAAGGACCCAAGAAAATATTTGAAGAGATTATAGGAGAAAATTCCCTAACATGGGAAAGGAAGTAGCCACCCAAGTCCAGGAAGCACAGAGAGTCCCAGGCAGGATAAACCCAAGGAGAAACAGGACAAGACACATTGTAATCAAAACGACAAAAATTAAAGACAAAGACAAATTATTAAAAGCAACAAGGAAAAAAAGACAAGTAAAATAAAAAAGAACTCCCATAAGGTTAACAGCTGATTTCTCAGCAGACACCTTACAAGCCAGAAGGGGGTGGCACGATACATTTAAAATGACGAAAGGGAAGTACCTACAATCAAGATTATTCTGCCCAGCAAGGATCTCATTCAGATTTGACAAAGAAATCAAAACCTTTACAGATAGGCAAAAGCTAAGAGAATTCAGCACCACCTATCTGCTCTACAACAAATGCTAAAGGAACTTCTCTAAGTGGGAAATACAATAGAAGAAAAAGACGTGCAAAAACAAACCCAAAACAATTAAGAAAATGGTAATAGGAACATACGTATCAATAATTACCTTAAATATGAATGGATTAAATGCTCCAACTGAAAGACACAGGTTTGCTGAATGGATACAAAAACAAGACCCATATATATGCTGTCTACAAGAGACCCACTTCAGACCTAGGGACAAATACAGACTGAAAGTGAGGGGATGGAAAAAGATATTCCATGCAAATGGAAAACAAAAGAAAGTTGGAGTAGCAGTACTCATATCAGATAAAATAGACTTCAAAATAAAGAATGTTACAAGGGACAAGGAAGGACACGAAATAATGATCAAGGGATCAATCCAAGAAGAAGATATAACAATTATAGATATATATGCACCCATCATAGGAGCACCTCAATACATAAGGCAACTGCTAACAGCTATAAAAGAGGAAATCGACAGTAACACAGTAATAGTGGGGGACTTTAACACCTCACTTACACCAATGGACAGGTCATCAAATTAATAAGGAAACACAAGCTTTAAATGACACAATAGAGCAGATAGATTTCATTGATATTTTTATGACATTCATCCAAAACCAGAAGATTACACTTTCTTCTCCAGTGCACATGGAACATTCGCCAGGGTAGAACACATCTTGGGCCACAAACCAAGTCTTGGAAAATTTAAGCAAATTGAAATTGTATCAAGCATCTTTTCTGACAACAGTGTTATGAGACTGGAAATCAATTACAGGAAAAAAGCTGTGAAAAGCACAAATATATGGAGGCTTAACAGTGTGCTACTAAATAACCAAGAGATCACTGAAGAAATCAAAAAATATCTAGAGACAAATGACAATGAAAAAACAACAATCAAAAACCTATGGGATGCAGCAAAAGCAGTTCTAAGAGGGAAGGTTAAACCAATTCAATCTCACCTGAAGAAACAAGAAAAATCTCAAATAAACAATCTAACCCTACACTTAAAACAGCTAGAAGAAGAAAAAAAAAACACCCAAAGTCAGTAGAAGGAAAATATCATAAAGATAAGAGCAGAAATAAGTGAAAAACAAATGAAGAAAACAATAGAAAAGGTCAATAAAACTAAAGCTTGTTCTTTGAGAGATAAACAAAATTGATAAACTTTTAGCCAGACTCATAAAGAAAAAGAGAGAAAGGACTCAAATCAATAAAATTAGAAATGAAAAAGGAGGAGTTACAATGGACACTGTAGAAATAGAAAGCATCATAAGAGACTACTACAGGCAACTTTATATAAATAAAATGACAACCTGGAAGAAATGGACAAATTCTTAGAAAGTATAACCTTCCAAGGCTGAACCAGGAAGAAACAGAAAATATGAACAGAAAAATCACAAGTAATGACATGGTAACTGTGATTAAAAATCTTCCAACAAACAAAAGTCCAAAACCAGATGGCTTCACAGGTGAATTCTATCAAACATTTAGAGAAGAGCTAACACCCATCCTTCTCAAACTTTTCCAAAAAATTGCATAGGAAGGAACACTCCCAAACTCATTCTATGAGGCCACCATCACCCTGATACCAAAACCTGACAGAGATACTAAAAAAAAGAAAGAAAATTACAGACCAGTATCACTGATTAATATGGATGCAAAAATCCTCAACAAGATACTAGCAAACAGAATGCAACAACACCTTAAAAGGATCACACACCATGATCAAGTGGGACTTATCCCAGGGATGCAAGGATTCTTCAATATACGAAAATCAATCCATGTAATACTCCATATTAACAAATTGAGGAAAAAAAACATATGATCATCTCAATAGATGCAGAAAAAACTTTTCACAAAATTCAATGCCCAATTATGATAAAAACTCTCCAGAAAGTGGGCATAGAGCAAATCTACCTCAACATAATAAAGGCCATATACGACAAACTCACAGCAAACAGCATTCTCAGTGGTGAAAGACTGAAAGCATTTTCTCTAAGATCAGGAACAAAACAAGGATGTCCACTCTCGTACCTATAATTCAACATAGTTTTGGAAGTCCTAGCTATGGTAATCAGAGGAGAAAAAGAAGTAAAATGAATCCAAACTGGAAAAGAAGAAGTAAAAGTGTCACTGTTTGCAGATGATATGATACTATACATAGAGAATCCGAAAGATGCCACCAGAAAACTACTAGAGCTCACGAATTTGGTAAAGTTGCAGGATACAAAATTAATGCACAGAATTGTCTTGCATTCCTATACACTAACAACAGAAGATCAGAAAGAGAAATTAAGGAAACACTCCCATTCAGCATTGCAACAAAAAGAGTAAAATACCTAGGAATAAACCTGTCTAAGGAAACAAAAGACCTGTATGCAGAAAACTATAAGACACTGATGAAAGAAATTAAAGATGACACAAACAGATGGAAAGATATACCATGTTCTTGGACTGGAAGAATCAGTATTGTGAAAATGACTATACTACCCAAAGCAATCTACAGAGTCAGTGCAATCCCTATCAAATTACCAGTGACTTTCTTTACAGAACTAGAACAAAAAGTCTTAAAATGTGTATGGAGACACAAAAGACCCCGAATAGCCAAAGTGATCTTGAGGGAAAAAAAACAGAGCTGGAGGAACAAGACTCCCTGACTTCAGACTATACTACAAAACTACAGTAATCAAGCAATATGGTACTGGCACAAAAACAGAAATACAGTTCAGTGGAACAGGATAGAAAGCCCAGAGATAAACCCATGCACCTATGCTCAACTAATCCATGACAAATGGGGCAAAGATATATAATGGAGAAAAGACAGCATCTTCAATAAGTGGTGCTGGGAAAACTGGACAGCTACATGTAAAGGAATGAAATTAGGACACTCCCTAACACCATACACAAAAATAAACTCAAAATGGATTAAAGCCCTAAATGTAAGACCGGACACTATAAATCTCTTAGAGGAAAACATAGGAAGAACACTGTTTGACAAAAATCACAGCAAGATCTTTTTTGACCCACCTCCTAGAGTAATGGAAATAAAAACAAAAATAAACAAATGGGACCTAATGAAACTTAAAAGCTTTTGCACAGCAAAGGAAACTATAAACAAGATGAAAATACAGCCTTTTGAATGAGAGAAAATATTTACAAATGAATCAACAGACAAAGGATTAATCTCCAGAATATATAAACTGCTCATGCAGCTCAATATTAAAAAAAACAAACAATCCAATCAAAAAATGGGCAGAAGACCTAGATAGATATTTTTCCAAAGAAGACATACAGATGGTCAAGAAACATGTGAAAAGCTGCTCAACATCACTAATTATTAGAGAAATGCAAATCAAAACTACAGTGAGGTATAACCTCACACAGTTTAGAATAGCCATAATCAGAAAATCTACAAACAACAAATGCTGGAGAGGGTGTGGAGTAAAGGGAACCCTCTTGCACTGTTGCTGGGAATGTAAATTGACACAACCACTATGGGGAACAGTATGGAGATTCCTTAAAAAAACTAAAAATAGAATTACCATATGACCCAGCAATCACACTACTGGGCATATACCCAGAGAAAACCATAAATCAAAAAGGCACATTCACCACAATGTTCATTGCAACACTGTTTACAATAGCCAGGTCATGAAAGAAAGCTAAATGTTCATCAAGAGAGGAATGGATAAAGAAGTAGTGGTACATATATACAATGGAATATTACTCAGCCATAAAAAGGAAAAAAGGGTCATTTGTAGAGACGTGGATGGACCTAGAGACTGTTATACAGAGTGAAGTAAGTCAGAAAGAGAAAAACAAATATATTAACACATATGTGGAATCTAGAAAAATGGTATAGATGAACCAGTTTGCAAGGCAGAAATAGAGACACAGATGTAGAGAACAAACGTATGGACACCAAGGGAGGAAAACCGGGTTCGGGTGGTGTGGGGTGGTGGTGTGATGAATTGGGAGATTGGGATTGACATATATATAGTAATATGTATAAAATAGATAATTAATAAGGACCTGCTGTATAAAAAATATAATAAAATAAACTTAAAATAATATACCTGGGGATTCCCTTGTGGCGCAGTGGTTAAGAATTTGCCTGCCAATGCTGGGGACACGAGTTTGAGCTTTGCTCCTGGAAGATCCTGCATGTCACAGAGCAACTAAGCCTGTGAGCTACAACTACTGAACCTGCACTCTAGAGCTCGTGAGCCACAACTACTGAAGCCTACATGCCTAGAGCCCATGCTCCACAACAAGAGAAACCACCACAGTGGAAGTCCGCACACCACAATGAAGAGTAACCCCTCCTTGCCGCAACTAGAGAAAGCCCACACATGGCAATGAAGACCCAATGCAGCCAAAAATAAAAAATAATAATAATAAAATAAATTAATTAAAAAAATAGCTAGAGGTAAATGAAAACAAAAGAAAACCACAGAAACTCATCGGGAGACCACCTGAGGCCAGATTAAAGAACTGCTGGCCTTGCGCACACCCTAATCCTTATCAGCAACCCTGCCCTTGAACTATAGGTCTATAAAACTCCTCACCAAATCCCCTTCAGGTTGGGGCACAGTTTTTGAGGCACGAGCTTCCTGTTTTTCCCCTTTGCCTGGCAAAGCAATAAAACGATTATTTTCTACTTCACTCAAAACCGTGTCTCTGAAATTTTGAAATTTTATTTGGCACCAGTACACAGCAGCTGAGTTTCAGAAAGACATTCCTGGGTTGTAAAACTAATAAGAAGTTCTTATTTTAAAAGATGTATATTTCAAAGGGGCAAAGAAAGCATTTACAAGTTTTTCAAGGTAAATGCTCTCAGAAAAAGGAGATGAGAGACTGGAGTCAGAAAGAAGCCTATTTAAAGTTTGGTACAGCAGAGGGAATCCTTAAGGATGTCTTTGGGCAACTGCTATAACCCTAGTGAAATCCACCATCACCTCTCACCTGGTCAATTGCAATAACCAACCTATTCATCTCTCTGCTTCTCCCCTTACACCTTGTAAGTCTGTTCTTAAAAGAAGCAGCCAGGAGTCTTTTAAAATGTAAGTCAGTTTGAAACCAAGCGAGGCCCTGTGGGGCTCCCAGTTATGGAGGCTTTTTTTTTTGCACACACCCCCTCCCCTCACCCTGATTCTTGTAGGCAAAACTCCAGCCTCCATGACTTTCCCTGAATTCCAAAGGGCAGATTCAAACAGTTGGTAATCAAGGGAGGAGCAGCCAAGAAACAACCTAAAGCATGATTAAAGGGACCAGAGAAGCTCATCAAGATTAGTAGACTGACTACCTGAGATGAGATTAAGGGAGTGTAAGCCTTGCACACACCCTAATCTTGTTAGAGTTCCCACCCTTCAACCACTGTTGTAAAACCCATCATGAAATCCTCCCAGATCGGGACACATAGCTTTTTGTGGCAGAAGCTGATGTGTCCCCCTTTGCCTGGCAAAGTAATGAAGTAATCCTTTTCTACTTCACCCAAAACTCTTATCTCTGAGACTCGATTTGGCACCAGTGCAGAGAGCTGAGATTTTGGCATAAAGTATACGTCACTCAGTCTAATGCAACCCTCCAGTGGTTCAGAGCAGGAATGCACCTCAGCATCCAAGGGGCAATAAGGAAGCAGGTCGGGTGATATTAAAATGTAAGTTGGAAAATGAATGGATAAAGAAAATGTGACACATATATACAATGGAATATTACTCAGACATAAAAAGAAACGAAATTGAGTTATTTGTAATGAGGTAGATGGACTTAGAGTCTGTCATACAGAGTGAAGTAAGTCAGAAAGAGAAAAACAAATACTATATGCTAAAACATATATATAGAATCTAAAAAAAAAAAAACAAGGTCATGAAGAACTTATGGGCAAGATGGGAATAAAGATGCTGACCTACTAGAGAATGGACTTGAGGATACAGGGAGGGGGAAGGGTAAGCTGGGACAAAGTGAGAGAGTGACATGGACATATATACACTACCAAATGTAAAATAGATACCTAGTGGGAAGCAGCCACATCGCACAGGGAGATCAGCTCGGTGACCACCTAGAGGGGTGAGATAGAGAGGGTAGGAGAGAGCGAGACGCAAGAGGGAAGAGATATGGAACACATGTATATGTATAACTGATTCACTTTGTTATAAAGCAGAAACTAACACACCATTGTAAAGCAATTATACTCCAATAAAGATGTTAAAAAAAAAAAGTAAGTTGGAGAGTGCCATGAAATAAAGCTACTGACTACATGGAAACAAGCTCTGAATGCCTAGGTGAAATATTTGTAATTTTATTGTAGAATATAATTCAAGGGAGGACCCAGGTTGAGTTATAAATTGAGTATACTGAAGCCTAGATAAAGAGAGAATTTATTAATCTAACAAATTAGTATCAAAGTTAGTATTAAACACACAAATTTAAGTTCAAAAAGATAAGATACAGAATAACATGCAGAACATGTTAACATTTGGTAGGGACAAAATATTTATACATGGATATATATTTACATATCCATAGGAATATTTATATATTTACATCTTCATAGGAATGCACAAATACAGTGGTTATTTCTGGGAAGGGGAAGTGAGTGATGGGGACACAGATAAAAGAAAGGCATAATTTTCATTCTATATGCCATTTTGTATCTCTGGAATTTTCTACCATGAACTTGTATTAGCTATTGTAAAGTATAAATTATTTTATAAAGTACCAGCAACATGAGCAAAAACAAAGAGGTTTGAAAGAACAGATGTGTCTGAGGAGACATTTGGTAAGGCTGATCGAGTAGAGGAATGGTGGGATGTGTGGCTGGACAAATGTGTGAAGATTCCTTTGTGTTTTCCTCAGGATTTGTTTAAAATTACATCTCTGCCAGCTGACAAGACTGGGCCACAGAAAGTGGTTCATATTTTAATGAATGAAAACAAAAAGCAAGAAACTGCAATCCATGAAGCTGCTCCTGCATGACACTGAGTGTTCTATACTCCTCTCTGAGCCTAATTTCTTGCCACTAAAAAAAGGGAGTTGGGCCAGGATATTTTTTAAGATCCCTTCCTGTTCTTATAGTCTATGATTTTGATGCACAATTCTCTTCCTTTCGGCTAAATACAAGAGCTCTGATTATTTCACATCACTGAAGCGATGATAAAGAATCAATTCTCTTTTGTCAGAAGATTTCCTCAAAACTAAAACTTTTCATCCTGACTCTCACATACTTATTATCTTCAAAATATAGTAAGAATCTTCTGAAGAGAGTGTTTTCAATGGTAATTTATTATGATAATAGTGATATGAGGCTATGAAGAATGTAAACATTTTACTTGGGTTCTGTTTACTAAAATTCATAAGTAGGTAAGTAGTTACTAAGGACAAGTACTACCTTGAGAAAGTACAGTTTCCAATCTGAACAGCATATATCCAAGACTCACCTTCCTATGGCTACAACACTTTCATTGCCCCCACCAAATGCTGCCTCTCCCAATGTAGATCATCTTTTCCTCAGTCCTGATGAATAAGTCATAGAAGTTCTAAGACTTTCCTTACTTGGGCTGTTAGATTAACTCTACAGTCTCTTCTTCCTTTCTTTTCTCCCCAGACTAAGGTATGTGTCCACAGTGTAAATACAAGTAGGATTGGATATCCATGAAGATAAATGTGTTCACTAAATGCTGTTCTTTTGCATTGTTTGCAAAAGACAGGATGTTTTTGGAGTCTAATCTCATACTCTCAAATTTTGGTTGTTGAATCTTAGACTATTCAGTTAGCCTTTTTCTGACTTTTTCAATTAGTCTCAGCTTTCTCATATCTTTGAAGAAGGGAGGTTAATATCTGTGTAGGAATTTGACAGTGCCTCTATCTCCAAATTATTTCCATGTCCAATAGTAAAACTTAACCCAAACTACATCAATCTGATACAAACAGGGCCACTGAAGACAGAGACCACTAAGCAATAAAGGTGTGGGTAATGCTAATAAGTGATTATGACCATGTTCTAAAACATAGAAGCTAAAATGTTCTGAAGAGACGAGTAAAAATTTCTATAACCAATAAATAAATTATGCAGTAGATTTCTTGAGCTAGTTTTTCTTTCTAAAAATATATATCTCATAGGGAATGTACTACCTGTTCATTCTGATTAGTATAGTATGCCTTCACTCTGAGCCTTAATTTATTCACATGTTTCAGTTCTTTAAGCAAACAATGTCAAGACCTCTTAGAAGAGTCCTTGTTCATACAACCAACATTATCAGACATGCATCAGCAACTCAGCAGTGAACTAGATCCATACTTGTTCTACCCAGAAAAAGAGCCACCCTACCACTAAATGCCAGGCACTGGAACTAAAGACAGGCTCCCATATACTTCACCCAGGACTGGTGTTATGAGGGACCAGGATTCTAAACCTCAGAGCAACACAACATCAATATCCGGCTTTAGCAATGAATGATAAAATGGAAAAGAAAAATAAGGAGAAACTCTTCAAAGTACATTGATCCAGGACTCCCAGTTTTAGAAAGCTATCTTACCAGTGGCCTGCAAATGCATTAGTGAACCTAGCAAAGATTAGCTGAACCTGGCACAGGTCAGGAGGCCCATAGATTCTTTATGAATAATACCTGGTTTTAAACTACTAAATGTTGCAGTTGTATGTTATGAAGCAATAGGTAGTGATACAGTTCTTCCTGTTCTAAGGCTATTCCTTACCTTCCCCTTCCTTATTGGCAGAGCCTACCTCCCATATATTTGCCTTTTACATGTCATGCATATGACACATGCTGGCCCATGGGGCCTGAAGGGAAGGCTTCTGCAAACTTCTCACAAGAATCCTCTCCCTTCCTCCATCTTTTGAACTTTTCTGGGAGGATATGAGGCTTGCTGCTGCTAAAACTGCTCTGTAACCATTAATATCCATAGGGAGGATTTAATCAATATGCCTATGTAATGAAGCCTCCATAAAACCCCAAAAGAAAAAGGTTCAGAGAGCTTCTGGGTTGGTGAACATGTGGAGACTCAGAGGGAGTGGTGTGCCTGCATTCTCTGTGCCCTTTTCCCATTACTGTGCCCTATGCATCTCTTCCACCTGGCTGTTCCTGAGCTATATCTTCTTAAAATGAACTGGTCATCTAGTAAGAAAATGTTTCCTGAGTTTTGTGAGTCACTCTAGCAAATTAATCAAATCCAAAGAGGGAGTCATTGGAAGCTCCAATTTATAGCCAGTGGATCAGAAGCACAGGTGACAACCTGCAGAAGTGGGGGAGGGCAATCTTGTGAGACTGAGCCCTTAACCTGTGGGACCCAGGTAACATTCTATCTCCTTTTTTTTTTGGCTGTGTTAGGTCTTCATTGCTGCATGCTGGCCAGTGGGGGATACCCTTTGTTGTGGTGCTTGGGCTTCTCATTGTGGTGGCTTCTCTTATTGCAAAGCATGGGCTCTAGGGCACACAGGCTTCAGTAGTTGTGGCATGCAGGCTCAATAGTTGTGGCTCACAGGCTCTAGAGCGCAGGCTCAGTAGCTGTGGTGCACGGGCTTAGTCACTCCGCAGCATGTGGGCTCTTCCTGGACCAGGGCTCGAACCCATGTCCCCTGAATTGGCAGGCGGATGCTTAAACACTGCACCACCAGGGAAGTCCTGATAGCATTCTGTCTACTTGAAGGTAGTATCAAAATTGAGTTGAATTGTAGGATGCCCAGCTGGCGTCAGAGAATTCCTTGGTGGTGTGGGAAAATTCCCCCACCAGTGGAATTGGGTGCAGAATCTTACTATCTAAAATATAACTTTTCTTGTTTCTGATCATTATTTATAGTTGCTTCTCTCTGAAAACAAAGGATATCCTTCATTTTTAATGCAACACTGTTTATAGTTTTTGATCTTTAATGTTGGCATTGTTAATGTGAATAAACAAAGTTACTACAATAACAGACCAAAGTGGAAAAAAGACTGAACTAGTAACCAGGAGAATGGAGTGTTTTTGTTTTTTTTTGTTAGCTCTTCCATTTGCAAACAGTGTGGCCTTGACACATCTTTGAGATTTCTGCTCCTCAATTTATTCATTTGCAAATTGAGGTGATTGATTAGATTATTTTAAGACATCTTTCAGATAGAGTCTATGACTTAAAAAATATTTTAAGTGAATCTTCATAAAACAATACATTAATAACTGGTTGAAAAAATCTCATAACACATTGGTCATTAACTGTTTTTGTAGATCTCCTTGTCCTTATTATTGTAGAACACTTGGAGCAACTGTTCTAAGCACTGAAGTCTCTCTACTGGAATTGAGCACTTGGGGGAAAAGTGCAGGTTCAGGCTAGTACAGCTCATTGCATTACTTTTTTTTTTTTTTTTTTTTTTTTTTTTTTTGCTGTACGCAGGCCTCTCACTGTTGTGGCCTCTCCCGTTGCGGATCACAGGCTCCGGACACACAGGCTCAGCAGCCATGGCTCACGGGCCCAGCCGCTCCGCGGCATGTGGGACCTTCCTGGATTGGGGCACGAACCCGTGTCCCCTGCATCCGCAGGCGGACTCTCAACCACTGCGCCACCAGGGAAGCCCTGCATTACTTCTTTACTTGCTCTTAGAAGAGAAAAACTTAGGCCTTGGCAGGGACAACAACCATAAAAATGTCATTTAGCTGAACATTTTGTGTGAGATATTTGTCTTTTCCAGTCCAGAAAAAGAAATGAAGCATCAACATTCAGAGGAAGTACAAATTTATTGCAAGGATTTACAAAAACTTCTACTTAAAATGGAAAGGGTACCATTAATATTGTCAAGACTTTCATAGAATAACTGTCAATATTTAAATTTCTACCATACTCTAGTACATTTTATATAGTACATGACAATTTATTTACATCTACTGTGTAATATATGTAGTCCACGCATGCGTGTTTTCCCATTTTTTCTGTCTTAGAAAGAAGTCCACAAATTTTTTTCTTTTTCTTTTTTCTTTTTTTTTTTTTTAGCAATTATACATATAAAATATTTACATGGACTGGAGAGAAATTCTAGTGACCCTGTTTCTGCTCTTTTTATCAGCATTCAGTGTGAAAGACCGTGTACTTGTCAGTCCCACAGCTAGATTTCGTCTTTATTTTATTGCTGATACAATACCACTTAAAGAGGATGTTTGGCATCCACATACTTTTTAGGCCCCTCCCTAGTCCCCAGGGAGGAGGATAGTTTTGCCCAAAAGCCAATCAAGACAATTCCATCATACTTGCCAATGATTTCCTTAAGCATGGGTGTCCTGGCCAGAGGAGTTTAAAGGGAAGTATTGGTGGGGTTTCTGGGGCAGTGTTTCTGTTCCTGCCTTTGTACACTGAATGCCTGATGTTGGGAGCTTCTACAACCATGTCAAGAGTATGAGGGAAAAGCCAAGAGGATCACAGAATTTTGAGCTACAGTGCTGACTCTGTTGAGTTGTTGAGGTAACTAACCTACCTTAGAACCAGGTACTTCCAGACCTTTTGTTATATGGAATAACATGTGTTTCTATTGATTAAACCACTTTGGGTAAGCTTCTCTGTAATTTGCAAGTGAAAGCACCCATATTATTTCCATGCACTCCTTTCATTGTCCTATGTGGTCCAGTCAGGAGTTGGGAAAGAACTGTCAGTACAGATTCTGTATTCCCCCAAAATGGGCCTGAGATTGTATCCATCAAATAACAATGTTAGAGTATACTATCATCTCATATTAGTTCTTTTTAGTCTCATATTAGTCCAGTGAATTTGAGGTTCTTGATGTCTCATCACAGAAAGAATTCAGTGAGAGACAAACTGATAGGTAAGAAGTGGATTTATTTAGAGAGAAACACAATTCACAGACAGAGTGTGGGCCATCTCAGAAGGCGAGAGGCCTCAAAATATGGTGTGGTTTGTTTTCATGGGCTGGGTAATTTCATAGACTAATGAGTGGGAGGATTATTCCAAGTATTTTGGGGAAGGGGAGAAGATTTCCAGCAATTGGGCCACTGCCTAGGTTTTGGCCTTTTATGGTTAACCTCTAAACTGTCATGGCGCTGGTGGGTGTGTCATTTAGATGCTAATGTATTACAATGAGTATTTAATGAGGCTCAAGGTCCACTGGAAGTGGAATATTCCGCCATCTTGGACCTAGTTGGTTCAAACAAGTTTTTGTCATGTCTTATGGCTATGTCATTCTTTTAAAGGTTGTGCCCTGCCCCCTTCCCTCCTGTTTCAGGATGATCATCCAGATTCATCTTTTGGGTGACTATCCAGATAAACAAAGCAAAACAGAGATCATTGGCTTAAATTATTAACCATTAGGGAATATTTGTCTCGACTCCACATTTTGCAAATTGGGTTTATAATGGGTAGTTTACAGGACACAGCAGGCTTCTCAGCTTGAATCTCAATTCACCCTCCCTCACTGCAGGAGTAAGACATTTCTGGGCATGCCCAGTGGGTAAACAGGTTGGGCTCTTCAGAGGACTCTTGGTGTAAAGGTTTGAGGCCTACTGGAGGAGAAAGGGGATGCACAAGTTTTGCTTAAGAGTGACAAATGGAATATTGCCTGCCATATCTGTAAACAAAGGATGTCACAGTCATCAGTGATTGCAGCCACCAGCCGAAGGTGAGCTGGTGAGCTCCGAGGGACCACAGGAAAGAAACAAAGAATACCTGTCATCTAGCAGCTATCAGACTGCAGTCACCCCCTGATTGTGAGTGAGTGAGCCCTGAGGAAACTCAGGATGTGAAGACTCAGGATACTGGACCCAGATAGCTGAGGTACATAGCAAAGGAGTGTTCTCAGTGATCCCAGACTCTTGCATCTTTGTATACATATAAAAGCACTGATTTCCTTAATTTGAGATATCTGGTTTTCTTTAATTAACAATAATCTTTTGATGTTCAGACTACCTACCTTTTGCAAAACTCCTATATATCCTGGCTCCCTCCTTCATCCCCTTGAAGCAGTTCTCTCAGGGTTATTTGAGATGCTGCCTCCCAGGCATGAAGTCCTAAAAAATTTCTGCCAAATGAAACATCACTCTCAACTTTTAGGTTGTGAATAATTTTTTATTCGACAAGAGCAGCTTCATATTATCAGAGAGGAAGAGTGACTTGGAGAAATCTGCCCCCCCTTCCAATTAATAGGTTGAGGTCTTAACACTCAGCCCCTCTGAATGTTGTTGTGTTTGGCAACAGGGCCTCTAAAAAGGTAATTAAAGTTGAGAGAGGGCTTCCCTGGTGGCACAGTGGTTTAGAATCCACCTGCCAGTACAGCGGACACGGGTTCGAGCCCTGGCCCAGGAAGATCCCACATGCTGTGGATCAACTAAGCCTGTGGGCTACAACTACTGAGCCTGTGCTCTAGAGCCCACGTGCCACAGCTACTGAGCCTGCGTGCCACAACTACTGAAGACTACTTGCCTAGAGCCCATGCTTTGCAATAAGAGAAGCCACTGCAATGAGGAGCCTGCACACTGCAACAAAGAGTAGCCCCCGCTCGCTGCAACCAGAGAACGCCCGCATGCAGCAACAAAGACCGAACACAGCCAAAAAACAAACAAACAAAAAGAAAAAAGTTGTAGGGAGAAAAATCTTTTCCTCCACCAACTTATGATCTGGTGTGTGTGTGTGTGTGTGTGTGTGTGTGTGTATTGACTGGTATATGCAAATTAATTGACAATATACAGATTAACAGAAACAAAGACAATGTTTATTCACATGTATACAAAAGCACTCATAGGTGAGTAACTGTACAAGACAGAGAGGCCTCAGAAGAAACCAACCCTGACAGCACCTTGATCTTGGACTTCTGGCCTCCAGAACTGTGAGAAAATTAATTTCTGTTGTTAAGCCACCCAGTCTGTGGTATTTTATTATTGCAGCCTTAGAAAACGAATATACACAATTTTGCTTTGTTTTGTTTTTTCTTTCTGATTCTTACGAATTACATCAGAAAGTAACAAACTCTGCATGCAAGGATAAAATAAAGGAAGTGTTTACTCATAAGTCTCTGTGAAATTTGGGGTGTTCAAAGAGGCATTTTCTAAGGTCAAGTGAAAAGGTGGCAAGAAAGAACTAACCCACTTTAATACAGGACTGTCAGTACTGTAAGGCTCTGCTGGAGTACAACTTGGTGGGAAGGGGTTATTAATAGCCAGAGGCACCATCTCCAGCAACAGATCCATCTTCCAGAGGCCATGCTTTTAGATAATGCATCAGAGCCTTCAGCGGGTGAAACTATAGTAAAGCACAACAAGGCAGAGCTCAGGAGACACTGAATGCTAAGAGGACTTGCTTGTGGCCATATATGAAGCCCCTCTAGAAACACCTGGAAGTAATTTGGAGAAACACTAATGGCGGGAGATGGGATAGACAGATATGGGTTAATAATCTACCATAGCTGGATGGTATCAATCAGCACCAGATAATTCTTTCTATTTTCTCTTCTTCCCTTTCTCTTCCCTTCCCTTCCTCTCTTTCTTTCTTATTTGTTTGTTTGTTTGTTTCTTTCTCTTTCTTTCTTTCTGTCTCTCTTTCTCTCTTTCTTTTTTCTTTCTTTCTTTCTCTCTCTCTCTGCCTCTCTTTCTCTCTTTCTTGCTTCCCAGACCAGGGCTCAAACCCATGTCCCCTGCATTGGCAGGCAGATTCTTAACCACTGTGCCACCAGGGAAGTCTCCAGAAGCCATTTTAAACAACACAGTGGTCATCAAACAAGGCCACTGGGTATGATGGAGTAAGGCACAAGCAAGAGCACTCTGTGATAATGTCATCACATAGGATCAAAAGAGAATTATGAAATCACAAAATGAAGAAATATTCTCCTAGTCTAGCTAACAAAACTGACTTGTCTCCTTACAAGTTAATTTTAGCTCCAGTCCAAATAAACCAACCAGTTCTAAGACATTCTTTCTTTTCCCTCAATAAAATGTAACTCCATTCCTCATACCTTTTTCTACTGAAAATACACATTCTACTTTCCTACTGTACATTGAAATGTTTCCATATTATTCCTATTAGTTTTAATTACATGTTTAAATTAGAATCCTCAACTCTTAAAACCTTAATTTTTACTGAATGTTAAGAAGTAAGCAATTATGAACTGCCTTTTACATTAGCATTCTGTAGATTGGTGAACATAAATATTAGTGATAATTTCTAAAAACATTTGTTTTCTTATAGAGAACATCTCAGGGTGGCACCAAACATTTTCACTAATAGTCCTAGATGCCTTTAGTTTCTCTATTTAGGAATTGATATCTCAGTATCTTATTGTTTTTTGGAAATTTATCTAGCTATTTAAAAACCTTTCATCATTTAAAATTAGTACAACTCTAGAACTTTTAAGTCACCAAATACCTGGAAAGATCATTTCTAAAATATAATTATTTTTAAAGAGTTTACCCAAAAGTTCTTATCTCATTTACATTTAAAGTCTCATCATATGAATTTATTTTCCTTGCAACAGGTATAGTAAGTTCTTATTTGACTTCTATCAAGCCTCGGTACTGTAAAGTATTACACTTCATGTTGATAACTCTAACAGCATGTCTATATTCATTAGATCAACCAGCTCAAACTTTAATACCAAGTATCAACTTAATATTGTTTATTTCTCAGTTCACGTGAATCTGAAAGTCATTTTGACTGGTTTCTTTATTTGTAAGTGATTTCTTTTATATTAAATAGAGCTATTTATAAATTCAATTTTGATAACAATTTCCAGAGGTAGAGATATCTCATATGTATAATGTGTACACAGACATTAAATATAAACAGGCACAACTAGAGATCTCATGTCTTCACTTAAAAACTTAGCTATGAATCAGGTACCACAACATAAACTTATTAGTTTACAAAGAACAGTTGGAATGCATTAAAGTTCCTTATTTAGATGACTCAGGCTTTACTATTTGTAAAGTTTGCCTGAGGGAGCATTCCCAGTGGTTTAAATTTTAAAACTTCCATTTTTCCCCTTGGTTTCAGGTCTTGCCTGATTGAGCTAATTAGGCCCAATGTCAGGTCCCTGTAGCCTTATTTACATTTTGGTTTGTAGAGATCTGTATGAGAAAGACAGTTGTTTTTAGTTCCCCAAAGAACATGTCTGTCACCTAAATGATACTAAAAGATTTTATCAGTGACACGATTTCTTACTAAACTGAAATTTATTTTATGAGTTCTATGTTCTAGAACTTTAGAGTTTAATTTATCATGCCTTCAAAGATTTGTATAAGACATTCAGCAAAGACCTTCATTTTGAGTTCACAAGTTAAGCTCAGAGCAAAATCACTATTTTTATTTTTATTAACCCTTGAATGTTAGTTCCCAGTTTTTAGTTATTAGTATGGCTCAGGTAACACTATTAGTTTCCTTTGGTATGTTTAATATTTTCTGAGGGGCAATATATATGCCTTGTCTTCTAATACCATGGAGGGGAAGCATTCCCTAGTGAAACATGCCTATCCCACAATATAATTTAAAAAAGGGATGTAACCATCTTATATAAAGCCCATTTAAATATACCAATTTTACACACTTTCATCTCAATTCTGTCAAATTTTATACCTTTAACTTTAGCTTTTATTAGGATCCAATCAGCAAGCTTTTATCTTACAGGAGGAGTCCTAAAAGTTTTTCTTGTTCCCTGTCCATTTTATCTATTTTTATATAAAATGCTCTGGGATCCCCAGAGTAGGGTTGAGCCAAGAACTCAGACCATTTTGCCTAACAGTTGCCCCAAATAATTGCTGGTCAGGTATCACAGTGTACATTTTTTTTTTCAGCCTCTTAAATATATTTTAAAACTGGGTAAACAGAATGGACTTGTTTGGCTTTTAATATTGAGAACCAGTAGGGAGTCCCTTTTGGTCCATTTAACCTTAGGTAGTGTAGTAATATAAAAACCTCGTATTTTAATCATATAAATGTCCATTTTATTTATCCCATTTTAAATAACCATCTACAAATTTTTTTATTCATTTGAGATAATTCCTTTCAAAATTTCTACCTTGTTGGAAATAGTAGCTAGACTTTCCTTACAGGTTTTTCCTGTTAACACTAATTATTCTAATGCTTTATTAGCATCTCTAAGACCCATTGAGGGAACACAAAGACTCCAAATGAAGCTTCCCAGACCAGTTTTCCTGTTTTAAATTAAAGACATCCTTAGGTTAATCATTAGATATATTTTTTCCACCTTTAATTTGACTTTTGTTTTTATAGTTACCAATAAAACAGCTGTTTATGAGAGCACTCTAGATTCACCAATTTGTTAGTTTCCCCAATTTTAAAAGGATCCATCATTTGGCCATTAATAAAATATATGTGTTAATAGTGATTCAAACCACTAAGACGCAAGTGTTTTCCCCATAAGAGAGTGGGGGAGGATGCCCCATAAGTAAAATCCAGAGTTTACTCTCAAAAATAGTATGACAGAGGTCAAGTTTTCAAAACATATACATGAATATTCACACGGAATGTCCTACAAATATCAGGTAGAACACTTACATCTCAAAAGACACAGAGAAATGCATGTTTCCCTTAGAAGGCCTTTGTTTAAAGTTGGAATTCTGGAAGGATGTTTTTACCAAGCAGGCTTTTTAACCTCAATTTAACTTAGCTACATATGCCATAAAGGAGCCTCATCGTTTTTAGGGTGAAATTTCCAAGTAAGTAAATACTTGTGAGTTTTGTACGTATATTAACTTGGTTGCGGTATTAGTTGGAGGCTGGCAATGTCATTCTTTTTTTTTTGAAACCTTTATTTCCATTATGTTTATCAAAATAAAATTGCTGGTGACGATTGTGTGGTGGACCAGGGTGCTGCTTGAGAGCTTAACTACTCTAGGTTTTGCCCCAGAGTTGTTTCAGGCCCCTCTTATGTGTTTTGGGCTCTCCCAGTGGTGTATAAGTCTACCACAGATGCTCAGTTCACGGAATGGCCAGTTAGTTGTTATGTGTACCCGGTTGAGCAGGTTGTTAATTAAATGAGTGGGTTTCTCTACAGGGACAGCTGCACAGCATGCGGTCTCACCTCCACCACTCCTGCAAGTTTCTCAGTTGCCTGAGAAAGCCGTTGCCAGCCAGGAGGATAGAGTCCCTTCTTTGGAGCTCAGAAGGTCTCATAAGATTTTAGTTTTTTATTTCGACAAACTCTATTAAGGTAGCCAATTCAAGGAAAAATGACAGTGCAGTCTTCCCCCTAACAACTCAGTCCCATCTTACTCAGTGTTTAACTGAGCAAAGTCTTCCCAGTCTCTAAACTGAGGATAACTACTCAGTATCCTAACTGAATCTCTCTTCCTAGTGCCTTTTACACTGAGGATAACCCACTTGAGCAAAATCTTCCCAGGCCTTTGACTGGATTACCCAGGTACCTCTTCTTGAAACCAAGTTTCAAGGACAACACTTAGGATCATCAACCAATAATGTGAGATCTTAGAACGAGGAGAGACTCACCAAATTCATCTGGACTGGCCGAGGAGGCGGGTGGGCACAAAAGGCGTCTGCTGACACCAAAGCTCCAGATCCTTGTAGAGTTCAGGAGAAGGAGAGGAAGCTGCTCTGGTCCCTTCTTCAGTCGCCATAACTGTGGACTTAAAAAATTATTCACAACCTAAAAGTTGAGAGTTATGTTTTATTTGGCAGGAATTTTTAGGACTTTAAGCCTGGGAGGCAGCATCTCAAGTAACCCTGAGAGAACTTCTCCAAGGAGGCGAGGTGGAGAGCCAGGTTATATAGACATTTTGTAACAAAGAGCAGGTAGTCCGGAACATCGAAAGGTTATTGTTAACTAAGGAAAAGCAAGTATCCGAAGTTAAGGAATTTTGTGCTTTTCTATGTATGGGAAGATGCAAGAGTCTGGGTTCACTGAAATCATTCCTTTGATCTGCACCTCAGCTATCTGGGGCCAGTATCTTGTGTTTTCACATCCTGAGTTTCCTCAGGGCTTGTCATAGGGAGTGGTTGCAACCTGATGGCTGCTGATGGCAGGTGTTCTTTCCTTCCTGAGTTTCCAGGGCTCACTGGCTCACATTGG
The DNA here is from genome assembly GCF_964341445.2 of Mesoplodon mirus. NCBI lineage: Eukaryota > Metazoa > Chordata > Mammalia > Artiodactyla > Ziphiidae > Mesoplodon > Mesoplodon mirus. Next base: position 335,649 of record NC_138977.1, read on the forward strand.
AGGGCTGCAAGTGCTGATGACTGTGGCAGCCTTTGTTTACTGATATGGCAGGAAATATTCCATTTATCAATAGGAAAGAAGCAGGTTCTTGTATTTGCATTTGAATAAACCAGGCAAAAGTATAGATGCATCAGAGATCACACTTTGTGGTCAATGCATTATTCTGTCTCCAGAAAAGAATTTTAATTGATTAGATCCTTCTCCATTAAATCCAACTGGATTGTATATTAAATAATAATTTATCCTTCCCAGATTTGTGTTGATTTAATAAGGGACTACAAACCTTTATCTTTATTAAGGACCTGAGCATCCTATGAAAAGTAACTGGTTAACTAATGCAGAAAAGTGTCAAGCAAACTTCATTGATTTAGTAGAAATCTGCCTTTTAGAAAATAATAGCCATGAAAATGATTTAACAGAAGGAAAAGAAAAATGCTAATTCAATAGTTTTGAACAATAACCTTGATTTATCTAAAGAATGTTCCTTGAATAAAAAAAATTATAATACAGTATTACATTTTAAAATTAGCATTTTTCCCTAAGGACTTCAAATCATGTATTGAGGTGTTATTTTATATATTCTAGCTCAGCATACCCATGTGTCAATATCATCACTGTTTTATTTTATAAAGAATCAGAATTCTTCTCTTGCTGTTTACAAAGAAGCTACATCAATGTCTTGAGACCTAAAAGATGACAGTAGTGTATTTGCAACCCACAACCAAACCATTTTAGAGATTTCAGCTGTGAAATAGAAATGACTTTTAAATAGCATACAGGTAATTAGTGGAAAGAAGGGAGTGGAAACAACTTGATAAAGTTTGCTTCTTGATTAAAGGCATACAGCCTATGTGCAACTTCATATCTGTCTCCTGCACTGGCTTCTCACCTGGAGGCTCCTTCTCCATGGCTTGCCCACCCCTTCATCTCACTCAGGTGTCAGTTCCTCAGGCAGACCTTGCCCAGCACCTTATTTAAGAGAGTACCCTCATCCTTCATGACTCTGTTTCTTGTTACAGCACCTATTCCACCTGAATTTAATAATACAGGTTTATATTTCCTTAGAAAAATATTTGAGAAGAATTAATTTTAGAAAGAAAGTGTGTGGTTTTTACTGTATATTTGTAACACCCTAATACCCCTGGTCTGAGCCACCATCTCATAATGAAATTCATTAATATCAATTTCTAGTAGGATAAATAAAGACTGTAGATAGCTTCATGTCAGTTCAAGGGAGCTATTGTCATGAGATAAGTTATAAAAATTTGTATCTTTGGCTTTCAGGCCTCTTGGAGTTTAGAATTGTAAATAGGGGATTTGGAGAAATATATATGTTTCTATATATAGAGAAACAAACATATATTTATTAAACAAATTTTATATATATATATATATATATATATATATATATATATATATATATATATATATATATATACACATTGTCTTCCTCTCCCACAAAATGTAAGTTCCGTATTGGGGCAGCCAGGGCATGTCTGTAGATACACAATAAATATTTTATGACTAAATTAACAAAACCACTTTCCATATGATGATTGCTTTGGACCACAATCAGTAGACAATAGTTTAGACTTTCCAAAATCTTTCAAGTGGATGTGAGAGTTGTTGATCTGAGTAGCACTGGAATCTGACATAGCAGAGGCAGTGTCAGATAGTGGATAAAATTATGAACTCTGAGACCAAACCAAACTAGCTTCCTAGGATGACATTGTCCTATCATATTCTGTCTTCATCTGTAAAAAGAGTTTCAATGTCTTCATCTGTAAAAATAGAGAAGATAAAGTATTGTGGATAAATGAGTGTGCCAAAGAGTTAGGAAGGAATGGGGAAAGGATTTCCAGAGTTATCAGGAATCTCAATCCTTTTCTAAGTGAAGGAAGAACTCTGCTAGTTATCCTTCTCTAAATTTTAAGTGATTCCTTCCTTTTTAAAAAAATTATTTATTTATCTGGCTGTGCAGAGTCTTCATTGAAGTACTCAGGATCTTTAGTTGCAGCACGTGGGCTCTTTAGTTGTGGTATGTAGGCTCTTGTAGTTACAGCATTAAGGATCTAGTTCCCTGACCACGGATTGAACCTGGGCCCCCTGCATTGAGAGGGTGGTGTCTTAAGCATGGGACCACTGGGGAAGTCCCTAAGTGATTCCTTCTTTCCTTTTTGTCCCTCGCCAATCAATTCTGCCCCAGTGATAGATATGATGTTCTAGCAGACTGTCCTCTTTGTTGTTAAGGTAAAAACTAGTTATATTACTTGAGGAAAAAATGTTGGAAATTTTAAATTTTTTAAGGTTTGCAAAAAATCTGTATGCCAGTAATCAAGATAGTGTGGACTTAGCAGGAGAATAGATATATAGATCAATGCAACAGAATAGAGAACCCAGAAATAGACGCTCACAACTACTCCCACCTCATTTTTGACAAAGGTACAAAACCATTCAGTGAAGTAAGAGCAGTTTTTTCAATAAATGTTGCTGGAGCCATTATACATCTGAAGACAAAAATATGAACCTCAACCTAAACTTCATACTTTATACAAAAATCCACTAAGAATCAATCATGAGCTTAAATATAAACCATAAAACTTTTAGAAAAAAATATATAGGAGAAAATCTTTGAGACTTTAGGGCTAGGCAAAGAGTCCTTAGACTTGTCACGAAAAACATGATCTATGAAAAGAAAAACTGATAAAGTTGATCTCATCAAATTTTTTTTTAGAAAGACCAAGTTTTGCTCTGTGAAAGACCCTGTTAAGAGGATGAGAAGACAATTTACAGACCTGGAGAAAATATTTGCAAACCCCATATCCAAGAAAGACCTTGTATCTATCTATCTATCTATCTATCTATCTATCTATTAAAACCTCTTAAAGTATATTCTTGAATTATATTTATATTGAATATATTAAAACTCTCAGAACTCAAGTATAAAACAGACAGTCCAATTAAAAAAACAAAAGACATAAATAGACATCCAACTGAAAAGAATATATAAAAATGATAATAGTCACATGAAAGGATATTCAACATCATTAACCATTAGGTAAATGCAAACTTAAAGCCACAATTATTAGATATCCCTACACATTTATCACAATAGCTAAAATTAAAAACAGTGATAATATCAAATGCTGGTGAGAATGCAAAGATACTAGATCATTCATATATTGCAGGTGGGAATATAAGTAATACAACCATTCTGGGAAAGAGTTTTGTGGCACTTAGGCAACGCCCCAACAGTTGTACTCGTGAACATTTATCCCAGAGAAATAAAAAAAAAACATATATTCATACAAAAATATGTACACACATATTTATAGCAGATTTATTTATACTAGCCACAAGCTGTAAAAAAAACTAGATGTCCTTCAATAGGTGAATGATTAAACACATCCATACCATGGAAAATTACTCAACAATAAAAAGGAACAAATTAGTGATACATACAACTACATGAATTCCTCTAAAGAGAATTATGCTGAGTGGAGAAAACAAATCACTGTCAAAAGTTCATATACTATGTGATTCTATTTATAAAACATTCTTGAAATGACATTATAAATATGGAAAACATATTGTGGTTGCCAGGGATTAGGAAGACGGCAAGAGCACAGCTGGAGGGGTGTGTGACCATGGTGGAATATTTGTGCTGATGGGATTGTTATGTATCTTGACTATGGATGGGCTTCAAGGCCCACTACCCCACAATACAGCACCTTGACAGATTGAATACTGTATCTTAGCTGAAGGTGTTTGAGAAAATGGCAAAACCAGAAAGGTTATTCTGACCTCCCCCTGCCCTTCTTCCCTAAAATCAGGAGATAAATCTCCCATGTGAGAGGTATCCTTCTGGACCGGAGGTAAAGGAGATACTCTTATCACCAGAGACAGGGAACTAGGGCTTGAGAAATCTATGCAAATAGACCTTGTTGAACTAATCCTTGTCTTCCTAGTTATTTCTTCATTATTTACTACTCCCAGCCCAAACCCCTTTGCCTCTTCACAAATTTATTGTTTTTGGTCTAAAAGGTGTAAAGGTCATTTCTTCAGGTCTTCATTCTCTAATGAAGGCTCCCATGTACATGCAAAAATTTAGTTTGCATGCTTTTCTCCTGTTAATCTGTCTTTGTCTGTTAAATTTTCAGACCCAGCCAGGAATGCAAAGCGGCTCATGGAAAACTTTTTCCTCCTCTGCACTGTGATGGTGGTTAAATGACTCTATACCTGTGACAAAATTGAATAGAATTAAGCTCATGGGTGCACACACACACACACACACAAGTGCATGTAAAACTGATGAAATCTGAATAAGTTTGGTAGGTTGTATCAATTTCCTGACAGTGATTCTACACCACAATTATGCAGGACACTTCCTTTGGGGAAAACTGAAAGTTACTCAGATTTTTCTGTATCATTTCTTACAGCTGCCTGTAAATTTACAGTTAGCTCAAATAAAACAATAATCTAAAAAATGGCTGCTCATGAACACTTTTTTCTCTTAGGATGAACCAGTAAGTGGGATATATTTTTTCTGATTCTAATAATTTAATATTTTTTTATCCTTTTGTAGTCTGGAATTTTTCCCTCAATAGATGAAAAATGATTCGTATAAAAGGGTTAGCAAGCAATTGGAATTCATTAATTAGAAAATTAATATTATGAATATGAATCAGCTTGAAATGGAAATATTTACCCTTTGTGTCTGGAAAATTTATCTTTCTACTTTAGTCAGCAGTTGGATTTAAAATTCATGCATTCATAACCAGATAAAAGTCAAAATGTTCAGAATCTTGGCAAACATGATCATTATTTCACAGAAACATTTGGTTTTGATTTTCCTATAAAGCCAAAAGGCAATGATAATTGTACTCACAACTAATGACTCAAATTCCTGTTTAATAAAAAGGTAGATATGCCTGTCATAGATAAATATAATTTTTAATAAATGTTTTATTTTATAATTGTTTTAGATACTCCACATCCAATTTCCCATGTTTTCCACATCTTACATTATTATGGTACATTTGTCACAATTAATCAACTAATACTGATACATTATTATTCATTATTATTAACTAAAGTCTATACTTTATTCAGATTTCCTTATTTTTTGTCAGTGTCCCTTTTCTGTCCCAGCATCCCATTCAGGACACCACATTACTACATTCTGTTATCATGTCTCCTTGGCTTCTCTTGGCTGTGATGGTTTTTCAGGTTTTGCTTGGTTTTGGTGACCTTGTTTTGGACAGTCCTGAGGAGTACTGGTCAGATATTTTGTATGATGACCTCTAAGTGGTATTTGTCTGATTTTTTTTCACAGTTAGACTGGGGTTAGGGGTTTGGAGGAGGAAGACCAGAGGTAAAGTGACATTCTCATCACAGTATGTCAAGGATATTATATGATTTTGACATCTGGAAATTTAACATGAGGGAATCTACCAAAAACTCTGGAGAAACAACCAGGAAGAGTGGGCTCTGGTTCAGTTCTAACAGAAGCAGCTGGATGACTGTGACCCATGAGCTTGCCTTCTCTATGTTCTTGTTCACCCATCTGAAGACTACATTTTCTTCCATTCCTAAAGTTCTGCTATTCACACCAGCCAAGGGCATTGGGACTATTCTGTGGGGTAGAGCTCATTAATTCCTTTGGAATCTGGGCCATCTCTGTGAACAAACATTTGTGATTCATGCAATGCTGGTAAGAACAGTCTAAAGACCTGCATCCTAAGTCATGCTGCCTGAGCCATAGGGCAGATCACCTGCTTTTTGCTACTGGAAAACTTTATCAGTACCGAATCAGGAATTTAGTTCAAAAAATGAAATACATCCCTCCTCCATACCTCCTCTGCCTTGCCACCCCTCCTGCTTCTTTATCACCACCATTACAAATCCAGGCCTGAGTTAAGTCAACTTTCAGTTAGAAAGTTTAAGAATTTTTATAATACTTAATTGATACATATGTAAACCTCTTATATCTGTTTCCTTTTACACACAGAAGTTAAAATCAGATTTTTCAGAAGCATCACAGCTAAAAATTTTAGTATTTCTTTTTTTTTCTATTTTTAAAAATCCCTCCTCTCATGATTTGCTATAGTTTCCCAAAAGCACTAAAATGGTAGCAGGACAAGAGAAAAGAACTTGGCTGGTCCACAAATTGGGTCATGTGTCTTTGACAAACTGAGAATTTAACTGTGGTGATCTGTGTCCTGTGTCCTCACCTCTTTCCCCTCAAACTTGTGGGACTTAGGAGGCTTTGTCCTTGGTGTGTGGTCATTGATAGCAAGTCACCAGGAGAAATCTAAGCAAGGCATATATCCCAGATCCCTGCAATGTTCAAAAGTTTGAAAAATACGGATGGTTCCTTTTAAGAGATAGGTAAATACATCAATTTTCCTCTAGTGGAAAACTGCTATACTAAAGCAGAAAGAAAATTCTCCCTGACATTTGGAAAATATCAGTGTCCACAGATGGGAAGAATAGTCTATTGGCAGTAGAATTAAACTTCTACATTTTAAATAGTCAAACACCAATCCCAGAGTGTACACTATGCAGGTATGCATTGTTTGCTAACTGTTATTCTAAAATAGAATATTTTTTATATTTCCATTAAAATTTTATTTCTCAACTTTTTGTATAATATTAAAAATAAAATATCCAGAATTAACCATTGACCTTGAGGAGAGACTTTAATGTTTGGGAGAAAGGAAGCTGAGTCATGGCAGGAAAATTTCTGCCTTGACAGCTTAGCCCTTTTTTATTTTCCTTTTTTTTTTAAACAAATTTGCTTATTATCTCAAACTGTTCGTGTTCCCCAGAATTCCACATGTACCCCTATTACTTTATCACTGAACCTGAAATCTCTGAAAATCAAATGGAAACCTAAATGTTCAGCTGCAACTTCAGTACATTTACACACTGTTCACCCCTAAGATCTCCAGCCCTCTACAAATCACAAACTATGACTCAGTAATACAGTGTCTAAAATGAAAATTCACTTCCAAGTACCTGCACTCCAGAGACTCATTTCTGTATTCTTCCTCGTTGGCCAAAGCCCAGAAATATCAAGATTGGAGAAATTTTTGAATATTTGTTCATAACAAAACTTTATCCTCAACACTTTTCAGTATCTCCATTTTTCCCTAAAAATGTGCATTAGAAAAAGATTACTAACAATTATTTTCATAGTAAAAATAAAATAACAATTAAGGAGTATCTGTGTTTTGAGTGCTGCCACATGTAGGGAGAAACTTCCTATGTACCATGTTTCTCCTATTTTTCATCTTCCTTGTCCAACAATAAAAATTCCTTGTCCTCAAGACCAGGAAATGCCTTTTAGTTAAAAAGAATATGGAAGAAGTTGGTGATTTAACTAGAATTTCTTTAGAGGGATGACAAGTAGTTACTTAGGGAAATGTATGGGAGACTGAGGAAAATCTAGGTATGTATTTAGGAAGTACTAACTTAGATGTTAATAAACTGGTTTTACTCACACTTCTGACATCAAATATGTGGGTTTTCCACAGCAAGCAATTATTTAATTCTCTGCAGGTACCAATTGGATGCCTTATAATTTAATTCGATTCTTACACTACCCAGAGTTAGAACAAACCCCAAAGGGTAAGGACTCAGTCCCACAAGACTGTCCCCCACTTCATCTGCCAGTCCCAAGTCCCAGATTGTCACTTATATTTCTGACCAACCGGCTGTAAATTGGGGACTCCCATAACACCCTACTTGGGTTTGATAATATGCTGTAACAACTCACAGATTCTTATTACTTAAACTTTACTTATGTTTATCAGTTTATTATTAATAATATTATTAGTATTATTATTATAAAGGATACAAATGCGCACCCAGATGAAGAGGTACATAGGGCAAGGTCCAGAAGGATCCTGAAGATAAGAACTTCTGTCACTGTGGAGTTGGGTGCACCACCCTCCTGTCATGTGAATGTTTTCACCAACTTAGAAGCTCTCCAAACCCAGTCCTTTTGGGTTGTTATGGAGGTTTTATTGCATACACATGACTAATTAAATCATTGGCCATTGGTGATTAACTGAAAGATTCAACCCTCCTTGGTCTTTCTGGCAAGGAATCCTATCCTGAAGCTATCTGGGGGCTCCCACTATCAGTCCTCAGTATACAAAAATATATTCTTAACACAATGGAGATTCCATGGGTCTTAGAAACTCTTGTATAGAAACCAGAGGCCAGGACAAAACATTTATTAAAAAAAAGATGCTCCCATCATCACCCTTATTATTTAGAAAATTACAAGGGTTTTAGGAGCTCTGTGCCAGGAACCAGAGACAAAGACCAAATATATATTTACTTCTTATTATATTACATTTTCATACATGTTATGATAGAAAACCATATGTATTAAGGGAAACCATGTGTGAAATATCCCAGTTGTCATAAAGTGTCTGACAGAAGATGAATAAGTTTTAAGTAGGCAGCTGTCAGCATGGTGAGCCCTCCTTCTTCAACCACAGTCTACTGTTCTCTTTGCCCTTCCAGAATTTCTGAATGGGGAGGGGGGTCTTGTTGTCCATGTGTCCCCAGGAACCAAGCTAAGTCTGATAATTCATGCAGGGGGAAGAAGAAACCCCCTAACTCCTTATGCCTCCATTTGGCATGTAAGCTTTAGAGGTCAGCATGGAATAAAGAGAGATTCAAGATAGTAAAAATAGGTTCTAAGTTAGTAAGACTAAAATTTTGAAATTTGAATAGTTGCCCCAAAATTATCCACTTAATTACTCTTCTCTGAGTTTTTTTTTTTACCTTCTTCCTCTGCCTTCCTCTTGTCTTCCCACCTTTTCTCTGACATACAATCCTTTCTCCATGCAGATAATTATTTTGAGTGTTCACTCAACTCAATTATGCCAAATAAAGAAGCAAGCATCTCAGACTTTGGTTATCTTCAGAGCATTTTGGGGTTCTTTTGTTTTGTTTTGTTTGTTTTGGTCACAAGTAGTGACATGGGGGATCTTAGTTCCCCGACCAGGGATGGAACCATGCCCCCTGCAGTGGAAGCACAGAGTCTTAACCACTGGACCATCAGAGAATTCCCCAAAGCATTCTGTTATTGAGTTTAGAAGAGGTATTCATTTTATATTGCTGCACAACAAATGAGCACAAATTTCGTGGCTTAAAGCAGCACACATCAATTATCTCATAGTTTTTCATAGTTAGGAGGCTGGTAACAGTTTGAGTCCTTTACTTAGGGTCTCACAATCAAGGTGTTGGCCAGGATGTGTTCTCGTCTGGAGGCTCTGTGAGGGAAATATCTGCTTCAAAGTTCATTCAGGTTATTGGCAGAATTCATTCCCTTTCCAAGACTGAGGGCCCAAGATGCTTGCTAGGTATGAACTGGTGATGTAATGTAAGAGGCTGCCCTTAGCTCCAGAGACCAGGCATGGTTCCTAGAAGCTGTCCATAGTGCCTTGCTATGTGGTTTTACCAACAAGGCCACTTACTTGACCAAACTAATAAGGAGAATTCCTAGCAAGAGTCTTATATACTGTAATATAATTAATCACAGAAGTGACATTTCATCACTTTTGCCATATGTTATTGGTTATGAGAAAGTCTGAGGTCCCACCACCCACAAGAGGAGGGGATTACACAGAGTAACAAAAACTAGGAGGTAGCCATCATGGGGAGGCATCTTATTTCACAGTAGAGGTTGGGAACACTAAAGAATTATATATAATTTGTACATATATATATATATATATATATATATATAATAAAGTAAGTTTTATATATATATATATATATATATATATATATATATATATATATATATATATATAAAACTTACGTGCCTTACTTGAAATTGATCTCCAGAATGGCTACAGGTTAACAGTAAACTTAAAGGTAACCTAGCATGTTGATACATGCCACGTTATATAGTGCTCAGGGCTGACCTTTTATTAAAAATTGTGATTCCTTTTAAAGAAGCACACATAGGAGTGTACAATGGACTCCTTGCTACTCTTATGTACTGCCCATTAGCTATCTTATGCACAAAAACATTCAATACCAGTGTTTCATCCACTGCACTCTCATATCAATCTGAATCCAGAGACTAGGATATAAAGTGCCTATATTTAACAAAATACATTTCTTACTAGGAAAGATACACCATGTCTACTGAAAAGTTAAACTCCAGAGGATTCCAAAAGAATTCTTGCAAGCTGTACTCATAATTCTACCCATTTTTCATAATCTTTACCCAGAGACGGTAAAGCCAAACAGAAAATATGTACTGAAATTCAAATAAATAAATTATATCCTCTGCAGAAATATATAACATTTTTTCACCAAAGATGTTACATTTTAAACTTCTTTCTTTTTCACACGTATCTGTACTAGCACAAAAGAATTCAGTCTACATATTAATGTTTTCAAAGACCATGTATAAAGTATTTCAAAATTAATAGCTGGCAAATGATATACATCAACACACACTGATCACATGTCCCTACAATGCTCAAATCCCAGAGAGTAGGTTCAGAAAATGAAATTTTAATTTAAAGGAGGATGCAAAGATTTAATCAAGATTATCATGGGTTCTTTTGCATAAATTATCTTCTCTTTACATATCTGGGGGTGGGGATGTGCAATTATACCGCCTAAATGCTGCTCTGATTTTCTCCTCTTCTCCATCTAGTGATCTCATCTGGGCCACTTTTACTGTCCATCTCTCTTTATCCAGTTTTTCCACCCATAGTCTACATTTTGTAATGTAATTTTTCTAATTAAAAACCTTCAATGGCTCTTCATTACTTGCAAGGGAAAACCCAGATTACTTAGCAAAACATGCAGACTCTTCCATTATCTGGCCTCACCTGCCTTTCCAGGATTAGCCTTTGCTACTCTCTGTCTCACCACACAGAACTATGCTCATTAATCTCTAAATGCATACGTTTTTGCAAGATCCTTTCCATTTATATAAATAGTATTTCTATACAATGTTCACAAACCCAGTTCTCTTCTCCTCATTCTCTTGATGATCTCCTGTGCATCTGTCAAGACCAGACTGGAAAATCTACTGTCTTGTTGATATAATATACCTTACCCAGCTTTCCGAGGGATTACAAAAAGGCTTTATTCTTATTGCAATTTAAAAAGAAAGACATAATTGAACTATTGTGTAATTATTTGTTCCCTAACTAGACTGTGAACTGCTCAAAGTCTGGGATTATATCTTATATTTTTTATTCTAAGCACTTTCCATGGTGGTGCTCTATGATGTAAAGGCTCTCTAATTGTTTATTAAATTAATGTTTTGTTTTATACATATTTGAAATCTGTTTTTTTGAACCACTATTCATTTTAATTATTAAATTAATACATGTATCTCTATTTATTTAGTCAACTCTGTTGTTTTTTCCTATTAAGAAAATACAGAGATGTGTCAATAAACACTTTAAACTTCTTCAAATATAAATTCATCAAGCATTTATTGGACTCTCACTATACTTAACATGCATTTATTGTACCTCTAGTACACTTAGGACACTGCTTAAACACTAGGAATGATCTCATAATCTAAAAATAAAGAGATTAATATAAACCAGAAAAACTACCCTGTATTTAGTGGTATGCTAGAGATATTTATAAAATGCATGGGAACATAGAAGAATAAGTAATTAATTATGATTAAAGAATTCAGAGAATAATCACTGGAGTGTTGGCATTCAGGTTGAGTCTTAAAAAATATGTCAAAAAATTTGAAATATGGGGGTGGAAGATCCTAGAGAATGCCATGTACAAAGATGTATAAACATGGAAGAAGCAGGAGACAGTTACAAGACAGAGTTTAGAGTGAAAGGGATACAGGTGGGAAAGTCAACCAACATAAGTCTGTAAAGATAGGTTGTGAGTTTGGTTATGTAAGAGGAAAGCACAGAAGGGAGTGGGAATTATATTAAGTCGCCAGTAGGAAAGTTTCACAGTCTACTCCATTTGACTTCCATTTGTTATCTATTCCTGTTTTTATGCCCATGTTAAACTTCCAAACAACAAAAAGAATAACATCATGCTTCTACTTAAAATGATGCAATTCTTCCTGTACAAACCAAGATGAGCTTAACTACTGTCCCCAAAATAAAATCAAAGTCCCAAAAGACACAGTATTCATATCTACAGTACGTTATTTCCTATTTTAACTAGTCACAGTCCTGAATATTTTATAACCTAGAGACTGAATTATTAATTTAACTACTATCAACACTCCCTATGTAAGATACTTAGTTAAACGAAGAGGGAAAACGCATACATAATAAAGAAAGGAAGAAACCATGTATAGCTGCTAGAGTCCTCATCTCTGTAACTGGTCATAGATCGTAGATGATATTAACTGCATCCCTGGGACCTAAGAGCTCTAAACTAGTAGAACCCAAGGTTGCATTGATGGTAAGTAATCACACATTTTGTGAATGTGTCATTAAGTGTTGGACAGTGTTTATCAGCCTTAACACTATTGACATTTCGGAATGGAGTAGTATCAGTTATAGGGGGCTGTCCTGTGCACTATAGGATGTTTAGCAGCATCCTTGCCCTCTATCTCTAGATGCTAGTAGCACACTCACAGCCATGAAGATAAAAAATGTCTCCAGACATTGCCAGATATTTCTGACTGGTATGAGAGGTTAGGGAGGAGACAAAATCCTGCCCAACGAAGAAAACTACAGAGAATGATAAAAATCACTGTTTTACACTTCTTGTTTCCTGAAACTTTATGTACTGCTGTTGTCTCAAAACATACGTCAAAATTTTATTTACAGCTCAGCATCCTTGCAGGGTTTGCCATCCAGGTAGGGATGTGACTAAACCATTATTAGGTTATTCCTCCATTTCATCATGCCAGCTGATGTGGTATGTGAGAACTCTTGTGACTCTCATGAGTGCTGGCTTTTTCCTCACCTATTTTACTGTAAAATTAGTTCTTTGCTGAGTGTTGTGTCAGATACCATAACGCTTTCAGTAACTCCACAGATGGTAATACTGATGGAAGCACTGCAGGTAGGAAATGTAAATTTATACCCAGAATAAGTGTCTGTTTGAGAACAAATTCTCACTTCTTCCTCTATGTGATCAATCCACCACCGAATATTTTCTTGGTTTTCTGATGAATGGTGCTAGCTAACGGGAGGGCTCAACAATGATCTGTACTCTTGACAGGTTTGACACTCAGCTGGCCACTTACTAGCCAGATGAGCTATCATGTCTCCCTCATGACTCAGACTTGGTGAAAAGACAGATCAAATGCTCTCTGCTCTTGGTTGCACTCTAGTTGATTATGGTAGGAGGAAGAGCAGCCAAAGCAGGAAGTGAGGGAGAAGTGCTAGAGTTCTGACAATCCTATTTCATTGACTCTTTCCAAGGCCCAATCTTTATTTTACTTGTTTCCCAAGTCTTTGTGTTTGTTTTCACTAATTTGAGATTGTAAAAAGAATTCAGGATTTGCAATTTGTTTGGATATATGGCTGTCTGACTTTCAGAAGTCCAAGATCACAGTTAAAAAAGCTTCATTATTGCTGCAAGATAAGTAGCTTGAGATATAGTAGCCCACAACTCTAAATAACTCAGATGTTTTTTGACTAGTTAATAGATAAACCAAACAGGTTATCCTCATACAATGGAATACTATGTATCAATGAAAAGGAAAAAACTATTGATATATGCAATAATATGGATGCATCTTATATCTCAAAAAAACAGCATACTGAGAGGAAAGAATCCAGAAACAAAATTGGACACTCTGTATGACTTCATCAAAATGAAATTCTAGAATTGACAAAACTAATCTGCATTTAGCAGAAACAGATCAGTGGTCTCTAAAGCTGGGAATGGGACAAATGAAAGCAAAGGAACAGGAGGAATTTCTTTGGGATGATAGGAAGGGATATCATGAGTAGGGTGGTAGTTACATATGGTGTATGTATTTTTCAAAATACTTCAGTTTCTACACTAAACATAGTGTATTTTTAATGTAAATTTGCCTCAACTGTGTTCGTTTATAAAGAAAAAAACAGAAATACAGAAGGAAGAGCAAGTTTCAGCGATGAAGGCAATGAACTCAGGTTTCTCAAGCAAACTACTAGGCAGTTGAAAAAAATTGACTTCAGGTTCTCAGACACATATTTAGCAGAGGTTTGAGTTCAGGATCTTGAGTATTTATTTATTTATTTATTTATTTTTTTGCGGTACGCAGGCCTCTCAATGCCGTGGCCTCTCCTGTTGCAGAGCACAGGCTCCGGACGCGCAGGCTCAGCAGCCATGTCTCACGGGCCCAGCCGCTTCACGGCATGTGGGATCCTCCCGGACCGGGGCATGAACCCGTGTCCCCTGCATCGGCAGGGATCTTGAGTATTTAAAGCAGTGATTCCTAACCACAGCTACCTGTTAGAGACGTTAGAGGAGATGCTGGGCCCACTAATGCCTGGCCTTTCCCAGACATTAGTTAGTTTGGAGAGAAGTGCAGAATGTAGCATTTTTAAAAAAGCAGACAGGTATTTCTCATGTGCCATCAGGCTTAGATACTGTTGCTATGAAGGGTTATTGAAATTATGGCATTAGATCAGAACATTTTTAGACAGCTCATAAAAGGAGAAAAGAGGAGGAGTAAAGATCATAGTCTACAGGATAGCAATATTTAAGTCTAAAAATTTAAAAAGAAATGAATCTTTAGTAGAAGTCTTAGGATGGTAAGCTTATCAACAAAGACATTAAAATGATAATAAAATAATACTATGAAAAAGTTTATGCAAACAAATTTGGCAACTTAAAAAAAAAACAGACAAATTTTTGGAAAATACAACTTACCAAGTCAACATAGGAACAACTAGATCTATATCTATTACAGAAATTAATTTATTTAAACAAAACCCTCTGAAAAGGAAACTGCTGGCCCATATGGTTTCACTGGTGAATTATATAAAAATATTCAAGGAGGAAATAGCACTAATCTTGCACAAAGGATTTAGACCAGGTGGAATAAATGCCCAGCTCATTTTATGAGGCCAATATAACATAAATACTAAAATCTGGCAGACATTATTAAAAAACAGAAGAATATTGCAGATCAATAGGCCTCATGCAAATAGACGAAAAAGTACTTTTTAAAAATTAGGAAATCAAATCCAAAAATCCATAACTAATGATAAATTGTCCCTTGAGCACAGGGATTGACCATCACAGAAGAACCATATAGGATGTGGGAGGAGCATCTTCAGAGTAAAAATGGACATTTAGAAAACAAGCAAACAAACAAAAATAACTAATGCCTACTACAAATAGTGCAATTTCTGATTATTTCTAATATAATTATGCATATTTTTGCTAAGGGTGATTAACCCAGAATTTAGGGGTATTATTTTTTCTTGAGTAAATGAATGTACCTCCCTGAATATCAATGGAAAAGTGCCTAAGACAGAAGGAAGAATATGTTTCATTAAAAAGACCCCTAAACCATTAGAGAGTGGTAGGAATAAGATTTTTAACCTTCATTCCATAACACTCCTTAGTTAGCATATTAAACTTTCAAAAATGAGTTCTAAGCTCTAACAGTCTTGTTTATTCTCTACTATTAATGTGCACTTAATATACTCATTATAAATCTGATCATTGTGACCTAATTACTACACAATACCTTGCTTCTAAAGCGGGACATATTTAGATAATTTCTATCATCCCTGTAGGATGTAATCATCATAAAAACCAGTGGAAGATATTACTTGTCTCTACTTTAAAAACATACCATATTCATGATATCTAAATAGAGCAATATATAGCCAATTAAGCCTACTCTAAGAATGTGCGAAGCTTCAAGAAATATGCTCTTTTATGTCATTTCAATTACATTTGAAAACTTATGTCTTGTAATCTGGCATCCACTTTCCTATTTATTCTTTGCATTCTTGGCTGGTACTATAGAAATTTAAATTAAAACCATTATTTTCTTGCTGAGCTATGATCAGGTTTAATCATGCAACAAAATTACCTGGAAGAGACTTCATTTTGTACTAATCTTCAATATTATCCACAATTTGGAAGGAAAAGTGGAAAAATAAGATCATTTGAGATGCTGGACAGGGTACTTGGCTTGTCAAGACTTACTGTTTTAAGATGTTCTAAGGAGAGGAAGATAGAACCACTGTAGGTTATGCTATCTTATATCATAGCTCAGAGGAAGTAGCTCTTTCTATCTCAGTGACAATAATCAAGCTAGATGGTATTCAGAAGTGCTACTCACTTGTCAAGAGATGATGGGGTTCTGTGTGGGGAGATCAGTGAAAGGAGGGAGAAGAAAGGGAAAAAAGACATACAAGGAGAAAATGATGTAAAGATTGATAAAGAAATAGAAATGACCAGATACTTTCTAGGATCTAGTGCTAGAAAACAACTGTCATGGTAGGCGAGATCACATGATAGTGAAAAGTAACTTCTGAATTGCTGTGTCTTGATGCCCCACACAAACTGCATGCTCCTTGCCTATCATGATCAGCTAAGGAACTCTGCTCACTGTAATCACACAGGGTTCCAGGCTGGTGAAGAAGCTACCATCTAGAACAGTACCAGTTCTGTACCAGATAGCAAGTGCACACCAGATCTTTGTTTACCCTATGAAATTGCACATATCATTTCTCTCAATTCTATTGGCTAAACCAAGAAAAATGGCCCCACCTATTTTCAAGGTGGTGTGGAAGCACTATCCTGACAATGTGCCTTTTGGGGAATCATAAATATTTGGTCAAGTAACAAGCGTATATGATACTATATTGCCCTGCCAGAGAGGGAAGCATATACCCAACAGAGCACTGTGTTCAATTTACTACACAGTATCCAATCTCCTTTATTTCCTATCAACAATATTGTTTTTCTTCAGACGGTAACCTCCTGAACATTTAAAAATGACATTTTCCATTTTCCTTTGTATATAGAGGTAGTTTTTGACACAGTTCTGGCTAACAATACATGGTGGGGATTCTAGGAAGACTGTAAAACAGGTACAGACTTAGCCAGCTCACGCTTTTCTTCCTTGCTTCTGGGAAATGGATATGATTCCAGAGGAATGGGGAAAAGAGATATCTTGCAACTATGAGGACAAGAGCAAGCCTAGGATGCTAATGAGACTGGGATCTTAATGGATTACCACATTTCAAACTCCCAGATGTGTAAAAGAGAAAAAAAAACAACAACCCTCTATTTTGTTCAGCCACTTTAAACGTGATTTTATTTTATATATATTGCTGAATCTATTCGTATGTGATCCAGAATTTGAAACCAGTAGTATGGTGAAACAAGTAATACATTCTAAAGTACAGATTTGACTTTGTTTAAAGAGACATTGCAGTAGTAGGAGTTAAGATTCTACCCACTTGTATTTCCCTGAATCTCATTAAGCACTAGGGCAATAAAACAGCAACAGCAACAACAAAAGAAGTAATAAGGATGCCTAATGCCATGTCTTTTTTTCATTCCTCTTCCTTCATTCATTGATTTCTATACTTATTCATTAAGTAAATATTTATTGAGTTACCAACAGATGCTAAACAGTGTTATGCAGTGAAGCTGCAAAGCGAGATAGAACCCAGTAGACCATTTTCTCTCTCTAGAGTCTCATGTCACCATTTCCATACCAACTCTTATATGAGGATTAGCAGAGAAACAGTGTGAGTCTCTTCATTATTCTTATGGAACTTGATGCTCTTTATTTAAATATCAATAAGTTAAAAAAATCTAATGTAGAGTTTTATCCTCCTAATGTTTTATTGAAAAAGAATGTTATGAATGGATTTTGGTTTTATAATACATACCATTTAACCCCACTAACTAAACTTAAAAAGGATTCTCTGTACCCACTTAACAATTTTTTTTTTAAAGATAACATCGCTTTGCTCTTTCCTTTTGTATTTTTTAAAATATTTCTTTAGGCTGCACTGGGTCTTAGTTGCAGCACGTGGGATCTTTAGTTGCGGCATGCATGTGGGATCTAGTTCTCTGACCAGGGCCCCACTGCGTCAGATTAGACCTTATGTCATAAATATTTGAGTTGAAACTTTACCCTTCACTTTTATTTCTTTCGATAGAAGTTTCCTTCACCCCTAACTCTTTCAATTATTTGCTCTTTCCTTGTAAAACTCATACATTTCTATGAGCCACTTTAAATCTTTTGTAGATGAAGGTTTAGTGTAAAGAACAAATTTGTCTAGTGTGTCCCTTGGAGAATAAAGGTGAGTGTAGCTCTTTTTATGGATCATAATATTTAAGTTGTTTTTAATAGCCAGCATATTAAAAACAACTTAAAAATTTCATATACAATTCCATAGTTAAAATGAACTCTAAGATCTTAAGAACTAAGAGTATATCATGGGGCTTCCCTGGTGGCGCAGTGGTTGAGAGTCTGCCTGCTGATGCAGGGGACACGGGTTTGTGCCCCAGTCTGGGAGGATCCCACATGCCATGGAGCTGTTGTGCCCGTGAGCCATGGCCACTGGGCCTGCACGTCTGGAGCCTGTGCTCTGCAGCAAGAGAGGCCACAGCAGTGAGAGGCCCACGTACTGCAAAAAAAAAAAAAAAAAAAAAAAAAAAAGTATATCATGTTCTAAAGAAGATGTGGTGTATATAATATATATATATATATATATATATATATATATATATATATATATATATATAATGGAATATTACTCAGCCATCAAAAAGAATGAAATCATGCCATTTGTTGCAACATGGATGGACCTAGAGATATCATACTAAGTGAAACAAGTCAGAAAGAGAAAGATAAATACCATATGATATCATTTATATGTGGAATCTAAAATATGATGAAAATCAATGTATCTATGAAACAAAAACAGACTCAGATAGAGAGAACAGACTTGTGGTTGCCAAGGTTGGGGGTTAGGGGAGGGAAGGATTGGGAGTTTGGGATTAGCAGAGGCAAACTATTATATATAGGATGGATAAACAACAGGGTACTACTGTATGGCACAGGGAGCTATAGTCAGTATCCTGTGACAAACCATAAAGGAAAAGAATATGAAAAAGAATATATATATGTATATTTATATGCATAACTTTCACTTTGCTGTACAGAAGAAATTAACAATTATAAATCAACTATACTTCAATAAAACTTAAAAAAGAGTATATCATGGTCTATCAAATATTTTGAAAAAATGGAAGGGTAGATATTAACTTTTATCAGATACTTATTCATCTGTCAATGGACACTTAAGTTACTTCCATGTCCTGGCTATTGTAAGTAGAGTTGCAGTGAACATTGTGGTACATAATTCTTTTTGAATTATAGTTTTTTCAGGGTATATGCCCAGTAGTAGGATTGCTGGGTCATATAGTAGTTCTATTTTTAGTTTTTTTGTTGGTTGTTTTGAATTTTTGAATTTTATTTTATTTATTTTTTATACAGCAGGTTCTTATTAGTCATCAATTTTATACACATCAGTGTATACGCATCAATCCCAATCACCCAATTCATCACACACACCCACCCAACCCCTGCCGCTTTCCTCCCTTGGTGTCCATACATTTGTTCTCTACATCTATCTCTCAATTTCTGCCCTGCAGACTGGTTCATCTGTACCATTTTTCTGGTTCCACATATATGCGTTAATATACGATATTTGTTTTTCTCTTTCTGACTTGCTTCACTATGTATGACAGTCTCCAGATCCATCCATGTCTCAACAAATGACCCAATTTCGTTCTTTTTTATGGCTGAGTGATATTCCATTGAATATATATACCACATCTTCTTTATCCATTCATTTGTTGATGGACACTTTGATTGCTTCCATGACATGGCTATTGTAAATAGTGCTGCAATGATCATTGGGGTGCATGTATCTTTTTTTAATTATGGTTTTCTCTGGGTATATGCCCAGTAGTGGGATTGCTGGATCATATAGTAATTCTATTTTTAGTTTTTTAAGGAACCTCCATACTGTTCTCCATAGTGGCTGTATCAATTTTCATTCCCACCAGCAGTGCAAGAGGGTTCCCTTTTCTCCACATCCTCTCCAGCATTTGTTGTTTGTAGATTTTCTGATGATGCTCATTCTAACTGGTGTGAGGTGATACCTCATTGTAGTTTTGATTTGCATTTCTCTAACAAGTAGTGATGTTGAGCAGCTTTTCATATGCTTCTTGGCCATCTGTATGCCCTCTTTGTAGAAATGTCTGTTTAGGTCTTCTGCCCATTTTTGGATTGGATTGTTTGTGTTTTTAATATTGAGCTGCATGAGCTGTTTATATATTTTGGAGATTAATCCTTTGTTCATTGATTCATTTGCAAATATTTTCTCCCATTCTGAGGGTTGTCTTTTCATCTTGTTTATGGCTTCCTTTGCTGTACAAAAGCTTTTAAGTTTCACTGAATCCCATTTGTTTATTTTTGTTTTTATTTCCATTCTCTAGGAGGTGGGTCAAAAATGTCTTGCTGTGATTTATGTCATAGAGTGTTCTGCTTATGTTTTCCTCTAAGAGTTTTATAGTGTCTGGCCTTACATTTTGGTCTTTAATCCATTTTGAGTTTATTTTTGCATACGGTGTTAGGAAGTGTTCTAATTTCATTCTTTTACATGTAGCTGTCCAGTTTTCCCAGCACCACTTATTAAAGAGGCTGTCTTTTCTCCATTGTATATTCTTGCCTCTTTTATCAAAAATAAGGTTACCATATGTGCATGGGTTTATCTCTGGGCTTTCTATCTTGTTCCATTGATCTATATTTCTGTTTTTGTGCCAGTACCATACTGTCTTGATTACTGTAGCTTTGTAGTATAGTCTGAAGTCTGGGAGCCTGATTCCTCCAGCTCTATGTTTCTTTCTCAAGATAGCTTTGACTATTCGGGGTTTTTTGTGTTTCCATACAAATTGTGAAAATTTTTGTTCTAGTTGTGTGAAAAATGCCATTGGTAGTTTAATAGGGATTCCATTGAATCTGTAGATTGCTTTGGGTAATATAGTCTCTTCTTCACTCAGACTGGTTGGGCTTAAAGTAGCCACTGATTAGGGGGCTCTGGCTCACTCAGGCCAGGGGTGATGGAGGGGTACGGAATGCGGGGTGAGCCTGCAGTGGAGAGGCCAATGTGACGTTGCAACAGCCTGAGGTGGGCCGTGTGTTCTCCAGGGGAAGTTGTGCCTGGATAATGGGACTTGGCAGGGGCAGGTTGCACAGGCCCCCAGGATGGGAGGTGTAGATAGTGACCTGTGCTTGCACACAGGCTCCTTGGTAGCTGCAGCAGCAGCCTTAGTGTTTCATGCTCATCTCTGGTGCCCGTGCTGATAGCCATGGCTCGCACCCATCTCTGGAGCTCGTTTAGGCGGCGCTTTGTTTCCCCTCTCCTCACACACCCTGAAACAATAGTCTCTTGCCTCTTAGGCAGTTCCAGACTTTTTCCCAGACTCCCTCCTGGCTAGCTGTGGTACACTAGCCCCCTTCAGGTTGTGTTCATGCAGCCAACCCCAGTCCTCTCCCTGGGATCTGACCTCTGAAGCCAGAGCCTCAGCTCCCAGTCCCCACCTACCTCAGCAGGTGAGCAGACAAACCTCTCAGGTTGGTGAGTGCTGGTTGCCACCGATCTTCTGTGCGGGAATCTGTGTGCTTTGTCCTCTGCACCACTGTTGCTGCGCTCTCCTCCATGGCTCTGAAGCTTCCCCCCCACCACGCCCTGTCTCCACCAGTGAAGGGGCTTCTTAGTGTGTGGAAACTTTTCCTCCTTCACAACTCTCTCCCTGTGGTGCAGGTCCCATCCCTATTCTTTTTTTTTTTTTTTTTTTTTTTTTTTGCGATACGTGGGCCTCTCACTGTTGTGGCCTCTCCCGTTGCGGAGCACAGGCTCTGGACGTGCAGGCTCAGCGGCCATGGCTCACGGGCCCAGCCGCTCCGCAGCATGTGGGATCCTCCCAGACCAGGGCACAAACCCGTATCCCCTGCATTGGCAGGCGGACTCCCAACCACTGCACCACCAGGGAAGCCCCCATCTCTATTCTTTTGTCTCTGTTTTGTCTTTTGCCCTCCTCAGGTACGTGGGGAGTTTCTTGTCTTTTGCGAACTGTGAGGTCTTCTGCCAGCATTCAGTAAGTGTTCTGTAGGAGTTGTTCCACATGTAGATGTATTTCTGATGTATTTGTGAGGAGGAAGGTGATCTCCACGTCTTTCTCCTCTGCCATCTTGAAGGTCTTCCTGTCCCAGAAGGCCAAAATTAACTTTAAGAGTCATTTCAGTATTTGTAGTTTGTGAATGTATTTGTACTGGGTATTACATAGATAAGAAATAGACAAGGAATAGGAACTGGGCACAACCATGCAGGGGGAACAGATTGCTATATAATCAAGTTCTGTAAGAGGAAGGGAAGTAGTGGTAGATATCTGGTGGGAAACCAAGGTTATCGACTATAAAGTATAAAACAATACTATAGAAATCAAGAGCAAAATAATCTTCATTCTTTAATATATATTGTTAACGAGCTGCTTTAGCTTTCCTTCTACCTACAAATATGGGATCTCTCACAACATGAATATGGTCCTGACTGCCACAATGCAAGTTTTGTTTTATTTTTAATTTGACATGTCTTTACTGCCAAGAATGGATGAGGACAAATTCTCTCACTACTTCCCTCTATTTGAACTCCTTTGAAGATCTCATTTATATAGAACATTGTGATATCAGTTAGTTTTAACATGGAACAACTACATTTGTATAAGTAAATGCAAATAAATTTTGTGTCAGTATTAGGTTATAAAGTGATCCTGATATGCTTTTTTATTATTTTAATTTTATAATACAAAAAAAGTAAAAATTCTCATAGAATACTCTTAGACCAACTAGAATATTTTCAGAAACTCTCAAACTCAATTTGATAAATAAGTTATGGTGAGAGACATATGGAATAGCACTCTAGGACAGTTGTGGCAGAAGCAGAGATCAAAGACTAATAAGACTGACTAAACAGAATGCTCATTTACTGGAGGAGAGATGAGTGAGGGTACACAGAAAGGTCTGGAGAGAAAAAAACAAGTCAAACAGGACTTCTCCCCTCTGACCACACATTTCTAAATGATTTTTTTTTATATTTGCAAAACAAAATCTTGAATGGGTTATTATTTACAGAAGCATTGGAAGATGAAATTCTGCTCAAGAATAAATGATTTTCTATGCTCTTTATAGTGACTCAGAAATAACTCCCCTAGCACTTGACTTAAACAGCTCATGGGTAGTTCCAGGGTAGATAACTGGAAGAGGTACAGGGAGAATAAGTTCTCTGCTTTCAGCCTTCCTAACTTTGTGAGTGATGGCTGAGTGGCCACTGCTGACTGTGCTAGCATAGCAGACCATCAGCCAGAGAGTTGTGCCTCTTTTCTCTGAAAGAAGACTAGGAGGATTGAAGTGCTTTGGGTTCAACATGAGAAGTTTAAAAAAAAAATCTGAGTATAAAGAACTGATTTTGGTTGCTTTAGGTCTCCTTAGTTGGATTATGTGTTTTACAAAGTCTACAAAGGAACAGAGAATGATCTGTGTGAGCTGAAAGGGCTAATAATCAGCCCAAATGTCTCCTTTGCAACTATAGGTGATTTTCAGTGGGGAAATCTGGACACTCGAATTATAACTGTTCAAACAGACTTTATTAGTGAGAGTATTAAAGGTCTCTAGAACCTTACATTTATGTAACCATATATTTATGAAGATAGTATTTTACCTTGGCTTTTATATTGACACCAAGAACGCAGGGTGGTAACATGTGGTCAGCCTGGCACAGAATGTCAGTAGTGCTTCAGGAACATTTTTCATATCCTTGACAAAATATTGTATTTTCTATAAGCAGTGGCCCCTCCCTTTCAAATCTGAAATAATGGCTTGTCAATGAAACTTCATAAATTTATGAGTATGCATGCAAAAGCAAATGGGGGGGAAGACTCAACATTCCCTTTGTGAGTGGGAAATAAGTCATGAGCATTTATGAAATGACTGTGTAAGAGTAGTTAATCATTTGGGAAATGTGGGTTGAGGTTACTTAGCTAAGACCTATTATTAGAGCTAGTGCCATACCCCTGTGGCTTCATTCACCCCAAAATATATCTAATACAGCCCAATGTGGTCAAGAGTGTACTTACTGCTGCTTCCCCCACTAATGAATTTAAAATGACTTGCAGCCCGGATATCTTTTGATTCTGATATGTGGCTCTAATGGGAATGCACGCAGGTTAATCACTACTCACCTGACTGAAAATACAATGCTATAAAGCCAAATGGTGAAACCAGCCTCACATATTCTGACTGCTGCTACCTGGGGTAATTAGTGATGGTTCCAGGTTTTGCAAGAGGTGGCTCTGTTATGTTTCTATGTGCAAGGAAAGGAGGTCTGCTCACAATGGCACGCTTGGGGAGAGCAAGTCCTCTGAATGTCTTGAGATTTACTTCTTAGTCTTTAAAAATACATTAAGATTGGCATTTTCCAAGTTAAGTGGCCTAGGAAGATTTTATTGCTTTGGTCAGTTAAAATTAAGAATATAAATTATTGAGCCTATACTTTAACGTTCTCTTGCTTTAAATAGTTGACAGGCATATTGAGAGCTGAAAATCTCACTTATTAATAATGAACCAGTGCTTCAAAATTACATTAGATATGAAACACAGATTTTCTATAGGGTTACGTAACTTTAAAAGTTAGCACTACTATTGATTTATCCACAATATCAAAGGTAAAACATAAAATAAATCATTTTCTATTTTTTTCTTTATATGGTGATAATGAATAAAATCTATTAGCACTAATGACTTTCTGCCCTTTATATATTCCACCACAGAAACAGGTGTACAGATATACATACAGAAGCCAGAACACCATTTATTTTTGCTAAGAAGATGTATGCTTCTTTGAAAATGGTGTATTCCTGAGCATTTACCCATAAAACAAATTATTGTGAGTTAATCAGTTATATTTTGAAAGATGAGTTTTTTTTTTTAATAAAGAGATAAATCTGCTTAGGCTGAAAGGGGGGAAAAACAGGCAGTAGATGAGCAAGTTGGTAAAATCACAATTGAGACTGGTCAATTGTGCTTTGGAGTCAGATCTATCTGATTTACACACCAGCTGTGCAACTTTGGAGAACTTAACATCTCCATCTCAACATCTTCATCTTTAAAGCTAGGTAATAATTCTAACTTTACAAGTTTTTATAAAGATTAAATAAATCTTATAAATAATGTAGCTCAGAATTTTACACACAGTATATTTTTAATAATTGGTACCCACTAGAGTTACTCCATCAAAATTAATTTTAAAAATATTTATGAGATCTATTTTGTGTTCAGTATTTAGGGATAAACTGGTGAGCAAAAGCAAACATAGTCTGTATTAAAAACAAAAAACAAGCACAGTGCTAACCCTGTTGGATCTTCCCAGTCTAACAGGGAACATAGTCAGTCAAATAATCCCATAAATAAATTTAATATAATTATGACTGTGAAAAGCATATGACACTGTCAAAGCATGTAATGAGGGAGATGAATTAGTTAAAGAACAGGGGTGATTTCCTTGAGAAAATGATGATTCAACTGAAATATGAAGGAAAAGAGGAAGAAAATAATTGAAGAGAGAAGTGAAGGATTTTCCACGTAGCATTTATGAAGCATTGTTCTTTAGAGGAACTGAAAAGAAGCTGTTGTTACAGAACCACTTCAAGTGAGGGAGGAAGGAGTTGAGGCGAGGCTCTCCTAGGAAGGGCTGTTTCCATTCACAGGAGTCTTGGAAGGTTTTAAACAGAGGGCAACATGAATAAACCTGAACTTGAAAAGATGCCCCTGGCTGCAGTTATAAGAATGGATTAGAAAGGAGCAATAGTGAATATGTATAAACCAACTAGGAAGACAACTTAGTAGTTTGGGCAAGAGGCAGTGGTCATTTGGACTAAGGTAGCAGGGGAAATGGAGAGAAGTAGATGAATTTGAGAAAAATTTATGAGTTAAAATTTATATGGCTTGGAGTTGAGTTGTATACGGGCTTTATTGCTAAAGACGTATAATACTACAACCCATCTCTTGCCCACTCACTCTCTTTCTTTTCTAGATGTCTATTTCATACCTTCTCCTTTATTTTCAACCCCCTATACTTATCTCCCCATACTCATTCTTAGCTGATAACCTAGTTCCTGAGTCACTAAGGAAATGGAAGCAATCAGAAGACAAGTCCTGAACTCCTTAAACTGCACCTACCTACTCACATAACAGCATCTGCACCAGCATCTTGTCTCCTTGCTTTTAGCCTGGTTATATTACCCAAGCTCTGCCTCAAGCTAGCTTGTCCACATGTCCACCTTATTCCATCTACTCTCAACTTCTTCAGTAATTCTCCTCTTATTGTACTCCATCATCTCTCTCTTTCTGTCTCTCTGGCTCTCTCTCCTGGATCATTATCATTAGTATTTTGTTTTGTTTTTTAACATCTTTATTGGAGTATAATTGCTTTACAATGGTGTGTTAATTTCTGCTTTATAACAAAGTGAATCAGTTATACACATACATATGTTCCCATATCTCTTCCCTCTTGCGTCTTGCTCCCTCCCACCCTCCCTATCCCACCCCTCTAGGTGGTCACAGAGCACCAAGCGGATCTCCCTGTGCTATGCGGCTGCTTCCCACTAGCTACCTATTTTACATTTGGTAGTGTATATATGTCCATGCCACTCTCTCACTTTGTCACAGCTTACCCTTCCCCCTCCCCATATCCTCAAGCCCATTCTCTAGTAGGTCTGTGTCTTTATTCCTGTCTTGCCCCTAGGTTCTTCATGACTTTTTTTTTCTTAGATTCCATATATATGCGTTAGCATATAGTATTTGTTTTTCTCTTTCTGACTTACTTCACTCTGTATGACAGACTCTAGGTCCATCCATTAGTGTTCAAAGATGCCCTTTTGTCTCATAGTTTTAGAAAAAAATCTTGACTCTATTTTTCCCCATAGCTAATGTTCCAATTTTTTGGAGAGGGAGTACAGTGACCTTGGTTTTAAAGAAAATTCCTCAAAAGAGTTACTTGTACTTTTTTCTCCAATCCCTACTAGTCTTTCTTTAAACCCACCAAACAGACCTGTACCATTCCACCAAAAGTATAAAAAATTATAGCCAACACAGTTTAGTCATGCACATTTATGTAGGATGGGCCTAGGACACACAAGAAAAGACTTAGTCACACTATATCATCATGTTAACTAATCATTATTACAAACTAGCAATCTAAACCTTTTGTGAAAATTCACATCAATTAACCTTCTAGCTGAGATACTGGGGGTTGTGGGGGGTGATGTTATGGACAAGCATTAGCATGAACATTTACAGCCTTTTGTGTCTCTTTCTCTTGACTTACTTCAGCCTCTTACTTCAGCTATCTCAAAAATTTAAGAATTAATTATTATTATTATTATTATTATTTTTGCAGTATGCGGTCCTCTCACTGTTGTGGCCTCTCCCGCTGCAGAGCACAGGCTCCAGATGCACAGGCCCAGCGACCTTGGCTCACGGGTGCAGCCACTCCACGGCATGTGGGATCCTCCCGGACCGGGGCATGAACCCGTGTCCCCTGCATCTGCAGGCGGACTCTCAACCACTGCACCACCAGGGAAGCCCCTTAATTTTTCAACTATATTGCATTTATAGTTTTTTCTGTGAAATAATCATACAGGTTCTTGTCTTTATAGGATCATTGCAAATATGAAAAGTAAAAAAAAAAAAAAAAAAAAAAGATGCCATTAATGATCACAAGAACAGCAGAATTTAGAACATATCCAGGCAGAGAGAGAGAAAGAAAGAGAGTGAGAGAAATCTTAGAACTCATTTCCTGAAACAATTTGTCTCAAGTGGAATGTGTCTCATAGTGAAACAAATGAAGGCAGAAAACACTACAGTACAAGAAGTGAAATGAACAAAGATTTATTTTAACTGGAGATTTGAGATCAGAGTTACAAATGTCACAAAAATAAATGGTCTGGATGAATGTATTTTATCTGAGAAAATAATGAATTTAATAAAATAAATAAACTGTAAGACATCTTATATTTCTGTTATTATAGACTTCCTCAGCATTTCCATTTAAATTCTACATTAGGTATTCAAATTCTCACTTATACATCTGGCATAAATCAAAACTCATGAATTTGTTAAAGGATTTTTGGTGTTGCTCTTCAAGCAAATTAGTTTATTCATAATATCTTACAACTTGTTTCTGGTGGTTTAAAATATTGTTATTTTTGTATTGAGTAATAATAAGGATCTCAGCATGAAGAAGCTGAAGATGTTTGCATATCATTCAAAAATACATTAATATAGCAAAAAATACATTAATATATCAGTAGCATGAAGGATGGGAGAGAAAGATTGAGAATATACTATTTTGAGATCTTCATGCTACATGTGAAGTGGTATAATGTTTAAAGGGGTACTGATTAATTAGGAAAGCATATTGTAATAAAGACAAAGGGAACAAATAGAACAAGTAGTGAGATGACTCTAAGCTGTCCCAGGCACCAGCCTTTGTGTCAACCCAACTGAGGGCCCAGACATTATGAAACAGAGACGGGCCACACTTTGTGCACTCTGTTCAAATATTCTGACCAAAAAAAAAAAAAAAAATAGTGATATAGAATAATAACAAATTTTTGTTTAAAACATTATGTTTGGGGGTATTTTATTATGTAGTGATAAATAATGCAAACAGTCAGGAATTATTAAATTGCAAGAAACAAAAAATTCTACCCAAATTAGCCCAAATAAAAATATATTTATGATAAGTATACAGGGATGTCTCAAACACTTAATTTATTTTTTCATTTAACAAATATTTATTGAGCACTTACTACCTGCACTTACTGAAGATATTATAGTGCTTGGTAATTTACATGCATTATTTCATTTGATCTAAATATTTTACAGATGAAGAAACTGAGGTCTGAAGCTAAGTTATATGTCAAAGACTCATAGCTGCTAATAAGCAGTTGAGCTGGGATCCAGATTTAGGTCAGATTGTAGCTCTTATAATCATAAAGATCTTCTCTTTTCACATAAACACTTGATTTTAAGAAACAGTTCTGCCTCACATGCCATCAAAAGTGTTTAGGCAGTAACTCACCTGTCCTTCTGTCTGGTGCCACATGGTCTGTCGTGTATACATAGTTCAGGTCAATAGACTAACATGTCAGCCATGACTTTGTCACTGACTCCTTTGTGGAGAGTCAGTATGAAAAGACAGTAAAGAGACAGGTGATTTCTGGTGAAAATGAAGGAAAGAGTGATTCAAGGATTCTAGTTCAGCATAGCCATTATGAACAGAGGCTTAAGGGTCAGACAAACTGATTCAAACCCCAGCTACTCTATTTTCTAACTGTGAGGCAAATTTCTTAATCTGGCTAAGTCTCAATATTCATATATATATTTGGGATAATAAAAATTCACAGATATATATTAACATTCAAATGAAATAATGTAAATATGTCCCTGGTTCTCAATTAAGCTATTATTATTTTTGGGCCTTTGGATAACAGGGTGGTCAGTGGATTTATTCACTGAGACATAACCATAGAAAAAAGAATGCATTTTGGAGGGTGAAAGTCAAATTTGGTACATGTTGAGTTTGAAATACTTGTGGGACATTCCAATGAAGATTAACCATAGATAGTTGGACACACAGTTATGTAGGGAGCAAAGAACAATGAACTCAAATAAGGTAATGGCCAGTTTCTAGAGGTACTTGAATTCCAAACTGAGACTTCTGAATCAGTAGA
Source organism: Mesoplodon mirus (assembly GCF_964341445.2). NCBI lineage: Eukaryota > Metazoa > Chordata > Mammalia > Artiodactyla > Ziphiidae > Mesoplodon > Mesoplodon mirus. The sequence continues at coordinate 365,475 of NC_138977.1, forward strand.
AAACATGGGAAGTTTCTGAGCAGGAGAATGAATCCTGCTGCTAAAAGAAAAAGTTCTGTACACAAAAAATCCTTCCTTATGTGACTCTCTAATAATAAAATATTAAAATGTTGAATATTACAATATTTTAAAAAATCACATAAATTAAAACTTTTAATTGCTCTAATCACTTTATGTGTAAATACTTTTTAATATCACTAAGCAGTGGAGAATGATATATCCCCTAATGTCAATATCATCTGGAAAATAATGATTTTTTTTAGAGAACTCCATGTTAAAGCTTTGTATTATTCAGGGAATGTGTGGAGACAGATCTAATTTGTAACCTGACACTAGAGTTCAGCAAGTAAGGACAATGAAGTGTCAAGTGCATCCTGATGATTATGCAAATCACAAGTACATTCCCTCTAATGGCTGCCACTGTGCTTTACTCTCCTCCCACAGGGTGTCCACCTCCAACTCTAACCTGCTGATCTCAAGTGCCTTTCAGTGTTGGGAAGGGAGTGCTGCTTATCATTGGTATTGAGAACATTGTTCATGGTAATGCTAGGCACAACTGAAAATATTTTTTAGCCTGACAAAGCATATATTGGTAACCTTGCGAAGGACTTCATATAAGCCTTGCAACGATTTGCTGAGATGAGAAGCACAGAAAGGCATGTAACAGGCAGATGGTTGTCTTATTGCATAATATCTGAATAAGAACAATCCAGACTTAGTAACTTCTTAATATCATCATTTTAAGAAAGGAAAGTAAAAAAGTAGCAGACTCATGATGAAGGTATTGGTAAAGCTAAGAACTTTGGGCTGCAAATACATTGGCATAATATCAGTTCCCCAAAAGGAACTCAGTTCCTCTCATTAGTGGATCTGTATTAAAAGTGTAGCCAATTATTATGATTATATTTTGTTAATAAACAGTTTGGAAATTTTGCTTTTTTTCTATTTTTAGGTAAGTACTTGCATAATATCCTTGAATTAACCTCTTTGCTCACAAAGCCTAAAACATTTAGTATCTGGCCCTTTACAGAAAATGTTTGTTGATTAATCATAATTTATTCTTTGAAGTGGGGAAGAGTGTCTTTCCCGAACCACATATCTCCAGAAGGTCAAAATTGACTGCTGGTAAGAGGGGTGGAGTAGGGAGTATAACTGTTGGAATGAAACCCACTACATTAACCTAAAGTATGAACCAGGATGACATATATTAAAAAAAACTTACTCCTAATTTGGAATGGCTGGAAGATTGTGAAGAAATGGATAGAAGATGTTGTTTAAAGGTATTTAGTCATCAGATTATCAAGTCATGTATATCATATTAAATAAATTTTTTCATTGCCTGTAATTTTGGTGTCATATCCAAGAAATTGTTGCCTAGGCCAATGTTATGAAGGTTTCCCCCTGTGTTTTATGCTACGATTTTACACTTGTGAAAGGTCAGTTGCTCTTATTTGCATGGGTTTTTTTCTGGCCTCTATATTCTGTTCCATTGGTCCATCTGTCTGTCTTTTGTCAATACCATACTGTTTTAATTTACTGTAGTTTTGTAATATATTTTGAAATCAGGAAGTGTGATATGTCTTCAGCTTTGTTCTTTTTTCTTAAGATTGTTTTGGCTATTTGGGGTCTATTGTGTTTCTATATGAATTTTAGAATTGCTTTTTCTATTTCGGTGAAAAGTGCTATTGTGATTTTTTTTCTTAAAATTTTTATTGGAGTATAGTTGATTTACAATGTTAGTTTCAGGTGTACAGCAAACTGAATCAGTTATACATATAATCACTGTGTGTGTGTTTTTTTTTTTTAAGATTCTTTTCCCATATAGGCCATTATAGAATATTGAGTAGAGTTCCCTGTGCTATATAGCAGGTTCTTATTAGCTATCTATTTTATATATAGTATATATGTCAGTCCCAACCTGCAAATTTATCTCTTCCCCACTTATAACCTGGTAAACATAAATTTGTTTTCTACATCAATGACTTTATTCTGTTTTGTAAATAAGTTCATTTGCATGCTCTTTTTTTCTTTTTAAGATTCCACATATAAATGATGTCATATGATATTTGTCTTTCTGTGTCAGACTTACTTCACTCAATATGACAATCTCTAGGTCCATCAATGTTGCTGTAAATGTCATTATTTTGTTCCTTTTATGGTTGATAAATATTCCACTGTATATATGTACCACATCTTCTTTACCCATTCCTCTGTTGATGGACATTTAGCTTGCTTCCATCTCCTGGCTACTGTAAATAGTGTTGCAATGAATATTGAGGTGCTGTATCTTTTTAAATTATGGTTATATCTGGGTATATGCCTAGGAATGAGATTGCTGGGTCATATGGTAGTTCTATTTTTAGTTTTTTAAGGAACCTCCATATTTTTCTCCAGAGTGGCTGTACCAATTTACATTCCCACCAAGAGTGTAGGAGGGTCCCCTTTTCTCCACACCCTCTTTAGCCTTTATTATTTGTAGATATTTTGATGATAGTCATTCTGACTGGTGTGAAATGATACCTCATTTTAGTTTTGACTTGCATTTCACTAATAATTACTGATGTTCAGCATCTTTTCATGTGCTTTTTTGGCCATCTGTATGTCTTCTTTGGAGAAATGTCTATTTAGATATTCTGCTCATTTTTTGATTGGGTTATTTGTTTTCTTGATATTGAGCTGCATGAGCTCTTTGTATATTTTGGAGATTAATCCCTTGTTGGTTGCCTCATTTGGAAATATTTTCTCCCATTTTGAGGGTTGTCTTTTTGTTTTGTTTATGGTTTCCTTTGCTGTGCAAAAGCTTTTAAGTTTCATTGGATCCCATTTGTTTATTTTTGTTTTTATTTTCATTACTCTAGGAGGTGGGTCAAAAAAGATCTAACTGTGATTTATGTCAAAGAGTGTTCTGCCTATGTTTTCCTCTAAGAGTTTTACAGTGTCCAACCTTACATTTAGGTCTTTAATCCATTTTGAGTTTAGTTTTGTGTATGGTGTTAAGAAGTGTTCTAATTTCATTTGTTTACATGTAGCTGTCCAGTTTTCCCCAGACCACTTATTCAAGAGACTGTCTTTTATCCATTGTATGTTCTTGCCTCCTTTGTCATACATTAAGTGATCATAGGTGCATGGGTTTATCTCTGGGCTTTCTATCCTGTTCCATTGATCTATATGTCTGTTTTTGTGCCAGTACCATACTGTTTTGATTACTGTAGCTTTGTAATACAGTCTGAAGTCAGGGAGCCTGATTCCTCCAGCTCCGTTTTTCTTTCTCAAGATTGCTTTGTCTATTTGGGGTCTTTTGTGTCTCCATACAAATATTAAACTTTTTTTTGTTCTAAATCCGTAAAAAATGCCATTGGTAATTTGATAGGTATTGCATTGAATCTGTAGATTGCTTTAGGTAGTATAGTCATTTTCATAATGTTGATTCTTACAATCCAAGGACATGGTATATATCTCCATCTGTTTGTGTCATCTTTCATTTCTTTCATCAGCATCTTGCAGTTTTCTGAGTACAGGTTTTTGCCTCCTTAGGTAGCTTTATTCCTAGGTATTTTTTTTCTTTTTGTTGTGATGGTAAATGGGATTGTTTCCTTAATTTCTCTTTCTGAGATTTTCTTGTTAATTTATAGGAGTGAAAGAGATTTCTGTGTATTAATTTTGTATCCTGCAACTTTGTCAAAGTCATTGGTGAGCTCTAGTAGTTTCCTGGTAGCATTTTTAGGATTTTCTATGTTTAGTATCATGCCATTTGCAAACAGTGACAGTTTTACTTCTTCTTTTCCAATTTGGATTATGTTTATTTATTTTTCTTCTCTGATTGCCATGGCTAGGACTTCCAAAACTATGTTGAATAAAAGTGGTAGAGTGGACATCCTTGTCTTGTTCCTGATCTTAGGGGAAATGCTTTCAGTTTTTCACCATTGAGAATGATGTTTGCTGTGGGTTTGTTGTAAATCACCTTTATTATGTCAAGGTAGTTTTCTCTATGTTCACTTTTTCTTTTTCTTAATTTTATATTATTTATATTTTTTATACAGCAGGTTCTTATTAGTAATCAGTTTTATACCCATTAGTGTATACATGTCAATCCCAATTGCCCAATTCATCACACTCCTACCCCCACACCCCCACCGCTTTCTCCCCTTGGTGTCTATACATTTGTTCTCTACATCTGTGTCTCAATTTCTGCTCTGCAAAGCGGTTCATCTGTACTATGCCCACTTTCTGGGGAGTTTTTTTTTTTATTATCATAAATGGGTGTGGAATGCTGTCAAAAGCTTTTTCTGCATCTATTGAGGTGATCATATGATTTTTATTCTTCAATTTGTTAACATGGTGCATTCTATTGATTGATTTGTGTATGTTGAGGAATCCCTGCATTACTGGGAGAAATCCCACTTGATGATGGTATATGATCCTTTTAATGTGTTGTTGGATTCTGCTTGTTAATATGTTTTTGAGGATTTTTGCATCTATGTTCATCAGTGATAAGGTGTGTAATTTTCTTTTTTTGTGATATCTTTATCTGGTTTTGGTATCAGGGTGATGGCAGCCAAGTAGAATGAGCTTGGGAGTGTTCCTTCCTCTGAAAATTTTTGGAAGTGTTTGAGAAGGATAGCTGTTAGCTCTTCTCTAAATATTTGATAGAATTTGCCTGTGAAGCCATCTGATCCTGGACTTTTGTTTGTTGGAATATTTTTAATCACAGTTTCAATTTCATTACTTGTGATTGGTCTGTTCATATTTTCTATTTCTTCCTGGTTTAGTCTTGGAAGGTTTCTAAGAATTTGTCCATTTCTTCCAGGTTTTACCTTTTATTGGCATATAGTCGCTTGTTACAGTCTCTTGTGATCCTTTGTATTTCTGTGATGTCAGTTGTAACTTCTCCTTTTTCATTTCTAATTTTATTGATTTGACATCTCTCCATTTTTTCTTAATGAATCTGGCTAAAGGTTTATCAATTTTCTATATCTTCTCAAAGAACCACCTTTTAGTTTCATTGATCTTTGCTATTGTTTTCGTCATCTCTATTTCATGTATTTCTGCTCTGATCTTTATGATTTATTTCCTTCTACTAAGTTTGGGTTTTGTTTGTTCTTTCTCTAGGTGCTTTAGGTGTAAGATTAGGTTGTTTATTTGGGATTTTCTTGTTTCTTGAGGTAAGATTATATTGCTATAAACTTCTCTCTTAGAACTGCTTTTACTGCATCCTATAGGTTTTGGGTCATCATGATTCTGTTGTCATCTTTTTCTAGGTATTTTTTGATTTCCTCTTTGAATTCTTCAGTGATCTATTGGTGATTTAGTAGTCTATTGTTTAACCTTCATGTGCTTGTGTTTCTTTACAGTTCTTTCCCCTGTGATTGATTTCTAATCTCATAGTATTTTGGTTGGAAAAGACACTTGATATGATTTCAATTTTCTTAAATTTACCAAGGCTTGATTTGTGACCCAAGATGTGATCTATCCTGGAGAATGTTCTGTGTGCACATGAAAAGAAAGTGTATTCTGCTGCTTTCAGATGTAATGTCTTATAAATATCAATTAAGTCCATCTTGTTTAATGTATCATTTAAGGCTTGTGTTTCCTTATTAATTTTCTGTCTGGGTGATCTATCCATTGGTGACAGTGGAGTGTTAAAGTTCGCCACTATTATTGTGTTACTGTCAATTTCCCCTTTTATGGCTGTTAGCATTTGCCTTATGTATTGAGGTGCTTTTATATTGGGTGCATAAATATTTACAATTGTTATATCTCTTCTTGGATTGATCTCTTGATCATTATGTAGTGTCTTCCCTTGTCTCTTGTAACAGTCTTTATTTTAAAGTCTGTTTTATCTGATATGAGTATTGCTACTCCAGCTGTCTTTTGATTTCCATTTGCATGGAATATTTTTTTGCATCACCTTACTTCCAGTCTGTATGCATCCGTAGGTCTGAAGCTTGTCTCTTGTAGACAATGTTTATATGGATCTTGTTTTTGTATCCATTCAGCCAGTCTATGTATTTTTTTATTAGTTTCTGCTTTATAACAAAGTGAATCAGTCATACATATACATCTGTTCCCACTTCCCTTCCCTCATGCATCTCCCTCCCTCCCACCCTCCCCATCCCACCCCTCCAGACGGTCACAAAGCACCGAGCTGATCTCCCTGTGCTATGCGGCTGCTTCCCACTATCTATCTACCTTACGTTTGGTAGTGTATATATGTCCATGCCACTCTTTCGCTTTGTCACAGCTTACCCTTCCCCCTCCCCATATCCTCAAGTCCATTCTCTAGTAGGTCTGTGTCTTTATGCCCGTTTTACCCCTAGGTTCTTCATGACATTTTTTTTTTAATTCCGTATATATGTGTTAGCATACGGTATTTGTCTTTCTCTTTCTGACTTACTTCACTCTGTATGACAGACTCTAGGTCTATCCACCTCATTACAAATAGCACAGTTTCGTTTCTTTTTATGGCTGAGTAATATTCCATTGTATATATGTGCCACATCTTCTTTATCCATTCATCTGATGATGGACACTTAGGTTGTTTCCATCTCCGGGCTATTGTGAATAGAGCTGCAATGAACATTTTGGTACATGTCTCTTTTTGAATTATGGTTTTCACAGGGTATATGCCTAGTAGTGGGATTGCTGGGTCATATGGTAGTTCTATTTTTAGTTTTTTAAGGAACCTCCATACTGTTCTCCATAGTGGCTGTACCAATTCACATTCCCACCAGCAGTGCAAGAGGGTTCCCTTTTCTCCACACCCTCTCCAGCATTTATTGTTTCTAGACTTCTTGATGATGGCCATTCTGACTGGTGTGAGATGATATCTCATTGTAGTTTTGATTTGCATTTCTCTAATGATTAATGATGTTGAGCATTCTTTCATGTGTTTGTTGGCAGTCTGTATATCTTCTTTGGAGAAATGCCTATTTAAGTCTTCTGCCCATTTTTGGATTGGGTTGTTTGTTTTTTTGCTATTGAGCTGCATGAGCTGTTTATAAATTTTGGAGATTAATCCTTTATCAGTTGCTTCATTTGCAAATACTTTCTCCCATTCTGAGGGTTGTCTTTTGGTCTTCTTTATGGTTTCCTTTGCTGTGCAAAAGCTTTGAAGTTTCATTAGGTCCCATTTGTTTATCTTTGTTTTTATTTCCATTTCTCTAGGAGGTGGGTCCAAAAGGATCTTGCTGTGATTGATGTCATAGAGTGTTCTGCCTATGTTTTCCTCTAAGAGTTTGATAGTTTCTGGCCTTACATTTAAGTCTTTTATCCATTTTGAGCTTATTTTTGTGTATGGTGTTAGGGAATGATCTAATGTCAAACTTTTACATGTCCCTGTCCAGTTTTCCCAGCACCACTTATTGAAGAGGCTGTCCTTTCTCCACTGTACATTCCTGCCTCCTTTATCAAAGATAAGTTGGCCATATGTGCGTTTGTTTATCTCTGGGCTTTCTATCCTGATCCACTGATCTATCTTTCTGTTTTTATGCCAGTACCACACTGTCTTAATTACTGTAGCTTTGTAGTATAGTCTGAAGTCAGGGAGCCTGATTCCTCCAGCTCCGTTTTTCGTTCTCAAGATTGCTTTGGCTATTCGGGGTCTTTTGTTTTTCCAAACAAATTTTGAAATTTTTTGTTCTAGTTCTGTGAAAAATGCCAGTGGTAGTTTGATAGGGATTGCATTGAATCTGTAGATTGCTTTGGGTAGTAGAGTCATTTTCACAATATTGATTCTTCCAATCCAGGAGCATGGTATATCTCTCCATCTATTTGTATCATCTTTAATTTCTTTCATCAGTGTCTTATAATTTTCTGCATACAGGTCTTTTGTTTCCTTAGGTAGGTTTATTCCTAGATATTTTATTCTTTTTGTTGCAATGGTAAATGGGAGTGTTTTCTTGATTTCATTTTCAGATTTTTCATCATTAGTGTACAGGAATGTCAGAGATTTCTATACATTAATTTTGTATCCTTCTACTTTACCAAATTCATTGATTAGCTCTAGTAGTTTTTCGGTAGCATCTTTAGGATTATCTATGTATAGTATCATGTCATCTCCAAACAGTGACAGCTTTACTTCTTCTTTTCCAATTTGGATTCCTTTTATTTCCTTTTCTTCTCTGATTGCTGTGGCTAAAACTTCCAAAACTAGGTTGAATAAGAGTGGTGAGAGTGGGCAGCCTTGTCTTGTTCCTGATCTTAGTGGAAATGGTTTCAGTTTTTCACCATTGAGGACAATGTTGGCTGTGGGTTTGTCATATATGGCCTTTATGATGTTGAGGAAAGTTCCCTCTATGCCTACTTTCTGCAGGGTTTTTATCATAAATGGGTGTTGAATTTTGTCGAAAGCTTTCTCTGCATCTATTGAGATGATCATATGGTTTTTCTCCTTCAATTTGTTAATATGGTGTATCACATTGATTGATTTGCGTATATTGAAGAATCCTTGCATTCCTGGAATAAACCCCACTTGATCATGGTGTATGATCCTTTTAATGTGCTGTTGGATTCTCTTTTTTAGTATTTTGTTGAGGATTTTTGCATCTATGTTCATCAGTGATATTGGCCTGTAGTTTTCTTTCTTTGTGACATCCTTGCCTGGTTTTGGTATCAAGGTGATGGTGGCCTCGTAGAATGAGTTTGGGAGTTTTCCTTCCTCTGATATTGTTTGGAAGAGTTTGAGAAGGATGGGTGTTAGCTCTTCTCTAAATGTTTGATAGAATTCGCCTGTGAAGCCATCTGGTCCTGGGCTTTTGTTTGATGGAAGATTTTTAATCACAGTTTCAAGTTCATTACTTGTGATTGGTCTGTTCATATTTTCTATTTCTTCCTTGTTCAGTCTTGGAAAGTTATACATTTATAAGAATGTGTCCATTTCTTCCAGGTTGTCCAATTTATTGGCATAGAGTTGCTTGTAGTAGTCTCCTAGTATGCTTTGTGTTGCTGTGGTGTCTGTTGTAACTTCTTTTTCATGTCTAATTTTATTGATTTGAGTCCTCTCCCACTTTTTCTTCATGAGTCTGGTGAAAGGTTGATCAATTTTGTTTACCTTCTCAAAGAACCAGCTTTTAGTTTTATTGATCTTTGCTATTGTTTACTTCATTTGTATTTCATTTATTTCTGCTCTGATCTTTATGATTTCTTTCCTTCTGCTAACTTTGGGGGTTTTTTGTTCTTCATTCTCTAATTCCTTTAGGTGTAAGTTTAGGCTGTTTATTTGAGATTTTTCTTGTTTTTTGAGGTAGGCTTGTAGGCTTGTATAGCTATAAACTTCCCTCTTGTAACTGCTTTTGCTGCATCCCATAGGTTTTGTGGTACATGTGCCTCTCACTGTTGTGGCCTCTCCTGTTGCAGAACACAGGCTCCGGACACGTAGGCTCAGTGGCCATGGCTCACAGGCCCAGCCACTCCGCAGCATGTGGGATCTTCCCAGTCTGGGGCACAAACCCGTGTCCCCTGCATTGGCAGGCGGACTCTCAACCACTGTGCCACCAGGGAAGCCCTGCTACATCCCATAGGTTTTGGATCATCGTGTTTTCATTGTCATTTGTCTCTAGGTATTTTTTGATTTCCTCTATGATTTCTTTAGTGATCTCTTGGTTATTTAGTAACATATTGTTTAGCCTCCATGTGTTTGTGTTTTTTACGTGATTTCCCTATAATTCATTTATAATCTCATAGCATTGTGGTCAGAAAAGATGCTTGATATGATTTCAATTTTCTTAAATTTACTGAGGCTTGATTTGTGACCCAAGATGTGATATATCCTGAAGAATGTTCCATGCTCACTTGAGAAGAAAGTGTAATCTGCTGCTTTTGGATGGAATGTACTATAAATATCAATTAAATCTATTTGGTCTATTGTGTCATTAAAAGCTTCTGTTTCCTTATTTATTTTCATTTTGGATGATCTGTCCATTGATGTAAGTGAGGTGTTAAAGTCCCACACCATTATTGTGTTACTGTCAATTTCCTCTTTTAGAGCTGTTAGAAGTTGCCTTATGTATTGAGGTGCTCCTATGTTGGGTGCATGCATATTTATAATTGTTATATGTTCTTCTTGGATTGATCCCTTGATCATTATGTAGTGGTCTTCCTTGTCTCTTGTAACATTCTTTATTTTAACGTCTATTTTATCTGATATGAATATTGCTACTCCAGCTTTCTTTTGGTTTCCATTTGCATGGAATATCTTTTTCCATCCCCTCACTTTCAGTCTGTATGTTTCCCTAGGTCTGATGTGGGTCTCTTGTAGACAGCATATAGATGGGTCTTGTTTTTGTATGCATTCAGCAAGCCTGTGTCTTTTGGTTGGAGCATTTAATCCATTCATGTTTAAGGTAATTATCGATATGTATGTTCCTATTACCATTTTCTTAATTGTTTTGCATTTGTTTTTGCAGGTCCTTTTCTTCTCTTCTGTTTCCCACTTAGAAAAGCTCCTTTAGCATTTGTTGTACAGCTGGTTTGGTGGGGCTGAATTCTCTTAGCTTTTGCTTATCTGTAAACCTTTTGATTTCTCCATGGAATCTGAATGAGATCCTTGCCGGGTAGAGTAATCTTGGTTGTAGGTTCTTCCCTTTCATCACTTTAAGTATATCATGCCACTCCCTTCTGGCTTGTAGAGTTTCTGCTGATAAATCAGCTGTTACCTTATGGGAGTTCCCTTATATGTTATTTGTCATTTTTCCCTTGCTGCTTTCAATAATTTTTCTTTGTTTTTGATTTTGTCCAATTTGATTACTATGTGTCTCGATGTGTTTCTCCTTGGGTTTATCTTGTATGGGACTCTCTGTGCTTCCTGGACTGGGGTGGTTATTTCCTTTCCCATGTTAGGGAAGTTTTTGAGTATAATCTCTTCAAGAATTTTTTTGGGGTCCTTTCTCTTTCTTCTCATTCTTGGACCCCTATAATGTGAATGTTGGTGCAGTTAATGTTGTCCCAGAGGTCTCTTAGGCTGTCTTCATTTTTTTTTCTTTATTCTGTTCTACAGCGGTGAATTCCACCATTCTGTCTTCCAGGTTACTTATCCGTTCTTCTCCCTCAGTTATTCTGTTATTGATTCCTTCTAGTGTAGTTTTCATTTCAGTTATTGTATTGTTCATCTTTGTTTGTTCTTTAACTCTTCTTGCATCTTCTCGATCTTTGCCTCCATTCTTTTTCCGAGGTCCTAGATCATCTTCACTATCATAATTTTGAATTCGTTTTTGGAAGGTTGCCTATCTCCACTTCATTTATTTGTTCGTCTGGGGTTTTATCTTGTTCCTTCATGTGGTATATAGCCCTCTGCCTTTTCATGTTGTCTATCTTTCTGTGGATGTGGTTTTTGTTCCACAGGCTTCAGGATTATAGTTATTCTTGATTCTCATTAAAGTGTTTCTAATGATTGGTGCCAGAAGAATTAGATAAAGATATGAACAATAAATAAATCCAAACCCAAAATTCATTGAGATGAATCATGGTTGTGAAATCTAAAACTGTAAAGTTCCTGGGAAAGCAGAATATCTTTCTGGCCTTGGGGCAAGCAAATATTTCTCAGAGAGGACACAAAAAATACTAATGTTAAAAGAAAAAATGATCAATTGAGTTTGATCAAAATTAAAAACTGTTATCACTTCCTTGGAAAAATCATTTGCGATACATGTATTTGGGAGAACATATCAAGTTTATATTCAGTATATATCCAAATTTACAGGGATCTACAATTCAATAAAAAACAAAAATATACAATTTAAAAAAATGTACAGTAGAGCTTCCCTGGTGGCGCAGTGGTTGGGAGTCCACCTGCCGATGCAGGGGATGCGGGTTTGTGCCCCGGTCCAGGAAGATCCCACATGCCACAGTGCGGCTGGGCCCATGGGACATGTCTGTTGGGCCTGCGCATCAGAGCCTGTGCTCCATGGTGGGAAGGGCCACAGTGGTGAGAGGCCCGCATACCACACACAAAAAAAATGTACAGTAGATATGAATAAAGAATAGACTTTTCCAAAGAAGGTATATGAATGATGAATAGGCATAATCAACATCATTAATTGTCAGATAAATACAAATCCAAAGCACTCTGGGATTTCCACTTCAATGGAAAATATTTAAACATCAGACAACACCAAATGTTGCAAAAGTATGGAACAACTAGATCTCTCATATTTTTCAAGTGAGAGTGTAACCCCCATTTGAAAAATGCTTTAGCACTTTCTTATATAAAGTTCACTATATATATATTCCATGACCCAGTAATTCAGTTGCTTGTGTTTCCCTCAGGGACATAAAAATATATGTGCACAAAAAGAATTAGGAAAGAAAATTTATAACAGACTTAGTCATAACAGCCAAAACTCTGAAATAACCCAAATGTCTATCAAGAGGAGAATGGATAAATAAATTGTAGTGTACTCACAAAATTGAACATGACCCAGTAATAAAGTAAAAAAATGAATGAATGTACAACAAATGGATGAATCTCCAAAGCATTATATTATGTAAAATAAGCCAGATATAAACAATACATTGTCTATGTTTCCATTTGTATGAAGTTGAAGAATAGACAAAATTAATCTATGGCTTGCTATTGGAATAGGTTGGAGGTGATTGGAAATGAACATGAAGGATCTTTATGAAGTGATGAGAATCATCTATATATTGATTGAGGTAAGTGGTTATATATGTGTATACACTTGTCAAAATGCATAGAATTATGTACCTAAATCTGTGCCTTTAACTGTAAATTTTACTTTAATTAAAATATAAATTGTAGGGGATTGACTGAGTGCTGGGGCTGGCTGGGAGTTCAGCAGTGCTCCAGAAATTCAGTGAATCTTCCAGTGAATTGGTATCAATTTGATGTACACAATGAAGGTAAATAGGAAACTACTGGGGGTCTTCTGCCCCTTTCCTTTAGAATGTTTTGTCTGCTCTTTCCCCTCCATGTCTCCCTCTCTCCACAGAGAACACTCTCTCTCATACATCTCATTCCGAATAGGGTGAAAAGCAGGAAGTAATTATCACAAGAATTTACTATTTTAAGATTTAGTAAACTTATGTAATTATGTGTTGAATGAATAAACACCCAGCTATTAAAAAAAAAAACCCTGATAATTAATTAAAATGTTTTCTTCTAGAGAGTTATGAGAGCTTGCAGATAATTTTAACTAAAAGGAGTGAGTGTTGCTGTCATGAGTATACGTTACATAAAGAGATGATTATCTAAGATTTTCCACCTTTGTCCAGGATCCTTCACTTAGCATTGCTATCCACAGTGGTGCAGCTATTACTTTGCTCCTGCCTCCCTCTTATCTCAGTTTCTGCTTCCTGGTTTGGTCCAGGCCCTGCTCAGATGCTGATGCTTAGTTCCATGACCCCTTTAAGACTGCTCCCTTGAAATTGGCTGTTGCTGTGGACTCTCCAGCTTTAAGCATTGCCTCATGCAGATTCACCCACTGGTCTTCCTGGCATTATGGAGTATATTACATGCTCCTTGGAACCCTGCTCACCTCACTTGTCCTTCCAGCCAATCTCTGTCAGTAGAAAACAGAACTGGAGAGGAGGACGATGGGAGAAAACTCATGAGAGGGACTTACGCTCGGGAATAACAGAAGATATTGTAAAGAATGCTATTAATGGTTGAACATATTGAGTTTTCTTCAAGGATGACATAACTCTGTTGTACAGTCATACCTGTAAAAATGTGCTCGTGGGCAAAGTGTAATCAGTAAGAGATGGTGAATAATCTATCAGTACAAGTGATTAGCACTGATAGCAAAACTGCTCAAGGTATATGCTCAACTATGTTTTTGCATAGCACCACATCACAATATCAAAAGTTCCAAAATTCCATTGGTATACTTTAAATTATATCCACTAGAAGAAAAAAAAAAGCTGCTGGGACCTGTATTTTAATGAATACTCATAACTATAATCATCTGTTTCATGTTGTCTTGGAATGTAATGACAGTTATAAGTAATTCTCATGAGGTCCTCCTAGGTAAGGAATGCCTACATCTAATTTTAGACTTTTAAGCTAAACATCAGAAAGTAAATGTAAAATCCTTATAATGGAGACAAACCAGGTTTGTATATCTCCTGTGGAGCTTTAGAGGTCATAATCTATTAAGTGTACTGTATCTGTCCATTTGTGAGTCTTTTTGTGCCTTTGACAAAAGCTGTTTATATGGAGTTGTCCTTGTAGTAGTAAGTAGGAAGATTTTACTTCCAGTAAATGAATTTTCCTGGAACAAAAAGACAGAAGAAATCCTTCAGTGTCAAATGTCTCTTATTATTACTTCAGTGAATCTAAAATTACATTATCTCTGTTCCCCTAGACCCTGTTGTTACATCCCTCAATACGGTCAAGTCTGATGGGATCCAGATATAATTGTAGATCTATTTTGACTGATGGCATTTGGCTCCAACTTAATATACACAGTGCACTCAGCAGTCCTGACTCTAAATACATCCACTGAATCCATTTTTCTCTCCTCTTCAATTGCATTCTCAAAACAAGACTCTGATTTTCTTCTATCAGAGAACAGGAATAATTGCTCAATAGATCTATGTGTACTTAGAGGCTGATTGTAGCTTATTCTATCCTAATAGATGACATTTTAAATGTGTTGGTGTTCAAAATGATAAGCACCAGTTTGATATGTATCATCTTCGATTATCAACTGGTTGGTAACTCTCACCAAGGAGCTTTTATGCATAACAGTGTATATCCAAATTATTTTTGTTCACATTCCAAAATGCATTCCCCCACTCTCTTCACCCTGGCCCACCCACAGGCCACTGGTAAATACTTTCACAGGGCCCTGGTTGTAAGCGTGTATCAAATGGAAAAAGGGTAATAACCACTGTTACATAGTTGGATGGTTTATACACAGGCAATATACAATATTGAATGATAGTGTACATCAACGTGATTTTGTTTGTAATTAAATGTGTGTATTTGTGCATATATACATATCTATACTTTCTTTTTTTTACAATGTATGTTACTTTCCTTTGAGAAGGGCAAAAAACAAATTTAAAATCTTCAATTGATTTTCTTTATTTCTTTTGAAGATAATGCAGCACGTTTAAATTTTAATGTGACAACTCACACCTGTAGCATATATGGTGTTTTGCAAGTAATTTGTTAAAGTGTTTAAACTTGGTAATGATTTGTTTATAAAGGAGAGTAGATTCAGGGTTAGTCATTTCTGTTTACTTCCATTCACTTACACATTCACAAATTAAAAAGAAAGAGTTAGGGGCTTCCTTGGTGGTGCAGTGGTTGAGAGTCCTCCTTCCGATGCAGGGGACACAGGTTCGTGCCCCGGTCCAGGAAGATCCCGCGTGCCATGGAGTGGCTGGGCCTGTAAGCCATGGCCTTTGAGCCTGTGTGTCTGGAGCCTGTGCTCCACAATGCGAGAGGCCACAACAGTGAGAGGCCCACATACCACAAAAAAAAAAAAAAAAAAAAGAGTTGGAGTTACAGATAACATGTGAATGTCATAACTCACAGTCTTTCCTATAAACTCTTTCATACCCAGGGAAACTTGTAAAGTCTATGGACATCGACCAGTGTACCAAAGAAGAAAAAGGTCAGTGGTCTAACAGACAGGTGTCTTTTATAAATCTTCACAAATCAACCCTTAGTAACCCTTTGTTAAATAAAATTCCTACCTTTGTTTAATGTCATAAGACATAATCATGAAGATGTTTGTGTTCTCCACTATTTTTGTGATTCTTTAGACTTTGTTTTCTTAAGGAAAAGTAAATTCTCTATCTTTTGTTACCTTATAATTTAATATTTCATCTCATGAACTTGAAAATTTTAAAATTATTTTCTCCCTGAAACATCATTTCTTTTGCTCATCCTAGGAAGCTCACTCAGAATGTATATCCTTGTGTGGTTTTTAGAGCTTTGTTTTTAAAGTCTTGGTATAAATCTTTCTGCCTCCTTTCCAAAATGGTCTTTACTGGTACTTTACTCCTTAGTCCACCTGTACTAATAGTTCAGTTTTAAAGAGTACCTTTAACACATTGACCTGGATAAGAGAAAAAAGAAAAAAAGGCATAGTTAACTTGCATCACCGCAACTCTGAAGAGCCCAGAGGTACAGAGAGGGAGAGAATGTGGTTGCAACTAGAAATTGCACCATTTGGGCAGTTCTCAAGATTGCCAGATTGTTGGACAGCAATTAAGTACCATATTCTTCATTCAAAGCTCTCGCCTGTATTGTAGGGTCTGGAAACCTAAGAACTACATTTCCCCAAATCCCTGCCAGCAAGGCTTGAGTTATATTTCACAAGTGAGAGATACTCACATGAATTTTGGAAAGCAGAAGAGAAAAAAAAGGCATTACTGAGTCTATGGGAGGGATGGGCAGGAGAGTGGCTTTAGCAGGAGGCAATAACATTTTCACAGATAAATGTATGCTTATTCCTGTGTATTGTCCACATTGCTGCTGTAGGTATTCATTGTGGTTTCCTGCAATTTTGCACTTCCTTGTTTCCTCAATGTCAGTGGAGGCTTTTCCTAACTTCCACTTATCCAGTTCCTCCAATGGTTTTGCAAGATTTTAATTTCCTGTATTAAATGACTTTTTGCTGGAAATACCTGTGATCGTTTCTCCTTAGCTATCTGAATCATGACTAATAGACTTCATTGGCTGCTACCTGCTTACCTTGTACAAGGTTCTAGATAATTCTGAGTGAGCCATAAGTGGAATCTATTTATAGAGCTCCTTCAACTATGCCAATGTCTATCCTTAATGGCCTTCAAGAAAATAAAGCCAATCTAATCTTGAACAAGTATGCATCTCTACTGGATTCCAGCATAGCTAAAACCTGACTTTTCTACAAGTTTTATGATAAAGATGGTTTCCTATCGTGTAGCTTATCATTTACGTCCTTATGGATGTATCTTCAAATCTGCTTTAATATTTACTTCACTCATCAATTCAATTTTCTTGATGGATATTTACTGAGCACTTACTTGGTGCCAGGAACTGCAAGTACCTGTGATACCACAATGATTAAAACAGTCCTGGTCCTCTGCCTTCATATGCTCCATTTGTAGCAAAGATTAGAAAAAGAGAGAATCTGCAAGGGGTAAAACATAGAGGTGCAACGAGGTACTATACGTCCTTCCAAGTCATAGAAAGATTTTGGTATAAGAATGATGAGGGGAAAAGTGATTTGATAAAATTTGAGTTTTTTGAAAAATCACTTGGCTAGTGGGCAAAGTTGGATTGGATAGGAAAGTGATGAGATATCAAAAGAACAATTAGGAAGTAGCTACATTAAGCCAGATGAGAGATATAGGGGTCTAGGGAGATAATCACAGTCTGAACTATGGTGGGGAACACAGGGATGGAGAAAAGTGAATTGATTCAAGAAACATCTAGGAATTAGCACAAAATGTAAGAATTAATTGGACATGTGTGATAAAGACACAGCAGAGACAAGAATGACTCCAAAGTGCTTACGCTTTTGGGAGCTGGGTGGATAGCAGTGTCATGACTGGGGCAGGCTATACAGGAAAACAAAGTGGAGGTGGGGTGGGGTGTGGATCAAAATGGCAGGTTCTGACTTAGACACACTGGGTTTGATCAGCTGGTGAGAAACTATGTGGGCACGTCAAGTGGGCTGATAGAGGTTTGACGTCCAGAAGAAAGGTCAGGTCTGAAAATAGAGGTATATTCAGGCATTGTCAGAATGTGAATTATACCTGCAGCCACAGGAATGAGTCCATTGACTCAAGTTCATGTACAGACTGGAGAGAGCACTAGACTAACTGTGCAGGAGCCACCGTGATTTCCCTTTCTTTAGTTGTATCAAAGGCTATCTCATCTTGGACAGGAACTCTGACATAAATTAACACACATTTCTCTAATTTCCTAAAATCTTTTTATTTCAACAGACAAAATCACTACATAAAAGACATTTTATTAATGAGTTAACATAATTAATTAGATCACAAATATTAATTGGATTCTAATAATTTACTATGACAACAGGTGATACAGTAGCATGCACATTTCCTACAGTGTAAGAATCCTCCAAGAGGAAAAAAAAATCTTTGAGCACAATTATCTATTAGCATCTTGAGCAAAGTAACTGCTATTTAAAAGACAAAAGGCTTCTTATGGGACAGTTATATCAAGTCCAAGAGAAAAATGAATTATTCAATTATATATTACAGATATGCATTATTTGTCAACTTCTTATTCAGTCTTACACTTAATCTAACTTCCATTGTTTTCATTCTTTTTCAGTATTCCAAAAGTGCAGTCTACTTCAAGACCAGTCTTTTATTTCTAGCATGAAAATAATTCAGTAAGAGCCATAATATGAATTTTAAATGTAACCATAAAATAAGTTGCTCCTGTTCACAAAGTTAATGTTTATAACATATATAACATATATATTGTATGTTTATAACATTATAGCATGCAACAGTCATGCTGAATTTACTTAAAATTTAAGGAATCTATTCACAAATTCACTCATACTTGTAAAAATATGATTACAATGAAAATTCATTAACAGCAAAGAAGTACAGCTATTTTAATATCTCAGTTATTTTTCATGAATGTAATAGGGTTTTAAGCATCTTTGGTTAGATAATACTGAAATAAAAATTGTATTCACAAAATCATTAAAAGAAAAGTATTACAGCATCTATGTTCCACTATTTATAGGTAAATTTTTATTATGTATATATTCAGAAGTTATCAAAAAATATAGCTAATTATTTTGAAAGGAGGATAACTTATGTTGAAACTGGTCCAAACTGAACATTTTTAAAGTGGAATGAATGTAATGTTTTTAATAGTTCTTACCAGATGGGTTCCATTTTGATGAAATTACATTGTTTTATGAATCATGAATGGGTCCATGGAAGATGAATTTCAAAAGTAAATAATAATAACACTGCAGTAAACACATTAGAGTGTGTACCTGTGCAAAAACTGCTTACAAATAACCGCAAAATGTTACAAACTGCCACAAAACTCTTTCCTAATCTGATTTAATTTTTAGTGAAGACAAACTCAGCTCCAACATAGGAATAATATGTGTTCAAAAAGTTATAGTAATTAGCAATGATTAAAAGTATTGTGTGGCATGCTTATTTGTTATCCAAATAGTAACTATACAAAGCAGGGACAAGTTGAAATGAGAAGTTAAATGATGGTTTACATTTCTCTGAGAATTTCAGCCTTTGATTCTAAGTTGAAGAAACTTTTCGTTAATTGTGCATTTGGTTTTAAAAAACAATTGGCTAACTGGGTGGTAAATATTTTCCCCATCATTTGCCAAAACACTAATTACATAGAAAATTTCAGTTTATTTCCTTGAAGTCATTCAAATAGTTGGTAACATTTACCTGCAGTGTTCTCTGATGATTTTAGTCCACAGGAAGAATAACAAAAAGGCAAAATACAATAGAGAAGAGTCTGTGGCTTTCTAGGGAAATTGGTGTTGGCAGCCTTTTCATCAGATGAGCGGGGAGCAGTGAATTATACGTCATCCCCATTCTATGCCCTAATGTGATTTTAAAGTCAACTTTTTTACCCACCACCTCTTAGCAATGCTGATAACACCAACTCCTTGTTCACGTTTCCTTCACCCTGGGAAACAGTCAAAACCATTTCTCTCTGCTTTTATTCATAATCCAACTTACAATCTAAGCAACTGTAAGCAAACTTTTGTTGCCTTATCTTTGAATTTGAGTGTTTTTACTAGACTCTGACAAACAGCTTTCCATGAATTACACTGCAGTTGCTTCCATTCAGATGTTTCCTTAAAATGGGAAATGAGGATGCACCTGCACACCCCACTCAACTAGGTTTACAGCTCTGGTCAGAATTCATCCATATATTTTCACACGGCAGTTGCCTTAGACGTTGGCAGCCTCTGTGAAAGAATCATTGGGACCATTGTTCTCTGTGGCTTCCAGGTTCTTTTTAGATTTGAATGTCATAGATACCTCGGAGAGAATGGTGTCTAACCTCTGCTCACAGCGGAAGGCTGAGAGGAAAGCGTTTCTGTAGTTGCTGTTCATCCAGCCATAGAGAAGGGGGTTGGCAAAGGTGGAGCACATGGCAATGATGTGGAACACAGTGAAGATGAGTTTGTACTCCTTCAGGTCCAAGACTTTGTTGTCAATGTCGACAGCAAGTTGGAAGGCATGGAGCGGCAACCAGCTGACTGCAAATACCACCACCACACACACCAGCATTTTGGTGGTTTTTTGCCTCCGCTGATGGTAGTGGTCATTAGCAGCTCCAGGGGTGACATGGTTCTTAAGTTTACTCCAGATACGAGTATAGGAAACAGAGATGATGCCCAGAGGCAAAACATACAGGATTAATAAGGAGGAAAGACTGTAGACAGTGCTATAGATGCTCTTCTCCTCACCAGGCCACTTCTCAGTACAGGCCACAATCTCAAAGTCAGGAATAATCTCAATCAATGAATACTCCCGGAAGATGGCCAGGGGGCTTGCTAGCAGGGCACTGATGCCCCAAGCCAAACCAATAATCAAGAAGGTGATTCGCTTGGAAATCTTGCTCTCCAGGTGGTAGACAATGCAGCGATGCCGGTCAAGGGCAATTACTGTCAAGGTGATGGTGGACACTTGTACCGCCAGGCCCTGGGCATAGGGCACCAAGTGGCATAGGACAGGACCCATTTTCCACTCCCCCATTAAGGTGTAGGTAAGTGTAAATGGCAAGCACAGGGTGTTCACCAGAAGATCCGCCACAGCCAGGTTGGCAATAAAAATGTTGGTTACTGTACGCATGCTCTTGAATTTGATCACCACATGGATCACCAAGGAATTGCCAATCACCCCAAGCAAGATGATGGAGGAATAGGCCAATATAAGGACGATCTGTACCTCAATCAGCTTGGTGCTGTCTATAAGCTCCGGCTCAGAGTTAGGGGCCAGCTCCCCTCTAGGAGTGGTGTGCCCTGGACCGAACTGCTCCACTTTCATTTCTTCCACTGTCTGGTTCTCATCAGCCTCTGCACCTAATGGACCCATTTTCATCAACTAGCACAAGAATCTACAATTTAAAAAATGAACAAATATGGAACGAGGAAAACTCAAGGGTGCAAGGAATATCACAAATGGATTGGTTTCATTTTGGTTGGGGCTCAAAGTATCTGTCCTCTGATCCCTAAATTTGCACATAGTAGAACATTTCAATAAAGTGGACCCTTTAATAAGTCTATTCACAAATATGGATGAATTAAATCAGATCCTTGAAATGTATATTATGAAGGCAAAATGTAATGTCTATAGTATAGACACAATTCCTATGTGAATGCGACCAAATTGATTCAATCCATTTTAAGTGAGATGGATATTACAAACATTATCAATTAATTTTATAACTGCTATAAATTCATCATATTAATTTTAAGGTAGATAAAGTTTGCTTCAATATCTTGACTGTTTTAAATTTATAAATATAGCAACTAATTGTGCAGAAAAGAGACAAATATTAAAATCCTTTGTTTGGTGCTTGGACTTTAGGTGTATAAAATATTTAAGATAAACTGAGCAGATTCTGTTTCATAGCCATTTTTTCTAATGTAGGGATTAGCATTAAAAATAGGTAGCCTGTGTAAAACAGCAGTTTCTTTGATGATCTGAAATAAACTTCCTACCTGACATACAGCAGAATCCTACCTAGGAACTGTATGAAAATATGTCCAATCTGAACTTCATCTCTCTCTAATCCTTGAATACAAAAGTTTTAACACCTTTCTTCTCTAGTCACCCACTCAACCCTCAGAATCCTTCTGTGTGCCCTACTTAGGTCAATACTATCCTCATTAATTAAGCCACGTAAAGTTAAGAAGCCGGTAACTATTCAGGCTTTTTCATCTCCTTTAGCCCACATGTTTAAGAGAACCATCAGACTACTCTTAAATATCTCTCCCAATGGTCCTCTTATTTCTACCACATTAATTTTGTCCTTCTTGATTTCTTACTGTAATAACTCTAATAGTTGTCTAACTTATCTCCCTTTTCCCTATCCTTCCTTCCTTCCTTCATTTCTTTCCTCATTCATTCATTCATTCATTCAATCACTTAACTAATATAATTAAGCATCTACTAAATGCTAGAGGTGGCTCCACTCTCATGATGCTTATACTTATTCAAACGTGCATTCAGCAAGTATTTAAAACCCACTGTCAGGAATTAGGATTTGTGCTGGGGGAAAAAACAACAGGATAGTGCCCCTACTCTAAAGCTCTTACATTTACTGAATAGAGCATACTCTGACATTAAAGTGGTTTTTCTGAAATTCAGATGTGATCATTTCATTTCCCCAACATCTCCAAATTACTTCAAATAATACTAATCAGTTTCTAATATAAAGTTACCTTCTCAAGTCTATAAAAACATCCGGAGCCCAACATCATAATGGTAGTACTTTTTGAATATGTTCATAATGAAAAAAGGCTGCCACCATTAATTCAGAACCTCTTTGAAATGAATTTGTTTTTTATTAATCATAATCACATCTACCTACATTGGTAGGTGAGTCATATTTACTCATGCCACAGACAATGTTTGGCTGAGCCTGTTTGCTCAGTTCCATTCTTCCCCTGATGCTGGAGGGATGACTCTTGCAGACCATATTTCCAGGCGCCCAGGACATTGGGATGCTGGCTGCACTTGACCAACAGGAGGCACTGGCAGGTAACTAGGAGGCAGGAGGAAGGGAGAATCCAGAAGCCACTGTACTCTTCTCCCTCCCTCTCTCCTCTTACCAGTGCCTCAGCCGTCCCTCTATGGCTGGCTCCCACCGGAAAGGTCTGCAATGATATTGGTTCCAGTGGAAGCACATGATCCCTGGATTCAGTCACACTGCTTTTTCCCCGTGTCCCTCTATCTGGAGGTAGTAATGATTATTTGCTGTTGCTAATCCCTGTGTGGCTTGGCTTCTGCTTGGCTTCCCTCACTTTTGTAACCAATTTTCTGCGTTAAATTCCTTCTCTTTTGCATTCTTGAATAGGTTCTGTTTTGCATGATCTGCTAAGCTTCCCCTGCATATATGATTTCATTAATTTGCTCTCCCACTACAGTTGCTGCATGTACAGGTTGATAACACTGACATACACAAGAAAACCCCAACTCCACTGTATGACATTCAAAGCTTTCCTTGAACTCAACCCTGCCTTCATCTCTCCTGACATCTTAGGATAGATCTGATGCTCTGTCATACCAAACTACTTCCAATTCCAGCAACACATCAGCCTTTCTCATGCCTCTCTGCCCTCCCTATTCACTTAACTCAACAACCTGTGCTCACTTCTAATCCTGCAAGGAACACATGACACATCACAGTTGTTTTCCTTCAGCCTCCTCACCACAGCTGTGTCTTTTAGGACACAGCCTGGATTGTTTCCATCCATTGCTTAAGTCTTAACAATTATGGAAAGCACAATTTTACTGAATAATTGAGGTTATCAAAATACAAAGTAACAATTTTGATCTTTTCCTTTACTGAAGATAATTGCCTATATAGGATTCTTGCTCTGATATGACATCTCTGTGCTTATTTTCTTGTTCTTAATCAGGTAACCACCTCTACAAGAAAGTTGTTCCAAGATATAATCTCTGATTAGAACATTAAAAATTGTTAGTCAGTACATACCACAAGGAAACTTTCTCTCTCCAAGGGCTTAACACACACACACAGACTAATAGTTGCTTTTCACAGAGATAGAGATTTTCACGTACTCATGCATTTTCTTTACTGATATATTCTCGTTCTCTCTACATACATTTCAAATAGAAAGTTCTGAAGAGCCCACGCCGCCTTTTGCACTTGCCTCCATTCTTTAGTGATTAGAGAAAGTGGAAACTAACCATTCAAATCTTGGAGTGTTTTATTTGATGGGCCCTTCCATTTCCCTTAGACTAAGAAAGAGACTCTATAGAGCACAATTAGTCAACCCTGACAAGTCTTTAACAGAACTAATGAGACTCCAGAAGGTCTGAGTCTGAGGTTTGCAGCACACTAAATTGAGAGCAAGCCCAAGGTTGACGGTTATTAGGAGCATATTTGATTTATTAACTTATTTTGCTTTTTCTTTTCAGTCTCATTTTCTTTATTCCCTTCTTTAAAGCTTCTCTACAGGAATGATTATTGATCTACAGGGTATTAGCATGTGGATTCTAATAGCTGTTCTCAAGCACACGACTGGCCTTCAACCAGGTCAGAGTGTTACCCAAAGAATGTATAATTTTATGACTGCACTTCTGGAAAAGTGGAAGAGGATAAGAGAGTACACAGAGGGAGTCGCCAGAGTAAAAACTCAAAAGCACAAAAATTCAAAGATGAATAGAAAAGGGGAAAAACCTTTCCATGAAATAAGGTAAAAATGAGGCATTCACACTGTTCAAGACATTCAAGGAGAACTGTGAGTGGTAGTTTTCTTGAACGAGTGAATCGTTAGAGATTCTGCTATAGAACTATTTCTTCGTAGATAGGAAAATGGCTTCAGGACTTATTTTCCCCAGAGAGTCAAAGAACTTCAAATTATCTAAGTGGGAAACCAGTTTATGCTTTGACTCCATATTTAAATTTGTGGGGTTTTTTGCAACAGTATTTTTACTGTCACAGGTTGGTCTTAGCAAAAACTTAATACCTTTACAATCACAAAACTTTCCAGGAATTTTTCTCAGGGAAGAATCCCAGAAAATATGCCATATGCCCTATATGTATTAGTCCTGGAGAGAGAGGGTGTGAACATCCAAGAATGTTGCATGTAATACATGACCGTTTGCCTGATAAGCAGAAAGTTGAAAATATTCACCAAGGCGATTGGGAATGTACCTCTTCTGTCTATTTGAGTCTCTGACCTTTGAAAACAGCACACTGTGTATTTCGTGTCACTGAGTTTACACGATGTGGCCTTATTTCCAAAAGCCTTAAAGCTTTTCCTTTTGCCTCCTTTTTGTCCACCATATGCTTCTACCAGGGAGTGAGCCCTTCTGGTGCAGAACCAGTGAACGCTTACATGAATGTGTCCATTCTTGAACAGCTTTGGAGAATGCAGTATGACCTTCCCCCCCTAAACAGGTGTTTGATTTTTAAAGAGGCAGGAGCAGTAACAACCTGCTGTTCTGGAAAGATAATTACCTCTCTCTAAGAAGAGTCAAGGAAATAGTCAAGACTCTTCAGTGGGTAAGGAATATTCCAGTGAGTGTAGAAAACAGGGATGGTCTCACCCACAATGCTCATCTTCGGCCTAAATGTGGGAAAACAGCCCCTACACTCATGAGGGCCCCCCCATCCCTCTTCAAAGGACCCAAAAGCTTCTTTTGGGGTGTTCTCATTACCAGAAGGTGAATCAGTTAGGACTTAAACTTACTGACCCGGCCCTCGCGCTTCTGCTGAGACGTGGAAGCCAGACGTGTGCCGCCTGTCAGTCTGATGATTATCTAGCCCGCCGACCCGGAGAGGGCACTGGGCGGTTCCCAAAGGCAGGCCCAGTCCGTCCGCTCCGACGGTGCTGGGCAGCCGCGCGCGCGGGAGAGCAGGAGAGCGCAGCGTCTGCCTGACAGTCGGAGCCGCTAGGAGGTTTGCGCCGCTGGGGTCCGCAGCCCACCTCCACAGGAGAGCGCAAGGGCACCGCCCCGCCCCGCACTGCGCGGCCCGAGGAGCTTGTGGGGATCCGAGGCTCCGGAGGCGGGAGTCGAATCCCTCCCTCGAGGAAAAAGAAACAGGGGCGGAGGGTGGGGGACGAGGGTCCCGCAATGGAGAAGGCTGGATGGAAATTCTCCGTGCGATGGAGCTGGAAACAGAGTCCAGGTCTCTCCCCCTGGAGGGCTTGGAACGCGCGCAGCGGGACCCTGCCCAGCGCACCCTCGCGCGTCCCCACAGCCGCCTGCAGTGGTTTCTCTTCTCCCCTGACCCCCACTGGCCACCCCCAAGTTTGATACTCTGGGTGTTCGCACCACTCCTACCTTCCACCAACCCCTCCCTTATTCTCCCGCTCCTCAGTTCTATGAGAGACGGCCCGGCGCGGACAGACCCCGGACGAGGGCCGGGCTCACCACATCCACCGAGGAGAGGCCAGGGCCAAGGTCAGGGCGAGGGCTGGGTGGACAGTCCCAGCTGCGGGCGCTGAGGGTGAGAGGAGACCTCGAGCTGGCTCGAGGCGGACCTGGGAGGCAGAAGCCCGGCGACGTGGCGGAGATGGTAAAATCCCAGAACTGCAACCAGGAGTCGCTCTCCTTTTTGCTTATAGGAGCAGAGGTGGGGGGCTGGACCCCGCGCAGAACCACGGAAAAGCACCGCACGACTGCGCGCGGAAGACCAATCCTCCGCCAGGGCTGGAGCACAGGGCGCCGGTGCAACTCTAACTGGGCGGTCGCTGCGCTCCAACGGGAAGGAGAAGCGAGTTCAGATCCTGTTTGCCCACAATCAATTGGTTGCAATTTCCTGAACTGGTGTCTGTTGACAGTTTACAAGTTGCGTAGTGCGCATTCAGATTCAAAAGCCGGCAGCCCGGGTGGTGTACGCTGCTGCTCAGGGCAAAAGCTAGAATAGGAAGGAGAAAACAAAGGGTCACAAAAACAAAACAAAACAAGACAAATCTAAATCTTGATCTCTCCAGTTAGCTGACTTTTGGATCCTTCGCTCTTTGGTCATGACCCAAGCTACTCGTGCCACGACGCGCGCGTGCCTCCGAAATACTCTCACCAGTCTCCTCCTGGCGATGCCCTCTGCTAATGGCTGGAGCCCGCAAGGCTGAGTTAAAGCATCAGAGCAAAACAGGATTGCGGAGTCAGTCAACAAAGCTGCGGGGTCCGTTTCCTCAGTATTCCTCCCAGAAACTCTTAATTCAGAGCCATTCCTTCTCGCAGTTTTCAGCCAGTCTCTCTTCCCCTTGTTCATTTTTAGAGGGGGCAGCAGAGCCTATCGAACTAGGAAAACAAAAGACTGAAACTGGAAACCGAAGCGTTTCCTCAAATATCTTGTGCTGGGGCTTAGCACACATTACTTTCCTTCTATGCATCAGTCTCTTCATTTCTGAAATGAGGATGATCATACTGCTTCACTTGAAATTTCTCTGAAGTATAAAAAAGATTAAGCTAATCAAAAAATACTTCTCAAGAGCACTGAGGTTTCAGTCTATGAGGGCTTGCCCACACCCTGATAGTGTTGCATATGTAAGGCATTTTTACTCAGCCTAATCTGAAACTGATCTTCTGGCTAGTGTAGAATTATGCCCACAGGAGCACAGAAATTATTGAGAAAACAAAGAAGCTTGGGCTTTTCAATTACCAATAAACAAAAATACATAGAACTGGAAATATCCAAGATGTTCTACACAGTTCCACTTAAAATATTTTTGTACATTTTTTACCTTGGAGAAATATTCCTTGTTCACACATGTGTTTTCTGCAACAGGTTCCATGTTTCTTAATATATTTGCACCAGTGAAGAATGAACTATGTGCCAAGGAGCTGTAACTCTAGAAGAGTAGGAGTGGCTTAAAACAACAATCACAAAAACAAATACACAGGAAAACAGATGAGTGCTGTAATTGCTTTGGAGGACTCAGGAGATTTCACTGACATTGTTTGCACAAAACAACTTTGCCTCCTTTTAGAACTGTTTTTCGGAAGCATCTTAGCAAGCACATACAAATATGTGTCTCACTCTCTTATTGACACATATATGTCTTAGAAGAGTCACATAGCTCCACAGACATCTAGTCAGCAGTCCTGTTAAGATTGCATGACTTATTTGATTAATGTTTTCCAATAAAGTACACAAATGCATGAGAAATTGATCCATGGAAATTAAAGTTGCTTTATTGTGTGTCATATTATCAAGGATAGTTTTGACAATTAACTCATGACTTTTTTGTGCATTAAGATCTAACAGATATCTTTTAGTGTGCACATACTCTGTAGTACAGCAGCAATGAGCCACTCTGATAAATGCCAGTAAACCCCATTAAGATACTGATAGAAGGTGGTGGAAGTGTTGGTGATATATTGATTAATACAAATTGAGACAGGTCACAATTTTTACTGCCTGATTTCTGTTGTGTCAAATCATTTAGTTCCTTGGGCAATTTCACATCTAACTAGAATATATTCTGATTGCTCTTCACATAGGGAGCAGACTCAAACTCAGATGCTATAGCTAGGGCCAGTGACCTCGATATACCAGCAGCCTAGTCTGCAGTAGCCAGTAGGGAGGGTTGGGGGCTACCATGTGTCAGAAAGCACAAAGCACATGCTTCTTCTAAAGGAGGAGGTTGTTTCTCAGACTCCACTGAACTGCCCTGCAAAAATATAGATTCAGTATTGTGAGATCTGATATTTTAAGAGAAGCAACATCCATATTCTTAAAAATCTTCCAGATTTTATATGAAGGAAATTAATTTTTAAAACGTCAACCTCCAGGTGACCCAGATCTGTGCAGACCAAAATAAATAAGGAGATATAGATAGGGATAGATAGACAGACAGATGGATAGACGGATGGATAGATATCTGCAGCCTGGCCCATGGGCTTCCAAAATTGTAGCCTCTCATATTTGTACGTGATGTTTGACAGACCTCCTAAAATATCCAAAACATGACTCTCCTACCATTTTCCCTACCCATAGACCATTCCTTAGTGCACATACACATAAAAGGAATGCAGCCAAATATTAATTGCTAAATAAGTAATTTTTCCCCACTTCTGGTTGAATAGATGTTCTCAATGATACTGAAGTAAAGAACATGGTGAATAACTGAAAAATTTGGTATTTTAGATGGTTGGAATGAGAAATTTCACAGAAGTGCTTCATTTAAAAAAAACAGTTAGATGATGTCAGGATAGAAGGCCATTAATGATACATATTTTTTAGATAAAGTAAATCATGATATGGATTTCCTTCAGTCTAAATTTATTTTGAGAGCAAGGAAGCATCCTCCAATGTGTAATACCTTCACTGTTATTTTGATTATAAAAGTAATTTATAACGATTGTAAAAAGAGCAAAGAAAGAACTATACATTATCTAAAACAATGTTTTCCAATAAAACTTTCTGGAATGATGGAAATGTTCTATATCTGCACTGCCTAATAAGGTAGCCACTAGACACATGTGGCTATTGAACACTTGAAATGTGGCTAGTGCAAATGAAACTGAATTTTAAATTTTAATTTTTTTTTAATAAAAGCACCGTAAAGAACAAATGTGTTTTGATTCCTGGGGGAAAGTTCGGAAAGCTATTTTTCCCCCTTAACGTCAGTGTTTCCTGCGAGATTATTAAATAAGCTTCAAGCCATACAACCCTAACTTAAATCACAGACAGAATGAAATAGTGTAGTGCAGCAGGACTGTGGAAGCTGATTCCAGAAGGAGAAAGAAGTAAGCTCCATAACTCAGGGCACCAGCCCAAGGAAGGGAGGAAGAGCAAAAAACAGAAAGAGAAAGGACAGCAAACCCACCCAGAGGAATTCTCTAAACCCAGTCATGTAAGAAAAGCTCAGTGAGGCTTATTAGCTTTTATTAAATAATGTACTTAAATTCTCAGACTGAAAAAAAGCCTAATAACAAGTCCCTAGTTAGGAAATGTTAATAATCAGGTTAGCTTAACAGTTAGTTATAGTGCTTAGTATATTTGAAACTGACTCTGTCTTGCTTTATTTAAATGTTCAATAAATTTAGTTATTTATTCTTAGGCTTATTAAGTACTTCCTACAGAAATTATTTTTAAAGTTTCAATAACACTCCCCTATAGTAAAAAATTATGGAGCCGAGCTATCCTAATGTCCATTTTGTTATACTGTTGATTCTCAATAGGTTGTAGATATATTTCTGATTGGATATGAAAAGGAACAATGGGAGTTAAGTTCATATCTGAACAGATACAATGGAGGATGTACCAAGTAGATATAGAAAAAGAGACTAGTTTATGTAAATGGAGCTGCAAGTGTAGTAACTTTTAAATTAGTCTACCTTTTTAAAAACTAGCCAGTCTAATCACACTTGTTCTGATGAAAAGGTAATCTTGTTCTGCTTCCTTCTATCTCATTGAAAACTTAGTTCATTTGGAACAAGTGGACCAGTAAACATGTGAGTGGGCAAGAAGTGGCCCAGACAGTGAATTTCACAAAGCTCACAGTCTGGATTCTCTTACACTCCTTATATGCAGTGTGTTATGTAGGCAGGTGTCGCATTCAAGAAAAGCAACTAGTCATTCAGAGTGAAATGTATGCTAAATCCTAAACTGGACATAAATATCATTTGCTATGATTTGTATTTCTATGGATTCCAGATTTTTATTTTTGTTTTGAATTTGTAATTACAGATTCAAAGTAATTAAGCAGGATTGTAAGCAACATATGCAACATTTTGCTGAGATTTTTATCTTTTGGTGATCATCCAAATGGATATTGAGACTGGTAAAGGGCCAAATCTAGAAGGATATTTAAATGCGAATGATTTACAGTTCCAATTTTAACATTGAACAAAGGAAGGGATATTTTTATGTGGAATTCAGAATTTAATCAATGCAAATGTTCATTGGATTGTCTGAAATGTGCACAGGAGGCCCATGGCTAAAGGGGAAATCTGCACCCTTTTAGAAATATCAACTTTATTTAATAAGTGTTTATCCTTGTAGCATAGGGACATAATTTGATATGTATTTTTTTGAATCATACACCCAAAACAAATTTAATTTTAAAATTTTCTCAAAAAAATACAAGTAAAATCAAAGCTCTCATACTAAATTACTATAGGTTTATTTTGAGAGATGAGAAGTCAGATTTATATATAGTTTTCACATATTATTTTGGAGATGATGAAATGGCTTATTCAAAGTAAAAATTTCAAAACGTGAAATGAATAATGCAAGTAGGATTAAATTCAGGACTCACTACTCTTTGTAGTAAAAAGGAATTATATAAAAATCCATGTAAACATTTTATTACTCACAACTCCTGTCAACAAATCTTTATAGAGTATATAATTTGTTATATGTACTGTGTCATATGATGTCCATACAAGGTGAATGGCACAAAGACCTGGTTGTTTCTAGTCCAAGTATGTAGACTTTTAAATAAAGAAGTAACATAAACAGCTTGAGATTTTCTGGTAGACTCTGACATAAAGGATTTCAATGCCAAATCTGGCCTCTGTACTCCAACACAGAATTAAATCTTGGAGACAGAGTTTTGGGTAAAGTAAAAAAGAATAGGTTTATTTCTTTGCCAGGCAAACAGGGCCACAGCAGGCTAATGCCCTCAAAACTGTGTGTACCAACCTGGAGGCAATAGTGAGAAATTTTATAGTAATTGTTCAAAGGGGGTGTGATCAGCTCGTTGACATTATTCTGATTGGTCGGTGGGGAGGTAATCGGGAGTCAGCATCATCAACCTTCTGGTTCCAACCCATCTAGAGTCTACGTGCTTGTGGGCAGCATATAGTTAACTTCTCCCTCCTGGTGGGGGTTTCAGTCTCTGAAAAACAGCTCAAATATATAGTTATGTGTATCCCTTGAGAGGGAACCAGGACCCTGCCCCAAGGTTACACTACTGTTTCTTGACTGCTCCTCCTTTGTCTCTGCATCCCCTCCCTTCCCCGATTAGTAACTGTTTGAACCTGCCTGTTGGAACTCAGGGAAGGTCACGGAGGCTGAATGAAGCTTATTTCCTGTAATCAAGAAATGAAGGACACAGAAAGGCTTTAGCGCCCAGGATCCCCACAGGGTCCTGCTCAGTTTCAATTTGAGGCCACAAAGAAGGAATGTTCAGTTTTTGTTTTTGTTTATAAGAGTTGTGTGTGTGTGGAAGGGGAAGAATCAGGGAAGTATTTCATGCAGGAGGTAACTCAACTCAATGTAAACCTAGATAGAGGCCTTCTTGGCTTTACCCAGAACTTGGATACCATTTCTGTTGGAAATAACCTTCTGAAAACCAAAGTATCATGCATGGGTGATACATTCAGAAACTTTTGTTGAATTCTTGTAAATAATTACCAAGATACTCAATTTAATCATTTAACATCTAGATCACACTTGAATAAAAAATTCATTTCCTGGGATTTAGTCTACATTTTCTTTATCATCACTGAGTTATTCTCTCAACATTAATAACTAAAAGAAAATATTATAGAAACATAATCTTCTAGCAATTCTGTCCTCTGGCATCTTTTTTATTTCTTCCATTATGTGAGTATAAAAAATAGCTATAATAAGGCTTTTGACTGATTCATTCATCTTGCTCTTGGTTTGCTAGCACACTGAAATATGATAAAGAAATTGTTTTGTTTGGAGACATCAGTTACTTAATTAAGTTTAGCTGTCATGCGGAGAGCATACAGAAAATGTAAATATTGCCTTCTGTTAAGTGGATTATATGTTGTAAACTAGGTATGATAATAAGAGTATATCTAGATAAACATAGTGGAGAAAATACAAATGTGGAATACAATTATGAACTAGGGCTATTTTTATCAAATGGTGGTGCTAGGGTTCCCTTCATCAAAATTGTATGAGGTCCCTCATAATAATGCTGATTCCAATATTCCACCTTAGACAATGCAGCCAAAGAAACTCTTGGGGTAAGAGATGCATTCTGCAATTGGCAAGCCCCACAGATAATGTAAATATATATCTACTTTTGACAAACACTAATCTAGGGGGAAATCCTCTCATATGCCAATAAATAAAGAGGCAAATAAATAAGCAAGAGTGACAGAACAGAATTTTATCTGAATTATTCAGACATTTTATGCTCTTCAGAAATTGCTGGGCACTTTTTCACTTCCTACTGTTCATAGAGATTTAATGTGACAATACATTTTGTTTCCATAGATAAAATTATTTGTAGATATAAAAGTATCCAGTGTAAATTCCTAGAGACATATCTCTGCTTAATTTACTTTCTAGTTAGAAGTCAGAGACTCACTTCCTTAGAGAAACAGTCCCTCACCATGCTAAACAGGTCAAATTTGCCTATCAGAGAGCTCTTACTCCCTTTTGTCTCTTCAACACATGTAACACTTTGAATTGTGCACTTCTATGTGAGGATTTTGCTACCTGATGAACAACTATCTTCCCAACTAGACTTTGAGACCCTGAGGGAAGCTCTGAGTCTGATTTAGCCACCACTGTATCATCTGCCTCTAGCACAGTGCCTCATACACAGATGACACTAAATGTATCTTGTACATTTGCATGTACAGGAGAGGTATGAAAAGGTAGTCTTCCAGATATTCCTCCTTTTAACCAGTTAACTTATCATTACACAAATTTTTTGAAACTATCTTTTCCATCTCTCTTCATTTCCTCTTCCTTGCTCCATCACTACCTTGCCCAGTTAGATCTCACTTCTCTTACAGAGAATTCTGAGCAGATCTCTCCCTCCTTCTTCACCTCCTCTTCTAAGCACAAGTTATCCTTCTCCACTGCAGGAAAAGTAGATATTCCTAAACTGCTGGGAAACTAGGTATCCCTGAACTGCTAAAGAAAGTCCATATTCTTCTGACTCAGGGATGCAAATCCTTTGATTCCTCCTTGATTCCACTCTTCATGCAAGTTCTTATTTCTAAAGTTAATCCCTGCTTGTGCATGGCATAAATAATCGCTCACACATCTAATAGAGAGGCAGCTGCAGCCTAGTGGTTAAGTGTGAAAGGGCTGGGGTTACCCTACTTGGATTCAAATCCTTGTTATGCCATTTATTCACCATCCATTTTGGGGCAACTCGCTTGGGCAAGTTCTCTGGGCTTCATACTCCTCATCTGGAAATCAGAGTTAATAATACCCAACCTATAAAGCTGTTGCAAAGATTAATAGATGGGACAATATACATAGAGTATCTGACACTGCAGAGTGTTAAGTCTACCTCAGAGTAGCCTCTTAGAAAGTATTAGTAATTACTATCAAATAGTCCTCTTGCTTTCTCCCCCTACATGTCAGTTCTCAGTTAAATACCTTTACTTCATCCTATAATCTCTTCCATTACTTCTTTACTCTTAAACACCACATTTCTTAAAACTATTCTTTCCTTACCTTCTACTTTATTCTTATCTACTAAAAAATAGATACTCATTCCTACAAAGACATTCCAGGTGATTGTAAAGTTACAATGGATTATTATCCATATCAGGCAAGCACTGGGCCAAATTTTTTTCCTTTCCTTCTAAAACCTCAATGATTTCCTCCACAAACTCATGTCCAGAGATTAGGTCTAGAAAAGATTAGCAGTCCTGGGGTTGAGAGTTTAGAATGCTTTAATATGCACTAACTTTAATCTTAAGAGTTGTGCAACTGTTGAGGTCTTACATATAGTATTCTTTAGTTGGTTTTGTAGGTAGTGACTCCATACATAAAGTACAATCCTTATTTCTTTGTAGTGGGCCTGTCTTACATGAATAAATGAGAATCATCCTCAAATATTGTATTGTGTATAATGGCCTTCACTGCATAATAAATTTGCCCAATTGTGCCTTGGCAAAATGTAGGGTGGATTATTATTAAACCTATGCAAGTAACTATATTGATTTGAAAAGTAAGAAAACTCAGTCACAATATTTGTTTCCAAATTCTGCAGGGTAAGTGAGAATCAGATACCATTTAAAAATAGATTTCATTTTACAAATGCATAGTTTAAAATTCAGTTTATAAATGCATAGTCTTCTAAACTGAGGGCTAGAGATGGCTTAAGAAGAAAGAAATAAGGCCTCCACATATATTCCTTAGAAGACAAAAACATAATATCAATAATATTGCAAATAAATAATCAAAATAAAATGTCCTTTTTCAGTGTTTTTAGTCCTATGCAATTAATTTTTGACCCACTGGATCTTGGATAATTCCTCTGCTTTCATAAAGTTGTCTGCTTCTGGACTAAAAAGAGCCCTGGAAATCTTGACTCAGTACCCTGGCACAACCTCAAAGATACACAAGGCGAGTTAGCCTGGGAATCTGTACACAAGACTTTATTCTTTGAAGTATCAGTTTTAGAGTTACTGTTACAGTCCATTCCTTGAAGCTCTGAAGCTGTTCTTCTTGGCTTAAGACAAAAATTCTGATCTGAGCTTATAGTAAGGCTAAAAGTCTCAGAGTAAATGTTATAGATGCAGGTGAAACAGAATGACTATAGTTCATTTATTGCCATAATCAACAATACTGGAAAGGCAGAGAGTAAACTCTGCTATTGGGTATAACATATAACTCTTCTATAAGAATTTATTTTATGTTTCCCTTGAGCCTAAAGACACATTATCATCAGTGAGGGTGTTAAAACGCCTCCAAAATCCTCCAATCCATCTGTAATCTCTGAAAGACCTATATTAGCAGCATTTTAGTGTACAAAGTTATCCTTCTCTTGAACAACTCTGTGCTTGGAAATATTACAAATACTCTTGGAGCTAATTAAGAACTATGCAACATAACAAAAAACGTAATTGTTTTCATATCCCTTTTATAATGTGAATGAATACAACTTTTTATTTTCTATAGTATTTTAAAAATAATCAGAGGCATAATGCAGTCAATCCCTAGCACAGAAAATTATTACAGATTATATACAATCTGGGCAGATTGAATAGAAGGTAAAACAAACAAATGATTTACTACACCTTGTTAATGGTAAGCTAAATGCTCTACACAATGTTATCCTACCAGAGAGAAAACCATGCTCTAGATATGTTAATATGATATTTAAAAATAAAAAGATTGTAAGCTACTTAAAAAATACTATCTGAATAAACCCTCAACCTGAGTGAACTTTGCCAATATTTTAATATACTTAATAATTCCTTCATATTTTAAGTAATATAAACCAAGTGATAAATTTCACTTCTCTCAAACTTTATTCAGCTAGTTGTACAAAATCAAGTTTTGCCCTTTACTAAATTCTTTTATATTTTGGGACAATCTCACATTTCATTTCAGAACAAACCTTTTTTCTTCTTCCTTTGAGAAAAACAGAAAACTTCATATTTCACACACATATATGCTCCTACCAGAGGCTCAAATACCAATAAGAACTATAGCATTTAGCCAAATTAGCTACCTTCTATTTAACTGAGAGTATATAAATGGTAATTATCATAAACAAGCAATTCAGCAGACAGGAAAATCTCACCCCCTGGAGTCACACACATCACTTTTATCTCTCTGGAAAGTGACAAAAATAACAGTACACATTCATTAGCAAGACGCCAATGTATAGCCACTTTAATACACTAAACTAAGGATCGAAGTGACATATAATGAAAAACTATGCCTAATTGAAAAGGAAGAAGTGAAACTGTCACTATTTACAGATGACATGATTTTATATATAGAAAACCCCAAAGACTTGACCAAAAGAACTACTGGAAATAATAAATGAATATAGTAAAGTTGCAGGATATAAGATTAATATACAGAAATCTGTTGCTTTTCTATACACTAATAATGAACTATCAGGAATGATAAATTAAGAAAACAATCCCATTTACAATCACAACAAAAAGAATTTTAAAAACTTAAGATAAAAAAAAAAGAAAACTATGCCTCATGGCCAAGGTATCAGTATTCTTTCTCAAGTAAAAAGTTATCCAGGGATCTAAATATTATTTATTAACTGGTTTAATATTAGTCCAAGGTTGTAAAGTTAACTAAGGATCTTCAATATCATGTTTTAAGCTGACACATTAGAAACATGATTACTGCTCATATAAAACAATTTGTCACACTGATTTAATTTAGATTAACACAATTTTACATTATCCATAATCATCAACATTGTGTTAGCTTATTTGATCAGTAAAACAGTATAAGAAATCTAGGAAGTTCAGATGAACTAATATCAATTAGTATTAAAACAAACACAGATCGGATAATTACATCAGGGAAAAAGAGCTGTGTTTTTATTTCTTTCTTTATTATTTACTTATTATTTATTTATTTATTTATTTATTTATTTATATTTTTACAAGAGCTAAATAAACTGACACCAAGCATTGTAAATGGATGACCACAATAAAAACAACAATGATTGCAATTATAAAACACACTCATATTATGTCATAATATTGACATTCAGTCCAGTAATCCTTAACTGTAACAGCTCCTTTACTTTGCAGTGAAAATTGATTTGTATATTTTTGCCTCTGAGACCTTGTGGGATTTTTTTTTTTATTCAAGTAGAAAGTCACAAAAATTATAATCATCATCATCAGTTCACTCAGTCCCATGTAATTAATTTTTTTATCTTGATCTTTTGTTAACAGTTTTATGAACTCATCAGTTTTCCATTAGAGTTCTGAAAATGCTTATTCATTCAGTTCAGCAGTATAGTCAGTTACCAGAAACCTGTACCTGTCAGAGTCTTTTCCATGAATTCCTTGAAGATGAAACCCTTTTATAGGAACATTTTTGAGAAAGCATCAGAGTACACCCAGAACTGTCTGTAAATGACAAAAGACTTAAAAATGACCACGGGGCTTCCCTGCTGGTGCAGTGGTCGGGAGTCCACCTGACGGTGCAGGGGACATGGGTTCGTGCCCTGGTCCGGGAGGATCCCACATGCCATGGAGCAGCTGGGCCTGAGAGCCATGGCCTCTGAGCCTGCGTGTCCAGAGCCTGTGCTCTGCAACGGGAGAAGCCACAACAGTGAGAGGCCTGCATACAGCAAAAAAAAAAAAAAAAAAAAAAAAAAAAAAATTGACCATGGTTAAAGATTTGATGAAAGTTCATAATGATGCAATTGACAAGGAAATTTATTTATTTATGAGATATACATTTTAAAGTAATAACTAGAATTATGACTTATAACATTATAACAGAACATAAGATTTTTAGAAATTTCATGCAATGTCTGAAACATTTATATTAACATATTTCCATACAAATAACCAAAGAAAGTTTACTATTACTTGTTTTTTTGTTTGTTTCTTTTTTTATACTGCAGGTTCTTATTATTAGTCATCAATCGTATATCTTATTAGTCATCAATGTTATACACATCAGTGTATACATGTCAATCTCAATCGCCCAATTCAGCACACCACCATCCCTACTCCACCCTGGTTTTCCTCCCTTGGTGCCCATACGTTTGTTCTCTACATCTGTGTCTCAATTTCTGCCCTGCAAACCAGTTCATCTGTACAATTTTTCTAGGTCCCACATACATGTGTTAATATACAATATTTGTTTTTCTCTTTCTGACATAGTTCACTCTGTATGACAGTCTCTATATCCATCCATGTCTCAACAAATGACCCAATTTCCTTCCTCTTTATGGCCGAGTAATATTCCATTTTATATATGTACCACATCTTTATCCATTCATCTGTCTGTGGGCATTTAGGTTGCTTCCATGACCTGGCTATTGTAAATAGTGCTGCACTGAACATTGGGATGCATGTGTCTTTTTGATTTATGGTTTTCTCTGGGTATATGCCCAGTAGTGGGATTGCTGGGTCATATGGTATTTCTATTTTTAGTTTTTTAAAGGAACCTCCATACTGTTCATCATAGTGGTTGTATTAATTTACACTCCCAACAACAGTGCAAGAGGGTTGCCTTTTCTTCACACCCTCTCCAGCATTTGTTGTTTGTAGATTTTCTGATAATGCTCATTCTTACTGGTGTGAGGTGATACCTCATTGTAGTTTTGATTTGCATTTCTCTAATAATTAGTGATGTTGAGCAGCTTTTCATATGCTTCTTGTCCATCTGTATGTCTTCGTTGGAGAAATGTCTATTTAGGTCTTCTGCCCATTTTTGGATTGGGTTGTTTGTTTCTTTACTATTGAGCTGCATGAGCTGTTTATATATTTTGGAGATTAATTCTTTGTCCATTGATTTGTTTGCAAATATTTTCTCCCATTCTGAGGGTTGTCTTTTCATCTTGTTTATGGTTTCCTTTCCTGTGCAAAAGCTTTGAAGTTTCATTAGGTCCCATTTGATTATTTTTGTTTTTATTTCAATTACTCTAAGAGGTGGATCAAAAAAGATCTTGCTGTGATTTATGTCAAAGTGTGTTCTCCTATGTTTTCCTCTAAGAGTTTTATAGTGTCCGATCTTACATTTAAGTCTCAAATCAATTTTGAGTTTATTTTTGTGTATGGTGTTAGGGAGTGTTCTAATTGCATTCTTTTACATGTAGCTGCCCAGTTTTCCCAGCACCACTTATTGAAGAGACTGTCTTTTCTCCAATTGTATATCTTTGCCTCCTCTGTCATAGTTTAGTTGACCATAGGTGTGTGGGTTTATCTCTGGGCTTTCTATCTTGTTGCATTGATCTATGTTTCTGTTTTTGTGCCAGTACCATATTTTCTTGATTAATGTAGCTTTGTAATATGCTCTGAAGTAAGGGAGTCACATTCCTCCAGCTCCGTTTTTTTCCCTCAAGACTGCCTTGGCGATTCAGGGTCTTTTGTGCCTCCATACAAATTTTGAGATGATTTGTTCTAGTTCCATAAAAAATGTCATTGGTAATTTGATAGGGATTGTATTCAATCTGTAGATTGTTTTGAGCAGTATAGTCATTTTCACAAAATTGATTCTTCCAATCCAAGAACATGGTATATCTCTCCATCTGTTGGTATCATCTTTAATTTCTTTCATCAGTGTCTTATAGTTTTCTGCTTACAGGTCTTTTGTTTCCCTAGGTATGCTTATTCCTAGGTATTTTATGATTTTTGTTGCAATGGTAAACGGGAGTGTGTCCATAAATTCTCCTTCTGCTTTTTCATCATTAGCGTATAGGAATGTGAGAGATTTATATGCATTAATTATATATCCTGCAACTTTACCAAATTCATTGATTAGCTATAGTAGTTTTCTGGTGGCATTTTTAGGATTCTCTGTGTATAGTATCATATTATCTACAAACGGTGACTGTTTTACTTCTTCTTTTCCAATTTGTATTCCTTTTATTTTTTTTTTTTTTCTTCTCTGATTGCCATGGATAGGACTTCCAAGACTATGTTGAATGAGAGTGGTGACACTGGACATCCTTGTCTCATTCTTAATCTTAGAGGAAATGCTTTCAGTTTTTCACCATTGAGACATGTTTGCTGTGGGTTTTTCATATATGGCCTTTATTTTGTTGAGGTAGGTTCCCTCTGTGCCCACTTTCTGCAGAGTTTTTATTATAAATGCATGTTGAATTTTGGCAAAAGCTTTTTCTGCATCTATTGAGATGATCATATGGTTTTTATTCTTCAATTTGTTAATATGGTGTATCACATTGATTAATTTGCATATATTGAAGAATCCTTGCATCCCTGGGATAAATCTCAGTTGATCATGGTGTATGATCCTTTTAATGTGTTTTTGGATTCTGTTTGCTAGTATTTTGCTGAGGATTTTTGCATCTGTATTCATCAGTGATATTGGTCTGTAATTTTCTTTCTTTGTAGTATCTTTGTCTGGTTTTGATCTCAGGGTGATGGTGGCCTTATAGACTGAGTTTGGGAGTGTTCCTTCCTCTGCAATTTTTTGGAAGAGTTTGAGAAGAATGGGTGTTAGCTCTTCTCTGAATGTTTGATAGAATTCACCTGTGAAGCCATCTGGTCCTGGACTTTTGTTTGTTGGAAGATTTTAAATCACAGCTTCAATGTCATTACTTGTGACTGGTCTGTTCATAATTTCTATTTCTTCCTGGTTCAGTCTGAAAGGTTATACCTTTCTAAGAATTTGGCCTATGTTCCAGGTTGTCCATTTTATTGGTATAAAGTTGCTTGTCGTAGTCTCTTAGGATGCTATGTATTTTTGTGGTGTTTGTTGTAACTTCTCCTTTTTCATTTCTAATTTTATTGATTTGAGTCCTCTCCCTCTTTTTCTTGATGAGTCTGGCTAACGGTTTCTCAATTTTGTTTATCTTCTCAAGAAACCAGCTTTTAGTTTTATTGATCTTTGCTATTGTTTTCTTTTTTCTATTTCATTTATTTCTTCTCTGATTGTTATGATTTCTTTCCTTCTGATAACTTTGGATTTTGTTTGTTCTTCTTTGTCTAGTTCCTTTAGGTGTAAGGTTAAACAGTTTACTTGAGATATTTCTTGTTTCTTGAGATAGGCTTGTGTAGCTATAAACTTCCCTCTTAGAGGTGCTTTTGCTGCATCCCATAGGTTTTGGATCATCATGTTTCCATTGTCATTTGTCTCTAGGTATTTTTTGATTTCCTCTTTGATTTCTTCAGTGATCTCTTGCTTATTTAGTAATGTATTGTTTAGCATCCATGTGTTTGTGCTTTTTACGTTTTTTTCCCTGTAATTCATTTCTAATCTCATAGGATTGTGGTCAGAAAAGATGCTTGATATGATTTCAATTTTCTTAAATTTACTGAGGCTTGATTTGTGACCCAAGACGTGATATATCCTGGGGAATGTTCCGTGCGCACTTGAGAAAAAGTGTAATCTGCTGTTTTTGGATGGAATGTCCTATAAATATCAATTAAATCTATCTGGTCTATTGTTTCATTTAAAGCTTCTGTTTCCTTATTTACTTTCATTTTGTATGATCTGTCTATTGGTGTAATTGATGTGTTAAATTCCCCCACTATTACTGTGTCAATTTCCTCTTTTATAGCTGTTAGCAGTTGCCTTATTTATTGAGGTGCTCCTATATTGGGTGCATATATATTTATAAGTGTTAAATCTTCTTCTTTGATTGATCCATTGATCATTATGTAGTGGCCTTCCTTGTCTCTTGTAACATTCTGTATTTTAAAGTCTATTTTATCTGATATGGGTATAGCTACTCCAGGTTTTTTTGATTTCCATTTTCATGGAATATCTTTTTCTGTCCCCTCACTTTCAGTCTATATGTTTCCCTAGGTCTGAAGTGGTTCTCTTGTAGACAACATATATATGGGTCTTGTTTTTGTATCCATTCAGCAAGGCTGTGTCTTTTGGTTGGAGTATTTAATCCATGCATGGTTAAGGTAATTATCGATACATATTTTCCTATGACCATTTTTGTAATTGTTTTGGGTTTGTTTTTGTAGATCCTTTTCTTCTCTTGTGTTTTCCACTTAGAGAAGTTCCTGTAGCATTTTTTGTACAGCTAGTTTGGTGGTACTGAATTCTCTTAGCCTTTGCTTGTCTGTAAAGCTTTTGATTTCTCCATCAAATCTGAATGAGATCCTTGCAGGGTAGAGTAATCTTGGTTGTAGGTTCTTCTCTTTCACCTCTTTAAGTATATCATGCCACTCCCTTCTGGCTTGTAGAGTTTCTGCTGAGAAAATAGCAGTTAACCTTATGGGAGTTCCCTTTTATGTTATTTGTCTTTTTTCTGTTGCTGCTTTCAATAATTTTTCTTTGTCTTTAAATTTTGTCAAATTTATTACTATGTGTCTTGATGTGTTTTTCCTTGTGTTTATCCTGCCTGGGGCTCACTGTGCTTCCTGGAGTTTGATGGTTATTTCCTTTCCCATGTTAGGGAAGTTTTTGGCTAAAATCTCTTCAAATATTTTCTCTGGTCTTTTCTCTCCCTCTTCTCCTTCTGGGATCCCTATAATGTGAATGTTGTTGTGTTTAATGTTGTCCCAGAAGTCTCTTAAGCTGTGTTCATTTCTTTTCATTCTTTTTTTTTTTTTTAATTCTGATCCACAGCAGTGAATTCCACCATTCTGTCTTCCAGGTCACTTCTCCATTCTTCTGCCTCAGTTATTCTGCTATTCATTCCCTCTACTGTAGTTTTCATTTCAGTTATTGTATTTTTCATCTCTGTTTGTTTGTTCTTTAATTCTTCTAGATCTTTGTTAAACATTTCTTGTATCTTTTTGATCTTTGCCTTCATTGTTTTTCTGAGATCCTGGATCATCTTCACTATCATCATTCTGAATTCTTTTTCTCGAAGGTTGCCTATCTTCACTTCATTTAGTTGTTTCTCTGGGGTTTTATCTTGTTACTTCATCTGGTACATAACCCTCTGTTTTTTCATCTTATCTATCTTTCTGTGAATGTGGTTTTGGTTCCACAGGCTGCAGGATTATAGTTCTTCTTGCTTCTGCTGTCTGTCCTCTGGTGAATGAGGCTATCTAAGAGGCTTGATGGGAGGGACTGGTGGTGGGTAAAGCTGACTGTTGCTCTGGTGGGCAGACCTCAGTAAAACTTTAATACACTTGACTGTTGATGGGTGGGGTTGTGTTCCCTCCCTCTTGGTTGTTTCGCCTGAGACAACCTAACACTGGAGCCTACCTGGGCTCCTTGGTGGAGCTAATGACAGTCTCTGGGAGGGCTCACACCAAGGAGTACTTCCCAGAACTTCTGCTGGCAGTGTCCTTGTCCCCACGGTGAGCCACAGCCACCCCCTGCCTCTGCAGGTAACCCTCCAACACTAGCAGGTAGGTCTGGTTGAGTCTCCCCTGGGGTCACTGCTCCATTCCCTGGGTCCCGATGAGCACACTAATTTGGGTGTGCCCTCCAAGAGTGGAGTCTCTGTTTTCCCTAGTCCTGTCGAAGTCCTGCAATCAATTCCCACTAGGCTTCAAAGTCTGATTCTTTAGGAATTCCTCCTCCTGTTGCCAGACCCCCAGGTTGGGAAGCCTGACATGGGGCTCAGAACCTTCACTCCAGTGAGTGGACTTCTCTGGTATAAGTGTTCTCTAGTCAGTGAGTCACCCACCCAGCAGTTATGGGATTTGATTTTACTGTGATTGTGCCCCTCCTACCATCTCATTGTGGCTTCTCCTTTGTATTTGGATGTAGGGTATATTTTTTGGTGAGTTTCAGTGTCTTCCTGTCAATGATTGTCCAGCAGCTAGTTGTGATCCTGGTGTTCTTGCAAGAAGGAGTGAGAGCACGTCCTTCTGCTCCGCCATCTTTGTTCCTTTCAAAGTAAATCAAACTTATTTAAGTAATTTGATTTATCTCAGTATTTACCTTGATTGCATGAACTTATATTCTTATACAAAATATTTCTTAGATATCAGTGAAAAGGAAAAATTTCCTTAAAATTCTGGCACATGATAATACGAAAAGTTCAGCTTCTTTATTCTACAAACATGGGGGAGTATGGGACTTACACTAGTCTTATTATTCTCTAAACTAATTACAACAGAGCTCCTTTAATTAGAGGAACTTCAAAATCTAATTAGTTAGTACCTAACAGAGGTAGGACTCATTCAAAAGATAAAGGCTTTTTTCTCAATTACTGACCCACAAGCATTCAACTTACAGTTTCAGTTCTACAAACTCAGCTCTGGGTACAGTGAACACAGAAAGACAGAAATCCATTACTCCAGACCTCAAAAAGATGTCCTCTTTTGTAGTGGTCACCAAATGATTCCATAAGTAATTTTTGTGCACACATAGATAATCATAAAATAATAAGAAATTGAATTCCCTGTCTTTATCATGCAACAGAGAATAGATCCCAGTCACCTTGTTAGAAATTATCAAATGGTCAGATTATAAAACTAGTTTTCTGG
Source organism: Mesoplodon mirus (assembly GCF_964341445.2). Lineage (NCBI taxonomy): Eukaryota > Metazoa > Chordata > Mammalia > Artiodactyla > Ziphiidae > Mesoplodon > Mesoplodon mirus. Next base: position 409,881 of record NC_138977.1, read on the forward strand.
TCATTGTAGCCATTACTGAAGAATGACATTCGCTATGTGCAAATTGGAACCTGAGTGAACAAAAACAAAGAAAGAAATCAGTAGAAATAAAACGTAGAGAATCAGAGAGTCAATGAAGGTAAAGTTTTATTGCCACAGAGAGAGACACAGAGAGACAGAGAGAGAGATCTCATGGTCAGTGCAGTGTAATTGGCTCCAATAAGTGAGTTCACTTGGACATCTTGGTGGTACCTCCACAATCACTAAAGGGTAATTTTCAAAAAGTGAAATTGAATAAACAAAATGACTCACACAAGTATAAATGTGTCAAATATTTTATTCAACTTATTAAATAATGACAGTGAGATGATAAGTTTTGTCCAGAGAGCATTTGAGGATCTAGTTATTGATAGTCAATTGATGAAGGAATATAAACATACAATTGCTAATTTAGTTATAGAAGTACTAATGTTCTACAGAAAAGTAAGCCATAAACTTTGGGTTATCTTTTGTACTGGAAATAAATTATTTGCAACTGGACAAATATATACAAGTTAAAGTGTAACCTCACTATATCTGGGGGTTTTAAGCAGTTATAAAAACAGTAAGGTGAACAAAGAACATTTTCCTGGATAACAAAACAAAACCTTGATAGGTCTGGTAAACAATACCACTCTATATCACTGAAAAGACATGCCACTTATTTTTGGGGGGAGGCATATTTCAAAGTTGTAAATATTTTTTCATAACATATCCCATAGGCACATCAATTCCAACATTATTCTTGAAAACAAATTTCTTTCTCTTCTTATTTTTCTTTTTTGACTTCTTATTTTTGTTACTGGCATCAATATACTCAACCACCAAGTGCAAAGCTTGATGATCATGCACTTTCCTCCTTAACACTGCCCCTTGCACACAAATAATCACCTGATCTATGGGATATTACTTTTTCAAAATTTTTGAGATATGTCCTCTAATTTTCATCCTAGCTGTTTTGTATGTATGTGTCCTAAAGTCTCTAGGTCAGTGTTTTCAAACTTGAATGAGTGTCAGAATCACATGAAGTGTGTCATGGACAAACTCTAATACGATCCCCAATTTTTCCTACATCCTGGTATTCAAGCCCTTGTGTAATATGCTACTCTTGAGTGTGGGTAACATGTGAATTCTTCTAACAAGTAAAAGAAGGCAAAGGTGATGGGAGCTTTCTCCCATAAATCATAACTTCCTTCTTGCTAGCAGATGCTCTCCCTTACTATCTTTGATGAAGTAAACTTCCATGTAGAGAGGCCCATGTAAAAAGAGAGAGAGAGGGAAGCTTCCAGGCAACAGCTAGCAAGGAGCTGGGCTCTCAGTTCCACAACCCACAAGGAATTGAATCCTGCTACCAACTATCTGAATTTAAAAGTTGATCTTTCTCTGGTCGAGCCTCAGATGAAACCACAGCCCTGGCCAGGGTCTTGATTGTTGCCTTGTAAGAGAACTTGAAGCAAAAGACCTGGCTAAATAATGTTCTAATTCTTGACCCACAGAAACTGAGATAATAGATGTCTGTTGTGTTAGCTGCAAAGTTTGTGGTAATTTCTTATGCAGAAATATATGGCTAATAAGGGGGATTTTAAAAAATATATATTCTCAGTTTCAAGTCCCATGTGTTTCTTTAAATTTGGGGTGGTAACCAGATATCTGTGGAGTATTTTAAAGATATCTGTGTAATTCTCTCATTACGATCTGTCTCAACTGTGAATAGCTGCTCTAGGTTGCACTCCTCCTTCCCCCCAAAACTTTTACATTGCTAACAGAATGTTTTACTAAAACTCAAAAATGACCACACTTTTTGTGTGTTTTAAACCATTCAATGACTACACATTAGAAATACAATAAAATCCAACTTCCTAACAGAGAGTGCAACACTCTAAATTATCTGGCTGTTATTTATCTCCCCATAAATTCTCCCAGTCACCCCACAAAATGCATCCTAAACTATATGCAGCTGGTTCTGCTTGTAGACCCAGTATTATCACCAAGCATTTGCTACTCTTCTTTCAACTACTTAGAATTTCCACCCTCTATTCTAGCTTCCATCGAATTGTGAATCATCTACAAGATACAAATAAAATTTCATCTCCTCTGTGCATCACATATCTATTATGGGACTTAAAACCTTGTGACATAATTAACTTTTATAATTTGTCTCTTGAGCAGTAAATTATGGGCTTTCGCATGGCCTAGACCTGATTACATCAATTTTTGTTAGCATTAACATAACAGCATTGTTAAAGATTAGATATCCATCATGTGCATAGAGCAAATTCATGCCACAAAATTGTTGTTCAATGAAATACAGAATGAATAAAAAATGTTTTCAGCCCTAGTTGCTCATAAAATTCTATATATACCCTTATTCTTAACATATATTTTTTCCTGTTAACTCAATATTTTATAAATCAAATAATATGGTTGACTTTCATTTAAAGGAATTCTTCAGTAAATCTTTTGTAAAGCAACAAATCCTTTTGAGAGCATAAAGTTATTTTCAATATCGCTTACACTTTCTTGCTCTTAAGTTATACTGAGTTATTTGTTTTTAAAGGAGAGCTCATGTGTATTTAGCCATTAAATTACATATTTAAACAAATGCTTTTTTCCTCTATGTTAGCCTCTGAATACACATCAGGGCTAATACTTAGATTTTAAATTCCCCAGAGGAAGAGAAGATACAGCTCAAGCCCATATAGAAATCGACATTTAAATATTTCTTGAAAACGATGCAATGACAATGTAAGAATTACATGGAAAACACTTTAATTCAAATAAAAATTTTAAAATCCTTATTTCAAGTTATAGAAAAATTTATCTTTCTGGCTCTCTTAACTGGTAGGTAAAAATGCTTTGAAAATTAAAGACTAGCACTCTAGTGCTTGGGGGTGGGTTAGACACCCATTTTCAAGTATTATTTCCTTTAAGTGGAAGGGTCAAGAACATGGCTATTCAGATTTTTGAGAAAAGTATTGAAAACATGTTCTGTAATTATAAAGTAGATTAAATAACTGAGAGACTACTCAAAAACAAACAGGCAAAATCTTTCACTGCTGCTTTCCTCTTATTTTTGGCCTTACCCTGCCTGTTTCCTATTGATGAAGAAGGAACAGATAAAGCTAAGTCAGATGGGAACCCTTGTCTTATGTTCCTGTTCCTGTCTTAGATACTCCTATGTAGTTTTTAAATACACTTGAAATTCTTACTATCTATACAAAAGAATAAATAGAGTTTAGGAATTAGGAAAATATAAAGAAACATTCCATGCATAATTAACCCAAAGATTCATTTAGTGATCTAAGCCTGGATTGCCAAATATCAATAGCAGTTTGACTGGAATTTACCTGAGTGCTTTTTCAGAATTTTAATATACGAGGCTGTATTAACATTGATCAAATGAATAAAACAAACAGATGGCTCAATATCTAAATGTCTTATTAAGGGGAAATGAAGCAAGTTGGTATTTTTTCCCATATTTGCTCTTTCGTTGTTGCACGGAAATCATTAAAAAGTTATTGTTGTTTGAATTTCTCACTAGATATTTCCATTTTGTGAACTTACTTCCATTTTCATAGTGTAAATCTTATATGTAAAAAGAATAATTGTTTCCTAATTATCACATAATTTTATAGCTAGAAGGGACTTTAAAAGTCATATATTGCAGCCTTTCTCAACTAGGTAACTATATATTCACTTGGGAGAGATAAAGCGCCTTTGGTTTTACAGAAAACTTTAGAACCAGGGAGCAAAGGAACAAAAGGAGGAGGCCAAGAAAAGAATGTAGATGCATCCCTCTGAAAGAAGTAAGAGGAAGGAGGGTTTAAAACTGTGCCAAGTACATCATTAGAGGTAGATACTTGTGTTTTCTCTTCCCATGACTAATTGGCAAACTCTTACTCATTCTTCAAACCTTTGCTCAGATATTCCATCAACCATTTGTCTTTGATGAGTCTTACAGTCATCATTTTATGCATAATAGGATATAAGCCATCATAGTTAATTTTCTGGTGAGGCTTGTTAACTTTCATTTTGTATTTCCATGCATTCATATTTCCAGCATTTTTCTTTAAGTTAAAGGTAACATTGGGCTCTCAAATTCATTGTGCATTAGTCATGAAATTGTGAAGTAATTTTGAATCACAAGTACTGTTGTTGAAAACAGGATTAATGTCATATTCAAGACATCTGGCAGAGATGAATGCAATTGCTTTGCTTGGTAATATGACCTGTAGATAAAACCTGTAATTTTATATTTAAGAGGCCATATAGAAAGCCTGAAAGTTTGTACCTCCAAGAACTTCTTAGAACTCCAAGAGTTTGCCAATTCTCTTTGAAATTATGCAAGGAGAAGTGTGCAAGACTACCACTTGCCTGATTTAGGGTGAATATATATATATATATATATATATATATATATATATATATATTCATGTTTGACAATTTTTATTATGAAGAACAAAATAAAGTTTAAAGAATTTAAATTAAATTATAGTCCATAATGCTGTTGTATAGAGCCTTGCTGTTCAGAGTTGTCCATGGACCAGCATTACCTGGAAGCCTGAAGAATGGAGAATAATCTCAGGCCTCACCCCAGATGCACTGAATCTAATCTATATTTTAATAAGTTTTCCAGCTTGAGAATCCTTTTTATAGAGGTCATGAAACAACAATTCTCCACTTCTTAAGAATAAATGAAAATTGTTTGGACTTAGAGAGATTTTTTTCCCAAAAATAAATATTAGGAGATCATAGAGTAAAATATGGAATGAATGTGTAAGAGTATGTTTTTGAGAACTTATTTTTAAATCATATACTATCATTTATTTCAGAAACCTCAAGTAAGTAAAGTGTCTTACTTCCTGAGCATATGAAAAACTATAATTAATTCTATGGTATAATCTTCCTGAATAGGGTGAATATATATTAATGAAGGCATTGTGAAAAAAATCCTAGTAGCTTGCTTGTGACCATTCCAATCATTGCTTTGGATATTTGTAATACCAATTTAATATTCTTGATCTTGATATTTCTGATAATTTTCTTTAAAAAATCAATTTTTAATCTTAAAGTCCTATACACTTTTTCTATAGATCTTGGTCTACTCTTAGTGTGTATTTGACATCACACACACACACACACACACACACACACACACACCTCTTACATCTCAAAAATAATTGCTTAATTGCTTTCATGTTTTTTATTTATTTTTTTTGTTTTTTGAATTTCATTGAATTTATTTTTTATAAAGCAGGTTTGTATTAGTTATCTATTTTATACATATTAGTTTATATATGTCAATCCCAATCACCCAATTCATCCCAACACCACCACCACCCCCGCCACTTTCTCCCTTTGGCATCCATAGCTTTCATGTTTAATACTGTATCATTGTTTTTGAATATCCACCAGTAGGTAACCAGGTATCTAGTAAAAGTTTTAGGATACAGTATTGTCGATATCATCAGCACAGCAGACTTCACGTGTTCCATGATCTTGTCCTTGTTCTTTAGAATCATGCTGATGGTTGAAGGATACATGTCATAAGAACAAACGATGTCTACCATCTTTTTGCCTTGCTCCACTCTCTCAATTATTTTCACTTTTGTTTCCATCATTGTCACTTGAAGTTTCTTAGCAGTGCCAGCTACATCACCACTGCTTTTACGTTTGCTTCCAGACATCCTGGGCTTGAGATAAAGATACTGTACTACTGTACTTTATACAGTACTGTACAGTAAAGTACACAAAAACACAACCACTTGTAGAGGATGCATGTATGTGACAATGTACGCCAGACCCATGAACTAACTTAGGTGATTGAACATGTGAACGCAGGTTTGCATCTTTGAAAGTTCACAACGTGAAGGTTCATATGTAGGAGACTTACTGTACAGGTCTCATACCTCTTTTATGGGTTAGACGATCCCTACTTCACAGCTCAATGGAGGTCATTCCTGGCAGAAACAGTAAATACTCTGGATGATCTCTAGGAGAGAAAAATTCACCCAAATTTATGGATAGGTTGAGATAGTTTACTGGACTTTGTTTCTTAGTCTTGAAATAAAATCAAATAACACAGCATCTTCAAAGTCTAACCAGAGATATCTTCAAACATTTCTAAGTAGAAGTTTTTCCTCTGGCATCAGTAATCACTCAATGCTCTATGGCTCTAATCCAGTAAGAATAGATTCAAAGAACGACCTTTGGATTCTCAGGGTAAAGGAGACTTGAGGAAATGGGGGCAGCCACATTAAGCCATCTGTCATGGGACTTAGCTGGGTATGAAAGGAGAAATATTGATTGGTGGCTAGAGGTGAGGTGCAGTGTTAAAAGAGGATTTTTTTGTAAAGACTGATAGAATTTGATTCTAGTTAGGAAGGACCTGTATAAAGGTCAAAAGGAATAATAGATGGAACCAGGTCTTAAATAAAATGGAACAAAATAGTCAAGAGCAGAGTAGAGGTATGATCCCTGAACTAGATGGACAGCTCTTAATCTAAGTCTTGAGTGGTTACAGGAGGAAGAAGGTTAACTTTATATATTTGTAGGTTGCAGAGAGGATAGTATTCACTAAAGATACACCTTATAGTTTTTATTTTAATTGTGAAGTAAGGGGTGTGTTGATCTGTTTAGAGTGTAGCTTAGGGGCTTTGAGGATATAGTGTTTTGCAAAGACAGTCTACATTGTTGGGTCCATGTGTAAACTTTATCCTTATAACTATTGGCATTTTGTTCATGAATCTAGTAAGTAAGCACTTTGTAGAGTATGCCATCTTATCACTCAATTATTGAGGGCCTTCAGTCTTTGAGCAAGATTCACAAACGTCTTCACTCCAGGTGCTTTCTGGAACATCCATGGATACCTTCCTCCTGCAAACCTCCTTATCATCATTTCTCTAGCTCCTTCAAAAAAATCATTAGGAATTGCCCACAAATATATGTAAATCCATGATTTTGGCCATCTCTTCTTCCAGAAAAAACAGTGAAATCCAGACGTTCCACTTGAATTGTGTCCAACTTGAGCAACTCATAGTTTTTATTCTCAGTCACATTGTCATAGAGAACTCCCATAAGAGGCTTTCAATGTGTCCTGAAAGAGAGGTATCAGTTTGTCAAAGTTGCAACAGCACATAGAGAGTGCAAGCCAATTGCTTATGAAACGTGTATAGTCATTACTTATTCAGGCAACAAGATTGCTTTTAACACATTTATTTGCTGATGGAGTGCTACTAGGAAAATCTAATTTTATGGTTTGGTAGATTAAGAACCAAAGACCTCATGATAGGAAGTTTGGATTGCATGTTCTCCTGGTGTCCCATGGTAAGATGGTCACTCTTTTCATAGTTTCTATTAAAAACAAAGAGCTGTATCTCAAAATAAAATTTTTTAACGAAAAAGACTTTGATTTAAAACCCAAAAGACTGTCATTGTGATTCTCCTGTTGGGGTGTGTGAAAGGATCTGCATAGCATAGACACACCTAAAACATCATTAGATCTGTTGGATCAAAAGTGCCAAGTGAAGGGCCTCCCTGGTGGCGCAGTGGTTGAGAGTCCGCCTGCCGATGCAGGGGATATGGGTTTGTGCCCCGGTCTGGGAGGATCCCATATGCCGCAGAGCGGCTGGGCCCGTGAGCCACGGCCGCTGGGCCTGCGCATCCGGAGCCTGTGCTCCGCAACGGGAGAGGCCACAACAGTGAGAGGCCCGCATACCGCAAAAAGAAAAAAAAAAAAGTGCCAAGTGACATCAGTTTGTGCTGCTCTGTGATCAAGTCACAAATGCTTTTCTTTCCCTGGGCACCATTCAAATTTAATCCTGTTTCTGGACTGTGAGTGTATTAGTTGGGGGATATGACCAAATGCAGTTTTTTGTTACCTCTGAAATCCAAAGATACAAATGATGAATCATTACTCCTGAATAATTTTTCCATTTATGGTGGCACTAATATCTGTGACTTTCTGCCGAAAGCAGTCACTTTGGACAAGAAAAGAAGGCCTCACACACTATTACTTAGCCCTTCAATATAGCCATCATTACACAGAAGGGACAGTCAATGTGGGGATTATGAGAGTTGCTGAGTAGACTAATTCCTACTGTACATTTAGGAACTGGGGTAATTGTTACATTTTGGAGTCATGGATTATTACTTACATAAGCTATTACCTAAACTAAGTTACCCTAGTTAACCCTTACTGTGAATAATGGAACAGAGTGACTTCTGAGCCTCAGGGATCACTTTCTCTTCACTGAAGGAGTTATGGGTCTGTGAACTGACTCAGGTCCAAGAGTCTATGACTTTCACTCATGATGACTAAAATCAGATCTGATCCAGCTTTCTTTTCCTTTTCTTCTTTTTTTTTTTTCCTTTGGTGTTGGTGTTGGTGGGGTGGAAGCAGAGCAAGGTGGCAGGAATCAAGAATTTATATGATTTAATTTAGACAGTAACTTAGAGGGAGGACAACTCTTTTGGTCTTAGGTACCTCATGAGTAATTAACCATTAGCCATTAATTTATTAGGTGAATCAAAGCATTCTGCTTATTATTCCAATTCTACTGCCATTATGGAAAACATACCCACTTTTCCTCTGACAGTTGAATTTTATTTTTCAGCTTTCTTCCATTGGGGATCCCATTATCTATTGAAACCAGGGAGCCTATTTTAATAGCAGCCTCTTCATATTTATCCTTGCTCTCAAAAAATATCCCTTACCGTGTTTCTCAAAGAAGTTTGTGCTGTTCTCATAAAAGTTTTTCTCAATGTCCTGGTGAGGGAGGTTTTCTTTATGCTCTTCTAGGAAAGAGATTTAAGGGGGTGGATGAATGGTTGGCACATTACACATGTGCACTAACATTTATTTTTCCCTAACTCTGAATATTTCACACTGCTGGTAATACCATCCTAAAGGGTATGTTTTGAAAAGTTGTGAGGGATTTTCTGGAAGACACAAGGATGGGAGGATACTACTACCATTTAGTGAGTGAGATCATAGGTAGAATTCTAGGCATCTTGAAGGATCAGGACAAGTCCTCAGTATAAAAAGTTATCCTGTGTACCATAGAGTTTCTGAATGTACTAAAGGCTAATTGAGAATGTAAAAACTTTGCTGAGCCTGGGAACTACCTCCACATCATATAAAAATTACAGAGTATTTTTTTTGCAGTTTTAAAACATTCTGACTTTTCTAGTAATACAGAGACATAGAAGTTGAGGGAATACTTTAATTTGTTTATGTGCTCAAATTTATTGAGAGTTGTTCATCATTTTGGTAAGTTTCATCACCACTAGGCTGCTTATTTTACTTGAATTACCATAGCATAATTTTATCAGTTCAAATTTACAGGTGTTACTGAAACAGCACAACACTGTGGGGATCCTGGGCACAAAAGACTTTCTGTGACCCTTATTTCTTGATTACAGGAAATAAGCTTCATTCAAACTCCATGACCCTCCCTGAGTTCCAACAGGCAGGTTCAAACAGTTGCTAATCGGGGAAGGGAGGGGATGCAGAGACAAGGGAAGATCAGTCAAGAAACAGTAGTGTAACCTTGGGGCAGGGTCCTGGTTCCCTCTCAAGGGATACACATAACTATATATTTGAGCTGTTTTTCAGAGTCTGAAACCCCCACCAGGTGGGAGAAGTTAACTGTATGTTGCCCACAAGCACATAGACCCCAGATGGGTTGGAACAAGGTTGATGATGCTGACTCCTGATTACCTCCCCACCAACCAGTCAGAAGAATGTCCATGAGCTGATTATGCCCTCTTTGAACCATTACTATAACATCCCCTCCAGGTTGAGATGCACAGTTTTGAGGTCATTAGCCTGTTGTGGCTCCATTTACCTGGCAAAGCAATAAAGCTATTCTTTCCTACTTCAACCAAAACTCTGTCTCCAAGATTTAATTCAGTGTTGGGGTACAGAGGCTGGATTCAGCTTTGTTACTATCACAGATTGTCTACTATCTATCTATCTACCTACCTATCTATCTATCCACCCTTCTATCTATCCACCTGTCTGTCTATATCATATAATTTAAAATGTCAAACATAAAGAAAAATTGTCAATATTCAAGTGAATATTTAAAATTGGGTTTTCTAATTTTTCATAAAAATGGACAGGTACTAACATTCCTATTCTATTACCATGAAAACACAAAGCTTAATATTTTGCAAAGAAAAAATACTCATGAAAAATCAAATATGTGTATTGAAGTTCCCAGATTTAAAGACTTAGGAAGTAATTTTCCCCCTAGAATATTAGAAATAAGCTTGTCAAAAGAATAAAGATTTCATTGTTTCTTACAAAATAACAAAATCAGGAACTGTATAAACCATACAATTGGTGAAAAATTAATTTTGCCAGCTGTATGAGAAGTACAATGATGAAAGAAAAACCAAATAAAATAATTCCACCTACTCTAATGAGAAATTATATTGTTTCTAGATGAGGGAAAATGTAGAAAATCATCTGTGTAATGAACTGCATTCAAGCAAGTTTTCATGACAAGTGGATGTGAGCACCCTTTTTTGTTAAAAGAAAAAAATACTTCCATATTGCACATGTAAGTCTTATAAGGAAGATAACATTCATAGAGGAAATGTTATTTTCAAAATTACTGATAGCATTTCCATTTCCATGTGAAAGTAGCAGAATTTGGAATTACCTTCCTGCTGTGAACAACTAGAAAATTAACCCTCCTCCCCCAAAAAAAGGGAAACAACTGTACTTACAGATTAAAAAATAGACAGTTCAGGACTGTGGTCCTTGATAGAAAGTGAACACAAAGGTAAGCACTGTGATCCCACCAACTTTCCTCCCAGAGAAAATTTAAACTGCTACAGAGGGAGTGAAATTGGTTTCACTGAGTTGAGAAGACAGTGATCAGGGTTTGATGAAGCCAAGGGGTCAAGAATTTACAAGACAGAAAGTCATAAAAGAAGGAACATTGCAGTGAAAGAGTTATAAAATCTTCATAGGGATCTCTTGAGTCTTTGAACACCAGTCTGTGTATGCATAGTGTGAGACCTCATGAGACTAGAAAAAGAACTTCTTTGGAAAGAACAATTACCAGAGAAATGAATCACTTGAGTTCCCACTAGCCAGAGTTGAGAGGACCCACTAGATACACAGAGCAATCAATAGAGATCCTAAAATGGGTCATGTCTTAGAGGTGAGACTAAACTTACCCAAGAGTAGAGGATACACTAGAGAGGCCCCTTAAAAAAAAAAGCATAAAAGTAAGTTTTAGATGACTCAGACTGTCCCACAAGTTACTCAACTACCTGCCAGAACAAATACCAACACTATTTAAAGGAATTCAACAAAATTAGGCACTCAACAATATAAAAATCATGATACCTGGCATGTAGTCAAATATAAGTAACCAAAGAGATAGGAAAATGTGATCCACAATCAGGAAACAAGTCGGTTAATATTAACAGACCCAGAAATGGCAAATATGATAGAGTTAGCAGACAAGATTGTTAGCAACCACAAGATCATGTTCCTGATGCTCAGTAAAGCCAAACAAACGAAACCATCAGAGTTTGGAGCAGAGAAAGGTTTATTGCAAGGGTCATGCAAGGAGATAGGTGGCTTATGTCCCTCAAAACCCCAAACTAACTGAAGGGTTTCAGCAAAGTATTTTTAAAGGCCAGGTATGGGAAGAGGGTCACAGGTTATGTGATCAGCTTGTGCACAATTCTCTGTTTGATGGGAAGGTAACAAGGTGGTGTCACAAGTGTTAACATTATCAGTCCTTAGGCTCCAAGAGTTCTGGGGCTATGTACTCATGGTCACCAAGTAGTTAACTTCTATTTGTTGTTATCTAGGTACTTGAGAGAGGAACTAAAGCAGAGGATATGAGGGAAAGACCTGCCTCAGGAAGGCCCCATAAGATCCTTCTCAGTTACAAGGACAATGACGCAACTATTTTAAGTACGTTGAATATTATCAGTAATTATCAGAAACACCATAATGTTCATAATTAAGAGGGAGATGGATCATATGAAAAAGCTAACTTCTAGATATGAAAAATACATTATTCAAAATAAAAATTTTACTAGATGAGATTACCATCAAATTAGATCTTGCAGGGAAAAAAAAAAAAGGAATGGTGAATTTGAAAGTAAAGCAACCAAAGATAGCAAAAAGGAAGAATATATCTAAAAAGACTAAACATGAATAGTAACTCAGTGAACTGTGGGTCATCAAGGTTCAATTGGAGTCCCAAAGAAGAAGGAGGAAAGACAGCAAAAAATTTGAAGGAATAATGTCTGAAAATTTTCCAAATTTAATGAAAACTAATATCAGATGAAGCTGACTTCAGAGCAAAGAATATGGGCATAAACAAAAAGGAACTCTTAAAATAAAGATAAGAGATTTTATTTATTAAGAAGTCTTGATAATCCTAAATGTCTATGTGTCTAACATGCTTCAAATAGGCTTTAAAATACAACCGTCCTTTGGTATCCATGGGGGACCGGCTCCAGGACCTCCACAGATACTAAAAATCTGTGGATTCTCAAGTCCATTATATAAAATTATATATTATTTGCATATAACCTACACATCATCCCATAAACTTTAAATTACCTCTAGATTACTTATAAGACCTAATGCACGGTAAATGCTATGTAAATAGTTGCCAGCACATGGAAAATTCAAGTTTTTCTTTTTGGAGCTTAGAAAGACCTTGCCTGAGAATGAAACCACACAGCTGAAAGCAGCACTGAGAGATGGTGGGAAAGAGGCACCACCCATTGTGCTTTCCAAGTATATGACCCACTAAATTTTCTTTTTTTGCTTAAGCTGGTTCGTGTTCAATTTACATTACTTGCAACAAATACAAACTAATACACATCACTTTCTAGGGCATGTGACACAAAAGTAACTAGTAGTTTACCATTTTGTCATTTTCATTAAAAGCTACACTTGAGACCAGGCTTTTAACAAAAATTATGCTAAAAACTAAGTGACTACCATCTAGATATTGCAATTAACTCTCATTATCAACATTAAAATCTAATATTCAAATTTGAAGCAAAAGGATCTCTCCACTTTCTCAGCAATACTGAGAAGACAGGTTGTAAGATTTGGATAGTAAAGACATGATCAGACCCCAGAGCTGAGGTTAGTTTTAATGCAGTTAGAACTATTTTATTTATTGGGGTTTAATTGGTATTCACATAGATTAATCTTATTTTCTCCTCAGCTTTTAAAAACTTTGAAAATAATGCAGTTTTCACTGATTGCATTTCTCCTGTGCATTAACAAACACTTGGGCAAATTATACCAAACTTGGCATCACTTCTTTTTCTTTCTCCATACTCTTTTGGATTGTAATGTGAAAATCACACTCTGTTAACTGCAAATAGCTCTTAACTAACCAGATTTGCCTTAATGATAGCATAAAATCACTGCCCTACATTTCAATCATATTCTGCACAAAACTTTCAAGCTATGTGAAAATTATCACAGAATGAGGTATCTCTTTCCTTTCATATAGAGCATTAAGATCCAAATCCATTTTTAAAGATTTTAAAGTTTTCTATTAGAGAGTGGTTTCAGAATAACTCATTTCTATTCTGTATAATTTCACATCCTTGTAATAAAAGAGTCATTATAAATAAGAATCAATAATGGCCAAATTTAGTATTGTGGGATAATTTTCATGTTATCATAAGTAATTATTTAAGTCATGGCAATGCCCGAATATCAGAAATTCCACATTTATATTCTTACTTCTCTTGAACTTTTCAAATTGTATTTCCTCAAGCAGACTCTTCCAGACTCTTTGCTCTTGTTCTCAGATTCCTTTTTGATTATATCTCAGAGTTTTTAGGGAAGGAGTAGAACATTCTTCATGGAGTGTGTCTGTATAGTTTCAATTCCCAAAATGTATTTTCTTAACCTACAGTCTTCCTTTATGCTTTATATAATAAAAGTATTCTTCTTAGGCTGTGTACCTCATAAAATAAATTTTGACTGAAAACACATTTTAAAATACAGATATGAAAATATATTTTTAAAAGCATAGTCTGATATTCCAAATATCTCAGTCTAGATGTATCTGAGCTGTCACTCACTAGCTAGGAGACCTATGTTTTCTCACCTATAAAATGGGAAACAATAGCTTTTGGAAAATAGGAATAAAATATTTGTGAGAAATAAATAAGATAATAAAAGAACCTAGCATAGTACCTGGTACATATATTTTAGTTAACTTGTAACTGGAGTTAATTATTTAAGGAAAATTTTGTTCTTAGTTTCTTCAAAACCAGTGACAGAAACTCACTATTTCAATGTTCTAAGCCCAGAATTTTCTTGCGTAATATCAATGTGAAACTCTTATCAGAAGGCCAGGAAAAAACTTTTATGGCTCAGAAATCAGGTAAATGAACCACCTATAGATGTCCTTAAAATTGCAGCTTGTGCTGACATTTGAACAACGATTAACTTGAACTTAATCCCAAAGTGATTTGAACAGTTTAAATCTCTGTTTTGTGAAGCGATTAGAACAATTATTAAAGCACATGATCACTGGGTTTAGAAAATATCCATGTTAAGACCTAAATAGACGTTTCACCAAGGAAGACATACAGGTGACCAAGAGGCACATGAAAAGATGCTCAGCATCACTAATTATTAGAGAAACGCAAATCAAAACTACAATGAGGTATTACCTCATGTCCATCAGAATGGCCATTATCAAAAAATCTAGAGGGCTTCCTTCGTGGTGCAGTGGTTAAGAATCCACCTGCCAATGCAGGGGACATGGGTTCGAGCCCTGGCCCGGGAAGATCCCACATGCTGTGAAGCAACTAAGCCTGTGAGCCACAACTACTGAAGCCCACATGCCTAGAGCCCGTGCTCTGCAACAAGAGAAGCCACCACAGTGAGAAGCCCTAGCACCGCAATGAAGAGTAGCCCCCGCTTGCCACAACTAGAAAAAGTCTGTGCACAGCAACAAAAGACCCAACACAGCCAAAAATAAATAAATAAATAAAAATTTAAAAAAATCTAGAAACAATAAATGCTGGAAAGAAAGATCTATTTAAAAAAACACTCTAATCTAAAAAAAAAAGAAAGAAAGAAAGAAAGAAAGAAAGAAAAGAATATATCCATGTTTACTGGCTTGAATTAAGATCCCAGGAGAAATGAAATCTTTCCTTTAAGTAACAGAGGAAATGAAACAAAATTAATCAAAACTAAAAAGATACTGCTTTAAAAAGAAAAATGCACATTCTGTTACTTGTTTATGTTTGATAGTTTTCCATGAGAATTTGTGTCTGAAGCTTATTCTGAATATGTTTCCCAAATACATAATATTTATGTCCTCTTAATTATGAAATCTAAAAAAACAAAAACAAACAATAAAAACAGGAGAAAAGTAGACATAGCTAAGAGAATTGATGGAGTACTAAAATTTAGTGATATATGAGCAAGACAATGTATTGAAGAAAGCCCAGCTTTTCAACCCTCGTTATACATTAGAATCCCTGGAGTAGTTTTAAAAATGTGTAAATACCTGAGTCCCAAGCCCTGGGACTGTAATTTAATTAGTCTTATATGTGGTCAAAATATTTATATTTGTTCAAAGCTTTAATGAGCACCAGGGTTGAGAAACACTGGATGAAGGTTTTACTGGGTCAAATTGCCAGGGTTTAAATCCTGGCTATTTTTCACTTGCTGTGTACACTTGAGTAAATTGCTCAACCAATTCAAAATTTCACTTCCATGATACATAATTTATTACTCACTGCTTGGCAAAATGCTGATTTTTTTTGTAATGCTATTTATTTATGAAATATTTACTTGCAAATATTTAATTAGGCAATCCTTCACTGCCCTATCAACATATATGTCTCCCATGATCTGAGTACCACTGACACTCTCAGTGAAAGCTAGAATTAGAGGTATTGGTCATCACTCTCTGCTATGAGTTATTTGGGAAAAATACTGCAAAATATTTACTAATGAGTGCTGTATCTTGGTGAGTGTTTTCCAAAATGTGTTATTTAGTCTGCTAAGACCTTACTTTCTGACACTTATTTTATATTTCATAGAACTCAAATGGATAAAATGGGAAGAATTCACAAGGAATTCACTCCTCACGACTGCAGTTACCTAAGTGTGCCATTACATGATTTAAATCTAACCCAGTTAGTAATGAAATGCTAAGGATCAGCTAATCTCTCTTTCTCTCTCTCTCACTTTCCTTTTAGAAATGTGATTTAAAAAATTCAAAATCATGTTCTGAAACAAGGGTAATGAATATTTTAAATAAGTTTCATCTCTGGGTTTAAATATATCTTTGATATGTGAAACTGTATCACTAAAATGCACAGTTCTGTAACCAACATGAATATGTGAATAAAATACTAGAAATCTCTATTTTTCATTAATTTAATACAAATAAACCGACAAAAAATAATTTCAGGCTCAATTTTTCTTTAATCTTGGGAGGGAATTTACTCCTTGTTTGAGTAGTAAGTAATATACTTACTCCTTGTTTGGGTTAAGTACATTAATGATCTATTAAAAATGTACTCTTTCTCAAGTTTCTTTTTCTTTTTTTTTTTTTTTTTTTTGGCCACACCATGCATCATGTAGGATCTTAGTTTCCCAATCAGAGATCAAATCCATGCCCCCTTCATTGAGGGTACAGAGTCTTAAGGACACAGGAAGGGGGAAGGGTAAGCTGGGACGAAGTAAGAGAGTAACATTGACATATAAACACTACGAAATACAAAATAGATAGCTAGTGGGAAGCAGCCGCACAGCACAGGGAGATCAGCTCAGTGCTTTGTGACTACCTAGAGGGGTGGGATATGGAGGGTGAGAGGGAGACACAAGAGGGAGGGTATATGGGGATATATGTATACGTATAGCTGATTCACTTTGTTATAAAGCAGAAACTAACACACCATTGTAAAGCAATTATACTCCAATAAAGATGTTAAAAAATGTATTCTTTTTAAAGTTGAAAAGATTTTCCCCTTTTGTAATATACTTTATTATGAAATTTTTGTTAATTATGAAATAATAAGACTTAACCCAGTAAAGGCAAATAACCTCAATTTCTAGATGTCTCAACTTGAATCAAAACTTCAACACATATAGATGGAAAAATTATTTAACTCTGGGCCAGAGTTTCCTCCTCTGTAAAATAGAGGCATTTATGGAACTTACATCATAGAGCTATTGTGAAGAATAAATGAGATAACCCATGTGAATTGTACATGTGGAGGACATACTCTAAGATAGACCCCGTAATCTCCACAAAGCTATTCATGACTTTCTATGGTACCCTACTCTTCAGTGTTGGTAGGACCTGTGACTTGCTTCTGGTTGAGTATAGCAAAGATGATGAGAGGGTGATTACATGTATATGGTTATATTATATAAGGTTATAACATCATTTTGAGAGGACACTCTCCCTTCCCAGCTTTGAAGAAGCAAGTGAGCAAGTGGCCATATTGGAAAGTCCCACATAGCAAGGAACTGAAGGTGATCTCTGGCCAACAGCCGGCAAGAAACTGAGGCCCTCGACTTGTCAACTTACAGGGAACTGAATGATGCAAACAAATACATGAGCTTGGAATCAGATCCTTCCTGAATTAATCCTCAAATGAGACCACAGCCCTCGTTGACACCATGATTGCAGCTCTTGGGGTCCTTGAAGCAAAAAACCTGAATAAACCATGCCCAAACTCTGACCTCCCCCAGAAACTAAGATAATCTATGTGTGCTGTTTTAACCTACTACAGATAATTAATAGAGTACATGACATAGTGTAAACGGTAAAAAATTTGTCTATTATTGTTACTATTGTCACTGTTATTGAAGATTATTGAAATCTGAATTAACAATATTTAATTTTGATTCTTCTACAGACTCATGAACATTAAATTTTTATTCTTACCAAAGCTTTTGACATTGTGATTTCTCTATTCTGAATTTTCTATTTGTCCATGAAAAAATGTTACTTACTCAGTGACATTTTTTTCCTCCAAATTATTTTTCACAACTGAAATGCGGGGAGGAGAAAATTGACAGGTCAGGATTTTCTTCCTTTTCAAATCTCATGTTTCAAATCCAAATATCTTTGGCCAGAGGAAAACAAGACCCATCTTATGCTGTCAGGTGTACAGTGTACATTCAATGAATGTTACTTTCTTCCTGTGTATGATAAAAGAAAACAAAAATATTTGTATTTGTGTAAGCAAATTTAAGTAAGCAAAGGGGATTATTGGAGGTAAAGTCTTTCCTTTAAAAAAAATAATTTTTAAATTGAAGTAGAACATTCATAAAAAAGCACCAATTGTAAGGATAGAGGTCAATGAGCTGTCACAAAGTGAACACTCCTGTAACCACCACCTATGTCTACACATATAACATTTACTAGAATCCCAAAAGTCTCCTTTGTGCCCCCAAACTTGGCCATGATTCTGACTAGTAATAATTTTACCCTTAAAAAATTATCTTCTATATTCTGACTCATTTTTCCCCTTTTTATTCCATCAGGGACTAGGAGCAGCATACTAAAATCTACATTGTGAAATTTGATATGCATTTCCCCCTTTAGTTCTGTCAAATTTTGCCTTGTAGCTTGAGGTCAAGTTATTAGGTATGTACAAATTAGAGTTGTTATAGATACATGATAGGTGGACCGTTTATTATGAAATATTTCTGTTTCTTTGATAATGCTTCCTGTCATTAGAACTTATATTTTCTCATTGGAAGTTAATAATCATAGGCTATAATTAGGAGGTTATTATTAATTTTTACTCAAGATATTTATATGGATTGCACTTTTAACAATGTATTCCCTTATTTTATATTTAAATATGTTCTATCCTGAAATGAAGTAACTCTTCACTAAATAGCTGGTGAAAAAATGAGATGTGACTGGCTTAAAAAAAGATACCCCTAATCCCTTGAACATTTTAAATGTATCCTAAAACAGGGTTTACAGACCATGAAGTACTGCATAGGATTAGTCATCATAAAATACATGAAACTTACATTTAAGTAGACAGAAGTAACATATTCAAACTGCTTGCCTTCTATCAGAGAAAGACTCTGAATACTAACAGTGTAATTGCAACCGATTCCCAGAGGCACAGAGATAACAGCCCAAGACTTGAATTCCTTTTTTAAAAAATGTTTGGTTGGGTTGGGTCTTCATTGCTGCACACAGATTTTCTCTATTTGGGGTGAGCAGGGGCTACTCTTCATTCTGGTGCACAGGCTTCTCATTGCAGTGGCTTCTCTTGTTGCTGAGCACAGGATCTAGGTGCATGGGTTCAGTAGTTGTGGTGCATGGGCTCAGTATTTGCAGCACGCAGGCTATAGGGTGCACAGGCTTCAGTAGTTGTGGTGTGCAGGCTCAGTAGTTGTGGTTCACCAGCTTAGTTACTCTGCGGCATGTGGGATCTTCCCAGACCAGGGATCAAACCTGTGCCCCTGAATTCGCAGGTGGATTCTTAACCACTGTGCCACCAGGGAAGTCCCAAAACTTGAATTCCTGAGCACCTTTCTTCCTACCCTGTCACCCTGCCTTGTTACCCTCTCCTTGCCACCCCCACCCCCCAAAAGATGCAAGGAAACAAAAAAACATTAATAGTGGGAGAGGCATTGCTAATCTTATTTTAAAGGTTTTCCATCCTACTTCCAGAGTAAAACTAAATGGATGTCTCTCTTTTGGGAGAATAGACACACTGAGAGTAGCACACTGGCAGACAAAAGGACATTTAGATTTCAGAACCAGTGTCTGTCTTTGAACATGGGACTGAACAAATCCCTTTCTCACAACTGTCCCCCAACTGACTATCCCATCTCCACCTCAGTTTTCTGCAAAGCTTAGAGACTGATGGCTGGAGACTTGTGCTGTTTCTGGATCTGCATGACTCATGGGACATTGTGGCAGAATAAGTGTTGTGGGTCCACCCATGTGGGATAAAGTGGAATTTTGCCATGCAAAGGAACTTGAGATAAGAGCAGAGAGGCTTGAAAGAGGAATTGGTGGGCAAAGAACATGAACTTAAGGCTAGGAGTAAAGACAGGAGAAAAGGAGGTGGTCACAGGGTATACCCTCTTTTGAAAGGACAAAATTCTTTAGGTGCTTTATTTTGTGAGATTCAAGGGAAAGTGCAACATAGAATTTTAATATCTTTTTCCTTATGTCATAATTTCCTTTTAAATTTATTCTAAACTTCCCAGTAATGATATTTGCCTCTCTCTGTGCAGACTATGTGTTGTTGTTTATCAAAGACTGAAAAGAATAGTGGGAGAAAAAGGATGAAAATAAACGATCTCACTAACAGGATATTTTCTTGGTATTGAGTGAGATAACCTGGTACTTCAGAGTCATTATGATTTAAAAATATAAACGATTTTCATTTCATGTGTTATTATACCTGAATTTTGTTCTCTCCAAATTCTAGAATTCTGTTGAAGTTCTAACCCCCAGAACCTCAGAATGTGACTGTATTTGTAAATAGGTCCTTTACAGAAGTATTTAAAGTAAATGAGGTCATATGGGTGGGCCCTAATCCACTGCGACTGGTGTCCTTATATGAAGAGATTAAGACACAGATTCACAGAAGAAACATCACATGAAGACACAGGGAGAAATTGAACATCTACAAGCCAAGGAGAGAGGCCTCAGAAGAAACTATGTCTGCCAAGGCCATGATCATGGACTTCTGGCCTTCAGAAATGTGAGCAAAAATTTTTGTTGTTTAAGCCACCCAGTCTGGGGTAATTCTCTGTGGCAGCGGTAGCAGATTAATACACATGTTATTCAGGTTTGCCATGTTCCTAAGACAGAATGAAGGAAATAAAAGCATTAATTTAAAATATTATTTAAAGAATAATACTGGCCAGCAAGATAGTACAGTAGAAGGACATGAGCTCAGCCCTTCTTACAGAAACACTGAAATCACAACTAACTACTGAACAACCATTGACAAAAAATATGCTAGAACCTACCAAAAAAATACCCTACACCCAAAGACAAAGAAGAAGCCACAGTGAGATGGTAGGAAGGGTGCGATCACAATAAAATCAAATTCCATACCCTCTGGATGGGTGACCCACAATCTGGGAAATAATTATACTACAGAAGATCTCCCACAACAGTTAAAGCCCTGAGCCCCACATCAGGCTTCCCAGCCTGGGGGTCTGGCAATGGGAGGAGGATCACCCAGAGAATTTGGGTTTGAAGGCCAGTGGGGAATTGCAGGAATTCCACAGGACTCAGGGAAACAGAAATTCCACTCTTGGAGGGTGCACATAAGGTCTAGTGTGCACCAGGACCCAGGGAAAAAAAGCAGTGACCTCATAAGAGACTGGGCCAGACCTACTTGCTACTATTGGAGGGCCTCATGTGGAGGTGGGAGGCAGCTGTGGCTCACTGCAGGGACAAAGACACTGGCAGCAGCAGCTCCGGTGAATACTCATTGGTGTGAGCCCTCCTGAAGGATGCCATTTCCCCCTCCAAGACCTAGCCCCACCCAACAGCCTGTAGGCTCCAGTTCTGGGATGCCTCAAGGCCAAACAACTAACAGGGCGGGAACACAGCCCCACCCATCAGCAGACAGGCTGCTTAAAGTTTTCCTGAGCATAGCCCTGCCCACCATAGGGACAAGATCCTGCTCCACACATCAGTGGGCAGGAACCAAGTCCTCCCAACAGGAAGCCTGCATAAACCTTTTAAACATCCTCATCCACCAGCAGGTAAAGAGCAGATGCAAGAACAATAACCTTGCAGCCTGAGGGACAGGAACCACAATCACAGAAAGCTAGACAAGATGAGACAGGCAGAGTTGGCTGAGAGGAGACAGCCTGAGGGGACAAGAGGGAGGAAATACGCAGTCAAGAATACTTTTGGAGGAAATCCAGACTGCCATAGAAGCAAGGTGCCACTGTTGAGTGATGCACAAGGGATAGAGCTGCCATTGCATCCTCTCTCTCCCCACTCACTGGCCACCTGCCCCACCAGGGGTTAGGAAAAGACCCCACCAGTGTTGGCCTTCTCGCACCCACCACCAGGCACTAAGAAAAGCCGCCACCAGGGCTGACCTTCTTACACCAGCCAACAGGTGCTAGGAAAAGCTTCCACTAGGGCCAGATATGTCGCACCCATGGCCACCAGCTTTCCCATGCACCTGTCACTAATGGGGCCCGCACAAACCAGGCAGTCATACCAACCACGTGCCATGTCCTCACCAGGGCAGAACCAAGTGCTCCAGAAAAGCCTTGGGAGCAGACTACTGTGCGTGGCCCACACACAGAGTGGGGCTAAAACCACAGCTGAGCCTCAGAGGCAGGGTGACTAAGGAAGAAGAACAAAAATCTTTTCATGCAGCTGCACAAACTGAAGATTAAATCCCCACAATCAGTTTGGTAAACCCTGCATCTATGGAATATCTGAACGGACAATGAGTGTTCCCAAAACTGAAACCAGTCTAACTTTAGCAGCTTTGGACCTTGAGGACTGGTACACATAGGAGTTGAGCAAGGTCAGAGTCTGAGTTGCCCCACAGGTCCCACAGTGGAACCAGAGACCTAGAGGTTTTGGAAGGCTTCCCAGGGAGGCAGAGGTTAGCTGTAACTCATGGTGGGGGCAAGGATACTGACAGCTGAGACCCCATGAAAATATGATTATTACTATTTTTTTGTGTTTTGTTTGTTCTGTTGTTTTTTTAAATTATTATTTGTTTTTATTTTTATTTAATTTTTTATTTTAAAAATGTTTTTAATATACTTTTTATTTTTTAATATTTCTATTTCTGTTACTTTTTTGCAGTTCTGTGTTTTTTTCTTTCTTTTGTTCTATTTCTTTAATCTTTTTTTCCTGTGTTCTACTTGATCTTATCTTTTTTTATCTTTTATTCTTTTTATCATTTTTGTGTGTTTGTTTTGTTTTTCTTTGCTTTTCCTTCACTTTGCAATCTGCTTTTGTTTTGCTTTTTATTTTTTTCTTTTCGTTAGTTTTGTTTTTATTTGTTTGATCTCATTTTGGGATTCTTCTGTTTGTCTGGTGTTCTTTTGTTGTTTGTTTTCTCTGTTTTTGTTTTTGTTTCTTATTGTGTATGTGTGTGTGTTTGTTTCTTTTAGTTTTTGTTAGTTTGGTTTTGCTTTTACCATTTCTCTGTGATTTTGTTTGTTTGTTTTTAATTGCTGCTGTTGTTGTTTGCTTCTTTTTATCTTTGCTATTTTGTCTTGAGTTTTGTATGTATGTTTGTTTACATTTGTTTTCTTCCACCATTTTTTTTCTCTTTTCTTGTTTCTTTTTTCCCTTTTTTGCCAAGCTGGTGGCTTGTGGCATCTTGGTACAGGGGTCAGGCCTGAGCCTCTGGGGTGGGAGTGCCAAGACCAGGATGCTGTAACACCAGAGAACTCCTGGCCCCAGGGAATAGTAATTGGCAAGAAATCTCCCAGAGGTCTCCGTCTTAACTCCAAGACCCAGCTCCGCCTAACTGTCAGCAGGCTTCAGTGCTGAACACCCCATGACAAACAATAAGCAAGACAGGAACATAAACCCACCTGTCACAAGACAGGCTGCCTAAAGTCATACTAAGCCCATAGACACCACAAAACACACCACCTGATGTGTCTTGCCCATCAAAGGGAAGAGATCCAGTACCACCCACGAGAACCCAGGCACCAGTCCCTCCCATAAGGAAGCCTACTGGTCCAAACTCACTCACTGGGGGCAGACACCAGAAACAAGAAGAACTACGAACCTGTAACCTATAGAAAGGAGACCTCAGGGTGAGGTCAGAGAAGATAAAGAAGACAGAGAAATACATTGCAGATGAAGGAGCAAGGTAAAAACCCACAAGGCAAAATGAATGAAGAGAAAACAGGCAATCTACCTGAAAAAGAATTCAGAGTAATGATAGTAAAGATTATCCAAAATCTCAGAAATAAATGCATAAAATACAAGAAATGTTTAACAAAAACCTAGAAGAACTAAAGAAACAACAAACTGATGAACAACACAATAACTGAAATTAAAAATACACTAGAAGAATCAATAGCAGAATAACTGAGGCAGAAGAAAAGATAAGTGAACTGAAAGACAGAATGGTGGAAATAACCATTG
The DNA here is from genome assembly GCF_964341445.2 of Mesoplodon mirus. NCBI lineage: Eukaryota > Metazoa > Chordata > Mammalia > Artiodactyla > Ziphiidae > Mesoplodon > Mesoplodon mirus. Next base: position 434,024 of record NC_138977.1, read on the forward strand.
CAGAGCAGAATAAAGAGAAAGGAATCAAAAGACTTGAGGAGAGTCTCGACTTCTGGACAACATTAAATTCACCAACATTCAAACTACAGGGATCCCAGAAGAAGAAAAGAAAGAGAAAGGGTCTGAGAAAATATTTGAAGAGATTATAGTTGAAAACTTCCCTCACATGGGAAAGGAAATAGTCAACCAAGTCCAGGAAGCACAGAGAGTCCCATACAGGATAAACTCAAGGAAGAAGAGGCCAAAACACAATTAAACAAACTGTCAAAAATTAAATACAAGGAAAAAATATTAAAAGCTGCAAGGGAAAAGTAACAAATAATATACAAGGAATCCCCATAAGGTTATCAGCTGATCTTTCAGCAGAATCTCTGCATGCCAGAAGGAAATGGCAGGATATATTTAAAGTGATGAAAGGAAAAAATCTACAACCCAAATTACTCTACCCAACAAAGCTCTGATTCAGATTTGATGGAGAAACCAAAAGCTTCACAGACAAGCAAAAGCTAAGAGAATTCAGCACCACCAGACTAGCTTAGCAACAAATTCTAAAAGAACTTCTTTAGGCAGGAAACACAAAAGAAGAAAAAGATCTACAAACACAAACAAAAAAAAAACAATTAAGAAAATGGTAATAAGAATATATATATATTGATAATTATCTTAAATGTAAATGATTTAAGTGTTCCAACCAAAAGACACAGACTGGCTGAATGGATACAAAAACAAGACCAGTATAGATGTTGTCTACAAGACACCCACTTTATACCCAGGGACACATACAGACTGAAAGTGAGGGAATGGAAAATGATATGCCATGCAAATGGAAATCAAAAGGAAGTTGGAGTAGCAATACTCATATCAGATAAAATTGACTTTAAAGTAAAGGCTGTTACAAGAGACAAGTAAGGACACTGCATAATGATCAAGGGATCAATCCAAGAAGATATAACAATTGTAAATATTTATGAACCCAACACAGGAGCACTTCAATACATAAGGCAAATGCTAACAGCCATAAATGGAGAAACTGACAGTAACACAATGATAGTGGGGGACTTTAACACTCCACTTTCACCGATGGATGGATCAACCAGACAGAAAATTAATAAGGAAACACAAGCCTTAAATGACACATTAGACCGGATAGACTTAATTGATATTTATAGGATATTCTATCTGAAAGCAGCAGAATGCACTTTCTTCTCAAGTGCACATGGAACATTCTCCAGGATAGATCACATCTTGGGCCACAAATCAAGCCTTGGTAAATTTAAGAAAACTGAAATCATATCAAGCGTATTTTCCAAAAACAACACTATGAGATTAGAAATCAGTGACAGGAAAAAAATGTAAAAAACACAAACACATGAAGGCTAAACAATATGCTACTAAAAATCCAAGAGATCACTGAAGAAATCAACAAAGAAATAAGAAAAAAAACTGCAAAAAAATTGACAATGAAAACACAATGACCCAAAGCATATAGAATGAAGCAAAAGCAGTACTAAGAGGGAAATTTATAGCAATATAATCCTACATGAATAAACAAGAAAAATCTCAAATAAACAACATAACCTTACACCTAAAGCAACTAGAGAAAGAACAAACAAAATCCAAAGTAGGTAGAAGGAAAGAAATCATAAAAATCAGAGCAGAAATAAATTAAACAGAAACAAAGAAAACAATAGCAAAGATCAATAAACCTAAAAGCTGGTTATTTGAGAAGATAAACTAAATTGATAAAACTTTACCAGACTCATCAAGAAAAATAAGAGAGGAATCAAATCAATAAAATTAGAACTGAGAAAGGAGAATTTACAACTGACACTGCAGAAATACAAAGGGTCATGAGACACTACTACAAGCAACTGTATGCCAATAAAATGGACAACCTGGAAGAAATGGACACACTTTTAGAAAGCTACAACCTTCCAAGACTGAACCAGGAAGAAACAGAAAATATGAACAGACCAATCACAAGTAATGAAATTGAAACTGTGATTAAAAATCTTCCAACAAACAAAAGTCCAGGACCAGATGGCTTCACAGGTGAATTCTATCAAACATTTAGAGAGGAGTTAACACCTATTCTTCTCAAACTCATCCAAAATTTTTCAGAGGAAAGAACACTCCCAAACTCATTCTGTGAGATCACCATCACCCTGATACCAAAACCAGACAAAGATATTACATAAAAAAGAAAATTACACACCAATATCACTGATGAACATAGACGTAAAAATTCTCAACAAAATACTAGCAAACCAAATCCAACAACACTGTAAAAGGATTATACACAATGATCAAGTGGGATTTCTCCCAGTGATGCAAGGATTCTTCAATATAGACAAATCAATCATGTGAAACACCATATTAATAAATTGAAGATTAACAACCATATGATCATCTCAAGAGATGCCGAAAAAGCTTTTGACAAAATTCAACACCAATTTTTGTTGAAAACTTTCCAGAAAGTGGACATAGAGGGAACCTACTTCAAAATAATAAAAGTCATATATGACAAATCCACAACAAACATTATTCTCAATGGTGAAAAACTAAAAGCATTTCCTCTAAAATCAGGAAGAGCACAAGGATATCCACTCTAATCATTTTTATTCAACCTAGTTTTGGAAGTGCTAACCATGGCAAACAGAGAATAAAAAGAAATAAAAGGAATCCAAATTGGAAAAGAAGAAATAAAACTGTCACTGTTTGCAGATGACATAATACTATACATGAAAAATCCTAAAGATGCTACCAGAAAGCTACTAGAGCTCATCAACGAATTTGGCAAAGTTGTAGGCTAGAAAATTAATACACAGAAATCTCTTGCATACCTATACACTAACAAAGAAAGATCAGAAATAGAAATTAAGAAAACAATCCCATTTACCATTGCAACAAAAAGAATAAAATACCTAGGGATAGATATACATAAGGGGCCAAAAGAACTGTATGCAGAAAACTATCACATACTGATGAAAGAAGTCAAAGATGACAAATACAGATGGAGAGATATACCATGTTCTTGGATTGGAAGAATCAATATTGTGAAAATGACTATACTACCCAAAGCAATCTACAGATTCAATGAAATCCTTATCAAGTCACCAATGGCATTTTTCACAGCATTAGAATAAAAATATTTTACAATTTGTATGGAAACACAAAAGACCTCAAATAGCAAAAGCAATCTTGAGAAAAAACAAATGGAGTTGGAGGAATCAGACTCCCCAACATCAGACTATATTATAGGCCTACAGCAATCAAGACAGAATGCTACTGACACAAAAACAGAAATATAGATCAATGGAATAGGGTAGAAAGCCCAGAAATAAACCCATGCCACTATGGTGACTTAATCTATGACAAAGGAGGTCAGAATACACAATGGAGCAAAGGCAGCCTCTTCAATAAGTGGTGCTGGGAAAATTAGATAGCTACATGTAAAAGAATGAAATTAGAACACTCCCTAAAACCATACACAAAAATAAACTCAAAATGGTTTAAAGATCTAAATGTAAGGCCAGACACTATAAAACTCTTAGAGGAAAACAGGCAGAACACTTTATGACATAAATTGCAGCAAGATCTATTTTGACTCACCTCCTAGAGTAATGGAAATAAAAACAAAAATAAACAAATGGGGCCTAATGAAATTTAAAAGCTTTTGCACAGCAAAGAAAACTATAAAGAAGATGAAAAGACAACCCTCAGAAAGGGAGAAAATATTTGCAAATGAAGCAACTGACAAAGGGTGAATTTCCAAAATATACAAACAGCTCATTTAACTCAATATCAAAAAAAAAACATACAACCCAATCAAAAACTGCACAGAAGACCTAAATAGACATTTCTCCAAAGAAGACATACAGATGGCCAGCAAACACATGAAAAAAAATGCTCAACATCACTAATTATTACAGAAATGGAAGTCAAAACTACAATGAGATATCACCTCATACCAATGAGAATGGCCGTCATCACATAATCTACAAACAATAAATGCTGGAGTGTGTGTGGAGAAAAGAGAACCCTCTTGCACTGTTGGTAGGAATGTAAATTGATACAGCCATTATGGAGAACAGTATGGAGGTTCCTTAAAAAATTAAAAATAGGAGTACCATGTGGCCCAGCAATCCCACTACTGGGCATATATTCAGAGAAAGCCATAAGTCATAAAGACACATGCACCCCAATGTTCATTGCAGCACTATTTACAATAGCCAGGACATGGAAAAAACCTAAATATCCATTAACAGAGGAATGGATAAAGAAGATGTGGTACATATATACAATTTAATGTTACTCAGCCATAAAAAGGAATGAAATTGGGTAATTTGTAGAGATGTGGATGGACCTAGAGACTGTCAAACAGAGTGAAGTAAGTCAGAAAGAGAAAAACAAATATCATATATTAATGCATACATGTGGAATGTAAAAATTTGGTATAGACGATCTTATTTAGAATGCATAAATAGAGACACAGACGTAGAGAACAAACATATAGATACCAAGGGGGAAGGGAGGGGTGAAATGAATTGTGAGAGTGGGATTGACATATATACGCTATTGATACTATGTATAAAATAGATAACTAATGAGAACCTACTGTATAGCACAGGGAACTCTACTCAATGCTCTGTGGTGACCTAAATGGGAAGGAAATCCAACAAAGAGGGGACATATGTATACGTACAGCTGATTCACTTTGCGTACAGTAGAAACTAACACAATATTGTAAGGCAACTCTACTCCAATATAAATTTTAGAAAAATGTTGAGACAGCAAAGGAATATATCTCAGATGAAGGAACAAGATAAAATCCCAGAACAACTAAGCCAAACCGAGATGGCCAATCTACCAGAAAATTAATTTGGAGTAATGGTAGTGAAGATGATCCAAGATCTTGGAAAAAGAATGGAGGCACAGATTGAGAGGATACAAGCAATGTTTAATGAAGACCTAGGAGAACTAAAGAACAAACAGAGATGAACAATACAATAACTGAAATGAAAAATACACTAGAAGGAATCAGTAGCACAATAACTGAGGCAGAAGAATGCATAAATGGGGGCTTCCCTGGTGGAGCAGTGGTTGAGAGTCCGCCTGCCGATGCAGGGGACACAGGTTTGTGCCCTTGTCTGGGAAGATCCCACATGCCATGGAGTGGTTAGGCCTGTGAGCCATGGCCACTGAGCCTGCATGTCAGGAGAACTGTGCTCCACAACAGGAGAGGCCACAACGGTAAGAAGCCCATGTACCGCAAAAAAAAAAAAAAAAGAAAGAATGCATAAATGACCTGTAATACAGAATGGTGGAAATCACTGCTGCAGAACAGAATGAAGAAAAAAGAATGAAATGATATTAAGACCATCTAAGAGACCTCTGGGACAACATTAAATTCACCAACATTTGCATTATAGGGATCCCTAAAGGAGAAGAGGAAGAGAAAGGACCTGACAAAATATTTGAAGAGATTATATTTGAAAGCTTCCTTAACATGGGAATGGAAAGAGTCACCCAAGTCCTGGAAGCACAGAGAGTCCCATACAGGATAAACCCAAGGAGGAACACTTTTAGACACATAGTAATCAAACTGTCAAAAATTAAAGACAAAGAAAAAATACTAAAAGCAACAAGGGAAAAGTAACAAATAACATACAAGGTAATCCCCATGAGGTTATCAGCTGATTTCTCAGCAGAAACTCTGCAGACCAGAAGGGAGCGGCGTGATACATTTACAGTAGTGAAAGGGAAGAACCTACAACCAATACTCTCATTCAGATTTGATGGAGAAATTAAAATCTTTACAGACAAGCAAAAGCTAAGAGAATTCATCACCACAAGACCAGCTTTGCAACAAATGTAAAGGAACATCTCTAAAGAGAAAAGAAAAGGCCAATACTAGAAATAAGAAAATTAGGAATGGAAAACCTCACCAGTAAAGGCAAACATAAAGTAAAGGTAGGAAATCATCTGCACACAAATATATCAAAAACAGCACTTGTGAGAAGTGGAGAGAAAAATACAGGATATTGGAAATGCATTTGAAAGTAAAAGACCAGCAACTTAAAATAATCTTGTTTATATATAGACTGCTATATCAAAGCCTCATGGTAACCACAAACCAAAAATCTACAGTAGATACACATACAAAAATGAAAAAGGAATCCAACACAACACTAACTTTAGCCATCAAATCACAAGAGGAGAGAACAAAAGAGGAAGGGAAGAAAAAAGACCTACAAAATCAAATCCAAAACAATTAACAAAATGGCAATAAGAGCATACATATTGATAATTACCTTGAAAGTAAATGGATTAAATGCTCCAACCAAAAGACACAGACTGTCTGAATGGATACACAAAGACCTGTACATATGCTCTCTACAAGAGACCCACTTCAGATCTAGGGGCACATACAGACTGAAAGTGAGGGGATGAAAAAAGGTATACCATGCAAATAGAAATCAAAAGAAAGCTGGAGTAGCAACATTCATATCAGACAAAATCGACTTTAAAACAAAGACTACTACAAGAGACAAAGAAGGATACTACATAATGATCAAGGAGTCAATCCAACAAGAAGATATAACAATTGTAAATATTTATGCACCCAACATAGGAGCACCTCAATACATAAGGCAAATGCTAATAGACATAAATGGAGAAATTGACAGTAACACAGTAATAGTGGGGGACTTTAACACTTCACATTCATCAATGGACTGATCATCGAGACAGAAAATCAATAAGGAGACACAGGCCTTAAATGACACATTAGACCAAATGGACTTAACTGATATTTATAGAGCATTCTATCTAAAAGCAGCAGAATACACATTCTTCTTAAGTGCACATGGAACATTCTCCAGGACTGACCACCTGTTGGGCCGCAAAGTGAGCCTTGGTAAATTTAAGAAAATAGAAATCATATCAAGCATCTTTTCAAAGCACAACACTATGAGATTAGAAATAAATTACAAGAAAAAAAACTGTAAAAAGACTAACACGTGGAGGCTAAACAATATGCTACTAAATAACCAGTGGATCACTGAAGAAATCAAAGAAGAAACCAAAAAATACCTAGAGACAAATGTAAACCAAAGCATGATGATCCAAAACCTATGGGACATGGCAAAAGCAGTTCTAAGAGGGAAGTTCATCGAAATACAAACTTCAGGAAACAAGAAAAATCACAAATAAACAACCTAACTTTACACCTCAAGCAACTAGAGAAAGAAGAACAAACAAAATCCGAACTTAGCAGAAGGAAAGAAATCATAAAGATCACAGTAGAAATAAATGAAATAGAGATGAAGAATAGCAAAGATCAATGAAAATAAAAGCTGGTTCTTCGAGAAGATAAAGAAAACTAATAAACCTTTAGCCAGACTCATCAAGAAAAAAAGGGAGAGGACTCAAGTCAATAAAATTGGTAATTCGGGCCATGCCCCGCCCCTCCAGCCTGGGTTCTGCGTGCCCTGCTGGCCAGCATGACTCGGACTCTGTCTCCTGCATGGTGCAACCACAGGGTGCCTGGCTGCTCAGCTCTCCCCACTCCCAGAACCAGCCACCAGCATGGGCACTCGCCATGTGCCATGAAAGTATCACAGAGCAAAGAAGAACTTCAAGAAATTCAGCTGTGTGAAGTTGATTTCCATGGAAACCTCATCATCCTCTGACAACAGTTGTGACAGCTTTGCTTCTGATAATTTTGCAAACACAAAACCTAAATTCAGGTCAGATATCAGTGAAGAATGGCAAATGTTTTTTATGAGGACTCTGATAATGAATCTTTCTGTGGCTTTTCAGAAAGTGAAGTGCAAGATGTGTTAGACCATTGTGGATTTTTACAGAAACAAAGGCCAGATGTCACTAACAAACTGGCCACTACTTTTCATGCCAACAATGATGATAAAACGTTTTTGCGGTTTCTCAGAAAGTGAGATACAAGATGGAATGAGGCTGTAGGCAGACTGCGTGGGCTGTCAACCCGCAGTCAGTGCAGAAGTTCCGGACCTCTCTGGGTGGCCATGAAGTTTCCAACTTGAAACACTAGGGGAGCAGCCAACAAGAGAGCAGCGCCCTCCGAACCCTCAGAGAATTCTGTGATTGACTGCAATTCTGATTCAGAAGATGAAAGTGGCATGATTTTTTTGGAGAAAAGGGCTTTAAATATAAAGCTAAACAAAGCAATGCTTGCAAAACTAATGTGATAATTTGAAAGCTTCCCTGGCTTCTTCCCTGGAAGGCATTCCCTACCAAGCCCCAGTTCACATCCAAAGACACCCCAAAGGCACACATTTCCAGGTGTCACCTGCAGGAGAAACCCTGAGCAGAGAGCTCGTCCTCTTATCAGGTCAAGGTCTCAGGTCCTTGGGTTGCACAGTGCCCTGCCCACAGAGGAGGAGGAGGAGGAGGAAGAGGAGGATAAGTTGGTGAGAAAGAGGAAGTCCATGGCCGGTTACATGAATGAAGATGACATGCCCTGAAGCCGTCACCCTGATCCATGACACTTCCCCATATAATTCTCCTGGTGGACAAAATCACGGAGGAAGAATTGGACAACATCTGCAACAACTCTCAAGAGAAGACCTATAACCGTTCATCGGGATCAACTTCTCATCAGTGCTGCCAGAAAACTATTAATACCAAGACAAACTTCAGAAACCCAGGGTGCTGGGGCTTTCAAAGCCAGTTCTGTGAGCGCTGCCTTCAAACTGTTACAGTGATGAAGGCAGGGACGCTCTGCTAGACCCAAACTGGCACTACCCACACTGTCGTGGGATATGCAACTGCAGATTCTGTTGGCAGAGAGACGGGGGGTATGCAACTGGGGTGCTTGTGTACTTAGCCAAGTACCATGGCTTCAGGAACATGCATGCTTACTTGAAAAGTCTAAAACAGGAGTTTGAAATGCAAGCATAATAATTGGAAGATCCACTACCTGCCTTCCACTTCACGCATCTTCCTTGTTTTAAAGTTTAAAATTTTATCATGTGATTGAAACCCAAGTTAAGATTTCTGATAATCGTCTATCTTATAGGCAAATCAAGTTAACCTCATTAGACATGCCTGCATGTCTGGGCATCATGGAGGTATAGTGCCAACTCTACTCTGCCTTCCTGCAGTTTCTCCTTTGCTTTCCCCCTCACCCCTCATCCCATGCCATCCCCCTCTTATTTCCAGTGCTTCTTTTCCATTTTTTAGTTCCAGAATCCTTTTAAATTGACCATTTTATGAAAGCATGTTTGATTTAATTGGTGTTGAAATAACCCTGGAATCCACCCATAAAACCAAGCACTTAGAAATGCAGTAGCAGTGTTAACTAACTACATCCCTCAGTTTCCAGAGACTAACCCTCTAACTTGCTTACATGAAAACACTGGATCTGATTTAGTGTTCATTTCCTTTTTTTTTTTTTTTTTTTTTTGCGGTACACGGACCTCTCACTGTTGTGGCCTCTCCCGTTGCGGAGCACAGGCTCTGGACGCGCCGGCTCAGCGGCCATGGCTCACGGGCCTAGCTGCTCTGCGGCATGTGGGATCTTCCCGGACTGGGGCACAAACCCGTGTCCCCTGCGTCGGCAGGCAGACTCTCAACCACTGCGCCACCAGGGAAGCCCCCCATTGACATTTTTTAACAGAATCAAGGCACAAGAGTCTTAAAACCATGCGGAAAAATTAGGTGATTGTTGGCAAGTGGAGTATATGACTGTGGAGACCTCTCAGGAGAATATTCCATATATTGTGCTTATTATTCAAGTTGTCACAGTTGAAGCTTAGTTGCTGCAGATTTCTTCCACCAAGTGCATCTGGCCCACACGGTCACAACCCAAAGGTTCGTGGACAGTGCCATGCTTGAAATCATTGTAGAAAAGCCATCCTGGGGAATTGGGAAGGGGAGCCTTCAGGAGTAGGTCGATTTGAATTCATGGAATAAAACTTCAAAATAATTGTAGCTTGCCAAGTTTATTTCAGTTCACAACGTAAGGTATTTCAAATAAATTCTTGTTTATGTTGCACGGAAAATTGATACTTATATTTGGCTACAATTCTTTGCAGTTTTTACTTTCTTGAAGAAATTGTAAGCCAGGTACAGGGTTCACATTCAGGTATGAAGCCCTTTTATAACGCTGAGAAGTGCCTTTTTGGAGAAGGGTGACTTTCAACAGTTTGCTAACTTGACATCTCTGCCAGTATACTTTCTGGGCAGAGTCCATGTGTCATCTCTCCTTCCCTCTGTTTTGGCATGAACCAAATTGTTCAATAGAGGTAGACTATACCTGTGTCTGTGTTCATTTTGCTTTGCATCTGCAGCCTGTAGCTGTGCCCTTGCAGTGTTTGGTGCATAACTGGACCTTGAATCAATAAATGTAAATAGAGTTTTTGATCTGTTATGCTGTTATACAAAGTTTTTTATTTTAATAATAAAATGGTCTGTTCTAAATAAAATAAAATTGGAAATGAAAAAGGAAAAGTTACAACTGACATCACAGAAATACAAAGGCACATAAGAGACTACTATGAACAACTATATGCCAATTAAATGGACTACCTGGAAGAAATGGACACATTCTTAGAAAAGTATAACCTTCTAAGACTGAACCAGGAAGAAATGGAAAATATGAAGAGACCAATCACAGGTAATGAAATTGAAACTGTGATTAAAAACTACCAACAAACAAAAATCCAGGACCAGATGGTTTCACAGGGGAATTCTATCATTTAGAGAAACGTTAACACCTATCCTTCTGAAACTCTTCCCAAAAATTGTAGAGGAAGTAATACTCCCAAACTCATTCTATGAGTCCACCATCACCCTGATACCAAAACCATACCACACAAAAAAAGAAAATTACAGGCCAATATCACTGATGAACATAGACTCAAAAATCTTCAACAAAATACTAGCAATCTGAATCCAACAATATTTTAAAAGGATCATACACCAGTATAAGTGGGATTTATCCCAGGGATGTAAGGATTTTTCAATATCCACAAAAAATCACTGTGATACACCACATCAACAAACTGAAGAATAAAAACCATCTCAATAGATGCCAAAAAGCTTTAGACAAAATTCAACACACATTTATGAAAAAAACTCTCCAGAAATTGGGCACAGTGGGAACATACTTCAACATAGTAAAGGCCATATATGACAAACCGACAGTTAACATCATACTCAATGGTGAAAATCTGAAAGCATTTCCTCTAAAATTAGGAACAAGACAAGGATGTCCACTCTCACCCCTTTTATTCAACATAGTTTTGGAAGTTCTAGCTGCAGCAATCAGAGAAGAAACATAAATAAAAGGAATCCAATTTGGAAAAGAAGAAGTAAAACTGTCACTGTTTGCAGATGGCATGATACTATACATAGAAAATCCTAAAGATGCTAACAGAAAACTACTAGAGCTCATCAGTGAATTTGGTAAAGTTGCAGGATACAAAATTAACACACAGAAATCTGTTGCATTCGTATGCATCAACAATGAAATATCAGAAAGATAAATTAGAGAAACAATCCCATTTCCCATTACATTCAAAAGAATAAAATATTTAAGAATAAACCTACTTAAGGATACAGAAGATACATACTCCCAAAACTTTAAGACCCTGATGAAAGAAATTGAAGATGGCAAAAACAGATGGAGGGCTTCCCTGGTGGCGCAGTGGTTGAGAGTCTGCCTGCCGATGCAGGGGACACGGGTTTGTGCTCCATTCTGGGAAGATCCCACATGCCACGGAGTGGCTACACTGTGAGCCTTGGCCACTGAGCCTGCGCGTCCAGAGCCTGTGCTCCACAATGGGAGAGGCCACAACAGTGAGAGGCCCTCGTACCACAAAAAAAAAAAGCAGATGGAAAGATGTACCATGTTCTTGGATTGGAAGACCAATATCATCAAAATGACAATCCAGGGCATGTGCAGATTCAGTGCACTTCTTATCAAATTACCAATGGCATTTTTCACAGAATTAGGACAAAAAAATCTTAAAATTTTATGGATACACAGAAGACCCTGAACAATCAAAGCAACCTTGAGAAAGAAAAACGGAACTGGTGGAATGAGGTCTCCTGACTTTATACTACAAAGATACAGTCATTAAAACCGTATGGTAGTAGCAAAAAAACAGAAATATATATCAATGAAACAGGATAGAAAGCCCAGAAATAGACCCATTTACCTATGGTCAATTACTTTATTACAAAGGATGCAAGACTATATGATCGAGGGAAGACAGTCTCATCAATAAATGGTGCTGGAAGAACTGGACAGCTATATGTTAAAAAATTAAATTAGAACATGCTTTAACACCACATACAAAAATAAACTCAAAATGGATTAAAGACCTAAATGTAAAACCTGATACTATAAAACGCTTAGAGGAAAACGTAAGTCAAACTTTTTGAGATAAATTGCAGAAGTAACGTTTTCAAGCCATCTCCTAGGGTAATGAAAAAATATAAACAAATGGGACCTAATGAAATTCAAAAGCTTTTGCACAGCAAAGAAACCATAGACAAAACAAAACAAAAAAAGCAACCCACAACATGGATTGGAAATGATGTGACTGACAATGGATTAGTCTCCAAAATCAACAAACAGTTCATGCAGCTCAATATCAAAAAGGCAACCCAATAAAAAAATAGGCAGAAGACCTAAATAGACATTTCTCCAAAGAAAACATACAGATGGCCACGAGGCACATGAAAAGATGCTCAACATTACTAATTAGTAGAGAAATGTGCATCAAAACTACAATGAGATATCACTTCACACCAATCAGGATGGTCATCATCAAAAAATCTATAAACAATAATTCTGGAGAGGATGTGGACAAAAGGGAAACCTGGGGGCAGAGTCAAGATGGCAGACTAGGAGGACGTGGAATTTGCATCTCTGCACAACAAGGGCACCTGTTATGCACTGGTGGGGGACCATGGACACCTAAGGGGATGGGAGGAACCCCTAGCAACTGGGCAGGTTGTGGTAGGGAGTGAGGGGGGAGGAGAAGTGGAGGTGGGACCAGACCGGTGACCCTGAGAGGCAGCTAGGGAACGGGAAGGGATCCCACACGCTGAGGGGGAAAGAAGGGACCATTGGGAGGGCAGAGGATCAAAAGTGAGCATGGCCAATATTTCCCCTGCCCACTTGGGCCCCCAGGAACCTGCTGAGATCCCAGGCCTGATCCTCTTCCCACCAAGGCCCCCTCCAGCTGCGTGCATCCTGAGGTAGTGGGAGGGAGGGAAGACGGAGCAAAAGTAAAGGCCGGACTTACAGGACCTGCACCCCTGAGGGGCAGCTGTGGGTGGGGCGGAGTTCCTACAGCTGGCAGGACCCAGCCATTGTTAGGTGTACAGTGGTAAGAGGGGCAGGGGAGAATTTGGGGGAGCAGGTGGAGAAGTGGAAGGGAGCATGGCCAGCCCTTTCTCTGCCCACTTGGGCACCGGGAAGCCTGTTGGGTTCCCAGGCCTAATCCTCTTCTCTTGGAGCATCCTTCCTGCCTCGCAGAGCCCAAGTCCTGTCCCTACACCCCCACCAAAGTCCCTACCACTACATGCATCACTCAGAGACACCCTCTGAGACCACCTTCAAACACACTGAGCCTAATCCCCACCCACACACCCTCACCCAGGGCCTTACCTCCAAAACTCTGGAACTCCGTTTCTGGAGCCCCCTCTGGGTGTGCTACCTCTCCCCTTCTGCAATGGTCATAGCCTAGGCCCCACTCCACACTTGAAAGTCACCCTGCCTAAGCCCCACTGCAAGGCCATTTCTGGCTGCAAGGGTGCTGAGCCTAGGCCCCGCCCCACCCTAAATACCAACCCTGCCTAAGTTCCACCCACCTCCTAAGCTCTGCCCCCACATAGCCAAGGCCTTTTCTGGCCTTTTCTTTTTCTTTTCTTTTCTTTTTCTTCCTTTAGCTTGGGGTTCTGTTATACATTGTTGTTGATTCATTTATATTTTTATTTTTTCCAACAAATCTTTTCTTTTTCTAATTTTATTTTATTCTTTATACTTCATTATTGTTCTGTTCCTTTTGACTTGTTCCCTTTTTTTATGTTCTTCTTTCCTTTTTTCTGTTGTGGTTTTGCTTTATATTGTTTCAGTTGTTATATTTTTTTATTTTTCCAAATATATTTTCTTATCTTTCTAATTTTATTTTATTTTTTATTCTTTGTTATTGTACTGCTCCTGTTTTTCCTTTTTTTTTTTTTTTTTTTTTGCCACACTGTGTGGCTTGTGGAATCTTGGTTCCCAGGACAGGGTTTGGGCCTGAGCTCCTGTGGTGGGAGCACTGAATCCAAACTGCTGGACTAACAGAGAACCTCAGATCCCAGGGAATATTAACTGGAGTGAGGCCGCCTAGATGTCCTCATCTTGGCACCAAGACCCGGCTCTACACAACTGCCTGCAGACTTCAGTGCTGGATGCCTCAGGCCAAACAACCAGTAAGACAGGAATACGGCTCCACACATCAAAAAAATAAAATGAAATGACAAAAATTATGTTACAGATGAAAGATTAACATAAAGACCTACAAGACCAAATAAATGAAGATGAAATAGGCAACCTACCTGAAAAAAAATTCAGAGTAATGATAGTAAAGATGATCCAAAACCTCTGAAAAAGAATACAGAAAATACAAGAAATGTTGAACAAGGACCTAGAAGAAGTACACAGCAAACGAACAGTGATGAACAGCACAATAACTGAAATTAGAGGGGTGGGATAGGGAGGGTGGGAGGGAGATGCAAGAGGTAGGAGATATGGAGATATATGTATATGTATAGCTGATTCACTTTGTTATACAGCAGAAACTAACACAACACAGCACTGTAAAGCAATTACACTCCAATAAAGATGTTAAAAAATACTATAGAAGGAATCAATAGCAAAATATCTGAGGCAGAAGTACAGAAAAGTGAGCTGGAAGATAAAATGGTGGAAATAACTGCCACGGAGCAGATTAAAGAAAAAAGAATGAAAAGAATTGAAGACAGTCTCAGAGACCCTTGGGACAACATTAAATGCACAAACATTCGAATTACAGGGGTCCCAGAAGAAGAAGAGAAAGGGTCTGAGAAAATATTTGAAGAGATTACTGTTGAAACTTTCCCTAACATGGGAAAGGAAATAGCCACTCAAGTCCAGGAAGTTTAGAGAGTCCCATACAGGATAAAACCTAGGAGAAACACACACAGACACATATTAATCAAACTAACAAAAATTATATTCAAGGAAAAAATCTTAACAGCAGCAACAGAACAGAAAAAAATAACATACAAGGGAATAACCATAAGGTTATCAGCTGATTTCCCAACAGAAAATCTATAGGCCAGAAGAGAGTGGCAGGCTATATTTGAAGTGATGAAAGGAAAGAGCCTACAAACAAGATTACCCAGCAAGGACCTCATTCAGATTTGATGGAGAAATCAAATCTTTGCAGACAAGCAAAAGATATGAGAATTCAACACCACAAAACCAGCTTTACAACAAATGCTAAAGGAACTTCTCTAATTGGGAAACAAAAGAAAACAGAAGACCCACAAAAACAAACCCAAATCAATTAAGAAAATGGCAATAGGAACATACATATTGATAATCACCTTGAATGTAAATAGATTAAATGCTCCAACCAAAAGAAACAGACTGGCTGAATAGAGTCAAAAACAAAGCCCTTATATATGCTATGTACAAGAAACCCACTTCAGACCTAGGGACACATACAGACTGAAAGTGAGGGAATGGAAAAAGATATTCCATGCAAATGGGAATCACAAGAAAGCTGGAGTAGCAATTCTCATATCAGACAAAGTAGACTTTAAAATAAAGACTATTACAAGAGACAAAGAAGGACACTACATAATGATCAAGGGATCAATCCAAGAAGAAGACATAAAATCTGTAAATAGTTATGCACCCAACATAGGAGCACCTCGATACATAAGGCAAATGCTAACAGCCATAAAAGGAGAAATCAACAGTAACAGAATAATAGTGGGAGACTTTAACACCCCACTTACACCAACAGACAGCTCATCCACACAGAAATTAAAATAGGAAACAGAAGCTTTAAATGACACAATAGACCAGATAGACTTAATTGATATTTTTAAGACCTTCCACCTGAAAGTGGAAAAATACACTTTCTTCTCAAGTGTACACGAAATGTTCTCTAGCATAGATCATATCTTGAGTCAAAAATCAAGGCTTGGAAAATTTAAGAAAATTGATGCTTTTATCAAGCATCTTTTCCGACCACAACAATATGATATTAGAAATCAGTTACAGGAAAAAAAAAACAGTAAAAAACACAAATACATGGAGGCTAAACAGTGTGCTGCTAAATAACCAAGAGATCATTGAAGAAATCAAAGAAGAAATTTAAAAATACCTATAAAAAATGACAACAAAAACAAGACAATCCAAAACCTATGGGATGCACCAAAAGCAGTTCTAAGAGGGAAGTTTTTACCAATTCAAGCTCCCTCAAGAAACAAGAAAAATCTCAAATAAACAATCTAATCTTACACCTAAAGCAATTAGAAAAAGAAGAACAAAGAAAACCCAAGGTTAGTAGAAGGAAAGAAATCATAAATATCAGATCAGAAACAAATGAAAAAGAAATGAAGGAAACAATAGCAAAGAGCAATAAAACTAAAAGCTGGTTCTTTGAGAAGATAAACAAAATTGATAAACCATTATCCAGACTCATCAAGAAAAAAAGGGAGAGGACTCAAATCAATAAAATTAGAAATGAAAAAGGAGAAGTTGCAAGTGACACTGCAGCAATACAAAGGGTCATGAGAGTACTAAAAGTAACTATGTGCTAATGAAACAGACAGCCTGCAAGAAATGGACAAATTCTTAGAAAGGTACAACTTTACAAGATTGAACCAGGAAGAATTAGAAAATTTAAAAAGGCCAATAACAGGTAATGAAATTGAAACTGTAATTAAAAATCTTCCAACAGAACTTCCGGGTAAGATGGCGGAAGAGTAAGATGCGGAGATCAGCTTCCTCCCCACGGATACACCAGAAATACAGCTACACGTGGAACAACTCCTACAGAACACCTACTGAACGCTGGCAGAAGACCCCAGACCTCCCAAAAGGCAAGAAACCCCCCACATACCTGGGTAGGGCAAAGCAGAGAGATCCGCACACAGAGGATCGGTGCCGAGCGGCACTCACCAGCCCGAGAGGCTTGTCTGCTCACCCGCCGGGGTGGGCGGGGCTGGGAGCTGAGGCTCGGGCTTCGGTCAGAGCGCAGGGAGAGGACTGGTGTTGGCGGTGTGAACACAGCCTGAAGGGGGCTAATGAGCCATAGCTAGCCGGCAGGGAGTCCGGGAAAACTCTGGAGCTGCCGAAGACGCAAGAGACTTTTTCTTCCCTCTTGGTTTCCTGGTGCGCGAGGAGAGGGGATTAAGAGCGCTGCTTAAAGGGGCTCCACAGACGGGCGCGAGTCATGACTGAAAGCGCGGAGCCCAGTGACGGGCGTGGGACGCTGGGGCTGCTGCTGCTGCCGCCAAGAAGCCTGTGTGCGAGCGCAGGTCACTGCCCACACCGCGCTTCCAGGAGCCTGTGCAGCCCGCCACTGCCGGGGTCCCGGGATCCAGGGGCGGCTTCCCTGGGAGAACGCACGGCGCGCCTCAGGCTGGTGCAACGTCACGCCGACCTCTGCCGCTGCAGGCTCGCCCCGCACTCCGTGCCCCTCCCTCCCGCCCGGCCTGAGTGAGCAAGAGTCCCCGAAGCGTCTGCTCCTTTAACCCTGTCCTGTCTGAGCAAAGAACAGACGCCCTCCGGCGACCTACACGCAGAGGCGGGGCCAAATCCAAAGCTGAGACCCAGGAGCTGTGAGAAAAAAGAAGAGAAAGGGAAACTTCTCCCAGCAGCCTCAGAAGCAGTGGATTAAAGCTCCACAATCAACTTGATGTACCCTGCATCTGTGGAATACATGAATAGACAACACATCATCCCAAATTGAGGAGCCCAGAGTCAGTGCTGTGCCTCTGAGGTGGGAGAGCCAACTTCAGGACACTGGTCCACAAGAGACCCCCCAGCTCCACGTAATATCAAACGGCAAAAATCTTCCAGAGATCTCCATCTCAACACCAGCACCCAGCTTCACTCAACGACCAGCAAGCTACAGTGCTGGACACCCTATGCCAAACAACTAGCAAGACAGGAACACAACGCCACCCATTACCAGAGAGGTGGCCTAAAATCATAAAAAGTCTGCAGACACCCCAAAACACACCACCAGACGTGGACCTGCCCACCAGAAAGACAAGATCCAGCCTCATCCACCAGAACACAGGCACTAGTCCCCTCCACCAGGAAGCCTACACAACCCACTAAACCAACCTTAGCCACTGGGGACAGACACCAAAAACAACGGGAACTACGAACCGGCAGCCTGCAAAAAGGAGACCCCAAACACAGTAACATAAGCAAAATGAGAAGACAGAAAAACACACAGCAGGAGAAGGAGCAAGATAAAAACCCACCCGATCTAACAAATGAAGAGGTAATAGGCAGTCTACCTGAAAAAGAATTCAGAATAATCATGGTAAAGATGATCCAAGATTCTATTTCCCAGATCCAAAATCTTGGAAATAGAATAGACAAAATGCAAGAAACAGTTAACAAGGACCTAGAAGAACTAAAGATGAATCAAGCATCGATTAAAAACACAATAAATGAAATAAAAAATACTCTAGATGGGATCAATAGCAGAATAACTGAGGCAGAAGAACGGATAAGTGAGGTGGAAGATAAAATAGTGGAAATAACTGCTGCAGAGCAAAATAAAGAAAAAAGAATGAAAAGAACAGAGGACAGTCTCAGAGACCTCTGGGACAACATTAAACGCACCAACATTCGAATTATAGGGGTTCCAGAAGAAGAAGAGAAAAAGAAAGGGACTGAGAAAATATTTGAAGAGATTATAGTTAAAAACTTCCCTAATATGGGAAAGGAAATAGTTAATCAAGTCCAGGAGGCACAGAGAGTCCCATACAGAATAAATCCAAGGAGAAATACGCCAAGGCACATATTAATCAAACTGTCAAAAATTAAACACAAAGAAATCATATTAAAAGCAGCAAGGCAAAAACAACAAATAACACACAAGGGAATCCCCATCAGGATAACAGCTGATCTCTCAGCAGAAACTCTACAAGCCAGAAGGGAGTGGCAGGACATAATTAAAGTGATGAAGGAGAAAAACCTGCAACCAAGATTCCTCTACCCAGCAAGGATCTCATTCAGATTTGATGGAGAAATTAAAACCTTTACAGACAAGCAAAAGCTGAGAGAGTTCAGCACCACCAAACCAGCTTTACAACAAATGCTAAAGGAAATTTTCTAGGCAAGAAACACAACAGAAGTAAAAGACCTACAATAACGAACCCAAAACAATTAAGAAAATGGGAATAGGAACATACATATCGATAATTACCTTAAATGTAAATGGACTAAATGCTCCCACCAAAAGATACAGATTGGCTGAATGGATACAAAAACAAGACCCATATATATGCTGTCTACAAGAGACCCACTTCAGACCTAGAGACACATACAGACTGAAAGTAAGGGGATGAAAAATGATATTCCATGCAAATGGAAACCAAAAGAAAGCTGGAGTAGCAATTCTCATATCAGACAAAATAGACTTTAAAATAAAGACTACTAGAAGAGACAAAGAAGGACACTACCTAATGATCAAGGGATCGATCCAAGAAGAAGATATAACAATTGTAAATATTTTTGCACCCAACATAGGAGCACCTCAATACATAAGGCAAATACTAACAGCCATAAAAGGAGAAATCGACAGTAACACAATCATAGTAGGGGACTTTAACGCCCCACTTTCATCAATGGACAGATCATCCAAAATGAAAATAAATAAGGAAACACAAGCTTTAAATGATACATTAAACAAGATGGACTTAATTGATATTTATAGGACATTCCATCCAAAAACAACAGAATACACATTTTTCTCAAGTGCTCATGGAACATTCTCCAGGATAGATCGTATCTTGGGTCACAAATCAAGCCTTGGTAAATTTAAGAAAATTGAAATTGTATCAAGTATCTTTTCCGACCACAATGCTATGAGACTAGATATCAATTACAGGAAAAGAGCTGTAAAAAATACAAACACATGGAGACTAAACAATACACTACGTAATAACGAAGTGATCACTGAAGAAATCAAAGAGGAAATTAAAAAATACCTAGAAACAAATGACAATGGAGACACGACGACCCAAAACCTATGGGATGCAGCAAAAGCAGTTCTAAGAGGGAAGTTTATAGCAATACAATCCCACCTTAAGGAACAGGAAACATCTCGAAAAAACAACCTAACCTTGCACCTAAAACAATTAGAGAAAGAAGAACAAAAACATCCCAAAGTTAGCAGAAGGAAAGAAATCATAAAAATCAGATCAGAAATAAATGAAAAAGAAATGAAGGAAACGATAGCAAAGATCAATAAAACTAAAAGCTGGTTCTTTGAGAAGATAAACAAAATTGATAAACCATTAGCCAGACTCATCAAGAAAAAAAGGGAGAAGACTCAAATCAATAGAATTAGAAATGAAAAAGGAGAAGTAACAATTGACACTGCAGAAATACAAAAGATCATGAGAGATTACCAATAAAATGGACAACCTGGAAGAAATGGACAAATTCTTAGAAATGCACAACCTGCCGAGACTGAACCAGGAAGAAATAGAAAATATGAACAGGCCAATCACAAGCACTGAAATTGAAACTGTGATAAAAAATCTTCCAACAAACAAAAGCCCAGGACCAGATGGCTTCACAGGCGAATTCTATCAAGCATTTAGAGAAGAGCTAACACCTATCCTTCTCAAACTCTTCCAAAATATAGCAGAGGGAGGAACACTCCCAAACTCATTCTACGAGGCCACCATCACCTTGATACCAAAACCAGACAAGGATGTCACAAAGAAAGAAAACTACAGGCCAATATCACTGATGAACATAGATGCAAAAATCCTCAACAAAATACTAACAAACAGAATCCAACAGCACATTAAAAGGATCATACACCATGATCAAGTGGGGTTTATTCCAGGAATGCAAGGATTCTTCAATATACGGAAATCAATCAACGTGATACACCATATTAACAAATTGAAGGAGAAAAACCATATGATCATCTCAATAGATGCAGAGAAAGCTTTCGACAAAATTCAACACCCATTTATGATAAAAACCCTGCAGAAAGTAGGCATAGAGGGAACTTTCCTCAACATAATAAAGGCCATATATGACAAACCCACAGCCAGCATCGTCCTCAATGGTGAAAAACTGAAACCATTTCCACTAAGATCAGGAACAAGACAAGGCTGCCCACTCTCACCACTCTTATTCAACCTAGTTTTGGAAGTTTTAGCCACAGCAATCAGAGAAGAAAAGGAAATAAAAGGAATCCAAATCGGAAAAGAAGAAGTAAAGCTGTCACTGTTTGTAGATGACATGATACTATACATAGAGAATCCTAAAGATGCTACCAGAAAACTACTAGAGCTAATCAATGAATTTGGTAAAGTTGCAGGATACAAAATAAATGCACAGAAATCTCTGGCATTCCTATATACTAATGATGAAAAATCTGAAAGTGAAATCAAGGAAACACTCCCATTTACCATTGCAACAAAAAGAATAAAATATCTAGGAATAAACCTACCTAAGGAGACAAAAGACCTGTATGCAGAAAATTATAAGACACTGATGAAAGGAATTAAAGATGATACAAATAGATGGAGAGATGTACCATGTTCTTGGATTGGAAGAATCAACATTGTGAAAATGACTCTACTACCCAAAGCAATCTACAGATTCAATACAATCCCTATCAAACTACCACTGGCATTTTTCACAGAACTAGAACAAAAAATTTCACAATTTGTATGGAAACACAAAAGACCCCGAATAGCCAAAGCAATCTTGAGAACGAAAAATGGAGCTGGAGGAATCAGGCTCCCAGAATTCAGACTATACTACAAAGCTACAGTAATCAAGACAGTGTGGTACTGGCACAAAAACAGAAAGATAGATCAATGGAACAGGATAGAAAGCCCAGAGTTAAACGCACGGACATATGGTCACCTTATCTTTGATAAAGGAGGCAGGAATGTACAGTGGAGAAAGGACAGTCTGTTCAATAAGTGGTGCTGGGAAAACTGGATAGGGACATGTAAAAGTATGAGATTAGATCACTCCCTAACACCATACACAAAAATAAGCTCAAAATGGATTAAAGACCTAAATATAAGGCCAGACACTATCAAACTCTTAGAGGAAAACATAGGCAGAACACTCTATGACATAAATCACAGCAAGATCCTTTTTGACCCACCTCCTAGAAAAATGGAAATAAAGACAAAAATAAACACATGGGACCTAATGAAACTTAAAAGCTTTTGCACAGCAAAGGAAACCATAAACAAGACCAAAAGACAACCCTCAGAATGGGAGAAAATATTTGCAAATGAAGCAACTGACAAAGGATTAATCTCCAAAATTTATAAGCAGCTCATGCAGCTCAATAACAAAAAAACAAACAACCCAATCAAAAAATGGGCAGAAGACCTAAATAGACATTTCTCCACAGAAGATATACAGACTGCCAACAAACACATGAAAGGATGCTCAACATCTTTACTCATTAGAGAAATGCAAATCAAAACTACAATGAGATATCATCTCACACCAGTCAGAATGGCCATCATCAAAAATTCTAGAAACAATAAATGCTGGAGAGGGTGTGGAAAAAAGGGAACACTCTTGCACTGCTGGTGGAAATGTGAATTGGTACAGCCACTATGGAGAACGGTATGGAGGTTCCTTAAAAAACTACAAATAGAACTACCATATGACCCAGCAATCCCACTACTGGGCATATACCCTGAGAAAACCATAATTCAAAAAGAGACATGTACCAAAATGTTCATAGCAGCCCTATTTACAATAGCCCGGAGATGGAAACAACCTAAGTGTCCATCATCGGATGAATGGGTAAAGAAGATGTGGCACATATATACAATGGAATATGACTCAGCCATAAAAAGAAATGAAATTGAGCTATTTGTAATGAGGTGGATGGACCTAGAGTCTGTCATACAGAGTGAAGTAAGTCAGAAAGAGAAAGACAAATACTGTATGCTGACACATATATATGGAATTTAAGAAAAAAAATGTCATGAAGAACATAGGGGTAAGACAGGAATAAAGACACAGACCTACTAGAGAATGGACTTGAGGATATGGGGAGGGGGAAGGGTAAGCTGTGACAAAGTGAAAGAGTGGCATGGACATATATACACTACCAAACGTAAGGTAGATAGCTAGTGGGAAGCAGCCGCATAGCACAGGGAGATCAGCTCGGTGCTTTGTGACCGCCTGGAGGGGTGGGATAGGGAGGGTGGGAGGGAGACGCAAAAGGGAGGGGATATGGGAACATATGTATATGTATAACTGATTAAATTTGTTATAAAGCAAAAAATAAAAAATAATAATAATAATAAAAAAAATGTACAGTGACTATTTTCCTGTCACTTTCTACTTTGAATACTATAGAAAAGTTGAAAGACTAGTGCAATAAATACCTGTATACCCTTCAAAAAAAAAATCTTCCAACAAAAAAAATGTCTAGGACCAGATGGCTTCACAGGTGAATTCTATCAAGCATTTAGAGAGGAGTTAATACCTATTCTTTGCAAACTCTTCCAAAAATTTCAGAGGGATGACACTACCAAACTCATTCTATGAAGCCACCATCACCCTGATACCAAAACCAAACAAAGGCATCACAAAAAAAGAAAATTACATACCAATATCACTGACGAACATAGACCCAAAAATCCTCAACAAAATAATAACAAACAATCCAACAACATATTAAAAAGATCACACACTTTGATCAAGTGGGATTAAGCCCAGGGATGCAAGGATTCTTTAATATATGTAAAACAATCATTGTGATACACCATATTAACAAAATGAAGAATAACAACCATATGATCATCTCAAAAGATGCAGAAAAAGCTTTTGACAAAATTCAACAAAAATTCCAATGAAAACTTTCCAGAAAGTGGGCATAGAGGGAACCTACTTCAACATAATAAAAGCCATATATGACAAACCCACAGACACATAATTTGGTACGGTTGCCAGATAAAATATTAATGCACAAAAACCTCTTGAATTCCTATACACTAACAATGATGGCAGCAAAAAGCACAATCTAGGAATAAACCTACCTACAGAGGCAAAAGACCTGTACTCAGAAAACTATAAAACACCGATGAAAGAAATCAAAGATGACATAAACAGATGGAGAGATATACCATGCTCCTGGATTGGAAGAATCAATGTTGTCAAAATGACTATATACTATACTACAGGTTCAATGCAATCCCTATCAAATTACCAATGGCATTTTTGACAGAACTAGAACAAGAAATTTTACAATTTGTATGGATACACAAAAGGCCCTGAACAGCTAAAGCAATCATGAGAAAGGACAACAGAGTTGGTGGAACCAGGCTCCCCGGCTTCAGACTATACTACAAAGCTTCAGTAATCAAGACAGTATGGTACTGGAACAAAAACAGAAATATAGATCAATGGAACAAGATAGAAAGCCCAGAGATAAACCCATGTACCTATAGTCAACTTATCTTTGACAAACGAGGCAAGAATATACAATGGAGCAAAGACATTCTCTTCAATAAGTGGTGCTGGGAAAACTGGACAGCTACGTATAAAAGAATGAAATTAGAACACTCCCTAACACCATACAGAAAAATAAACTCAAAATGGATTAAAGACCTAAATGTAAGGCCAGGCACTGTAAAACTCTTAGAGGAAAACATTGGAAGAACACTCTATGACATAAATCACAGCAAAATCCTTTTTGACCCACCTCCTAGAGAAATGGAAATAAAAACAAAAATAAACAAATGGGACCTAGTGAAACTTAAAAGTTTTGCACAACAAAGGAAACCATAAACAAGATGAAAAGACAACCCTCAGAATGGGAGAAAATATATGCAAATGAAGCAACTGACAAAGGATTAATCTCCAAAATATACAAGCAGCTCATTCAGTTCAATAGAAAAAGAACAACCAACACAATCCAAAAACGGGCAGAAGACCTAAATTTTTCCAAAGAAGATATACATTTGTTCAACAAGCACATGAAAAGATGATCAGCATCTCTAATCATTAGAGAAATGCAAATCAAAACCACAATGAGGTATCACCTTACACAGTTCAGAATGGCCATCATCAAAAAATCTAGACACAATAAATGCTCAAGAGGTTGTGGAGGAAAGGGAACCCTCCTGCACTGCTGGTGGGAATGTAAATTGATACAGCCACTATGGATGTTCTTTAAAAAACTGAAAATAGAACTGCCATACGACCCAGCAATCCCACTACTGGGCATATACCCTGAGAAAACCATAATTCAAAAAGATACATGTACCACAATGTTCATTGCAGCACTAATAATTGCCAGGACAAGGAAGCAACCTAAATGTCTTAAGTGTCTTTATCCATTTATCAATGCATAAAGAAGTTGTGGCATACATATACAATGGAATATTACTCAGCCATAAAAAGGAATGAAACTGAGTTATTTGTAGTGAGGTGGATGGACCTAGAGTCTGTCATACAGAGTGAAGTAAGTCAGAAAGAGAAAAACAAATACCGTATGCTAATGCATATATATATGGAATGTAAATGCATATATATGGAATCTAAAAAAGTGGTAATGATGAACCTAGTGGCAGGGCAGGAATAAAGATGCAGGTGTAGAGAAAGGATTTGAGGGCATGGTGGTGGGGAAGGGGAATCTGGGACAAAGTGAGAGAGTTGCATGGACATATATACACTACCAAATGTCAAATGGATGGCTAGTGGGAAGCTGCTGCTTAGCTCAGGGAGATCAACTCAATGCTTTGTGATGACCTAGAGGGATGGGATAGGGAGGGTGGGAGGGAGGCTCAAGAGGGAGGGGACATGGGGATATATGTATACATATAGCTTATTCACTTTGTTGTACAGCAGAAACTAACCAACATTGTAAAGCAATTATACTCCAATAAAGATGTGAAAAAAAAGAGATGGGAACCTTCCTACACCATTGGTGGGAATGTAAATTGATATTGTCACTATGGAGAACAGTATGGAAGTTCCTTAAAAAACTAAAAATAGAGCTACCATATGATCCAGCAATCCTACTCTTGGACATACATCCAGAGAAAACATGGTTTGAAGGGGTACATGCACCCCAATATTCATTGCAGCACTGTTTACAATGGTCAAGACACAGAAGCAAACTAAATGTCCATCCACAGATGAATGGATGAAGAAGATGTGGTACATATATACAATGTAATATTACTCAGCCATTAAGAAAGAATGAAATGATGTCATTTGCAGTGACATGGATGGAACTAGAGATTTTCATACTAAGTGAAGTAAGTCAGACAGAGAAAAACAAATATCATATGATATCAGTTATATGCGGAATCTAAAAATAATGATAAAAATGAATTATTTACGAAACATAAACAGGTTCACAGAGTTAGAGAGTGAACTTATGGTTACCAGTAGGGAAGGATAAGGGGAGGGACAGATTGGGAATTTGGGATAGACATGTACACACTACTATATTTAAAATAGATAACCAACAAGGACCTACTGTATAGCACAGGGAACCATGCTCAAGATTCTGTAATAACCAAATGGGAAAATAATTTGAAAAAGAATAGATACATGTATATGTATAACTGAATCACTTTGCTGTATACCTGAAATGAACACAACATTGTTAATCCACTATGGTCCAATATAAAATAAAAATTAAAAAAATAAAGAATAATACAGAGAGTACTAAATCAAAAAATAAAACAAAAAAAAAAAACCACTGAAACTTAATATTTGCAATGTTCTCCCTCCAGAGCATTTTTCTAGTTGATAGAAATGTGTAGAAATCAATATTGTAAAGGAAATGCTGAACAGATTTTTGACTATTCCAGCTAACAATTGATGTTTTTATACTCTTTTTCTTGTGTGATTATTTGTCCTGAGAAAAAAGTAATTTAGCACAAAGATGCATTTTAAATACACAGCAACAACATTAAAAATCTTGATTCAAGCTGGGTCTGTAGAATACTCTGTCTGTGAAATAATCCTATTTTTACTGAAGCAAGCAGCATATCATAGCAATGTCACACAACTGTATAAAATTGGATCTCAAAAGATGCATCCATTTTATTAGTTTAATGGGTTTCACATAAATTGGGGGGAAATTTTGTTTTTTTAAGTTGTTACATTACCAAATAGGAAAAGTTTTGTTCAACTATATTGCCTTGAAACACCTTTAGTTAGATGGAGAGAAAATATGCTTTATTCTAGGAATATAATCAGTTCTGCTATTATGCTCATTTAAAAAATGTGACTTTGTTCCACTGTGATTAATGTATCAGGAAACAAGTTGAACATACACTAATTTCGTGTTTGTTTATGCACATTATTTTCCAAAAGAAGCACTAAATGAATACAGAAAATTGTACCTAGTTGAATAGAGGAGAAGCACACACACACACACACACACACACACACACAGAGAGAGAGAAGCATGTTCTAGTAGAGAAAGCTGAGAAAGGTGTATCAGGCAGACACAAATATTAATTACTATAGTCACTAAAGCATGAGTCCTGTCTCAGCATCAGAGCCAACTCTCATCTTTTCATTCGAGTCTCTTTGAATTCTTGTGACTCTCCTGGAAGGGATGAGAAGGATAGGCTCTCTTCCCCTAAACTTATGCCAACCCAACTGGGTCTGTGTCTACTCACACACTTGGCTTCTTCAACCTTTGTTAAAGATGCTAGTGGAATTAGAGAAATTCCCTTTCTTCTGGACAATCATGATCCTGTAACTGGAGGTGAGGATGTTTTTATTCACAGACTCCACCTGTAAAAGCTTGACCTCATTCACCTCTATACTTTCCTATTATATTCATAATGTAATATCCCAATCAATAATTATGTCTCTACTATTAAAGCATAAGCACCTCAAATTGAAAATTTCCAAAAAAGTAAATACATTATACATTAAAGAAAATGAGACTGTCACATTGCCTTTTAGAACTTGCCTTAATAGAAGGCAGATCATCAAGTTCTACCACTGAGAATTTGGAAATTTAAAAAAAATCAAAATCTCTATTTTTTCATAATATTTTAAAGCCAATGGTTCAAATTATACTCTGAAATGTAACAACTTTAGGGAGAGGGAGTTCACATATTATATAAACCTATCACATGGAAAGACTTTATAATCAGAATGTTTCATGAGTATGACACTAGAAAGTGGTAAATTAAATGGTCTAATGTTTAATATAATCAAACAATGGTGGGCAGATAAATTCATCTCCTTAGAGCGTTATTCTGAGACCAGACAAATAATGTCTTTTGATCAGAGTATCATATTGTGAAGTTCTTATGTGGTAAGGAAACTGACAGTTTCACAGAAAAGAAGTGGCTTTCCCAAGATGACCCAAATAGTACTCAAGTCTTCAAACCTTATTAGACCCTGCTGTCTTATGATGTGGAGACTCCAGACCTTGTTTCACAGGGAAAGACTCACAAGAAACAATGTTACAGCATTGGTAACCCTAAAAGAACATCACTATGTAGGTGTTATGGGTTGAATTGGTAACCCTAAAAGAGCTTCACTGTGTAGGTGTTATGGGTTGAATTGTGTTCCTCCAAAAAGTAGGTTAAATTCCTATCTTCAGGGACCTGTAAATGTGACCTTATTTGGAAATAGGTTCTTTGTAGATGTAATCAAGTTAAGATGAAGTCATTAGGTTAGGCCCTAATCTAATATGACTAAGTCTTTATGAGAAGAGAAAGCAGAGACATACAGGGAATAGTCAGCCATGTGATAATGGAGGCAGAGATTGGAGTGCTATATCTACAAGCAAAGGAACACCAAAGATTTCCAGCAAATACAGGAAGCTAGGAAGACACCATGAAGGAGTCTTGGGCAGGTTTTAGAGAGAACATGGCCCTGTCAACACCTTCATTTCAGACTTTTAGTTACCAGAACTGTGAGACAATAAATTACTGTGGTTTTAAGCCTGCCAAGTTGTGAGAGGGCTGCTATGGCAGCCCTAGCAAACTAAAATAGCAGGTATTTTTGTGTTAGAGCAGACAGTGGAACCTGGCACAAGAGGGCTATGGCAGACACTGTTGGTTACCTAGTCAAAGTTCATCCCTGTCCCATCACTTTTCTTCCCTGTTTAGACAATCGTAAACTTGCTCAGATATTAGATATTCATTTAGCCAATGTGTACCTAATAATTCATGGTGATTCCATCTCCTTTATCAGTGTTTTTTTTTTTTTCACATGGACACATTTGTTACTATCCAACGAGTTGTCTGCTGTTGCATAAATCTACTGTGTGGCTTCTGGAAAAGTTTTACTCTGTGTTAATGAGCAACACAAGAAAGTATTTGGGTGGGGGACCTTCAATATGGTGCAGGAGTAAGACGTGGAAATCATCTTCCTCCCCACAAATGCATCAGAAATACACCTACATGTGGAACATCTCCTACAGAACACCTATGGAATGCTGGCAGAAGACCTCAGACTTCCCAAAAGCTCTGTGGCTGACAGGGACTTGGTGTTCTGGCCAGGTGTCAGGCCTGTACCTCTGAGGTGGGAGAGCTGAGTTCAGGAACTTGATCCACCAGAGGCCTCCAGGCTGCACATAATACTAAACAGCAAAAGCTCTCCCAGAGATCGCCATCTCAACACTAATAGCCACCTCCACTCAACGACCAGCAAGCTTCAGTGCTTGACAGCCTATGCCAAGCAACTAGCAAGACAGGAACACAAGTCCACCCATTAGCAGAGAGGCTACCTAAAATCAAAATAAGGTCACAGACACCCCAAAACACACCACTGGATGTGTTCCAGCCCACAAGAAAGAAAAAATCCAGCCTCAACCACCAGAACAAAGGCACCAGTTCCGTCCACCAGGAAGCATACACAACCCACTGAACCAAACATAGCCACTGGGAGCAGACAGGAAAAACAAGAACTAAGAATGTGCAGCCTGTGAAAAGGAGACCCCCAAACACAGTAAGATAAGCAAAATGAGAATACAGAAAAACACACAGCAGATGAAGGAGCAAGATGAAAACCCACCAGACCTAACAAATGAAGAGGAATTAGGCAGTCTACCTGAAAAAGAATTCAGAATAATGATAGTAAAGACGATCCAAAATCTTGGAAATAGAATAGAGAAAATGCAAGAAACATTTAACAAGGACCTAGAAGAACTAAAGAGCAAACAAGCAACAATAAGAAACACAATAAATGAAATAAAAATTCTCTAGAAGGAATCAACAGCAGAATAACTGAGGCAGAAGATGGATAAGTGACCTGGAAGATAAAATAGTGGAAATAACTACTGCAGAGCAGAATAAAGAAAAAAGAATGAAAAGAATTGAGGACAGTCTCAGAGACCTCTGGGACAACATTAAATGCACCAACATTAGAATTATAGGGGTCCCAAAAGAAGAAGAGTAAAAGAAAGTGACAGAGAAAATATTCGAAGGGATAACAGTTGAAAACTTCCCTAACATGAGAAGGAAAATAGTCAATCAAGTCCAGGAAGTACAGAGAGTGCCATACAGGATAAATCGAAGGAGAAAAACATCAAGACACATATTAATCAAACTATCAAAAATTAATACAAAGAAAAAATATTAAAAGCAGCAAGGGAAAAGCAACAAATAGCATACAAGGGAATCCACATAAGGTTAACAGCTTATCTTTCAGCAAAAACTCTGCAAGCCAGAAGGCTGTGGTAGGACATATTTAAAGTGATGAAAGGGAAAAACCTACAACCAAGATTACTCTATCCAGCAAGGACCTCATTAAGATTTGATGGAGAAATTAAAACCTTTACAGACAAGCAAAAGCTAAGGGAATTCAGCACCAGCAAACCAGCATTACAACAAATACTAAAGAAACTTCTCTAGACAGGAAACACAAGAGAAGGAAAGATGTACAATAACAAACCCAAAACAATTAAGAAAATGGTAGTAGGAACATACATGTTGATAATTACCTTAAATGTAAATGGATTACATGCTCCAACCAAAAGACATAGACTGGCTGAATGGATACTAAAACAAGACCTGTAAAGAGCCACTTCAGACCTAGGAACACATACAGACTGAAAGTGAGAATATGGAAAAAGATATTCCATGCAAAGGGAAATCAGAAGAAAGCTGAAATAGCAATTCTCATATCAGACAAAACAGACTTTAAAATAAAGAAGACAAGAGACAAAGAAGGACACTCCATAATGATCAAGAGACCAATCCAAGAAGAAGATATAACACTTGTAAATACTTATTCATCCAACATAGGAGCACCTCAGTACATTAGACAAAGGCTAACAGCCATAAAAGGGGAAATCAACAGTAACAAAATCATAGTAGGGGACTTTAACTCCCTGCTTTCACCATGGACAGATCATCCAAAATAAAAATAAATAAGGAAACACGAGCTTTAAATGATGCATTAAACAAGATGGACTTAATTGACATTTATAGGACATTCCTTCCAAAAAGAACAGAATACACTTTCTTATCAAATCCTCATGGAACATTCTCCAGGATAGATCATATCTTGGGTCACAAGTCAAACCTTGGCAAATTTAAGAAAATTGAAATCGTATCAAGTATCTTTTCTTAACACAATGCTATGAGACTAGATATCAATTATGGGAAAAAAATCATAGAAAATACAAACATATGCAGGCTAAACAACACACTACTAAATAGCCAAGAAATCACTGAAGAAATCAGAGGGGAAACTAAAAAATACCTAGAAAAAAATGATAATGAAAACACGATGACCCAAATGTATGGGATGCAGCAAAATCTGTTCTAAGAGGGAAGTTTATAGCAATACAATCGTTCCTCAAGAAACAAGAAAAATCTCAAATAAACAATCTAAGCTTACACCTAAAGCAATTAGAGAAAGAAGAACAAAAAATACCCCAAAGTTAGCAGAAGGAAAGAAATCATAAAGCTCAGATCAGAAATAAATGAAAAAGAAATGAAGGAAATTATAGCAAAGATTAATAAATCTAAAAGCTGGTTCTTTGAGAAAATAAACCAATTGATTAATCATTAGCCAGACTCAACAAGAAACAAAGGGAGAAGATTCAAATCAATAGAAATAGAAATGAAAAAGCAGAAGTAACAACAGACACTGAAGAAATACACAGGATCATGAGACATTACTACAAGCAAATATATGCCAATAAAATGGACAGCATGGAAGAAATGGGCAAATTCTTAGAAAAGCCAAACCTTCTGTGACAGAACCGGGAAGCAATAGAATATATAAACAGACCAATCACAAGCACAGAAATTGAGACTGTGATTAAAAATCTTCCAACGAACAAAAGCTCAGTATCAGATG
Source organism: Mesoplodon mirus (assembly GCF_964341445.2). Lineage (NCBI taxonomy): Eukaryota > Metazoa > Chordata > Mammalia > Artiodactyla > Ziphiidae > Mesoplodon > Mesoplodon mirus. Next base: position 466,614 of record NC_138977.1, read on the forward strand.
GCTTCACAAGGAATTCTATCAAAAATTTAGAGAAGAGCTAACACTTATCCTTCTCAAACTCTTCCAAAATATAACAGAGGGAGGAACACTCCCAAACTCATTCTATGAGGCCACAATCACCTTGATACCAAAACCAGACATTGATGTCACAAAGACAGAAAACTACAGGCCAATATCACTGGTGAACAACAAAATACTAGCAACAAAATACTGGCAAACAGAATCCAGCATCATATTAAAAGGATCATATAACATGATCATGTGGGGTTTATCCCAGGAATGCAAGGATTCTTCAATATATGCAAATCAATCAATGTGATAAACCATATTAACAAGTTGAAGGAGAAAATCCCTATGAACATCTAAATAGATGCAGAAAAAGTTTTTGACAAAATTCAATACCCATTTATGATAAAAACCCTCCAGAAAGTAGACATAGAGGGAACTTACCTCAACATAATAAAGGCCATATATGACAAACTCGCAGCCAACATCGCTCTCAATGGTGAAAAAGTGAAACCATTTCCTCTAATATAAGGAACAAGACAAGGTTGTCCACTCTCATCACCATTATTCCACATAATTTTGGAAGTTTTAGCCACAGGAATCAGAGAAGGAAAAGAAAGAAAAGGAATCCAAATCAGAAAAGAAGAAGTAAAACTGTCACTGTTTGCAGATGACAAAATACTATACATAGAGAATCCTAAAGACACTACCAGAAAACTACTAGAGCTAATAATGAAGCTGGTAAAGTTGCAGGATACAAAATTAATGTGCAGAAATCTCTTGCATTCCTATACACTAATGATGAAAAATCTGAAGGAGAAATTAAGAAAGCACTCCCATTTACCACTGTAATGCAAATAAAAAAATACCAAGGAATAAACCTACTTAGTAGACAAAAGACCTGTATGCAGAAAACTATAAGACACTGATGAAAGAAATTAATGATGATACTAACAGATGGAGAGATATACCATGTTCTTAGACTGGAAGAATCAACATTATGAAAACAAGTATACTACCCAAAGCAATCTACAGATTCAATACCATCCCGATCAAACTACCAATGGCATTTTTTCACAGAACTAGAACAAAAAAATTTCACAGTCTGTACAGAAACACAAAAGACCCCAAATAGCCAAAGCAATTTTGGAAAAGAAAAATGGAACTGGAGGAATAAGGCTCCCGGACTTCAGACTATACTACAAAGCTACAGTAATCAAAACAGTATGGTACTGGCACAAAAACGCAAATATAGATTAATGGAACAGGATCGAAAGCCCAGAGGTAAACCCACGCACATATGGTCCCCTTATTTTTGATAAGGGAGGCAAGAATATACAGTGCAGAAAAGACAGCCTCTTCAATAAGTGGTGCTGGGAAAACTGGACAGCTACATGTAAAAGAATGAAATTAGAACACTCCCTAACACCATACACAAAAATAAACTCAAAATGGATTAAAGACCTAAATGTAAGGCCAGACACTATAAAACTCTTAAAGGAAAATATAGGCAGAGCACTCTCTGATATAAATCACAGGAAGATCCTTTCTCACCCACCTCCTAGATAAGTGGAAATAAAAACAAAAATTAAAAAATTTGACCTAATGAAACTTAAAAGCTTTTGTACAGCAAAGGAAACCATAAACCAGATGAAAAGACAACCCTCAGAATGGGAGAAAATATTTGCAAATAATTCAACTGGCAAAGGATTAATCTCCAAAATTTACAAGCAGCTCATGCAGTTCAATATCAACAAACAAACAACCCAAGCAAAAATGGGATGAAGGCCTAAAGAGACATTTCTCCAAAGAAGGTATAAGTTTGTCAACAAACACATGAAAAGATGCTCAGCATCACTATTCATTAGCGAAATGCAAATCAAAACTACAGTGAGGTATCACCTCACCCCTTCAGAATGGCCATCATCAAAAAACCTACCAACAATAAATGCTGGAGAGTGTGTGGAGAAAAGGGAACCCTCTTGCACTGTTGGTGGGAATGTACATTGATACAGCCACAATGGATAACAGTATGGAGGTTCCTTAAAAAACTAAAAATAGAACTACCATACAGCCCAACGATCCCACTCCTGGGCATATAATCTGAGAAAACCATAATTCAAAAAGAGTCATGTACCACAATGTTCATTGCAGCTCTATTTACGATAGCCAGGATATGTAAGCAACCTAAGTGTCTATCAACAGATGAATGGATAAAGAAGATGTGGCACATTTATACAATGGAATATTACTCAGCCATAAAATGAAACAAAATTGAGTTATTTGTTGTTTGGTGGATGGACTTAGAGACTGTCATACAGAAGAGACTGTCATACAGAGTGAAGTAAGTCAGAAAGAGAAAAATAAATACCATATGCTAACACACACACACATATATATATGGAATCCAAAAAAAATGGTTCTGAAGAACCTATCGGCAGGACAGGAATAAAGACGCAGACGTAGAGAATGGACCTGAGGACACAGGGAAGGGCAAGGGTAAGGTGGGACGAAATGAGACAGTGACATGAATTTATATATACTACCAAATGTAAAATATATAGCTAGTGAGATGCAGACGCTTAGCACAGGGAGATCAGCTCCGTGCTTTGTGTCCACCTAGAGGGGTGGGATAGGGAAGGTGAGAGGGAGATGCAAGAGGGAGGAAATATGGGGATATATGTATATGTGTAGCAGATTCACTTTGTTATAAAGCAGAGACTACCACACCATTGTAAAGCAATTACACTCCAATAAAAATGTTTTAAAAAAAGAAGATAAAGCTTTAGATTAATTATTATACTTGTTTAGAGAGTTAAGAAATAAGATTGAAGAGTGTTTACATATTACCATAGCATTTAAATTAAGTTTATATTATTTGCTATTTTATTACAATAAAGTTGAGTTTCTAAGTTTTTTTACTAAAGTAAGACAAAGAAAATTTCCATAATATTGAATGCCATGGTAGATATTTCTATCAAATGATGATTTGTGATGCTGAGATTTATAAATATTTGTTTCAGAAAGCATATTTGTTAGCATTTCTTTTTTGTAGAAAACTGTTTTCATTTCATTTTGTAAATAATGTTTATTACAGGAGATTTTTTTTTCACCAAACTTAGGTAGTTAACCTAGTAATTCTCACCTCACAGAGCTACAGAGATCTAGTTCTAATATATCCAGTGAGTAAAAAACACAGGGAGATCTGCCTATCACTGGAAGATTGGAGGATTTGCTAAGGAAAAGAAAACTTTCTTTATAGCATTTCTCCAATGTCTGTAACTTTTATTTCTTTTTTATTAGCATACATGCTATGATGTGCAGGGCTTGGTTTATGGGCAAGCAGATGAGTTTCAATTCCACATCTGCCACATAGCATGCAACTTTGAGTCAGTTTCTTATTTTTGAGTTTCAGTCTCACCATTGGTAAAAGAAGGATAAAGTAAGCCATATTAGAATAGTGACCAGCACATGTAGATAAAATGTGAATGAAATGAATGAATGAATGAACAGGTCTAACATTATGCTTTCAACTCAAAGGTGCTCAATAAATGTTTATGTTCTTCCATTCTCAGAATCACTTTATTCCCATCTTAAGGCTATGATAAAGATAATTCTTATTCACAACTTAATTTATTTAGAACATGTAGGCAAATGGTTAATTTCTAGAAGTCCATGTTTATCACCTCAAATTCAACTCAAACCACCCCAAACCACCCTTTCCAGGAATCTCTCAAATTTGGAGTTCCATTGTCTCCTTTAGATACTTATGTTCTTCTTGTAACACAGTGCTTTGTTTTGTTGACTTTCCTCATTGTTTTCAAACAATTTTGTGTCTCTGTTTTGCTTTCTGAAACATATATCTCTTCTTTAAAGACAGACATATATCTTTTGCTCATAACACTACCAAAAGGCTCTATGTTTGGACACACAGCAGGCAGGCAGAAATAAAATGTATGTTATCCAACCCTAGAGGATGAACACAACTTTCTCATCATCTCCAGCCTGTCAGAGACCACATGTGACATAACTGACTTCAGTGGCACCGACCAGTTTTGAACAATGATGGCAATGTTCCTCTGCTATGATAGAGAGTAACAAATAACTTTAATGCCTGTTTCATCTACAATATAAGGTCATTATAACTTGAGAAAAATTGAATAAACGGGTTGTACTAAATCAAAAAGAAAAAAAAAAAAGAAAACCCACCTACTGGCATACTGAAATGGATCAAGCCAATAGTCCTTGATAACAATACTAATTATTTTATATTTATTATATGCCCAACTTGGTACTGAGTGCTTTCAAACATTACATCATTGAATGCTCCATGTTGCAACCCCAAAATAGTGGATGACTATCCTCATTTTACAAATGAGGGAAATGAGAGACAGATAGGTAAAGTACACTTTCAAATTCAGCCCACAAACAAGTGGCAGGCTTGGGATAAACGGTGTTTTGAACTCTAGAGCCTATTTTGCTTTTTCTATGGTGGAGCCTATTTTGCTTTTTCTATGACGCTTGGCTGCCTTTCACAGTTTACAGACATTTATTTACTTAGAGGAATATGGAATATTTATAGCTGACAAAAGCTACTTTTTGTACTTCCTGATTGCACAGGAAGTACACTGAAATGGAAAGAATAGGGGAGGACCCATTTCTGATTCATGTCTAAAAACAAAAACCTCCAGTTAAAACTAACAGAAGCTCAGGGTAAAAATTGAATCATTATTTGCTAGGCTGTGAAGATCTAGTGCTACGAGTCCATTTCTACTCAACTGTTCTCACTCCTAGAGGGCTGGTGACTTTGTCTCTCATGAGTTCAGTTTAATTGAAGAATTGCACAAATTTTCCTCATTCAGAACAGCAACTGTGGCTCTTTAAAAGGAGCTGCTGACTACCAATTTTTGGGGTTCATCAAGGAGCCCTGCGTAAGGCTTTACAGTTTGCATCACGTCAAGAAGAAGGCAGAGCAGACAGATTTACCTGGTGTGTCATAGATCAGTTGTACCTAAACATTCCAACTGAAACAGAATGCTTCACCCAAACTTCTTGTCAGGGCAAAAAATTTCAGTGTGGAGGCTGCACTTCCAACAATCACTTAGACCACAAACCTAGTTTAAGACAGTTGCATTTTAGTGTCATTAAGACACAGCTGGCTTATGACTCAAGGATGGATTCTGTTTATTCATTACTGAAAGGTGAGGTGTGAGGGGTTGAGTCTTCTGATGTCCCGCCTTGTAATGCTGATGACAGCCAAGAAAATTTTACTTCAATATTTTCAATATTGAATACTTTCAATAACCTTAGCCAATAACTAAGGTTAATAAAAATGAGGGTTACCATGACTTTGTTCTGAAGTTTATGAAATAATGCTTTTTACAGACATCTTACCTTCAAATATCAAGCCCCAAACCTCCATTTCAAAATAAGGTTGAAAACACCAGGCCATGACTACTTAGCCTCCTTTGATGTTAAAGGTCCACTTCCTTGATCTGGCTGGTTAGGTGCCTGTTCTCTTTCCTCTCACTGCTCCAAAAGCTGCACCTCAGTTCAGGATAATAACCTTTTCCTTGAGAAGAGCACTATTCTTCAGGCAAGTCTATATGTGTAGGACTCCAGTTCCTTAAGAAGTTGTTCATCAATGAAGCATGATTTAAATACTAAGCTCAAGCCTGTGATTTCACAAAAAGTTTAGCAGAATTTCCTATTTGACTTTCTAATTGATACATACAGTCTTAATTTATCTCCCCAAAGTCTGAAATTCCCACTTTGAGAATGTTCTGCAGTTCTCATGTGACCTTGATTAGTATTACATGTAACTTCATTTCTCATGCTGGGTTCATCTTTATTCCTTGCTTCACCAGCTTCCAATCATTTCATTACTTTAGTAAATTTGGTAAAATTTATAGGATCAGGTTTAGGGTGAGGGTTAGAGAGAGAGGTATTACCACAGAATATGTAACAACTTGCTAACCAATCTTATAATTGGTCTTGTGCTCATTTGCTAAGGACAAAAAAGTACCACAGACTGGGTGCTTATACAGCAGACATTTATTTCCTCACATATCAGGACACTGAAAGTCTAAGATCAAGGTGTTGGCAGGGTTGGTTTCTTCTGAGGCTGTTCTTGGCTTATAAATGGCTGTCTTTTCCCTTCCTTGTGATCATTCTGTGTCTATCTATATCTCAATCTCCTCTTCTTAAAAGGACACCAGTCACTGGCTTAGGGCCCACCCCAGCGACCCCATCTAACCTTAATTACCTCCTTAAAGACTGTATTTCCAAATACATTCACAAGGGAGATACTAAGGGTTAGGATTTCAACATATAAATTGGGGGGGGTGTGGAAACACAATTCAACTCATAAGAGTCCCACCTCATTTTTTCTTTCCCATGTGTGCCTGGATTATGTTCTTCTGCCTTCGCTCCTGACACAACTCCTCTTTTCTATAAGCAGCTCACTGGTAAGTATAATCCAGCACTCCTCCTCAGCCTGCTTCATCCACCATTTTTCCCTACTCTCCCCAAACTCATTTTGAGCCAGAAGTGCTGAAAAAAATCAGCATTTGACTCTCTCCTTTCTTGACTTACAATATCATGAACAATGGAATGAAGAAGCCATAAGCAAGAAAGGCAAGAAAACAATAGATCCATTTTCCCTCTGAACAAGCTACAGTTATGGTTGGGATTGGAACCAAAATGCAGTCTAAGTATCATATATGTTTCCATACTTACTTACTGTGGAATATTTTGTAAATGAAACAAATTTTGTAGCCATATGTTTAAAAAAATGAAATGAGTTTTTCCTTTGCTCATTTTCCTCCTGTTTAAAACTGCATACTTATTTCATTTTGGTGTAAAAATATAACTAAATCAAAACAAAATTGTTGGGCTTCCCTGGTGGCGCAGTGGTTGAGTCCGCCTGCCGATGCAGGGGACACGGTTTCCTGCCCCGGTCCAGGAAGGTCCCACATGCCGCGGAGTGGCTGGGCCCGTAAGCCATGGCCGCTGAGCCTGCGCGTCCGGAGCCTGTGCTCTGCAACGGGAGAGGTCACAACAGTGAGAGGCCCGCGCACCACACACACACAAAAAATAAAATAAATAAAAATTGTTAACATTTATTTTGCCTAATCAGTGACTTCATTTGTAAAGAAAATATTTTATTTAGGTAACTAGAAAAGTAAATAATTAGGATTTAAATGAATTTTGAGGCTGCTTCCAACTCCTGAAGTTTCGATCACTCAAATATCTATAATTTAACATTTGGCATTTAGGTAACCAGGGTGATATGAAAAGCACACTCTTTATTAGCACTATTTTTTTTTCAGATGAGCAAAATGTATCCATGGGAACATATTATATGTTGTTATAGAGAAAAAAATAGTTATGGATCTATCATAGCAAAATTAACATTGGTAATTTTCCCCCTTAGATAATCATCTTAATGATGACACACTTCATGATTAATGTTGCTTCTTTCTTGTGAGAGACCTCAAGGGTTTTTCACAGCATATCTATTCAGATTCTTCAGTACGTAGTTTAAACAACTCATGTTTTCCCACTGATACTTTTGTCACCTCTGGATAAATTATTTGGAGTAAAATTAAGGAAAGTTTAAGCTCTAGGTAGTAAGAAGGCTCAGGTGAGCAGCTTGCAACTTTCACTCCAGGCTTCATATGCCTTTATTATGCTATGGTTGAGATGTTTTTTAATTCTTATTGAGGTCAGTGTGTAGTGGGATGCCAGGAGCATTAAATGGATCCTGTTTCTTATTTCCCTAAAATGTCCCTTTTTTTTTGTTAATCGTGCTTTTGAATTATGTTACTCTGACAGTAAACATGCTTGAGAGAAAAAGAAAGAAATTTAATAGGTGAGGCTGAGCAAACATAAAGGAAGGTGGTTTGTTAAATGAAAAAAAAAAAAAATTAGAGAAGATGCCTAATGATTTACTGTGGCAGAATTGACCAGTATGCGTGTGTCTCTATTTTTGACCCTGGCCCCAGGCAAAAAGCTGATAGAACTTGTGAATGTCCCCATCTCTGAGGTTAAAAAGCAGGCAGGTGAAACTTGGAAGCACTTGTGGGAAAGGGCCAGAACGTCTCTTGACCTTTCCACAGTCCCTGGATAAGAACTGGTCTTGCTCTTCCACGCCACTCCTTCTCTGAATGCCTGAGACAAAGCTCTCACTTTCTATTATCTAAAGCCTATGTATTGTATAAAAATAAAGAGTTGGAGGGGGAGTCTATAGACTGAATGTTTGTGTGTCCCCTCAAATTTATGTTAAATCCTAACATCGAATCTGATGGTATTTGAGGCAGGGTGTCTCAGAGGTGATTAGGTCAAGAGGGTGGAGCCTGCATGAATGGCATTAGTGTTCTTATAAAAGAGATCACAGAGCACCCCCTCAGCCCTTCTGCCACATGAGGACACATCAAGGAGGCAGCTGTCTATGAAGCAGGAAGGAGGCTCTCACTAGATACCCAGACATTGAGTCTGCCAGCACCTTGAACTTAGACTTCCCAGACTCCAGAACTGTAGAAATAAATTTCTGTTGTTCCTTAGTCTATGGTATTTTTGTTATAGCAGCCCAAATGGACTAAGACAGGGTGAGAAAGAGAAGGACTAAATGGTTTTGAACACTTACTATATCCTTCACAAGAAATGTCTCAGAATTCTGTGAGATAATCAGTGTTGCTATTATCATAATAAAGTTGAAGAAATGGAGGCTCATGGAGCATAACTTTCCTAGGGCCATTTAATTAATAAGCTATAAAAATGTTTGAACCCACATCTGTATGACTCCAAAGCACATGCTCACCCCATTCACCCTCTCTCTGCAGCTTCAGAGAGTAAAGAATTTAATAATTTAGGGAACTAGAAAATAAAGTGCATTAAGGACATAGATTATAATCTCAAAGTAGTAGCCCTCACAAAGGAACTTTCTGAACCCTTGAACTGTGACCAAAGGAAGTGACTAGCCTTTAATCACACTGTCACATTGTGTGTGTGTGTGTGTTATGCATATATATTATATACTTTAATTTACTTTCATGAAAAATCAGAAATTTAACCAGATTGATCTGAGATAAAGGCACCAAATAGGTATTTTGATTTATTTTCAGAGTTTGCTTTTCAAAGAAACGACTTTATATTCTGTTTTAGCAAACAAAATTCAATATATCTCTAAAATACCATGTGAAGAAAGGTCATTCCAGGGAAAACAGCCTTATCTTCCTGACCTCTACGTTCTGTGCATGGGTCTCCATAGAGATGGTACCTTCATGAGCAACGAGCATAATAAACTCATCCTTTGAAGAAACAGCCTTTTACAATTAGGTGAAAGGAAAATAAGTTTATTGATAGAAAAAAATAGGGATAAAAGCTAGGTAGAATTTTTTCTCTTGAGATAGTGAATAACAACGACTTGATAAATGCATGAGCTTATACTCACAGGTGGTGCGTATTACAATATTTTTTTCCTTTTTCTTATTTTTTTCCATAATTGGTACATCAAATTATGACACAATGAAACCAGAGGAAAGGACATCTAAAAATCCTTAATTGTATTCATGTAACATACTTGCATAATGCAGTATCACATGAAATCAGAGACACATCAATCACAAGCAGCAGTTTTGATAAAATGATTTACTCCTTGTGACTGGGCTTTGGGGGTGGAATTAAAAACAGCAAGTTTATTTTTAAGGGGAACACTCATAATTTGTCTTTGGAGTTACTCTTTTCCTGATTTGAAAAAAATCATATACATTTATGATAACAAATAGAAAAGTATTAAGAAACTGAAAACTTTCTCTGCAATCCCAATACTGAGTTAATTTTATCACTACTAATATTTTAGTATATTTCCCTTCAATATCTTCATTTTCAAAACACACATTTAGCTAGTTAAAGTTCTATTATGTAACAATTTTATCTTACTTTTGATTAATATTATTTGCTAAATATTTTGGATGGCAGACAACAATGTGCTTCTATACCAGCACTTGCAGAGGCTTCAGTGGCCAAAGGAGACAATATCCTTAAATGAATCCTCCAGGAGCAATATCAGCAGCACTAGGGCTGCTTCTATGTCTGTGGTCCTCAGTACTGATTGCTCGCCCAGGACCCACCCTAAAACAATCAATGCATCCAGTCATCAATGTTTTTTATTTTTATTTATTTAAAATTTATTTATTTAATTTATTTATTTTTGGCTGCTTTGGGTCTTCATTGCTGCATGCGGGCTTTCTCTAGTTGTGGCAAGCAGGGTCTACTCTTCATTGCAGTGCATAGGATTCTCATTGTGGTGGCTTCTCTCGTTGCAGAGCACAGGTTCTAGGCACACGGGCTTCAGTAGTTGTGGCTCATGGGTTCAGTAGTTGTGGCTTGCGGGCTCTAGAGCACAGGCTTGGTAGTTGTGGTGCATGGGCTTAATTGCTCCGTGGCATGTGGGATCTTCCCGGACCAGGGTTCAAACCCATGTCCTCTGCATTGTCAGGCAGATTCTTAACCACTGCTCCACGAGGGAAACCCCATCAGTGTTTTTTAAATGCCCCCAAGTGATTCTAATGCAGAGCCAGCAATGAGAGTCAGTGCTGTAGATTTTGAAGGTTTCAAAGTTTTTAGTCCCAAGCACTCAAATAATTTTGAAGAAGAGTGTTGCTTCACCCATTTGAAATTTGACCTCAGAATTTTTACTATGAATTTAAATATTTATAAAAGATGTAATATCTGGAACACTGTAAATATTGATATTTTTAAATAACTTCATTGTATTACTCTTTTAAATGTATCCAGAGGAATCTAAAAAACACAGCACTTTTATATTACCCTTTCAATTAATCCATTAACCTTGTTTTAAAACAGAAATTTCACATCATTCCTTTAATCTTGGACCTAGTGTTTCCATTCCTTTATTTTTTTTTTAATTTTTATTAACAAGTACCACATCTGGTAGTACCTGCCTTGAGAATGCTAACGTCTGTGTTAAGAGTTCTAGTTCATGATGCTCCAAACAGCCCTATGTGTATTGGTGTTCTCCATGCACCGAATCCTGACAACTTGTCATGGAGCAACAAGGTTCCCACCTCTCACAGAATCCCTGTGTATACAGCAATTTCAGGTTCTGTGTCCAAGCTCTCTTGCATAGACTCAGGCACAGTTCCATGAGGACTAATAAAATGTTGTGTGATACCATGCTTTAGTTCCCAAAACTCTTTCCTCCAGTCACTCATGTGTGACAGCCCTCCCTTCATTTCCAGTTCCAGCTTTTTGGTTCCATGAGAAATTCCTTTATCTTTAAAACAAACCCATAGGAAAAATTGAATAATGTAAATCAACAGTTATTAAGGTGTAGTCCCCTCTGGTGGGGGGGAGGCGGGGTCCCTGAGGCCCTTTCAGGCAGTCTGCGAGGTCAAAACTAATTTTAAATACAAAAATTTACAGTGTTCCTAGATCTTTAGGAATTTTAGCTTCTCAGAGTGAAGTGAACACTGTTTATGTCCCCAGTCATGTTAATACCTTTGAAAACCAAAAACAAAAACAATTTCAGAGTCTGCGTGAGCTAAAAGAGCTCAGTGGTTAGAGGAGAAGCCCAATGTTAAAGCTTATAAGGCTTTGTGGCTTGTGCAGGATGGGGTGACCTCCCTGTAATGCAGGATAGGAAGAAAGGCCTCCATGATAAGAGATGGAGCAGTTGGGGCTCATTTGTAACATTTGCCTGTGTTAACCATGGAATGAGACCTCATGGTTTCTGCCAAGTGGGTCTTCACCACACTGTTCAGTTCCCTTAGCCAGAGCTGGCTGACCCAAGCTCGAAAAGCCAGTCTGGTCTTTTGGTAATTTGGAAGTGGGGCAAAGAGGATCTGGCTAAGTTGGCCATAACTGCCTATGTACAAGGGCAGTTCAGAATTTTGGCCTGCAGAGAGAGAGAATATGGAACCGTATTTGGTGGAACAGGAAGTCTGTGTGGCCCTAGAAAGAAAGCCAGAAAGAGAGAGTCCTTGGACATCTTGGTATTCAATATTTCTTCAGGGATTGATTCCAGACTTTCAGGATACTGGCTTTATTACAGTTTTTTTTTTTTTTTTATTCCACCAAACATCCCTTTGTCCTAAAATAAGTTTCCTTTTATAATTTAAACCAGTTGAATGAGTTCTGTTCCTTAAAATACATACAATTCCTGATGAAGACAAAATTTGATTTGGAAAGGTCTGCTATCTGCTCTCATGAAATCTTTGAGTGAGTTTTTGAAAAATACTTGTTCCTCAAATAAAATATATCTTGTCAGTATATTATTTATATAACAATTATATAAATTAGGTAGGATTATAGCAGTTGCCTAATTGTTATATAATAGTTACAAATGGTAACTAATTCTGGAAATGCAAATACATTTTTGAACATATGCATTTTAATCACAGTAGTTAGAAATTCAAAATTTCTTGATAAAATAATCATCATCATAAAAGAGTTATACACTTGTTTTCATGGATAGAGAATTCTTTACGATAGTGTAAATGCTTACTTTGTTGGATTTTTTTATAGAAATGAATGTTAGATTTAACATTATTTCACGTGTGTGTGTGACATTGAAGACTTTACGTACTTTTTAGGCAACAATTTTGAGAAGCTGTATTGTATTCTCCATTGGAGATCAATTTTACAGTTAGGTACATTTCAAAGCTACAGAAATATTCAAACGTTTGTCTAGTGAACCATTGTCATAAGTATATAAAATACTTCAATAAGATCCTTACAAAATTTTTAACAAGTCTTATTTTTTTTAGTTCCTTTACACTGATGTACCACAGTAACATATTCCTTGTGTCCAGTAATGTTAATTATTAATTTTTACATTATTCCTCTAGCTTACATTCACTATAATTTCACTATTTTCTTATGTCATCTAAACAATGAAAGGCCACATTGTTTTTTCAGATCATAAAACAATCTTTAAAAATGTATAATTTTATCCAATACAGAAAAGTAAATTGATTTTAAAATTCAGTTTTGGATTAAAGATAAGCTGATCTTGGGATGTGTAGTTGAAGTGAATTTTCTTCCTTATTTTTCTAGGATTATCCATGTTTGAAAGGTTGGCTAAATATTTGGCATCAGTTTGTTTCAGCATCAATAATGTACTTTCACAAATAGTATCACTTCAGAAATTTCTTATTTCTCTCAAAGTTTCCAAGAAGAGTATGTATATTGAAATTTTCAGCATAAATTTGCTTAAAAACTTAATTTTATTTAAAATATCATGCCAAGTCAAAAAAAATTATGAGTCAACATTTTCTAAAGAGCATCTTGTTTGCATTCTAGAATTGATATCTTACCATCAATGACTTCTTTAAAAATAATGTTTAGTATTCTACTAGCAACTTTTTTTTCTTTCCTTTTTTTTCCTCTTTTTAAAAATTCATTGCTATGGTTTAATTCTTCAAGTGCACATACCATATTATTAGTAACATATAACGGCAGATGCACCCTGCATATTAGGGAGGAAGCAGACCCAAGTAACACAGAGAGAGAATTTTATGTTTAATGTTTTCTTGTCCTGCCTTAAAACATAAATTTTATTTCATCAACTGGATAATAAATTTAACCTAGTTTGTGGAGCTTCCAGAGCAGAAGTACCTGAAAGGGGCACAGATACTATTGGGAATATGCATAGTGTTTATATCAACTGTAGTGAGCCAGTCATTGTTCCTTTAAAGTAAACAGCTCTGAAGAGAACAGACTGATGATTATAGCTATGACAGCTCCAATATTAGTTCCCATTCCTGGTGTGGTAGGTTTTGTTGACAGGGTTGTGATGACCTGAGAAAACTCATTTTGCCGATGTGGAGCCAAGGTCCACTTTTCACAAGGCTGAGGTTTGGAATGCATTATGTGATTGAAATTTAATAATGATAAGGGGCCTATAAGATGAAATCTATCTTCTGAAATGTTAAAAGGAATAACTATTACATTTTTCTGTCAGCAGAATCAGATAGAAGAAGACAAGTATAGTAATGAATTAAGTTCAGAATCATAGCTGTATTAGTCAGGGTCCTACAGAGAAATAGAACCAATAGGATATGAAAGAAGATCTATTATGAGGAACTGGGTCATGCAGTTATAGAGGCTCAGGAGGCCCATGATCCACGAGCCGCAGACCCAGGAGGTCAGTGGTGTAGTTCAGTCCAAGCCTGAAGGCCTGAGAATCAGAGAAGCCAATAGTGTAAATGCCAGCCTGAAGGCAGGAAAAGATGAGATGAGATGTCCTAGCTTAGCAGCAATGAGGCAGGAAAAAGGGGCAAATGCCTCCTTCTTCCACCTTTTTGTTTTATTCAGGCCCTTAACACATTGGATGATGCCCACCAGTTAGAGAGGGCAACTTACTTTACTGAGCCCACCAGCTCAAATACTAATCTCATCTAGAAACACCCTCACAGACAACACCCAGAAATAGTTTCACCAGATACCTGGGCATTCCCTGATCCAGTAAAGTTGATACATAAAATTAACTACCACAGTATCTAAGAGACAAATGAGCAAGACAGTTTGTTTTTCCTTAAGGGGCGGAAGACCTTAGGGAGTAAAAATATAACAGAATATAAATAATGGAGAATAAGTTGAAAAACCTTCATTCAGTTAACAGAGGGTGTCAAAGTACAATAATAATAACCAAGACTAGAAGTAAGCAAAGAAAAATTGTACCAGGGAATCATAAAATTATGTTCTGCTGCCTTGGACAAAAACAGTCTATGTCTGCAGTAACCAACTTGACCAGAGTCTTGGGAGGATACTGTTCACCCATGTAGCTGTCAGTTTACAGACTACTGATGGACTGGACCTCCAGTGCTCTAGAGGAAATGGTGTATGTCTTCTTAATTAAGAAACCTGAATCTAATGACCATCTTGGAGTTTTGCTCCTGTGTCAATTGTTAATAGTACATCATAATGTTCTTTCCATTATGGTTCAAGAGCAGAGTTCTCTGATATCTTTCCCTGAAGACCAGCTTTTCAGGCTTCAGATCATGCAGGGTGACTGTTCTATAACGGATCTTGAATCTGTTGGCAATAAAGCTGGATATGAGCCCCTTGTATTATTTAATCATATCAGTTTACAATAGGTAGAATCTGACATTGGAAATGAAATTCCCAAACACATGGAAAGGCTTATCATTAACTTGGGAGGAGACAACTTGTGGGTCCTGGAGGGAGTTGGTCTTGTTCCAGTCAAGTCTAATTGGTAATACTTTAGGTCTTGAAATTTCAAGGATTTCTGAGAGCTTTGCTCATAATAATTTTAGGATTCCATTGATTCTCTCTACTTTTCCTCATGATTTTGGATGAAAAAGACAGTGAAGTTTCTGAATAAAAGGTGAACATTTACAGAGTTAAATAATAGCAATGCCAGTGAAATATGTGCGTATGTCAATGGAGAGATAACTGAATTTCTTGACTTCCACCACACCCCAGTCAGGAAAATAGAGTCAAGCTATTATTATTATTATTATTATTATTATTATTATTATTATTATTATTATTATTAATAGAAGAAGGAGGAGGACTATTACCACTTTTAGGACCATAGTTCCAGTTATTATTTACTTTTTCTTAGGGTGAATCAAGGAAAGCCCTTGATTCACCCTAAGAAAAAGTAAATAATAACTGGAACACAATCTTAGCTCATTGCTTGGGGCATTTGTATAAAATCCATTTGGGGATGTTCAAAGGGGCTTTAGGACTTTACCTCCTTTTTACTTCCTACTTTTATAGTTTTGTAAGGATCATGCCATTGGCAGCTAGGACATGTGTTAGAGATATCCTCAGCAGTAGCCTTATTAAAATCAGGCACCAACGTTATTTTCTAATTGTTGACAATTTATCTCTGCCACTGTATGTGATGTATAAAGCATGTTTGCTTAACTCTACTTGAAATCTTTCAGTTCCAGAGATCCCTTGAGTGCCAAAGTTATCCCCATGAACTCTGCATCTTAATCTCTTCAACATTTTTTTCTCTGCATCGCTGGTTTGTCTCTGACAGTCAACAGTAACCTCTGTAAGTCCCTTCAACATGCATCTTCCTTAAGTGCTTATAGGCACAATTACTCGGGTAAACGATGCTTGCTGATCATAGTGGTCACCTGCTATGTTTAGTTTTATTTGTTCAGAGGGAGGATGCCCCTGATGGATGACAGTTGGTTTTTGGCCAAGTACCAGAGACATCAGATTGTACAAGCATAGCGCAGAAATTCTCATGTTGCCTGCTGGATGTGAAACCATGCCTCCTCCGGGCTGATCATCTGCTTCCTTTGGGGTTTCTTAATTTGAAAGAAATCTATTGGTCCCTAGGTCATATGGTCATGTGCAAAAATTAAATTTCAACTTACATACATGTTTTGTTAGGGTGGTCAATAAAACGCTTTGAGTCATAATAATGTGTTATGGTGAGATAAAATTATCCAGAATTAAAGGAATGGAGCTCCCAACACCGCGGGGCTCGCCGCCGCCCACCAGCAGCGGTGGGGCCCAAGCTTCCCAGTCCCCCTCGCTTCCCACGCTCTCCAGCAGGGGCCCAGCCCAGGCCTCCTCTCTTCCTCCCTTTCCCCTACTGCCCCTTCCAGACGCTGCCCTCAAGTTGAAGCCTCAGCCACCACAACAGACCTCGAGCCCCAGCAGCCGCCCCCACGCAAGAGGCCGTGGCCCGCTGGCCTCCCAAGAGCACCAGCCATCCCAACAGCGGCCTCCTGGGGCCCCCTGGCCTCCACCTCGGCTACCCAGGGCCTCCCGCATCCACTTCCCCTTGCCTGGGGCCTGCAGCTGCTGCTGGGAGCGGGCTCCGCCGGAGCCGAGGGCATCTTGGCGCTGCAGCCACCGCCACCACAGCAGAAATATCAGGAGAGGCCCGGGCAGCAGCCATCGACAGCACCAGGGTACAAAGCACAGGAAAGGCACCCCACAGTCACTGGTGTTTGAGGGTGACAGCAATTCCAGAATGCTGCATTTCCTTACAACTGTTGTGGGCTCCACTTGTGATGTAAAGATGAAGAATGGTACCACCTGTGAAGGTACCTTCAAGATGCTGAGCTCAAAGTTCGAACTGGCCATAGACGCTGTGCACCAGAAAGCATCGGAACCAGCAGGTGGCCCTCGTCAGGAAGACATTGTGGACACCATGGTATTTAAGTCAAGTGATGTCGTGCTTGTCCACTTCCAAAATGTTGACTTCAATTATGCTACTAAAGTTCACTGATTCAGCAATTGCCATGAACTCGAAAGTGAGTGGGGAGCACAAAGAGAAGATGCTTCAGTGTTTGGAGGGGGGCGACAGCAACAGCGATGACTATGACCTGGATTCTGACATGTTCAATGGATGGGACCCCAATGAAATGTTCAAGTTCAATGAAGAGAACTACTGTGTAAAGCCCGCCTATGACAGTAATCTTTCTTCTTGTCCCTTAGAGAAGGACAACTCAGAAGAATTTCATCAGCGGGAGCTGTGTGCAGCCCAGTTGACTTGAGAGACTGAATCGAGCCCCCAGTGCTGCCTGCGGATCGCCATGGAGAATGATGAAGGGTGCACCGAGGAGGAGAACAGTGCAGTTCAGCAACGGGGTTCAGGACGAGAGAGCCCTGGCTTGGCATCTAGAGAGGGAAAGTATATCCCTCTACCACATCGAGTTCAGGAATGTCCCAGGGGATGAGTTTGATGCGGTAGTTCTCGTGCCAGCTGGCCTGGCCTTAGCGCTTTGCCACCTCTTGGCCTTCACCATCTTGACAATAGCAGCCCTAGCCCAGGTTCTGAGACATGCAGTATCAATGGAGGTCCTTCCCGCATGTCCCCTAAGGCACAGTGGCCTCTGAGAGGTACCAAGACTATGTCTTCCCCCAGCAACAGGCCTTCTGGAGAAGCTTCTGTTCCACCTGCTCCTGCAGTGGGCTGGATGTACCCCCTGTGCTCTCCCAAGTCAGCTGCCCCTGCCCCAGTCTCAGTTTCCTGTCCTGAGCCTCCTATCTGCTCAGCAGTACCGACCTCTTCAGCTTCCATCCCCGTGACGTCATCAGTTGGGGATCCTGGAGTAGGCTCCATTTCCCCAGCTTCTCCAAAGATCTCACTGTCCCCCACAGATGTAAAAGAACTCCTGGCCAAGTAACCTGAGAGAATGCTGCAGTTCCAGGAGCTGTCCTGGGTAGCTGGGAAAGTCCCTGGCCTTCAGAACAAACAGAAATGCTTTCAACTGGAAGAACTGAGAAAGTTTGGGGCCCAGTTTAAGTTTCAGCCCAGTAGCTCCCCTGAGACCAGCCTGGATCCTTTCCCTCCCCAGATCCTAAAGAAGAAGGCCAAAGGGAAGGAGAAGGAGGTCTTTTGGCTTCAGACTCCTTGGGGGCTGTTTCTTCCTTTTAGAATCCGTATTGCTTAAGGAGGATGAACTACCCCTGCCACCAGCAGGAGGCACCAAGGGGCGGGATCAGCCCTCGCCACCTTGCCCAAGCCAAAGAGATGACAAGGATGAGGTCCCTGTTGCTGAACAAGTGAAGAAGTCAACACAGAACCCTAAGGCCAAGGAGTTCAATCCCACTAAGACCCTGCTATCTGTTAATAAATCAACCAGTACTCCAACTTCTTCTGGGCCCCGGACTCATTCAACGCCCTCCATCCTGGTGCTGACAGCAGGTCAGAGTGGGCTATAAAGCCCCCAGTACATTTCCTACATATCTCAGATACACATGGGACCAGCTGTTCAGGCACCTCAGGACACAAATCCTGTAGTCCAACTCAATGCCTGGACAGCAGGACAAGTACCAGGGAGCAAAAGGCTCCCTGCCCTCCCAGCACTCGGACAAACACCAGCCAGCTTCAGCCTCTCTGATGATGCAGGCCACCGTCACCGCTTCTGCCCCACCTCTGGTGGCTGCCACACCTTATTCTTCCTGCATCCCCTACAACCCACAGCAGTTCCCAGGCCAGCCCACCATGATGCAGCCCATGGCCCCCTACCCCTCACAGCCAGTGTTTGCCCCCATGCTTCAGACCAACCCATGCATGCTGACGTCGGGGAGCCATCCCCAGGCCATTGTGTCACCCTTCACCCCTCAGTACACTTCTGCAGAGCAGCCCACCCACCACGCCCTTCATGCCACTGTTCACCAGTCCTATCTGCACCATGCCATGTAGCTCCATGCACACCAGCTGCAACCAGCCACCATTGGGAGCCAACTGCAGTCCCAGCATGTGGACCCTGGTCCCATCCAGCACCAGGTGGGGCAGTCCCCACACCTGGGAAGTGTATAGCCATAGAAGAACCTGTACCACCCAGGGGTCCTGACAGGTACACCGCCCTCTCTGCCACTGGGACCTTCTGCCCAGTCCTGTCAGAGCAGCTTCCCCAAACCAGCTGCTGTGTATTCCATCCATGCCCACAAGCAGTTGCCCCATGGTGTCACCAATATGGCCCATGTTACCCACGCCCATGTCCAAACTGGAATCACAGCAGCCCAGCCTCCTCACCCTGGGACTCCCCACCTGCCCCAGATGATGCTGCTGTACCCACCCCAGAGCCATGCGGGCTCCCCTCAAGGTGCAATGTCCCAGACGGGTTCCTGCATTCTCAGCTTCCATACCCTCACCCTACCCCTACATCGGACACTCCCAAGGTGAACAGCCTGGCCAGGCACCTAGACTTCTGGGAGAAGCTGATGACAGGATTCATGAGTTCTCATTAGCTGGAGGAATTTGGCTGATGCACCGCAGGTAGGGCAGGATGCATGGGCTCTGGGTGAAGAGTGAGGGGTCTTGGAGGCAGGGCTGTTGCACAGGGCACCTGCCGACCTGCACCTGTTTGTGATGTAGGGTGAGCAGAAGCCACAGTCGCTGCCACCAGGGGCTTGCTCCTGGCTCTGTTCTTTGCTTCCTTCCATCTTCCCTCAGTTGTGATCCAGCAGCCCCCCTCCCCACTGCATCCTCAGCTCTCAGTGAACCCAACTCTCTCCTGACTTAGCCAAGGTAAGGTCAGCACAGCAGACAGGGTCAGGCTGGGATGTGGGGGGCTGAGCTGGGCACATGAGGAAGAGCTCTGGTTCACTGGGAAACGGCGATTGATCTGTGCTTCTGACAGCACCATGAGACACCTCGAGGAGGCCGGGCCTATCAACACTCCCCCACACCCCGCACTGGACAGCAGTGGATGAAGGGACAGCTGCTTGGGTTCTCATGTGCCTGCTCTCTTCTCTCTCCCCTCCAACCAGCTCAATCTCATCCCTCCCGACAGCTCCGCTTCCACCCCCCATGGAACTGAAGATTGTCCTGGCTGTGACCTGAGACCTCCATGAGTGCAGGTAAGAGTGATCTATGTCTCTTCCCCCAGCAGCTCGGAGCAGTCCCAGCCCCCCAGCCCCTAAGCCCCCTCCCCCACACTCGGGGGGTGGGGAGCTGTGGAATTCCTGCCAAGCACCTTGAATGGGAAGGGCCTCAAAGTGGGCAGGGCCAGGGTCCAGCAGGGGTGGGGGGTTTCTGCTCCGCCCCTGACCATCCCCAGCCCAATTTGCTCTCGCATCCTCTCATCTATCCCCCCACTGGAGATGGAAGATCTTTTATTTTCTGTTATTTATAACCTCAGACTTGGGCCCCCTGTTCTTTCTTCCCCATTAACTTGAGTGATCTGTGTGAGAGACACAGGTGACCCACCAGGATGGCTGGACAAGGACTTTCACTTTTTATTACATAAAAATATTTTTTAAAGTTAAAAAAAATATGAAAATTTAAACTAATGTGAGATGCCCTCATGGGCTGTGGAGGGAAATGGGCATCTGGGAAGGGTCAAAGCAGAACCTGGTGTACAACACATTCATGGTCTCATGTGTGACATCCCCACAGATGCTTAACAGTAATCCTATGAGAGATTTTAAGTGATGATAAAAATGCTGCATTACCAGGTGAATTCAGAGGCCAGGAAAATATTGGTGTCATCTCATTTGCACTCATAGCTGGCAAGGATTACATAAATGATTATCTACTTGAATACATTTCCTCCTTTTACTTTCAAGTCTCCAAGAAAAACCTTTCTTTGACTCGGTACATTATTTATCAGTAATTAAAATTTAATATTTACAGTGTCTCTCCAAACTTGTGTTCTTTTAAAATTGTGACATAATTGTGGTGCTACACTGTTCCATTTTCTAAAGGGTAGCTAATAAGTTTATAGTTCCTTCAGTTTAACAGGAAACAAATTAGAAAGTGGGCCATACTTCTTGAATTTTTTCTTAGAATTGGTTCTTATAATGAATTTTGAATTGTCCTTTTCCTGGCAGAATTCACTTGGGTTTCCAAGGTATTTTCAAACCCAGCTTATGGGACTTCAGCATGAGGGTCCCTATAAAGCCATCAAGTATGAGGGGAATACTCAACTAATGACTAATGTACATTCATGGGAGAGCTCTTTTCCTACTGGGGAGGAAAGCAGTTATCTCTTGGCCTTGGTTTTAGTCATCTTCATTGCTATAACAACCCAAATTGTTTCTACTCAATAACCATTTCCAAAGGCAAGAGAGAAAATGTGTTGCCAAGGAGACAGCTGACACGCAGAGGAAGGAGGGGTTGACAGCATCTGTGACCATGCAGCTACTGTTTCTCATACCTCTAGCTCTTGGCCCACAGGGACTCACAAAAGCCTCTCCATGAGACTGCAGTGACACAAAGATACTGGTAGATCCCTCATGGTTCTCAGATCATATTTCATGCCAGTTCATCTCAATCCAGGAGATTTGATATGTATCTTGAATAACTTCCTTGGTGGCAAACCCAGAAGGAACAAACAGAGAGCTCAGTTTTACAATTGTACTTCATATGTAGGAGATCATTTAATCACAGCCATAATGTAGTTGAGAATGTGGAAGTGATAAGGTGGTGGAAAGTGGACTTAGCTAAGAACCTGAAGAGATGTATACTTGGTGTCACTGTACCCTGAAAAATCATGGTGGTCTTCCATATTCATCAAAACTCTTTTAAACAGAGCTCAAAGATATAAGTATTGATGTCTTCTCCTTTTTTAAAAATAATTGAACTTTAAATATCACTTAATTAACTTATCTTTTATTATTTCCATAATAAGGAAACCTAAAATTCTTAACAGCAATTGATAACAGCCATGTTCTACCCACTAGCAAAGTCAAATTACACTGCAAAGGGAAAATTTGCCCAGGGTCTTCTCACCAGGTGAGAAATGTGAGAAAGAGGTAAAGAGAAGGTCTCTCAGGGGTGGAGAAGTTCAGGTGGAATGTTTACCTGAGCAGGTCACAAGTAACAAATCTAAAAATCACAATCTTGAAGAGAAACTAAAGATCATAGTCAGATAAGTTGTTCCAAGTTTTCAGACTAATGACAAAGGCAAAGCAAAAGAGGGAGACATTCACTGAGAGCAAGGATATCTACAGCGTACAATGCTGAGCTAAAACTGTGAGCAAGGAACAGTGATTGAGGAGCACACCCACATGTGTCTGGTTGTATTATACAGGCCAGGAAGGTGGCTGGCAGTACTGTGCACTGTCAGACAGAAAGGAACAGTGAGCTGCTCTAACATTTAGCTTAAGTCATAGAGGAGTTCTTTCTTTTTATCATTTTTAGTAAATTTCTCTGTGAAAGAAATATCAATATACCGTAGGCAATAGGGTTCTGATTTGCTCAAAGGCATATCAAACACCAAAGTCAATTAAAATTTCAGAACTCTATGATGAACCTATTCAGAGTAGAAAAAAATGTCCTTCAGTAATTGATACATTTTGCCGAACCAGGTGTACCCCCTCTTTATGTTATTTCAGGAGTAACATAAGTGTTTACCTCAAAAAACACATTCAGTGCATTCATAGTAAATTTAAGGAACACTTTATAATTGTAAAATATTTTTTCTGACTGAGTTCACTTTTACATTACACCAATATGTAGCATTACTATATATATTCAATAGAAATGTTTCTACCAAAATCCAAAATTTATTAGACTTTCATTAACTTCAAAGCCACTCATGGTATACCCTCCTTCCTGGAAGCTTTGGGTGTTAGAGGATCACTGTGCATTATTTGCTGTAAGAGGGACGCTGAAATGCCTTCTGTACTGGTTCTGTACCAGCTCACAAATACAATCTGGCTAAAAATTCTGTAATTACTAACTCTATGTGTCAATAAGTATGCCAAAGTCATTAGAATGAATCCTCTTTAAGGACCACTTTCTATGCTTATTAAACCTGGCAAAGTGCTAAACAAACAAACAAACAAAATACAGACACATGACTAGAATTTGAAAAAAAAATTCAGTGAATAAACAAATGAATGACGAGTATGCATTCAAAAAATACTTATGGGTTGCCTGATTGGTATACTGTAACTGTACCTTAGAAGTTGGGATTATGTTTGACATATATGTAAAACTTGTGACAAATCTCTTCTAACACAAGGACTGAGGTCACTGTTTGAGTGTTTCAACTCAATCAACAAACCACTATAGGAAGCCTAATGTTCTTCAGTTAAATGCACTCTCAAGATACTGGTACAGGCTGAGGTGTACTCAATATGAAAAACTGCATATATTTAATCTGAAGATTATCTAACAAAGCTATAAATTCTGAAAAGTCCCAGTTATCATTTAAAGTACTAGCACTCATTTATTCATTCATGGCCAATGTAGCACAGGTGGACAAGGGCAGCTTATCCTCCTCTCCCGGAAGCATGATTGCACCCTCTGTAGAGGCTGTCTGCTCACCAGAAGTGACTTCATCTTTTACCCTGAAAGAAACAGGGCTCCCAGAAAGACCCCTGTGTCTTGACTTCATAACCACCACCACTGCCTTTTTCATGCTATGACCATCCTGCCGCTTCTCTCCCCAGCTCCTCTCCAGGCAGCCAGCGTGCTTCCCAATCAAGCCTTGAGGACTAAAATTGACCAGTACTACTTCCATGATTCCCCAACGATCCTTCCCTCCATATCCAGATTTGCAGGTTTTGTGCCACATCTAGACAAAAAAAAGAGAAGGGATTGCAATAGTTATAAAGAGGGTCTTTTTAAAAAATTGAAGGGAAACAAAATGTGACATAGATTTTGGTTGGCTCATTAACAGCAACTTGGAAGTGATCCTATCCACAAGCAGAGCTGTGATGGCCTCTCTTTCAGACCTGAGATGTTAGGTCTACAAGCCCTTTATTTTATAGTTTTTATCACACTTTTAGCCCTTTAGCTTATCTTCAGCTTTATGTTCTATATTGAATATTTTTTTACCTGGAAAACTTTAATTTGTCATATAATACCCAAGTCAAACATCATTTACTCATTCTTAAGTAAAGTTAGTTGATCCATCCCCAGTGCTTCCTCAGCTCTTAATATGTACTTCCATAACATGTGTTAACATGTGCCTCCATGACATGTGTTAGCATGTACTTCCATAACATGTATTAATAAACTCAAGCACATGTGTTAACATATACCTCCATGCTGTGTGTCAACATTTGCCTCCATAACATATGCTAACATGTACTTCCATAACTGTGTTAGCCTCTACCCCTTAATGCACTTTAATGCGTGCCTCTGTAACGTGTGTTAACATGTACCTTCATAACACATTACCACGTACCTTTATAGTGTGTTAACACAGACATCCATAATGTGTTAACATGTACCTCCATAATATGCTAATGTGTACTCCTATGGTGTGCTAGCATGAGCCTCCATAACATTATGCATTAATAAGTACCTTTGTAATGTGTGTTAATATGTATACTTATATGTCTTAGTCCTTTTGAGCTGCTATAACAAAAATCCCATAGACTGGGCGGTTTATAGACACCAGAAACTTATTTCTCACAGTCTGGTTGCTGGGAAGTCCAAGATCAAGATGCCAGAAGATTTGGTGTCTGACAAGGGCTCACTTCCTGGGTTATAGGTGTCCATCTTTTTGGCTGTATCCACACATGCTGGAAAGGGTGAGGAAGCTCTTTGGGGTTTCTTTCATAAGGGTGCTCATACCATTAATGAGGGTTCCACTATCATGACCCAAGCACCTCCCAAAGGGTTGGGTTTTAACATATGAATTGGGAGGAGGACACATACATTCAGGCTATAGTTCTGCATGACATGTGTTAGTGTGTACCACTAGAAAGTGTTAATATACATCTCCATAATATGTATTAATATGTATTCTTGCATCTAGATAGGTGTACATGATTTAGTTCTTATAGACTGGCTGGTGGTTTCACTCTAACTGTACTTTATATCACTAAGAGAAAAGCTCCTATTTACCTTAAGCCATCAAGTCATACTACCTTAACTAATGAATGTCTCTTCCATGCATTAGTTGAGTAGCTAATATGTTTACAAACAAGACATGTAAGCCTTCATAAAGTTTACATTGTGGAGCATAGAAGTCTAATATATAAGTAGACAAACAAATAAACTAGTGGTGATAAGTCCTACAAAGGAAGCATACAAACTATGACATAGCAATTACTGTGGAAACTAACTTAGATAGGGCAGTCGGGGGGAGGGGGTTGAGGAGGAACATTTGGGCAGAGATCTGAAGGTCCAGAACGGGCTAGTTACTTCCTTCCTTTGTTTAAACTGCCCTGTATCAGCCACCACTGGCACAGTGTCTGGTACATAGCGGGTGTTCATAGATAAATCAAAGAAAACTTAGAACATTGACCTCATGTAAAAAATATCTTTGTGTAGTAAATGAACGAGTGCATAAATGATTTGTAAAATCTGTATTTGGTGAAAGCTCCTTTCAACTTAAAGTAATTACATGTAAATTGATCTAAATTAAACTTAGGTTAACATGCTGTACTTTATTTTAGTCAAATTTGTATTTAATTAGGTAATTAACATGTTCTGATCATTTCACAACACTTTTATAGAATGCTGATTACAGTTCATAAATGAGCATTGTACTATGGATATTTAATATTTTGTTCATTACAATGGGAACTGAACATTTTCTAAAATAATTTACAGTTACTAATTTCTTTCAATCATTTTTCCCTCATGGATTACTGCTATGTTTGGATACTATATCTTTACAACCTTTTCTTTAACATTCACATCATTTAAAATCTCTCACATATAAAATGCTAGTCATTTCTCAATTTTAAGCCACTTATTCCTGAAGGGATGCACCTGCAACTGGTAAATTCCATTTCCTTTTGGATCTCAAAAGATAAGTAAGAATAGCAACCCCTATGTTCTTCTGACAAGTCAAATATGACCTGAAAATTGAATTCCTAATTAATATATGCTGTTTAGACAATTACCATTATATAAATGATCATTAGCATTATACCTGTGTTCAGAATTCATGATAAAAAATATCAAATTTTGGTCTTGTCTTGAAAAGTTTATCTAGCAAGAAGAAGCAGAGGACACAAATAGATACAGAAAACAAACATTCTTCATACTCAAGCTTGAAATGAATAATATCTTCTCCTTGTATTGATCCTTTTTATAATTATGTAGTGCCCTTCTTTAACTTTCTTTATAGTCTTTGTTTTAAAGTCTATTTCGTCTGATATGAGTATTGTGACCCCCACTTTCTTGTCATGAAAGGAAGAATAAAATGAGCTGCTTGTTTCTCCAACTCTTTGAAGGGTTAGCCTTCCCACAAGAATTTATTTTTTTTTCAATATGGATCACACAGATTAATCCTGGTCAAAAAAATTAACCAGCAATAGTATCAATTGTCAGGTCTGAGGGTAAGTTTCTTAGCGATAGCACTGGTCTTCTGCAGAAGCCAGAGTGGCTGGTAGGAGCAGAGAGGAGTCAGCATTACAACTTGATCTTAAATATTTCTAACACTGTCCACGCAAGTGGACAAAACATAGTGATCAAACGTGTAAAAGCCAAGAGACCTGGAAATAAAATGTTTTGGCTTTTGTATGGCCCAAGTAATAGACAGACTAAGAAAAAAAAAATAGAAAGAGCATAATCCAATTTAGTCAGTATACTATAAGGACTCACATATACTCTGCCTTTCTTCTAATCATTTTTTTTTACACATTTATGTTTGAGCATAGAATATGAGGATATTTGCTGGAGGAAGATTTATTGTTTTTTAACCAAAAGGTCTGGAAACAGAAATGTGGAAGGAATTTGGAAGAAATTGGTAGAAATTTGGGAATAAGTGGAAGCTAGAAGAAATAGCCAAGGAAAATATGAGACAGAAGTCCTGTGTGTACCATTATTTTTTAAAAGCAATTTTCATACTTGAACCATAAATTCTGTTGAAAGCAACTGCATCAACAGTTATTAAAATCAATCTGGACGTTGAGTAAAAAGTACATTTTCTTGAAAACCCAAACCTCCATTTTCTTATTTGATTATTGTTTTTAATACTGTCAGTTATAGTGAGGTAAGAGAACACTTTACTCTGCATATCTTTTGTTTAATGATGATATTTATCATCATATCAGGTTTTTATTTTATTTCTTTGGATCTAGAGAAAGTTTTGGATATTCAAATGGTGGTGACTTTGAAAACTTTTTTCTTATAATAAGAATATTAAATCTTTGGGGCTTATTATGAAATTTTCTCCTACGAATGCAATATAGCATGTGTAGCAAATGGAATGTCACATTTGAGAAGGTTTTGAAATTTATTGCTCTCAGGGAGCTGGTTTAGAAGTTAGGTTTTGTGATAAAAATGATAAGACAAAGCTTAAAAAAGTCTAAACTGCCCATTAAATTTTTAACGAGATGAAAGTATAGTGTGCTCACTGTTTGTATAAAGATGATTCCTTTAGGGCCTCCCTGGTGGCGCAGTGGTTGAGAGTCCGCCTGCCGATGCAGGGGATACGGGTTCGTGCCCCGGTCTGGGAGGATCCCATATGCCGCGGAGCGGCTGGGCCCGTGAGCCATGGCCGCTGGGCCTGCGCATCCGGAGCCTGTGCTCCGCAACGGGAGAGGCCACAACAGTGAGAGGCCCGCATACCGCAAAAAAAAAAAAAAAAAAAAAAGATGATTCCTTTAGAGAATTGTGTATACTTCATGAATATTTGGCTTTTCTCCATTATTCATCTTCCTACCTAACTGGAATCATTCTCACATAGTAATTTTTTTGTTACTTGTCAAATTTGTCTTCTTGGTAAATTCTTTTTGTTAAGAATCTCTGTTCTTAGAGAAACATATAAGAGCATTGGTAAGATACAATATTTCACCTTTCATTTTAATTCAGCCAGCAGCTTGAAATTTCTCCCAAAACAATTGAAATGCAGTCTTCCCAGCCCTCCTCAGGTTAGAGAAACTCAGTGCCAGTGTTTCAATAGCTCTCAGTCAGGGCTGGAAAATAGCTTGACTGTCTTCCCTGATCTTTCTTACAGTTGGGTGGGCTGTGTGACTGCACTCTAGCCCATGGAAGAAGAGCAGAAGTGATTTGTGCCTCTTTACCACCTGGCCTATGAAATCTCCCAAGTGTGATCCTTCACACTTTTTCCTCTCTGCATAGACTTTGGAGGCCAGATGAAGATCATGGAGAACAAAATGGAAGGAGACTGAATCGTAACAGCTACTTTGAACTTCACGAATGGAGACATAATCTTGTAGTGGATTGATGGATAAGATTTGAGGGTTTGCCTGTTACTGCAGTTAGTAGTACCTTAACTAATACATACATGTTTATACAGGAATTTTACAAAACTGTGACTTGAAAGGAGCAGGAGGCCGTAGATAGAGATGGGCAAAAGATAAATCATAGCAAAATGTTAGAAAAAAGAGTGAATGTATAGATGAACAAATAAATGAATACTAGATACCATTATTATTAAAATACATATACTATTTACTTTCAGGTCTTCAAAGCCAACTTTTGATCCCTGGATTAAAGAATGAGGTGACATCAAAATGCTGGGTGTCTCACCTTCTGCCTTAGTGAGAGCTGTGGGCAGGAGGGCTGCACCAGGGGAGGAGAGGAGGAAGCTCTCAAGACACACAAACTCCAAGACCTGGAGGAACTTGGCAGGAAAGAGACACTGGATTAGTAAGTGTTTAACACTGTTATTGGAGTTCTCATCTCACCAGCAGACAGAATGTAACGTTGAATATTTTGACCACATATCCAATAAAGTAGGGAAAGAAACATTTTAATATCTGTAGCTCTTGATTACTACTTTAATTTAACAGAAGATGATTCTCCCACTTTACTATTCATATAAATGTTATATGATAAAAAAATCAAGTATTTTATGGTCAAATAGCTGTGGAAAAAGTTGACAATATTCGGTTTCCCAAATTTATCTGATCGTAGACCTCTTTGATTGTGGAGAACCTCACAGTGTACAGGTAATAGGAGAAAAAAAGCAAAGAACATGAAAGCACATGAGGGAAAGGTACAGGCATGTACCATCCTGGTCTTGCCAGTAAGTTGATACTTTTAATATTATTTCTACTATAGACTGTATGGAATTTCACCCAACTTTGTTTATTATTCTGGTGTTCTCTGATTTTGTATTACAAGATAGCTAGTCATGCCAGTCAAAATATTCTTCTTTTCATTGGGACCTTAGTTCCAAACCATGTTTCAATATTTGCAGGATGAGTTAGAGAAGAAACCACAATAACCAAAGTGACTCTTATAAATGCAATTGGTTAATTGAAGCAAGTATATTGATCCAAGTACAGTGTTCCATAGCTCTGCCCTCAGCGTTTTGGGTCCTAGTACCCAAGATGACTTTTATAACTATAATAATCAGCTTTGTAGCTATTTCTTTGGCATCAGCTTCTTCTCTTCCATGTCTATCCTAATATATGTCACTGTATAAATTATTATTTGATTGACATTTGGATTGCTTACAGAACAATCCAAATTGGATATCAACAGTCTGGGAAGTGACTCTAGGCAACAGAGAAGAGCTAAAAAGCAATTTCCTTTGTCTCCTACTGCAACAGTGGAGAATCTGTTGCTGTCTCATGCCAGAAACAAATTTGAGAAATGAAGGGGCTGCAGAATCTTAAACTTTTAAGTTAATATCCTTGAATTTTCATACTCCCATCCAATGACTGGAGGGCTCTGCAGGCACAAAAGCGGCATCAACATTTCTACTTAAAATATAGGTGGGGTGGAGAAATCAACTGCAGAAAACAAATACAACAAAGGCTATTTGGTCGACAGGACACCACTCCATGATAATCATACCAGAATTCTTCAAAGAAGACAGCAGTATGTCCATTTTAATGTATACATAGTCCTTAAGTTGAAAAATAAAGCAAATCTCTTCTTTGGCTGACTTCCTTACCTTGTGAAAGAATAAGTAAAATAAATAATGTGCCTACAGAGTCTGCCTGAGGAAATATATTTATATTCTTTTGGCCTTATTTCTGAGTTTTTCAAGTAGAATTATTCTTTCCCCTATGTAACATTTTTTTAAAGTGGCACTCTCCTGTTTAAAGAGTTGTTTTTCTTGGCCTCTGTGACCTGAAATTGTACTGTTTGGGTGTAGTTCACTTTAAAATGCTCTGTTGAGTAAGGAATAGAAAAGCATGAACACAGGGAATAACACAGCCATTATTTTGTAATAACTTTAAATAGAGTATAATCTACAAAAATATTGATTGAACCACAAAAAAAGAGAAAAGCATGAAAAAACAAGGAGCATTATGCACAGATTTGTCTACACTGTTTCATTTTGATAGATTCTGTCATCTTTATTTATATCCAATTTTTGAACGCTGCAGAACAAAGGTACTTCACATATGAAAATTTTTCAGTCAGAATCTCTTTTTAATTTTTTTTTATTTTAAAATTTATTTGTTATTTTTTTAACTGAAGTGTGATTTACAATACTATATTAGTTTCAGGTGTACAACATAGTGATTCAATATTTTTATAGATTATAAATAACTTCCATTTGAAGTTATTACAAAATAATAACTGTATTTCCCTGTGCTGTACAATAGATCCTTGTTGCTTATCTATTTTATACATAGTAGTTTGTATTGGGTTGACCAAAAAGTTCATTCGGGGTTTTCTGTGAAATGTTAAAACCAATATCTCTTAATCTCATATCCCTGTCTTGACCCTCCCCCTTCCTTCTCTCCACAGGTATCCACTAGTTTGTTGAGTCTGTTTCTGTTTCATTTTATGTATATTCCTGTATTTTATTTTATAGGTTCTCTTAATAATATTTGAAATGGGGTCTTTTAATGACCATGGAACATTGGGTTTGATGTCCCCATTACCAGCAGAGAGAATGGGACCCCACTTCATATAGCATGAGAGATCCAGCCCTTCCAGGGAATTTTTCTTCAGGGACAGATTCATGGTTTTGGTTACCTTGGTTTATACCTACCAGATGTAAAAAAATGTCACTAGATAAACTTTATTATTTACATATTACAAATAAGAAAACACATTCAGAAAGTTGGGTTTTAAATTCAGATCTCTAGCTCCAAATCCATGCTCATTGCCATCAAAATACCTCATATAAATGAAACTGGCTTACTGACACAGCCAAATTCATCCATATGCAATCTACACAGCTCTGCCTTCAGCATTTTTGGCCCTATGTGCCCAAAATGACTTTTAGGATGAAGAGCAGAGTTGCTATCCTTGTACTGATTTTTACTCTCTCCTACTTTGATGATATCACTGTTCTGTTGAAACGATTGTGCTTGAATCATCTGTTACTTCAAGTCACCTCTGCTTTGATGATTTCTCAAGTATCTGCATGCTACAAGTGAAACTTGTAGATTCTAAAAACCTTCACTCCCTCCTTTCCCCCTCTGTCACTCTTCATCTCGTCTTTCTTTCTTTCCTTCCTTTTCAGCTACCAGACTTTCTTGGAGAAAAATATATATATATTGGACTGAGCCTCCATTTCCCTCAGAAGATAAAGATTTCCACTCTTTTTATAGTTCTTATAAAAATTATCTCACCCTCATCTATCTTTCTTTGTTTTAGTCAGATGTTTTTACTTTTTGTACTTGTGAACCTGTACTACTTTCTATTTGTTTCTGTGTCATCTCTTTTCTACATTTTAAATAAACACAAAAGAAAATCTTTTTTTCTTTCTGACCAGAGAGATTGCATGACACCCTCTGAAGTTAACTGAAGAACCAGAGACCTAGTACACTGATGAGTTAGAATTTCTGAATTTAGAACAGTTGCTCCTATAATTGAGCTGTGCAGATTCACCTTCTTCCAGGGTCTTGCTCTGTCCTCAACAAACATGGGTACAACTACGATCATTGCTGCAGAGGGTGCCTCGTGGCAAAAGCACATGGCTTGGGCCCTCCAAAAGGCTTACCATCTGAGAGACTTCATAATAAATTTCTGGTTATTTCCCTCAGTAGAAATAAGTAAAGAATCAATGTTTCCAAGCAGGAAGCTCCTGAGAAAAATCCAAGTTATCTGTGATAGGACTGAGAATTAGTTCCTTTATGCCTAAAAGCTCAGCTCTTTCCTCAGCTTATTTTTCCAAACACTGGAGGAGAGTTAGGTTCTGCTTGCATCAGGTTCCCAGTCCTGATCAATCAGCTATGCCCGTGAGCTGGAATCATATTTTACTATCATGAAATTTCTGGACCAATCAGGTTGGACTGACAGTAGACATTTTTCAAAAATATGTGCTGTCCCAGAGTCCTAGAGATTTCTAGATGATTCTCAGTCCACAGTGGAGAGAGGGAAAGATTAATTGAGTGGTTGTTTAACTCTAATTTTCTTCAACCAGAGTAAATAACTTTCATGTGTTTGGGGTATTGGTCTACTGCTGTTAAAACAGGGTTTGAAAAAACACGGTTCTGAAATTGTCTGGGGAAACCCACCAACCAAAATATAATGCTGTTTAAAGACTAAGATTCTGAATGAGGTAGGCATTACCAAGGCCAATAAATTCAAACAACTAATGGGATGTGTGCTACCTGAATAGAAAACTATCTAGTGACCATAATTTATTATTCATAGAGTGAAAATTTAGTACTAGGCACCGTGGCAAGCTCCAGCTGAGAGCAGTAAATGTTTTCTAATTTCTCTGTGGTTGTACTTCTCAGACATTAGCAAACATCTCACGTAGGCACTTAATACTTTATCTGAAAAATGGGCATACAAATAGTGAGAATTAGTCAATTTATGAAAAACACTTAAAATATTACCAGGCACACATCATGTGCTCAATATGTTATCTTCTATTATTAGTAGTATTAATATTGCCATTAATAATGAAACAATTAATCAAAAATAGTAACTTTAATAAGTGTATTTGAAGTTTGAATCTTGGCCAAACTAAGATTTCTATTTCATTACTGGTGTCTAGAACAAAATTTTCTAGAAAACATCACAGTTACAATTGTGTTAAAACTTAAGAGATCAAGATTAAGAAAGAAAGGAAGCTTGGTGGTAAGCCCAGTATTCAGCCCCAAATTTCACCATGAGGTGTTTGCCATTTCCAAAGCAGAAGCTAAATAGAAATTGGTAGAAGAGAAACTGAGCAAAAGCTGCAAAAGTCTCAC
Source organism: Mesoplodon mirus (assembly GCF_964341445.2). Taxonomy (NCBI): domain Eukaryota; kingdom Metazoa; phylum Chordata; class Mammalia; order Artiodactyla; family Ziphiidae; genus Mesoplodon; species Mesoplodon mirus. The sequence continues at coordinate 500,085 of NC_138977.1, forward strand.
AGGGTCAGCTAATGGGAAATTGAAGATCAGGTCCAACAAAGCTGCCAGATAAAATACAAGATGCCAGTTAGCTTTGAATTTCAGATAAAAAACAAACAAAAAAATTTTAGCATAATATGCCTCACATAATATTAGTAATTCAAAATTCAAAATTAATTGGGCATTCTTTTTGCTTCATTTTAGGTTTTTTTTGGTTTCTTTTTTATTGTTTGTTTTTATATAAATTGGAAGCCCCAGAGGAAGGGCTATGCCAACCAACCAGGTTTTTGGCTGGAACTCCAGAAAATCTATACTCTAGAACTAGTAATGAAGAAGGACAAGCTTCACAAAGTGCTTCAAATCAGTTCACTTGCTAGATGCATTAATGTAACATATATTTGCCTTTTAGAAGGAGAAGTAAATTCTTGCTAGAGAAAAATATAATCTTCTAGAGCCTCAAATTATCTCTATAATTTTCCAGGATTTAATTAAATGTTACCAGAATTAACAGGAGATTAGACAACTTGATCAAAAAGGAACTGAGAATGAGAAAGACAGAGAGAGAGACAGAGAGAGACAGAGAGAGACAGAGAGAGAGAGAGAAGAGAGAGAGTGAGGGAAAAGAGAAAATAGAAATATATCCTCTGGAGATTATCAAAGACACACTCTTTAAAACAACTGTGATTAATTTGTTCAATAAATTAGAGGAAAGAGAATTTCAGTAGAGAACTGGCAAAAATAAAAGGAATCACTATGGAGAATAGTATGGAGGTTCCTTAAAAAACTAAACATAGAGCTACCATATGATCCAGCAATCACACTCCTGGACATATATCCAGACAAAACTATAATCCAAAAATATAAATGCACTCCAATGTTCATAGCAGCACTATTTACAATAGCCAGGATGTGGAAGTGACCTAAGTATCCATTGACAGATGAATGGATAAAGAAAATGTGGCATATGTACACAATGGAATATTACTCAGCCATAAAAAAGAATGAAATAATGCCATATGCAGCAACATGGATTGACCTAGAGATTATCATACTAAGTGCAGTAAGCCAAAGACAAATATCATATGATATTGCTTATTTGTGGAATCTTAAAAAATGATACAAATGAACTTAATTCTAAAATAGAAATAGACTCACAGACATGGAAAATAAACTTAGCAAAGTTATCAAAGGGGAAAGGGGTGGGAGCGATAAATTAGGAATTTGGGATTAAAATATGTACACTACTATATATATATGTATATAACAAACAAGGACCTGTTGTATAGCACAGGGAACTATACTCAATACCTTGTAGTAGTTTATAATGGAAAATAATCTAAAAAGAATATATATATATATATATATATATATATATATATATATATATATATATATATATCTGAATGGCTTTGCTGTACACCTGAAACTAACACAACATTGTAGATAAAATATATTTCAATAAAATTTTTTAAAAAAGAAATCAGCCAATATTCTGAAAATAAAATTGTCATAACTGAGATCAAGAACTCAATAAATGGCATTAAGAGCAGATTAGAAACAGTTGAAGAAAAATTAATAAATTAGAATATAAGAGAGTAAAAAATGGACAGACTGGGGTACAGAGAAGTACAAGGATAGGAAATTCAGAAAAAAGCATAAAACAAAGTTAACACAGGAACAAAGGATCTAACATATGTAATTGAAGTTTCAGAAAGAAAGGAAAGAGAAAATGACACAACACCAACATTGCAAAAGGCCAAATATTATATCAAAAGTTATTAAACCTCATCAGCCCTCAAATAAATGCAAATTAATGTTCAATGTGATACTATATAGACATAAGAAAATTAAACAATTGACAGTATTGATTACTGACAAGGAAGTGGAACCGTTGTATACTGTTGGTAGGACTGCAATTAACACGACTTCTTTAGAAAAGTATTTATTCATTTCTATTAAACTGAGCACACATATTGTATTAGTCAGGGTTCTCCATAGAAACAGAACCAGTAAGACATATATACATATTTTTGTGTGTGTGTGTCCTTGAGGGTGTAGATGATAGATATATAGATATAGATATAGATATAGATGTATATGTAGAGATTGATTTACTATGAGGAATTGGTTCACATGATTACAGAGGCTGAGAAGTCCCAAAATCTGTCTTCTGCAAGCTGGAGACCCAAGAAAGCCAATAGTGTACTTCAGTCCAAGTCCATAGGCCTGAGAATCAGGGGAGCTACTGATGGTTTAAATCCCAGTCTGAGAGCCACAGATGAGATGAAATGACCCAACTCAAGCAGACAGGAAGCAAAGAGACAGGAATTCCTCCTTCCTTCCATTTTCATTCTATTCAGACCCTCAGTGGATTAGATCATGCCCACCACATTGGGGAGGACAATCTACTTTATTGAGTCTACTGATTCAAATGGTAATATCATCCAGAAATACCCTCACAGACACACCCAGAAATATGTTAAATGTGGGAGTACCCCATGGCCAGTCAAGTTGACACATAACATTAAACGTCACATATATGTAATATACCCAGCAGTTCTACTCCTAGTTATATATCCAACAGAGTGGTGTACATATGTGCCCTAAAAGATGCATAAAAATGATTTTTGAAATCTTATTCATAATGGCTAAATATTGGAAACAACACAACAGTCTATAAACAGTAGTGTATAAAGCATGGTATGTGTGGGAGGGGGGTGAATTATAACGATGCCTATATGCAATAATATGGATGAATCTCACAAATATAAAAAAAATTCTGATTCAAGGAGAACAGACACACACAAAAATACATACTGTCTGATTCCATTCACATGATGTTCAAAAAAAGACAAAACTCCTCTCTAGTGTTAGACATCAAGATACTAACTACTTTTGATAGGAGAAATGAGTACTTATTCAAAGAAAGCATGAAAGAGGGTTTTAAATTTTATTTCTTGATCTGTTTGATAGGTACACAGGAATTTTTATTGCACACATTTGTACATATCTTGTTATATATATGTACATCTCTGTGTATATATAAAAATTATATTTTTGTAAAGGATACAGTTTAAAAAATAGGCTAGGAACCTGAGATGTGGACAGTTTATAAGCATAAAAAATTAATGGAGAAAATAATAAATCTATTAGCATAAATTATAATGAAAAATAATAATAAACAGCAGCTGCAATCAGGTGAGACACTTGCTATAAGTCCTAAGCTGTGTAGAGGGCCTTAATTGGAGCGTGACGAAAGAAGCTGAAACAGCTAAGTGCTGTTTCAGGGGGTCTCTGAGGAGCTCCAGTTCTTTATGTCTCAGCACAGAAAGAATTCAGTGAGAGGCAAAGTGATAGATAAGAAGTGATATATTAGAATAGGTTGCTTGTGAGGCTTACCAGCAGGGGGGCGAGAGGGTTCTGCACCCTGAGAACAAGGCTACAGTTTTATAATCAAAGGAAAAGAGGGGAGGGGGAAAAGACCACCTTTTTCCTCATTCTTGTCTAGTAGACATCACACTTCCGTTATCAGTTCCTCCTCCACATTGGGCAGGGGAGTTTTCTTGTCCCTACAGGGTGAAGCTGGGACTGTCATGGCACAACAGAAATGAGAAAAAAGGAGGTAACATGTGCTAAAAATGGCAAATCATTTCAGATTTAAGTATAATGTCACCCTTTCCTTATGTTTTTGTGTTTAATGTGCCCAGAGGAGCATGTCCTAGGAATCATTGACTTACTGAGCTCACTGGGCAGGAAGTGAGTCTCATGTCACCATTGTTTTATTGTTTTGGGGTATCTCTCATGCTTCTGTTGCATGGTTTTGTTGCTAAGCAAGCCTGCTTGGTTTTGTGGTTAAGCAAACATGCTTCCTTGAGTGATCATTAATTTACAGGGGTCTCCCATACTTTTTACTTTACTTACAATTCCCTAGTGGGATTAGCTCTTTAATTCCCTACTTTGTCCCTTTATTCGTCCCTATCAAAACCAGTTTGGGGTGCATCAACTAGGTGCTGGGAATGGAGCCTGTAGGAACCTTTTCTGAGTGCAGGTAGTCAGACTCCTAGCAAAAGTGCAGATTTTCAAATAAAAACAAGGCTCTGCCAGGAGGAGCTGAAGTCCTAAACCACAGGTCTGGCAAGCCCAGCTGGTTGAATACCAGCTTATCAGTCACAACCACAGGCCTAGATAGCATAGTTGAGTCTAGCTCTCAAATATGAGGGAAACATAGGTATATCCATATGCATAGATAGGGTTTATTTACAGCATCACCCTCTTCCTCTGTTGTTAAGTGATAAGAATGGTTCAGAGGAGTTTCATGCTCTTTGGGAAACTTGATTGTTCTATTGTCAAATCATATTTGTCCTGGAAGCCCTTCCTTATAACTGCATTTTCCCAGCCTTGTGAAGTCGTTCTACAATACTGTTTTTTTTTCTCTCTCTCTTTATCCTGAAACCAGTTTTTTTTAATCAATCAAGACGACAAATTTTGTAAATGTTTAACCGTGTACTGGTCATGTGTGTCATGTGTGAACTGAGTTAAGCAAAATGGCTTTTAATTAATTCAGTTTAACAAACATCAGTGTATGTTTATCTATCATATACTAGATAAAACTGAGATTTAGGTAAAGACTTAGTCCTAGAGAACTTCTTTAATTTACATTGCCACTCAGATGCTCCCAGAGACTACAATGTTTTCTGAATTTGTGAGTTCTGCCTGTTTCCACTGTCGATATTGGTCACTCATGTGCACACAAAGCCCATTTGGAACACAATATTTACAACAGAAAGTAATATAAGTCTAAAGATTTTATAAATCTAAACTTTTTCTTCTAGATGACAAATTGTTTTAAAGCTCATAAAAATTGTTGGATCGCTTCATTTTCTTGGCCTAACTCCCATTTATTGAAGTGAAAGGGAAGAGGAGAATGTTAGGATTGTTCTCAGTTGTATATCTCTGTCAGCATCTCAGCCTCAGCACCACCTCATCAAGAACTGTTAATTGTCTGAAATGTTACTTGATTTACAAGCTAACAAGTTAACCACAACTCATTAGCAGTTCATGGATGCTGGTGGAAGGCACCAGATTCCTGGGTCAGAGACAAAGGACTTTATTACTCATGGTGTAGCAAGGGGCATGAGAATCAGCATATTTCCCCTTGTCCCAACTCCCACAGGGAGACATGAATAAGCCCAGAAAGATGGCTGCACACAGAGTGGTTTACATTAGAGCAGAAGGACCTTCATCTTCTGTAAGTGGTGGTATGCACGCACGCCCTTTGCTTAGAGAGATATGCCTGCTCTTTGTTTTGGAGCTATCTTTTCAAGGCTGTTTGGTATATAAACACTAAAAGGTAGCTCAGAATAAGAGAGTAATTAGTGCCTCTGTCATAAGACACACAGGAACATTGAGAGATCCATGGAGAATGGTGTCCTAACAATACAAATAAGAATTTGGTTAAAAAAAAAAAAAAAGAAATCAACATTCTACTGGCTTGGATTAAAACTCTCCTAAATTCTCCAAATAATAATTAGATTTGGGAGACCAAGTCCGTGAGTGAATAAAAGTGATTATTTTGTATTTGACAGTTCATTGTTTTCATTGGGTGACTCCATGAATAATATATGCCAAGCAATTTGTGCATGAAATAGAACTTCCTCTGGGATGATGATAAAAGTTGGTGATGAGCTTGGCTTGCTCTCCACCTCTTCTCACTGTCCTTTCCCCCTGTCTTCCACATGAGATGATGCAGCAAAAACACACGAAACACCAGGTACTCAACAGAGATCGTAAACTGAAATCAAACAGGGATTTGTCAGAGCAAAGGGAATTTCCTCAAGGATATGAGGATAATATTGAATATCTGCACTAACAACTCAACCCATTCTAACCCCTGAAAGTTCCAGAGTTAAGCACAAAAAAGACTACACAGAGGTCTACACAGAGCAGCTGCCGCCTCTCCATCCCCTCTGTCACTCTGTTCTTTCACAGGTGCAGTGCTCCAGCAAGTGCTCCTTTTCAGGTACGTATTATTGAGGCTGAGCCTCATCTCATCCTGAGATACTACAGTTTGTATTTTGGATTTTGCTCTCCTTTTCTCCATCCAGTTCTTCTCCTGTCCATTTGGCCTGCGATTCCAGGCAGAGCCTTTCATCTAGCTTGGACTCAGCAGCTGCCCTCTGTGACTGTACAACCTCCTGCTCCAAAGCCGAGCTGTGTTTTTATTTTTCACTGTCCTCTCCACAGGCCTCCTGAATAAATCCTTTCTGAACTTCTTCATAAAGCAATGGCCCAGATTAAGTCACTGATGCGAATGTTCATTGTAATTATGTTATTCACAGAAACATTAAGCTCTTTTCAGAGTTCGGCATGGCTCATTCTTTTTAAAAATGTGATATCCTTGGTTATGTGAAAAGGCTATAAATGAGGCATATTAGAAACTGCTTGATCTGCTTGAAACTGCTTCTTCTGACACGAGGATATTTTGTTGAAGTTGCGTTAAAAAACCCCTCCTAAATATGGTGAGACCTGTTTTACTCTGGGTGTTTTCTTCCATTTCCCCATAGACTTTTTTTTTTTTTTTTTTTTTTTTTTTGCGGTACACGGGCCTCTCACTGTTGTGGCCTCTCCCATTGTGGAGCACAGGCTCCGGACACGCAGGCTCAGCGGCCATGGCTCACAGGCCCAACCACTCCGTGGTATGTGGGATCTTCCCGGACCGGGGCACGAACCCGCGTCCCCTGCATCGGCAGGCAGACTCTAAACCACTGCGCCACCAGGGAAGTCCCCCATAGACCTTTTATGTCATGTAAATGTTTCTCTCCATTCACAGAAAATGTATTTAATTCACTGATATTTAAGTATGTGTATGGGGGTGGGGGTAGCAAGGAGGGAGAGAGAGGCAGATTGAGATTCAAAAGTAAATTCAGAGGAAAGATTAAAAATAAAAATAAATCTCCTATGTAAGTGGGCTCTGAATTCATTAGAGAGGTATTTTCAGTATCAGAAAATGTTAAAGATTAAAGGCTAACCTGAAAGAATCTACTTCTCCTTTATTTCACAAATGAGGAAATTAAGGGCCAAGGGCACCAAAGGAGTAATAGGTGGAGTTGGAGCAGAATAGAATCAAGGATCACCAGGTCAGTGTACTTCCAATTTTAATGTGGTAAAAGCAATAGTCAGACAAGCATGCAGTGAGACACTTACTGTTTTGAGTTCTAAAAAGGTTTTATTTTATTTTGAGAATATTATGATCAGGAGATCAGGAATATCCAAGTCCTGAGCTATTACTCAGCCTCTATCCTAGAGAACTCTGGGAAAAAAAGACTAGCCATGTAGGGAAGCAATTATTTATATATAAGTGAGTCAATATTAGACACTGTCAAAGTAGGGCCTTTTGGTGAAAGTTGAGTTGTAGTATGTGACTCAGGCATGATTGATGAGGTAGGGTTCATCTTCTTCTGAAAGTAAATCTTAAATATGCCTGGAAGAACTGGACTAATGCAGTACAAGAAAGCAGGAACCAAAGGAACACAAGTCCTCTTGGATGTGTAATTATATATTCAGGAGAAAGAGAAAGGGAGAGAGCAACCTGGTTAGGTTGCCCTAGGAGAGCAGTAGAGAGGGTCCCATACTACTTTTAAATTATTTCTAACTGTTAATTAATGAATCTAGCCAAGGAGAAAATATAAAACTTAATTTAACAAAATTCCTAGAAAAATAATTTCCCCAACTGAGCCCAGAAATCTATCTATAGGTTTCTATTGTACCAGATAAAAAGAAAGAGAGACTGGGGTAAAGGGATCCACAAGAGTAAAATGGTGTTAAGACCTCCTGTTCTAGGCTTTCAGCTCAGCATGTTTTCACTTATACTTCAGAGCCTCTGAATGTAGGAATACGAGCAGGGACATTTCTCATTGTCTAAATCATCAGCATTAAAGTCTGCAGCAAATACACAGTATCTGGTCTGCCAAGAAGCAGAAAAACAAATTAATGATCCACTGGCCACAGTTATGACCTTTAGTTTATGAGCTTGTCACTGCATTCCAAAACAACTCTCCTTCAAAATGATCCTCAGAGCCTTCTTTGCTACCATTTCAAACCAAGGCCATCCAAACTAAACACATGTTAAATTAGCACATTCAGGAGCTATGAAATCCCACAGCTACCAGAAAGTCATTGAACACACTTTGCAAATTTCTAAATTCCAGTACAAATGTTAAGAAGACATCTGTCAGCCATCCTAATGGCACATTCAGAAAAAGTCCTCCACCACCCCCTAATCAGAGCAAGCTGAAATCAAAATCAAATCCTTTCTCCTCTTCCCTCCTGCCATTGAACTGTACATAACACAGACATAAAAGATGGACCCCACCTGACTAAAGAGTGATGTTAAAATTTGAAGTGAGCCCTCGAGGTGAACTTTTCAGAGCCTGTTCCCCCATGCACAGCCAGACTTCTGAAAGATTTGCTGAACAATTGCCCTGAGGTGGAGGTGAACTAACTTTTCTTCTGCCAACATTTTTCTCATGAAATAAACTAATTATAATTTTCTAGAAAGAATTATTATTTTTAATGTCAATTACTTAAAACTGGACTTACCTACTAGGAGACCTGAGAGACAGCTATCCTCAAACTGCAATGGACATCTCTCATCTCTAAGGACTGGTCTGAAGACAGTTTTTCTTTCCCAGATTGCTTATAAATCCAAGAGCCTCCAGCAATCATGAGAACCTAAAAGCTAGGCCTCTGCTGTGATTTTAATCTCAGGATGGTCCAAATCCAAGTCTAATACTCATTTCCACAACCACGTGTGTTACCCAACTTCTCTGGAGCTCCACACAGCCTTATCACGGTCTCTAGAAGCCACAGATAAGGCACCTGGCAGCCTCTCCTTCCACCATCTGCCTTGGCTGGTGATTCCCAGATAGCATTGGAGCAACAAAGTAGTGTGGTGGTTACAAGGCTCTGAAGCAAGACTGCAAAGTTTGAATTCTGGCTCTTTATTGCATCAGCTATGTGATTTGGGACATGATAATCTGTGCCTCAGTTTCCTCTTTTGTAGTATTGAAATAATAATTGTACCAATCTCATTTTTTTTAAGGAATAAAGAAGTTTCTACACTAAAAAGCACTTAGAACATTGCCTGCTACAAAATAAGTGCCTAATACATGTGAGCTATCATATTCACCCTGATACTTAAGTGGAGAGTCAGATGCAGCCATGTTAGTCTAGGAATAGTGGGCTTCAGGCACCTCCATCTGCCCAGCGCCCCTTTTTCCTACTAAGTTTCCCTCCTAGGACTCCCTTCCTACCTCCATTGCCAGCCACTTAACTATCTTCCACTTTCTTGTCACTAAGATTCTCATGATTAGGTTTCAGTCTTTCAGAGTCCACAAGACAAATGGAGGATTTAACTCATATCAGTGGGAGAACAGATGTTTATTATCGTACTCTTCCCAGATATTATATTTGCATTTTGACAGCAGTCTTCTGAAAACACAATAACATGACTCGTAACTCACACACTTCCCACAGTACATGAATCATCTGAGTCCACCCCAAACCTGAATAAGAATCTCTAGGAACAAAGCCTGCATTTTATTTTAATAACAAATGTATTGAGATCTAACATACTGCACAATTCACCTTTTTAAAGTGTACAATTCAGTGGTGTTTATACACAGACTGGTGCAGTTATCACCACAATATAATTTCAGATCATTTTCATCACCCTGAAGAGAAATCCCACAGCCATTAGCAGTCACAACACACTTTCCCTTCCTCCCAGCCCTATGCAACTACTAATCTACTTTTTCATCTTTATTGATTTATCTAATTCTCAACATTTCATTCAAATGGATACATGCAATATGTGTCCTTTTGTGTCTAGGCATCATCTCTTAACTTAATGCTTTCCAGGGTCAACTATGTTGTCTCATTTACTGATATTTCATTCCTTTTTATTGCTGAATACTATTCCATTATATGGATATACCACTATGTCTACCTGTTCATCAGTAGATGAACATTTGGGATGAGTTGTCTCTTCTTCATCTAGATTCTTGAGGTGGAGTATTAAGGTATTGATTGGAAATCCTTCTTCTTCTTTTCTTTTTTTTTGGAATTGACATGGAAATTTAGTTATTTCTGAGATATACATTTTAAAGTAATAACTAGAATTATGACATACCAGAACATATAAGATTTTTAGAAATTTCATGTAATGTCTGAAACATTTATATTAACATATTTCCATACAAATAATCCAATGAAAGTTTAGTATTAGTTGTTTTGTTTGTTTGTTTATACTACAGGTTCTTATTAGTCATCAATTTTGTACACATCAGTGTATACATGTCTATCCCAATCGCCCAATTCAGCACACCACCATCCCCATCCCACTGTGGTTTTCCCCTCTTGGTGTCCATACGTTTGTTCTCTACATCTGTGTCTCAACTTCTGCCCTGCAAACCAGTTCTTCTGTACCATTTTTCTAGGTTCCACATACATGCGTTAATATATGATATTTGTTTTTCTCTTTCTGACTTACTTCACTCTGTATGACAGTCTCTACATCCATCCACGTCTCAACAAATGACCCAATTTCATTCCTTTTTATGGCTGAGTAATATTCCATTGTATATATGTACCACAGCTTCTTTATCCATTCGTCTCTTGATGTGCATTTAAGTTGCCTCCATGACCTGGCTATTGTAAATAGTGCTGCAATGAACATTGGGGTGCATGTGTCTATTTGAATTATGGTTTTCTCTGGGTATATGCCCTGTAGTGGGATTGCTGGATCATATGGTAAATCTATTTTTAGTTTTCTAAGGAACCTCCATACAGTTCTCCATAGTGGCTGTATCAATTTACATTCCCACCAACAGTGCAAGATGGTTCCCTTTTCTCCACACCCACTCCAGCATTTGTTGTTTGTAGATTTTCTGATGATGCTCATTCTAACTATTGTGAAGTGATACCTCATGGTAGTTTTGATTTGCATTTTTCTAATAATTAGTGATGTGGAGCAGTTTTTCATGTACTTCTTGTCCATCTGTATGTCTTCTTTGGAGAAATGTCTATTTAGGGCTTCTGCCCATTTTTGGATTGGGTTGTTTGTTTCTTTAATATTGAGCTGCATGAGCTGTTTATATATTTTGGATATTAATTCTTTCTCCGTTGATTTGTTTGCAAATATTTTCTCCCATTTTGAGGGCTGTCTTTTTGTCTTGTTTGTGGTTTCCTTTGCTGTGCAAAAACTTTTAAGTTTTGTTAGGTCCCACTTGTTTATTTTTGTTTTTATTTCCATTACTCTAGAAGGTGGATCAAAAAAGATCTGGCTGTGATTTATGTCTAAGTGTGTTCTTCCTATGTTTTCCTCTAAGAGTTTTACAGTGTCCAGTCTTACATTTAGGTCTTGAATCCATTTTGAGTTTATCTTTGTGTATGGTGTTAGGGAGTGTTCTAACTTCATTCTTTTACATGTAGCTGTCCAGTTTTCCCAGCACCACTTATTGAAGAGACTGCCTTTTCTCCATTGTATATCTTTGCCTCCTTTGTCATAGATTAGTTGACCATAGGTGTGGGGGTTTATCTCTGGGCTTTCTATCTTGTTCCATTGATCTATATTTCTGTTTTTGTGCCAGTACCATATTGTCTTGATTACTGTAGCTTTATAGTATAATCTGAAGTCAGGGAGTCTGATTCCTCCTGCTCCGTTTTTTTTTCTCTCAAGACTGATTTGGTTATTCGGGGTCTTTGTGTCTCCATACAAATTTTAAGATGATTTGCTCTAGATCCATAAAAAATGCCATTGGTAATTTGATAGGGATTGCATTGAATCTGTAGATGGTTTTGGATAGTATAGTCATTTTCACAATATTGATTCTTCCAATCCAAGAACATGGTATATTTCTCCATGTGTTGATATCATCTTTAATTTTTTCATCAGGATCTTATAGTTTTCTGAATACAGGTCTTTTGTCTCCCTAGGTAGGTTTACTCTTAGGTATTTTATTCTTTTTGTTGCAAAGGTAAATGAGAGTGTTTCCATAATTTCTCTTTCAGATTTTTCATCATTAGTGTACAGGAATGCAAGAGATTTCTGCACATTAATTTTGTATCCTGCAACTTTACCAAATTCATTGATTAGCTCTAGTAGTTTTCTGGTGGCATTTTTAGGATTCTCTATGTATAGTATCATGTCATCTGCAAACAGTGAAAGTTTTACTTATTCTTTTCCAAATTGTATTCCTTTTATTTCTTTTTTTTCTCTGATTGCTGTGGCTAGGACTTCCAAAACTATGTTGAATACTAGTGGGGAGAGTGGACATCCTTGTCTCATTCTTAATCTTAGAGGAAATGCTTTCAGTTTTTCACCATTGAGAATGATGTTTGCTGTGGGTTTGTCATATATGGCCTTTATTATGTTGAGGTAGGTCCCCTCTATGCCCACATTCTGGGGAGTTTTTATCATAAATGGGTGTTGAATATTGTCCAAAGCTTTTCCTGCATCTACTGAGATGATCATATGGTTTTTATTCTTCAGTTTGATGATATGGTTTATCACATTGATTGATTTGTATATATTGAAGAATTCTTGCATCCCTGCGATAAATCCCACTTGATCGTGGTGTATGATCCTTTTAATGTGTGGTTGGATTCTGTTTGCTAGTATTTTGTTGAGGATTTTTGCATCTATATTCATCAGTGATATTGTTCTTTAATTTTCTTTTTTTGCAGTATCTTTGTCTGATTTTGGTATCAGGGTGATTGTGGCCTCATAGAATGAGTTTGAGAGTGTTCCTTCCTCTGCAATTTTTTGAAAGAGTTTGAGAAGGATGTGTGTTAGCTCTTCTCTAAATGTTTGATAGAATTCAACTGTGAAGCCACTATGGAGAACAGTATGGAGGTTCCTTAAAAAACTACAAATAGAACTACCATATGACCCAGCAATCCCACTACTGAGCATATACCCTGAGAAAACCATAATTCAAAAATAGTCATGTACCAAAATGTTCATTCCAGCTCTATTTACAATAGCCTGGAGATGGAAACAACCTAAGTGTCCATCATTGGCTGGATGGATAAAGAAGTTATGGCACATATATACAATGGAATATTACTCAGCCATAAAAAAAAAAAAACGAAATTGAGCTATTTGTAATGAGATGGGTGGACCTAGAGTCTTTCATACAGAGTGAAGTAAGTCAGAAAGAGAAAGACAAATACTGTATGCTAACACATACATATGGAATTTAAGGAAAAAAATGTTATGAAAAACCTAGGGGTAAGACAGGAATAATGAGACAGACCTACTTGAGAATGGACTTAAGGATATGGGGAGGGAGAAGGGGAAGCTGTGACAAAGCGAGAGAGTGTCATGGACATATATACACTACCAGACATAAAACAGATAGCTAGTGGGAAGCAGCCACATAGCACAGGGAGATCAGCTCAGTGCTTTGTGACCACCTAGAGGGGTGGGATAGGGAACGTGGGAGGGAGGGAGACGCAAGAAGGAAGAGATATGGGAACATATGTATATATATATATAACTGATTCACTTTGTTATAAAGCAGAAACTAACACACCATTGTAAAACAATTATACTCCAATAAAGATGTAAAAAAATCATAATAAAAAAAATTTTTAAGCGGCCACAAAAATGGCAGTATCTGTGCAAGGGAACATTTGGTTTATTCCACCTGCCAAATATATTTGTTTACCTCTTGGAAAACAGAAAAATGTATAGGTTAAATAAATTTTAAAATATAAAAAAAAATGAGAGAATTCAGCTGTGAAGCCATCTGGTCCTGGACTTTCTTTGTTGGAAGATTTTTCATCACAGTTTCAATTTCATTACTTGTGATTGTTCTGTTCATATTTTCTGTTTCTTCCTGGTTCAGTCTTGGAAGGTTACACCTTTCTAAGAATTTGTCCATTTCTTCTAGGTTGTCCATTTTATTGGCATAGAGTTCCTTGTAGTAGTCTCCTAGGATGCTTTGTATTTCTGCGATGTCTGTTGTAACTTCTCCTTTTTCATTTCTAATTTTATTGATTTGAGTCCTCTCCCTCTTTTTCTTGATGAGTCTGGCTAATGGTTTATCAATTTTGTGTATCTTCTCAAAGAACCAGCTTTTAGTTTTTTTCATCTTTGCCATTGTTTTCTTTGTTTCTATTTCATTTATTTCTGCTTTGATCTTTATGATTTCTTTCCTTCTGCTAACTTTGGGTTTTGTTTGTTCTTCTGTCTCTAGTTCCTTTAGGTGTAAGGTTAGAATGTTTACTTGAGATTTTTCTTGTTTCTTGAGCTAGGCTTGTATAGCTATAATCTTCCCTCTTTGAACTGCTTTTGCTGCTTCCCATAGGTTTTGGATCATCATGTTTTCATTGTAATTTGTCTCTAGGTATTTTTTTATTTCCTCTTTGATTTCTTCAGTGATCTATTGGTTATTTAGTAACGTATTGTTTAACCTCCAAATGTTTGTGATTTTTTATGTTTATTTCCCTGTAATTCATTTCTAATCTCATAGTATTGTGATCAGGAATGATGCTTGATTTGATTTCAATTTTCTTAAATTTACTGAGGCTCAATTTGTGACCCAAGATGTGATCTATCCTGGAGAATGTCCCGTGTGCACTTGAGAAGAAAGTGTAATCTGCTGTTTTTGGATGGAATGTCCTATAAATATCAATTAAATCTATCTGGTCTATTGTGTCATTTATAGCTTCTGTTTCCTTATTTATTTTCATTTTGGATGATCTGTCCATTGGTGTAAGTGAGGTGTTAAAGTCCCCCACTATTATTGTGTTACTGTCGATTTCCTCTTTCATAGCTGTTAACAGATGCCTTATGTATTGAGGTGCTCCTATTTTGGGTGCATATATATTTATAATTGTTACATCTTCTTCTTGGATTGATCCCTTGATCATTATGTAGTGTCCTTCCTTGTTTCTTGTAACATTCTTTATTTTAAAGTGTATTTTATCTGATATGAGTATAGCTACTCCAGCTTTCTTTTGATTTCCATTTGCATGGAATATCTTTTTCTGACCCCTCACTTTCAGTCTGTATGTTTCCCTAGGTCTGAAGTGGGTCTCTTGTAGACAGCATATATATGGGTCTTGTTTTTGTATCCATTCAGCAAGGCTGTGTCTTTTGGTTGGAGCATTTAATCCATTCATGTTTAAGGTAATTATTGATATGTATGTTCCTATTACCATTTTCTTAATTGTTTTGGGTTTGTTTTTGTAGATCCTTTTCTTCTCTTGTGTTTCCCACTTAGAGAAGTTCCTTTAGCATTTGCTGTAGAGCTGGTTTGGTGGTGCTGAATTCTCTTAACTTTTGCTTGTCTGTAAAGCTTTTGATTTCTCCATCGAATCTGAATGAGAATATTGCTGTGCAGAGTAATCTTGGTTGTAGGTTCTTCCCTTTTGTCACTTTAAGCATATCATGCCACTCCCTTTTGGCTTGTAGAGTTTCTGCTGAGAAATCAGCTGTTGACGTTATGGGAGTTCCCTTGTATGTTATTTGTCATTTTTCCCTTGCTGCTTTCAATAATTTTTCTTTGCCTTTAATTTTTGCCAATTTGATTACTATGTGTCTTGGCATGTTTCTCCTTGGTTTTATCCTGTATTGGACTCTGCGTTTCCTGGACTTGGGTTGCTATTTCCTTTCCCATGTTAGGGAAGTTTACGACTATAATCTCTTCAAATATTTTCTCTGGTCCTTTCTCTCTCTCTTCTCCTTCTGGGACCCCTATAATGTGAATGTTGTTGTGTTTAATGTTGTCCCAGAGGTCTCTTAGGCTGTCTTCATTTCTTTTCATTCTTTTTTCTTTAGTCTGTTCTGCAGCAGTGAATTCCACCATTCTGTCTTCCCAGTCACTTATCAATTCTTCTGTCTCAGTTATTCTGCTATTGATTCCTTCTAGTGTAGTTTTCATTTCAGTTATTATATTGTTCATCTCTGCTTGTTTGTTCTTTAATTCTTCTAGGTCTTTGTTAAACATTTATTGCATCTTCTCGATCTTTGCCTCCATTCTTTTTCTGAGGGCCTGGATCATCTTCACTATCATTATTCTGAATTCTTTTTCTGGAAGGTTGCCTATCTCCACTTCATTTAGTTGTTTTTCTGGTGTTTTATCTTGTTCCTTCATCTGGTATATAGCCCTCTGCCTTTTCATCTTGTCTGTCTTTCTGTGAATGTGGTTTTTGTTCCACAGGCTACAGGATTGTAGTTCTTCTTGCTTCTGCTGTATGCCCTCTGGTGGATGAGGCTATCTAAGAGACTTGATGGGAGGGACTGGTGGTGGGTAGAGCTGCCTGTTGCTCTGGTGGGCTGAGCTCAGTAAAACTTTAATCCACTTGAGTGTTGATGGGTGGGGCTGGTTTCCCTCCATGTTGGTTATTTGGCCTGAGGCAACCCAACACTGGAACCTACCTGGTCTCTTTGGTGGGGTTAATGACAGACTCTGGTAAGGCTAATGCCAAGGAGTACTTCCCAGAACTTCTGCTGCCAGTGTCCTTGCCCCCATGGTGAAACAGAGTCACCCCCTGCCCCTGCAAGAGACCCTCCAGCACTAGCATGTAGTTCTGGTTCAGTCTCCCCTGGGGTCACTGCTCCTTCCCGTGGGTTCTGATGCACACACTACTTTCTGTGTGCCCTCCAAGAGTGGAGTCTCTGTTTCCCACAGTCCTGTCAAAGTCCTGCAATCAATTCCCACTAGGCTTCAAAGTCTGATTCTCTAGGAATTCCTCCTCCTGTTGCCAGACCCCCAGGTTGGGAAGCCTGACTTGGGGTTCAGAACCTTCACTCCAATGGGTGGATTTCTGTGGCAAAAGTGTTCTCCAGTCTGTGAGTCACCCATCCACCAGTTATGGGATTTTATTTTACTGTGATTGTGCCCCTCCTACCACCTCATTGTGGCTTCTCCTTTGTCTTTGGATGTGGAGTATCCTTTTTGGTGAGTTCCAGTGTCTTCCTGTCAGTGATTGTCCAGCAGCTAGTTGTGATTCTGGTGTTCTTGTGAGAGGGAGTGAGAGCACGTCCTTCTACTCCACCATCTTGGTTTATCGTCTTCTCCATATTCATTTTAATATAGGCATTCATAGCTATAACTTGCGCTCTAAGCACTGCTGTAACTGTGTCCCATAAATTTTGGTATGTTGTGTTTTCATTTCCATTCATCCCAAAGTATATTTTAATTTCGTTCATGATTTCTTCTTTAACGCAAGGATTTTTTTTTTTTTTTTTTTTTTTTTTTTTTTTTGCAGTATGCGGGCTTCTCACTCTTGTGGCCTCTCCCGTTGTGGAGCACAGGCTCCAAACACAGGCTCAGCAGCCATGACTCACAGACCCAGCTGCTCCGCGGCATATGGGATGTTCCCGGATGGGGGCATGAACCCATCTCCCCTGCTTCGGCAGGCAGACTCTCAACCACTGCGCCACCAGGGAAGTCCCAACCCATTGATTATTTAACATTGTGTTTAAATTCCACATATTTGTAAGTTGTCCAAATTTCTTTCTGTTAGTGATTTCTAATTTTATTCCATTGTGCTTGGAGAACATACCTTATATGATTTCAAGCCCCTTAAGGTCTGATGGGACATGAACCTGATTTTCCAGGGAATATAAAACCTACACATCATAATTTTTAAATGAACAAAATATATTGAAATTTTTGGCAAAAGAGAGTAAATATGATGGATTTATTCATAAGGCAGAAGGCTTATGAATCTTTTTTTTGTAACTTGTTACATGGATGATATGCAAAGAGAGCAAAACTCGAATTTATATTTTCTGTCAAAAATGCAGGGGGTTTTGTGCCCACATAGCAGAGATTCTTTTTAATACCAAAATACTTTGTTATACTCTACAATTATGACATATTCTTAAGTCATTTTAACAAAATTTCCTAAAAAATCATTGTAACTTACTTTAAAATATATATATATATATATATATATATATATATATATATATATATATATATATATATATATATATATTTTATTTTTGGCTGCATTGGGTCTTTGTTGCTGCATGCAGGCTTTTCTCTGGTTGCTGCAAGCGGGGGCTGCTCTTCGTTGTGGTGCGTGGGCTTCTCACTGCAGTGGCTTCTCTTTGTTTTGGAGCATGGGCTCCAGGCACGCAGGCTTTAGTAGTTGTAGTTGTGGCACTTGGTCTCAGTAGTTGTGGCTCACGGGCTCTAGAGCGCAGGCTCAGTAGTTGTGGTGCACTGGCTTAGTTGCTCCATGGCATATGGGATCTTCCCAGACCAGGGTTCGAATCTGTGTCCCCTGCATTGGCAGGCGGATTCTTAACCACTGAACCACCAGGGAATCCCCATGTAACTTACTTTTAAAATGTATTTCCTATAACTATTTCTTGCCTTCAGATTCTAGTGAAATATGTGCATGTCTTGAGTCCTCTAAATACTCATTAATTTTGCTATTATCTAATTTATACCCCAATTTAAATTAAAACAAAGAGCAAAGATTTTTTACTTTTTAAATTATTTTATATTATTTTTTAAATTATTTTGGCTGCATTGCATCTTCATTGCTGTGCGCGGGCTTTCTCTAGTTGCAGTGAGTTGGGGTTACTCTTCATTGTGGTGCATGTGCTTCTCATTGTGGTGGCTTCTCTTGTTGTGGAGCACAGGCTCTAGGCATGTGGGCTTCAGTAGTTTTGGCACGCAGGCTGAACAGTTGTGGCTTGTGGGCTTAGTTGCTCCACAGCATGTGGGATCTTCCCGAACCAGGGATGAAACCCGTGTCTCCTGCACTGGAAGGCGGATTCTTAACCACTGCACCCCCAGGGAAGTCCCAGATTTTTAAAATATATAAAATATCTTTAGTTTCCCTAAATGACTATTAATAACACAAAAATTTGCTTTTTCATTTTATAGAAAGTACACAACAGGAATAATCAGGCTTGCTTGACCTCTCCAAAGTTTAATTACCTCTACTCTATTGTGAGACATTACTTGTTTACAAAATTTATGATGAAAAATAATCTGAAAAATTAAAAGAAAAGTTCAGCTTTTCCAGTTTAATTACAAGTAAAATATGCTAACAAAATATGTTTCAGTTACTGTGTATTTTTCAGATTAAAAAATTCATACTCATGTACCTAATATAAAAAAAGAAGTCTCTGGAGATTTGTTAATCCTTTCAGTTTTCATAACATCCTCTTACTTCCCCCCAAAATTCAGTGATTAATAACAAATTAATTGTATGGTATAACTCAACAAAGTGTCTCACTCTCTTGCATTTCCATAATTATGATTGCCAGAGTAAGTTAGCCAGTGTTATATAGCCATGTCATCCACACATGCAGACCTCATACTCCCCAGTAATTATTCTTTCCTTAGGAGTCTTTCTTTCCCTGGCCTTATGCTGGATGCTTGTGCAAAATGCTATCAATCCTATGATTTAATGGGATGCCCATGCACACGTCCAGAGCCCTTTCTCCATAGCTCGCTCCTCTGCAGTATTCTTTCCTGAAAATTCTAGCTACCTCAAAGTCCTTGGATTCCTACTTCTGCCCTTCAACTTAGCAAGATTACTGGTTTCCCTTTTTGTGCTACTGTCCAGTACTTTCTGCCATGAAGAAATCTAGGGCAATAAAATGATAGGATTCATCTTTTATTCCCCTTTTCTCAGAGATCACAGTTTGAACTGCTATTTGTCTGATTGTCTGATGTCTGAAAAAGTTGCTACATATAGTACCCAGATTTTTTAGGGTTTTTGTTTGTTTGTTTTTTTTTTTGGTTGGAAGATAAGTACAAATGCTTTTACTCCATCATAACCAGAAATGGAAGTCCAAATAACTAAGACCAGATTTACACAGCCATGAATGCATTTCAAAACCCTAGACTTTTTCCTTATCTCAAGGAAAACAATAATAAAATATTTTCTGAGTCATCATGTCAGTAATGACTCAAGATTTACTTCAGCATATGGTATATAAATCTGTATCTAAAACCTGTGTGTTAATTCTATGACAGTGTACCAAACAAAAAATATTTTGCTCCCCAGCACTTCCACCACTAAATCCTGGCCCAGCTGTTTTATGTGCCAATGCTCATTCCTTTGAAGGATTTTAATACCAAATCAAAAAGAGTGGTAGGAGTGGTTTTCTCCACACATATCAATTTTAAACAATATTAGGTTCCATGTAATTTTAGAGAAACTAAGATCTCTGAAGAAATCTTTTATGTTACTGCAGGTGACACCTATTTGGTTTTATGTAATTTTTCTTTGCTCAGTAAATACTTTTTGCAAAATAAAAAATGGGCTGTTATCAAATCAATACAGCAAAGCATTCAAGAACCAAGATGGATGCAAGGTAATATAACATTTTTACATTCAGTACAGCTGCTGAAAAATACTGAGTGATCTGGCATTTCATCATCTATAAACCTAACTTATGTTAGGTTCATCTGTTATGTTGCCTTTTATATCCCACCTTCCTACCAGCCTGACTTGGACTTTACTATTCCCTAGAATTTGACTTCTCTTCACTAGGAAAAGAAACAAGATATCTGAAAAATACAGATCTGGCTGGTGAGTCCACTGTGTATACCTTCAGAACGTAGACATCCAGGGTGAAAATCTTGGATAGAATTCTCAAAGTAGGAAATAAATCCAGAAAGAAAGGAGAAGAAATGACACTACTAACTAATAGTGATATTAAAATAAGTAGGGATATCAAAAAAGAAAAATATGAAAAACCAAATGGAGAACATAAAAGGAAACTATATTTATAACATGTTAATGCATCAGCAGACTCATATTAAAAGCTGTCAATTTTTACCATATCAATTTGGTATAAATTACATTTGTTCATAATTTAAATAGAGACAATATTTTTATGAGCTTGAAATCAGGATTTTAAAATTCATATGGCATGATAATGGTCTAAGAAGAGCCAAGATAAATCCAAAATGAATGAACAAAGAGAGGTGATGTGCCCTGACAGATAATAATATTTATTATAAATATGTAGTAATTAAAACAGCATGGCATAAATACAGGAGTAAATAAATAGATCAATAAAAAAGCGAAAGGCAGGGGGAAAACATATATATAAGAATTATATATAACAGTACTAATATTACATATCAATGGGCCTTTCCATCTTTCAAAAGATTTACCAGTAAATACCTTTGGAGCACTAAACTTTCGGTATGGAATAAAATAATATTAGATCCTTTTAACACACCACACAATAATAAGTGCTAAATTAAGATCTTGTTGTAGATCAGTTTTCTCAGAAAACAGCTCTCAAATTTGTATGCAGGAGGTTTACTGGGGAGTGCTCACGGGAGTGAGAGAACAAGAATTGGACAGAGATAGAAATTAAACTGTGACTCAGTTGCAACAGGTTTCAGCTAATCTCACAGGAAACTTTGAGGGCTCTGCAGAGACATCCTCAACTGAGAAGCAGGCTGCCCCCGGGAAGGGGCGGACTCTTCTAGGGAGAAGCACCTTCTGACTGAGGACAATTCCTGTGGAGGGATCCAGCTTTGAAAGTTCATCAGGCAAAACTCCCAGAAGCGTGTGCCTTGTGGTTTAAGGGCGATCTGGGAAGTGTACTGTAGTAGTCACTTCAGTCCATCTCTCATGCTGCTCAGATAGGATTGCTTTGGATAAGTTCACCCCGTTGGGAAGAACTCCTCCAGGATTCTTATGGGTCTCTTCTCTTGGGGATACTTATAAGGAGGCCCTCCACTACTGCACCTTGTCTAGTGGCCACACAAATACTCATCCTCTCCCTCCTCTACTACTTATTCTTCATTCCCTCCGCTCTGAGCCAGCACCACCTAGGGGAGTAACTTAGACTCTCATTTCTAAGTGCTCTGGAAGCTGCTGAGTGGTGTAGTATGTAATAGGACGTAGTATGTCGTCACATGCCTATTGTTGCACCTCCTTAGTTTGACACAGTTGTATGCAGATATCCTGCCAAATGGTTGAAACAGTCTATAAGTCTTTATAACGGTGCTGAATAAAGTCCTGCATGTGACACAAATATTGTAACATTTTCACACATTACAATTGCTTCCATCTTGCTTCTGATTCTTGAGCACTCCCACCTGACCTCTAATTATTTGGGGATCATACAATCTCCTTTGCTATCAAGTAGCCTGGTCCTAACATCAGACTTTGTCTACAGAGGACAGCCACCACTAAGCTTTTCAACATTATTTTGGCCTCCCTTACAAGTGCATTCCTTATCACTTTGATAAATAAAGTGTATTCTGGACCCTCCTGTGGAACATAATTGCTGGTGGAGTGTCCAACCTTGTGTGATATTTTTCCACTGTATGTAGGATCTCCCCTCTAGCCTGCTCACATCTTTTACTCCAGTCTTCCACCACCTGCAATGATGCTGGCATTTCACTTTCTCCAAGTTTTCAGGAGTCATCTGAACCACGTGTTAGCACTGACTCCTGGGTCCTCATCAGGGTGTTAAAGCTTTGATCAGCTCGGTGCTTTGTGACCACCTACAGGGGTGGGATAGGGAGGGTGGGAGGGAGACACAAGGGGGAGGAAATATGGGGATATATGTAAATGTATAGCTCATTCACATTGTTATAAAGCAGAAACTAACACACCATTGTAAACCAATTATACTCCAATAAAGATGTTAAAAAGAAAAAAAAAAAAAAAGCTTTGATCATGGGTAGCTGGTCCCATATCACTAAAGTCTCCCTTATCTGACTTTATACTCCATCTTCTTTAACCTAGAATCCTCAAGATGTTATAGTCCGAAACCACATTCCCATCTCCTGTTGGAACATGCGGAATAGATCCTGTAGCTCATAGGTGTGATCCTGTCCTTCCCTCAGCATGCTCAATAATTCCCTGGCCACATCCTGTTATGACTTAACCCTAGTAACGATATGATAGTCAAAGGATGCGCCTGTAAGGAGGCAATTGTTGTCTTGCGATGGAAAGGTCTCTGCATAACCTTAATGTAAACAAGAAGCACTAGACTAACAGCAAGGAATGGGTGGCTTATTCAGGCCTAGGATTTTCGTTCAGGAGAATATAAGGATTCAAAATTTTTCAGTGCATTAACCCAAGTCTTAGAGTCCAACCTTCCCAAACTCTGCCCTGAATTTGGTGTAGCAGACTTTTCAGGGTTAAGAATTCAACTTTCTTTGGAGCTCCACTATTCTTATTTTTAAACTGCGGAACTGCCTTCCAACTGCAAAAGCTGAGAATTTCTTTATATACTGCCAATTCAAAACAAAAAGAGTGGGGGGTTTTGTAAGCTTCCCGAGGGTATTATCTAAGGGTGGTACAAGGAGAAGGCCCTGGACATAAGGAGAGAATGCATATCACAAAGGCCATTAGAGAAGTCATATATTTTAAGGGTCACTGAGCTACCACATGCCAAGGTATATCATTATTTCATCTATGACATACAACATCATTGTCAGCCAGGAGTGGGTAATTCAGCTCCAAAATCCATTTTAATATCTGTTTCCTAAGAACACTTCTTGTGCCAATTGTCACAGATCAGGTTCTCTGGAAAACAGATTCTGAAATGGAAATTAACAAACAGCTGGTTTATTGGTGAGTAATTTGGATAAAGAGGTAGGGAAACAAAATTGGGCAGAAAAAGAAGTTGCAGCAGAGGACTAAATCCACCCCATAGAGAACTTGGAAGTTGGACCAGTCCTTCAGAGAAGTCCCAAATTGAGTCCAGTAGCCAGATTTTTGTCCTTCTGTACGAACTAGTAATAGAATACATGGCTATCTCTGAAGAAGGACCTGAATCTTGAGCAAGAGAGGTCCCTTTGGCTGAGGATAATTTGGAGAGACAGACTGAGCTGTCAGAAGACAATGCTTCTGGCAGATGGGAGAATGCCCTTAAGATAGAATCTGGGCTCTGCACCACAGCATCCACTACCATCCCAAATATGTAAATCAAACCTTGAATGATAGAGAGATAAGAATATCTTTGTGACATAGGAATATAAAAGAAATTCTTTTAAAAATTTTAATTTATTTTATTTTTTTTATTTTTTAGGGGATATATTTTTTTAACATTATTATTGAAGTATAATTGTTTTACAATGGTGTGTTAGTTTCTGCTTTATAACAAAGTGAATCAGCTATACGTATGCATGTATCCCCATATCTCCTCCTTCTTGCATTTTCCTCTCACCCTCCCTAACCCAACTCTCTAGGTAGTCACAAAGCACCGAGCTGATATCCCTGTGCCATGCTGCTGCTTCCCACTACCTACTTTACATTTGGTAGTAAATATAAGTCCATGCCACGCTCGCACTTCATCCCAGCTTACCCTTCCCCCTCCCTGTGTCCTCAAGTCCATTCTCTAAGTCTGTATCTTTATTCCTGTCCCGCCCTTAGGTTCTTCATAACCATTTATTTTCTAGATTCCATATATATATGTTAGCATATGGTTTTTGTTTTTCTTTCTGACTTACTTCACTCTGTATGACAGACTCTAGGTCCATCCACCTCACTACAAATAACTCAATTTCGTTTCTTTTTATGGCTGAGTAATATTCCATTGTATATATGTGCAACAACTTCTTTATCCATTCATCTGTCGATGAACACTTAGGTTGCTTCCATGTCCTGGCTATTGTAAATAGAGCTGCAATGAACATTGTGGTACATGACTCTTTTTGAATTATAGTTTTCTCAGGGTATATGCCCAGCAGTGGGATTGCTGGGTTGTATGGTAGTTCTATTTTTAGTTTCTTAAGGAACTTCCATATTGTTTTCCATAGTAGCTGTATCAGTTAACATTCCCACCAACAGTGCAAGAGGGTTCCCTTTTCTCCACACTCTCTCCAGCATTGATTGTTGGTAGATTTTTTGATGATGGCCATTCTGACTGGTGTGAGGTCATACCTGAGTGTAGTTTTGATTTGCATTTCTGTAATGATTAGTGATGTTGAGCATTTTTTCATGTGTGTGCTGGCAATCTGTATATCTTCTTTGGAGAAATGCCTATTTAGTTCTTCTTCCCATTTTGTACTGGGTTATTTGTTTTTATGATATTGAGTTGCATGACCTGCTTGTATATTTTGGAGATTAATCCTTTGTCAGTTGCTTTATTTGCAAATATTTTCTCCCATTCTGAGGGTTCTCTTTTCATCTTGTTTATGGTTTCCTTTGCTGTGCAAAAGCTTTTAAGCTTCATTAGGTCCCATTTGCTTATTTTTGTTTTTATTTCCATTTCTCTAGGAGGTGTGTCAAAAAGGATCTTGCTGTAATTTATGTCATAGAGTGTTCTCCGGAAGTTTTCCTCTAAGAATTTTATAGTGTCTGGCCTTACATTTAGGTTTTTAATCCATTTTGAGTTTATTTTTGTGTATGGTGTTAGGGAGCATTCTAATTTCATTCTTTTACATATAGCTGTCCAGTTTTCCCAGCACCAGTTATTGAAGAGGCTGTCTTTTCTCCATTGTATATTCTTCTCTCCTTTATCAAAAATAAGGTGATGATATGTGCATGGGTTTATCTCTGGGCTTTCTATCCTGTTCCATTGATCTATATTTCTGTTTTTGTGTCAGTACCATACTGTCTTGATTACTGTAGCTTTGAAGTATTGTCTGAAGTCTGGGAGCCTGATTCCTCCAGCTCTGTTTTTCTTTTTCAAAATTTCTTTCACTATTCGGGGTCTTTTATGTTTCCATACAGATTGTGAAAATTTTTGTTCTACTTGTGTGAAAAATGTCATTGGTAGTTTGAGAGGGCTTGCATTGAATATGTAGATTGCTTTGGGTAGTATAGTCATTTTCACAATGTTGATTCTTCCAATCAAAAAGATAGTATATCTCTGCAACTGTTTGTATCATCTTTAATTTCTTTCATCAGTGTCTTATAGTTTTCTGCATACAGGTCTTTTGTCTCCTTAGGTAGGTTTATTCCTAGGTATTTTATTCTTTTTGTTGCAATGGTAAATGAGAGTGTTTCCTTAATTTCTCTTTCAGATTTTTCATAATTAGTGTATAGGAATGCAAGAGGTTTCTGTGCATTAATTTTGTACCCTGCATCTTTACCAAATTCATTGTTTAGTGCTAGTAGTTTTCTGGTGGCATCTTTTGGATTCTCATGTCATCTGCAAATAGTGGCAGCTTTACTTCTTCTTTTCCAATTTGGATTCCTTTTATTTCTTTACCTTCTATGATTTAGCTGTGGCTAAAACTTCCAAATCTATGTTGAATAATAGTGGTGAGAGTGGACATCCTTGTCCTGTACCTGATCTTAGTGGAAAGGCTTTCAATATTTCACAACTGAGAACAATGTTGGCTGTGGGTTTGTCAATATATGGCCTTTATTTTGTTGAGGCACATTCCCTCTATGCCTACTATCTGGAGAGTTTTTATCATAAATGGGTATTGAGTTTTGTGGAAAGCTTTTTCCGCATCTAATGAGATGATAATATGGTTTTTATCCTTCAATTTGTTAACATAGTGTATCACATTGATGGATCTGAGTATATTGAAGAATCCTTGTCTTCCTGGGATAAACGCCACTTGATCATGGTGTATGATCCTTTTAATGTGCTGTTGGATTCTGTTTGCTAGTATTGTGTTGAGGAGTTTTGCATCTACTTTCATCAGTGATATTGGCCTGTAGTTTTCTTTCTTTGTGGCATCTTTATCTGGTTTTGGTATCAAGGTGATGGTGGTCTCATAGAATGAGTGTGGGAGTGCTCCTCCCTCTGCTATATTTTGGAAGAGTTTGAGAAGGATAGGTGTAAGCTCTTCTGTAAATGTTTGATAGAATTCACCTCTGAAGCCATCTGGTCCTGGGCTTTTGTTTGTTGGCAGATTTTTAATCACAGTCTCAATTTCAGTTCTTGTGATTGGTTTCTTTATATTTTCTATTTCTTCCTGGCTCAGTCTTGAAAGGTTGTGCTTGTCTAAGAATTTGTCCATTTCTTTCAGATTGTCCATTTTATTGGCATATAGTTGCTTGTAGTAATTTCTCATGATCCTTTGTATTTCTGCAGTGTCAGTTGTTGCTTCTTCTTTTTCTTTTCCAGTTCTATTGATTTGAATCTTCTCCTTTTTTTTCTTGAAGATTATGGCTAATGGTTTATCAATTTTGTTTATCTTCTCAAAGAACCAGCTTTTAGTTTTATTTATCTTTGCCATTGTTTCCTTCATTTCTTTTTCATTTATTTCTGATCTGATCTTTATGATTTCTTTCCATCTGCTAACTTTGGGGTATTTTTGTTCTTCTTTCTATAATTGCTTTAGGTATAAGTTCAGGTTGATTATTTGAGGTGTTTCTTGTTTCTTGAGATAGGATTGTATTGCTATAAATTTCCCTCTTAGAACTGCTTTTGCTGCATCCCATAGGTTTTGGGTTTTCTTGTTTTCATTGTAATTTGTTTTTATGATGTTTTTATTTTCTCTTTGATTTCCTCAGTGAACTCTTGGTTATTAAGTAGTGTATTGTTTAGCCTCCATGTATTTGTATTTTTTACAGATTTTTCCCATAATTGATATTTAGTCTCATAGCGTTGTGTTCAGAAAAGATACTTGATACAATTTCATTTTTCTTAAATTTACCAAGGCTTGATTTGTGACCCAAGATATAATCTATCCTGGAGAATGTTCCATAAGCATTTGAGAAGAAAGTGTAATCTGCTGTTTTTGGATGGAATGTCCTATAAATGTCAATTAAATCTATCTGGTCTATTGTGTCATTTATAGCTTCTGTTTCCTTATTTATTTTCATTTTAGATGATCTGTCCATTAGTTAAAGAGGAGTGTTAAAGTCCCCTACTATGATTGCATTACTGTCAATTTCCCCCTTTATGGCTGTTAGTATTTGCCTTATGTATTGAGGTGCTCCTATGCTGGGTGCATAAATATTTACAATTGTTATATCTTCTTTTTGGATTGATCCCTTGATCATTATGTAGTGTCCTTTGTCTCTTGTAATAGTCTTTATTTCAAAGTCCATTTTGTCTGATATGAGAATTGCTACTGCAACTTTCTTTTGTTTTCCATTTGCATGGAATATCTTTTTTCATCCCCTCACTTTCATTCTGTATGTTTCCCTAGGTCTGAAGTGGGACTCTTGTAGACAACATATATACGGGTCTTGTTGTTGTATCCAGTCAGCCAGTGTATGTCTTTTGGTGGGAGCATTTAATCCATTTACATTTAAGGTAATTAACTATATGTTTGTTCTTATTACCATTTTCTTAATTTTGGGGGGTTCGTTGTTGTAGGTCTTTTCCTTCTCTTGTGTTTCCTGCCTAGAGAAGTTCCTTTTGCATTTGTTGTAAAGCTAGTTTGTTGGTGCTGAATTCTCTTAGCTTTTGCTTGTCTCTAAAGATTTTAACTTCTCCATCGAATCTGAATGAGATCCTTTGTGGGTAGAGTAATCTTGGTTGTAGGTTGTTCCCTTTCCTCACTTTAAATATGTCCTGCCTTTCCCTTCTGGCTTGTTGAGTTTCTGCTGAAAGATCAGCTGTTTACCTTATGGGGTTTCCCTTGTGTATTATTTGTTGTTTTTCCCTTGCTGCTTTTAATATTTTTTCTTTGTATTTAATTTTTGATAGTTTGATTAATATGTGTCTTTGTGTGTTTCACCTTGAATTTATATTGTATGGAACTCTCTGTGCTTCCTGGACTTGGTTAACTATTTCTTTTCCCTCATTAGGGAAGTTTTCAACTAAAATCTCTTCAAATATTTTCTCAGTCCCTTTCTTTTTCTCTTCTTCTTCTGGGACTCCTATAATTCTAATGTTCATGCATTTAATATTGTCCCAGTGATCTCTGAGACAGTCCTCAATTCTTTTCATCCTGTTTTCTTTATTCTGCTCTGCAGTATGTATTTCCACTATATTATCTTCCAGGTCATGTATCCATTCTTCTGCCTCAGTTATTCTGCTATTGCTCACTTCTAGAGAATTTTAATTTCATTTACTGTGTTGTTTATCGCTGTTTATTTGCTCGTTCATTCTTCTAGGTCCTTGTTAAACGTTTCTTTTATTTTCCCCATTCTATTTCCAAATGTTGGATCATCTTTACTATCATTACTCTGAACTCTTTTTCAGGTAGACTGCCAATTTCCTCTTCATTTGTTTGATCTGGTGGGTTTTTACCTTGCTCCTTCATCTGCTGTGTGTTTCTCTGTCTTCTCATTTTGCTTAACTTACTGTGTTTGGCATCTCCTTTTTGCAGGCTGCATGTTGATATTTCCCTTTGGTTTTTTTTGTGTCTGCCTCCAGTGGGTAAGTCTGGTTCAGTGGGTTGTGTAGGCTTCCTGGTGGAGGGGACTAGTGCCTGTGTTCTGGTGGATGAGGCTGGATCTTTTCTTTCTGGTTGGCAGGTCCACATCCGGTGTTGTGTTTTGGGGTGTCTGTGACCTTATTATGATTTTAGGCAGCCTTCCTGCTAATGGGTGGTGTTGTGTTTCCGTCTTGCTAGTTTTTTGGCATAGGGTGTGCAGTACTGTATCTTGCTGGTCGTTGATTGGAGCTGGGTCTTAGCGTTGAGATGGATATCTCTGGGAGAGCTTTAGCTGTTTGATATTACGTGGAGCTGGGAGTCTCTGGTGGATCAATGTCCTGAACTCGGATCTCCCACCTCAAGGGCACAGGCCTGACACACGGCCAGAGCTCCAAGACTTTATTAGCTACACAGCTCAGAAGAAAGGGGAAAAAGAAAGAAAGAAGGAAAGTAAATAATAAAGTAAAATAAATAATATTATTAAAATAAGAAATAAAAAATAATTAGTAAAAATTCAAAAGTAATAAGAAAAAAGAAAGAAGAGAGCAACCAAACCAAAAAAACAATCCACCAATGATAGCAAGTGCTAAAAAGTATAATAAAAAAAATAAAAACAACAACAACAAAAAAAAAAAACAAAAAACGGACAGACAGAACCCAGGACAAATGGTGAAAACAAAGCTATACAGACAAAATCACACAAAGAAGCATACACAAACACAGTCAGAAAAAGAGAAAAAGGAAAAAAATACATATATCATTGGTCCCCAAATCCACCACCTCAATTTGGGGATGATTCTTTGTCTATTCAAGTATTCCACAGATGCAGGGTACATCAAGTTGATTGTGGAGATTTAATTCACTGCTCCTGAGGCTGCTTGGAGAGATTCCCCTTTCTCTTCCTTGTTCACACAGTTCCTGGGGTTCAACTTTGGATTTGGCCCTACCTCTGCTTGTAGGTCACCTGAGGGCGTCTGTTCTTCACTCAGACAGGACGGGGCTAAAGTAGCAGCTGATTAGGGGGCTCTGGCTCACTCTGGCCGGGGGGAGGGAGGGGTACGGAATGCAGGGCGAGCCTGTGGTGGCAGAGGCTAACATGGTGTTGCAACAGCCTGAGGTGCACCATGTGTTCTCCTGGGGAAGTTGTCCCTGCATCACGGGACCCTGGCAGGGGCAGGCTGCACAGGCTCCCGGGAAGGGAGGTGTGGAGAGTGACCTGTGCTTGCACACAGGCTTCTTGGCGGCTGCAGCAGCAGCCTTACCGTTTCGTGCCTGTCTCTGGTGTCTGCGCTGATAGCTGCGGCTCACGCCTTTCTCTGGAGCTCGTTTAGGCAGTGCTCTGAATTCCCTCTCCTCACGCACCCCGAAACAATGGTCTCTTGCCTCTTAGGCAGTTCTAGACTTTCTCCCGGACTCCCTGCCGGCTAGCTGTGGTGCACTAGCGCCCTTCAGGCTGTGTTCACGCAGCCAACCTCAGTCCTCTCCCTGGGATCTGACCTCCGAAGCCCGAGCCTCAGCTTCCAGCCTCTACCTGCCCCTGTGGGTGAACAGACAGTCCTCTCAGGCTGGTGAGTGCTGGTCAGCACTGATCCTCTGTGTGGGAATCTCTCTTCTTTGCCCTCTGCACCCTGATGCTGCGCTCTCCTCTGTGGCTTAGAAGCTTCCCCCACCACCACTTACGTCCACCCCCTTACCCCGTCTCTGCCAGTGAAGGGTCTTCCTAGTGTGTGGAAACTTTTCCTCCTTCACAGCTCCCTCCCAGTTGTGCGGGTCCCGGCCCTATCCTTTTGTCTCTGTTTTTTCTTTTTTCCTTTGCCCTACCCAGGTATGTGGGGAGTTTCTTGCCTTTTAGGAAGTCTGAGGTCTTCTGCCAGCGTTCAGTAGGTGTTCTGTAGTAGTTGTTCCACATGTAGATGTATTTCTGATGTATTTGTGTGGAGGAAGTTGATCTCCACATCTTACTCTCTGCCATGTTGAAGGTCTCCCCCAAGAATTTCTTAAGACATTGAAATTTCCAAGTATAAAATAAAAGGTTAGTGGACTGAACTATACCAAAAATTAAAACCTGGGTATAATTCAGGAGAAAATAAACAAAGATAAATAACAAGGAGGAAAAATGTTCAGAGTGCATTAAAGGGCTTCATATCCAGGATATATAAGAAACTGATGTAAATCATTCAGAAGGCAAACAACATGAGAGTTAAAATAGGCAAAATATGTGATAGCTAATTTATACAACAGTTAATGTAATGTCCAATAAATGAGAAAAAAATGCTTAACTTCATTAGTATGGAGAAGTAAATTAAAACAATAAACCCCTATTGACACCCATTAGAGGCTCAAAAATTAACATGTCTAATAATGTCTAGTAATGGCAAGGCTGTAAGGAAACTATGGCTTGTGATTGTATATGTTAACTCGTGCATTGCTGCGAGAATGTGAACAAGCACCTTGGGGAACGATTTAGCAGTGAAGATCAAATTGAAAGTGAGCATGACAAAAATGTCAGGCATGCCACTTCTAGGCCCAAGGAATGTACTCATTTGCACATGAATACAAGGATAAGTGAACAAGAATTTTCAGAGCAGTGCTGTAATAGAAACAAAGACATGGAAGCAGCCAAATGGTTACCCATTAAGAAATAAATAAATTATATATATATATATATATATATATATATATATATATATATATATATGATGGAATGCTCTACAGTAGTCTACGTCTATGAACAAGGTTCATACATATCAACAGATAGATCTTAATAACACCTCCACCTGGTTTAGTCAGAAGGAAGTCCCAGAACCTCGTGTGCTCCAGCTGAGTCTCCTTCCCTGTCTTTCACTTCCAAGCAACACTCAACCTGGCCACTCCTATCACCCTTGACATCCCCAGGACTGTCTCATTTATCCAGACTCCTAACCCTATCCCTCCGCATTCCCCTTTCCTATTTTTTTCTGTAATATTATCACCATCTGGCATAATACATATTTTACTTCTTTATTTGTTTGACTCTTTCCAATTAATATATAAACTCCATAAGAGCAGGTTAATTTTTATTAATCTCTAACCTTAGCACCTAAAATAGTACACAGAACATTGTAGACACAAAATACTTATTTGTTGGATGAATGAATCATGCAGAATGTAAAAGGCAAGTTGAAAAATAGAATGAATAATATGATACAGCTTAAGTAAAACTTTAAATCCATTCAAAACAATACTACATACAAGTATTTAAGACACTTTAAATTGGAGTGGAAAAACACATTATAAATTCCTGATAGTGATTAACTCAGAGAAGAAAATGATTATAATGGGGAATTTGACGAATTTGAGGAAGGAAAACAGGATTTCAACTTTATCTTTAATGTGTATTTTCTTATTGTTTGAAAACAGTAAATATGGCAAAACTTTTATTTTTAAATTTTGTGTTACTTCTTTGCATAATTAAATTAAAGTAAAAGGAACCTAAGTGAGAAAACTCTGATTTGCCATCATTTACGTGTGGTTGGGCTAATATTCCAAATTTCAGAAGCTGAAGGTGGTATATAATATTTCTCAGTGTAATTTCACCAGACATAACTTCCAACTGGCTTCGTCATCAGCTTTACAACAAAGTGTCTAAGGCTTTGACTTTTCTCTTTAAACTAAGAGACAAAATTCTTCACTCCTACGAACTAAAATAAAAAATGAGTTTGATCATTTGCCAGAGATGAGCCTGACACCTTTGTCTTTGTCTGTGGCCTGAGGGTTAAGAAATGACCACACCAAATGTGGGGCAGTTTTCTCAGAGCAGTGCCAGCCCAGGAGGTCTTGCCTGGGGGAAGCCTGTGGTGCCTGCAGGAGCTTGGGGGTGGTGGGGGTGGGGCATGTTGGTGAGAAGGGAAGTTGCCTTGGAGCCACAACAATGGCTCTGGAAGTCCTCTCGAAGTTTCCCACTGAGCCTTGCTCCTCAGCCCATTCAGTGTGCCGGTATGATAGTGGTATGCTCAGGTTTGCTGTCTCTGGACTGAAGAGGCCAAGTTCAGAGTCAAGTCTGAAATACAATCATCCCTCTGCAGCTAGCCCTCCATAAAATCAACCTGCCCAAAACTCTGTAGCCCTTTGGACTGGCTAGGTCTCAGGAACAATTCATATCATTCATCACCAAAGCAGATGTTGTGGGTCAAGTATTCAAGAACTGTTCTCCAACAAGGAGCCCTTTAAATAATTTTCTCCAAATGGACCCTATATTTCCAAGTGAGGCTAAAATCATGTCTGGAAGTTTAAGTAAACTGCCCTTTATTTTACTTACTTCTTCCCAATGTCAGATTTTTAAAGTCACAGAATCCAATTGTTCCATTACTTCTTAGTTCATTACAGCTTCACACTATGAAGCCATCTCCAAGGGGCCTGAAAAAGATTATGTACTTTGCCTGGTACATTATCAAAAGAGTTGCCTAACTCTGGGGAGGGGATGGAGTGATAATTAGCATTATCAGGAGTCCTATCAATCCAGTGTTTTGTTCTTTTGGTGCATGCAATTACTCTCACAGATAACCCAGCATTATGACTTCCCTGCACACAGATATACTCTGGGAACAAAAACAAGAATGAGAGGTCAAAACGCCAAGCTGCTTTGAACCACATAAAAACTAATTTAATAAATGCTGCTCAGAAGTTGCACGTGAATAATCACTAGGGCTATTCCATGTCTGTTTCTCTCTGACAACTTATGCCTCTGTCAGGATCCTTCTTTATCTGTAGAATTGTTCCACTGAAATGGCTTCTAAAATTACTTCACAGGTAACCCAAGCATTATACTCTGACTTGATAATCAACCTATTATCAGCAACAGGGAGTGCATGTCATAAATTAGGTGAACAATCCTACCAGAAGACTTACTACCTCAAAGAAATGGAACAAATGCATATATTCAACAAATAATAATCAGACAAGCCTGAAAAAAGCTAAGTGTTTATCTCCCTCATTACATAGGTAGCTAAAGTGTAATTTTTTAAAAAAAATTGCATGGACCTAGGTAAGCAATCTCCAGCAATATAATCAAGATGAAATATATAAGAATTGACCGTCTTTTTTGTTAGACTCAAAAGTAATAATATTTCAAGTAAGCTGAAGGCTCAGGATTATTTCTTCTTGCTCTTAGCCTACAAAAAGACTAAGCAGTTTATTCCTTTATGAAATTTGTAATGCTGGAAAAGACTGAATGTCATAAAAATGACATTGAACAAGATAATACAGTCATCTTCTGATAGTAATATACTCAGTATGAATCATGTTGTAGTCATGGTTGTAAATTTTCATGGATCCAAAGATGTATTTTCCCCCTGCTGCAGTTTTGAACAGTGTTTCGTGCTTGAAGGATGACTAAATGAGGCAGTGGATGGAAAATGTGATACAGAACTATTTGGTTCTTCATGGGATGAGATGCATACACGTGACTAGATCAGAGGAAGTGACTACAAGCATATGGAGCTCATGGGGAAGATTATAGAAAAGCCAACAGTTTTCAATCCATCCACACACAGTATAGTATAGTTAGTTTAGTTTTTATAAATTTGCAATAAATAATTAAGATCTATTTATTTGCATAGCAATTCATTTCATTCAACTTCATATATCATCCTCTGCAGCAACTCCCACCTAGGGGCTAGCAGGAAGAGGCATATCATAGGGTCAACCCTATAGAGAAGCCACAATCTGAAAGAACTGTAGCAATTAATGAGTTGTATGACCTATATTACTCGTTGAATTAAGCAGATGTGCTCCTGCCCTCAAAGCCTTTACTGTCAATATTTTTAGGCAAACAGACATTAATTAAATAATATCACAATATATATTAAAAACTGTGATAAGGAGTATATAAGAAATGTACATGGAGCTCTGAGAACTTCAGCAAGATGATCTGACTTAGCAATGTCAGAGAACCCCACTTAGCAACTGACCTTTGATCTGAGATCGAAGAGGCTTCTCAGAACTAAGGGGGAAACAGGGAGGTTAATACCTTTATGTGCAAAGGCCTTAAGGCAGGAGGGAACAGCATATTTGAAGGTGTAGGAAAAGATCCTTAGTTCAGTTTTGAATATTTGAAATACAGATGCCTGTAAGATAAGAAGGCAGTTGAATACAAGTTTGGGTCATGATCCTATAACCTTATTTATACCCAGTCCCTCTGGAATGCCTCACTAACATAAGCAACGCAATCTTCCTCTTAGATGATTGTGAAAACAGAGAGCCAGAAGAGAGCGTGAAACATCTTTTAAGCTTTATCCCTATAGTCACATTTTTGTGCACAAAGTATTCTCTAACGGGTACCCAGGACTCTGATTTTGCAAACTTCCCTCTTCTTCACCTTCATAGCATCCCAGCTCCACTCTGGAGGGACAGTAGGTATTCCATGTTGGAAGCATCCATCTAGGAAAAAAGATGAGCAGAGCTGGATCTCCTTTATGATGGGGGCTTTAAGAAGATGTTTCAGAGTGGAATATCTGTAAGACAAATATCTCTGTCTCAATATTGACTAATTCTCATAGTAGGACTTCAACATATGTGAACTAACAAAATCCTTAAGCAAACAGAACTTAACATGAGGACACTGTAAATTTTATTTAT
Source organism: Mesoplodon mirus (assembly GCF_964341445.2). Lineage (NCBI taxonomy): Eukaryota > Metazoa > Chordata > Mammalia > Artiodactyla > Ziphiidae > Mesoplodon > Mesoplodon mirus. The sequence goes on from NC_138977.1 coordinate 535,934, forward strand.
ACTAAACCACTATTGAGAGGATTTTGCTTGTTTTGATAGAAAAGAGGTGGAGAAATTTTGAACCTGTGTGGTACTTCTTCCTAATGAATCAATGAGCCAAATGCTCTACAGAGAAACACTTATTTCAGTCCAGCTACAGGTTAAACTCCTCTCCTGGGCTTTACTGAGATGGCATTAAATGTGGCCCTTTTCAGAGCCACAGGATGTGCCAACAACAGGCTTGTACAAGTACTTAGAGAAGGGGTCTTCTCTTCCTTAAGTCTAAAGAGACTGTTCTTAGACGGTAGAGCTTCAGATGTGCCAAGTGGTTAAACAGAAAGAAGAAGAAAGAAGAAAGAGGAAAAATCCCCCAAAGTGGGCTGAGATCAGTAATCTGTAATTTCTGGTACTCCTGTGTGATGATCCCTCTGAGCTTTACAAAGCCATGAACATCCTCATGGTGACAGTGTGTGAACTGGCTTACAGCTAACTCTCCTCCTCTCAGCTGCTCTGAGGAAGTGAAGATTGGAAACTCCTTGATCTAGAAGAGGAACAAAGTTGGGTGTGCCAAGGCCTAAAGTCCTCTCAGAAAACCCAGAATCTAAGCAAAACTGTCACCACCAGGAGCTGGCAGAAATCTTGGCAGTTGGGGTCTGGAAACAGGAGGCCAACTCCACATGATGGGAGGAGGGGGTTCTGTAGAGGAATGCTTTCCAGGAATATTCCAGAGACTCCACAAGTGTATCTCAAATCTGAAGGCCTCATATCTCAGGCAGTTATTTCCAAACAGAGGGTTAAATAGCCTCTGAGGGATCAAGGGTGTCTTCCCCTCCAGCCCACCCACCACCGTCCAGCTGTCCTGTGTTCTCAAGCTTGGAGCCTCCTGTGCCAGATGGCCTTGGCTGTCCTTAGTTCACCTCTGGCAGAAAGCAGAGGGGAGAAGGATTTAGCTTTCTGCATTGAAGTCAATACATCTGAGGGTGAAGACAGAGTTGCCACAGCAACATGGTCACTGGAGTGATTTCAGACTCACCGCAGCTCAAATGCTGCTTCCCTGCTCCCTCCTAGCGGCCCCACACACCCCTCACCACGTTATTTTGATCAACTAGATTGTGTGCTTCCTGAGGACAGGAGCAACATTATTCATTCCCATGGCTCCTAGAAGCTTGCAAGATGCTCAAAGAGTAATTTTTTTAGTTGATTCCTATTTCAACATTTTTCTGGAAGGGTATCCAAAAACTGGTTAACATCCGCTTTGAAGAGAGGTTCCAGGAGTCGTATATGGAGGAAGAAAGAAGAGAGAATTTTACTTTTCATCTTATACTTTATACACTGTCAGAATTTTTGCCACATGGATATATCAATGTTTTTATAACAAGATGCTCACTTTCAGTTTTATTCACTTGGTACACTCTATCTGTTTTGTAAGATGCAAAGAAAAACTAATAGGTTTTGAGGGTTTCAGTCAGAAAAGTTAATGAGTAAGGTCTGCAGTGTGAGAGGGAAATGCTTCTCCACAGGGTCACCAGAGCCCCCACTCTTCCAAGGTAGATACTTCTAATTAGTCATGACATTCTTTCCTGCTGGGTCCAGAGCTGACCTATAAGTCTTTTTCAACCCAGTATACCAGGCAGTTCTCATGAACTGAGCGGAGTTCACCTGTGATATGAAACCTCGACACCATCTTCTGATTGGATAATTCAATGCATTGACAGCCCTCTTTGAATTGCAACTTAACACTAATGAATCTAATTTAAAAACTAAAGAAACTGGTCTAGATGAAGACAAGAAATTAAAAAACAGGTGGCACAAAACACAGTGGAATGTGATGGGATCAAACTGCGGTGCTACAATCTGTCTCCAGATAAAAACTACCCATAGAAAAAGAAACTTTTTTTTCGAAGATGATGGCTTTAGCCTGTCTGGATGGCTGCCTCCCTGTTTTGGTGCACTCTCACTTGGGGGAAACCAGCAGATGTCATTGAGCTGTCACTGTTTTCAAATCCTCACAATGCCTTTTTGGTAAAAAGACTGCCCTGAAGAGCCAGCATTTCAGTTTCCATTGTCATATCTCAAACTCTATGTGGTAGTCTCATCAGAGACACAATGGGGTGTTAAAAAAATATAATCTTTTCAATATGTTCTGTTAATCCCATGATCACCAAAAGCAGAAAAATGCTTTGGAAGAAAAATGACTACTACTGGGGGCCTCAGCTCTCTTTGGAAATGGAGCAATTCATCTATTTGATGAAATAAGGCCCTCCTAAACCTGCTGGAAATGGTAGAGGAAAATCACATTGCAATTGAATTCCAGTATAAAGGAAAACGAAGTATTTGTCTGAGAGGTCACAAACATATGACTTGCTCCAGGAAACTGGTACAATTGGGCCAACCTGGCTCAGGTTCTTGGCTGTTCTTAGCCAACTGAATACCTGCTGAGGGACCTGAACAATTCTTGATACTGAGAGGGGAAAGCCTTAATATATTCAAGGCATTCAATTCAGATATTCATCTATTAAGCACCTACTATATGCCAGACACTGTGCTAAATGTTAGTCACTGTTCTTGCACCCAAAGAGTAAATAATTAGAGAACAATAAAAACGAGCAGAAGTCTAAGGGCCAGGAAAAGGGAAAGGCTACATAGGACGTCAGAGTCAGAAGAGATCCACGTGAAACACGTAGCTAGAGACGCTTCATGGATGAGGTGGATATTAAAGATAGTGTATTAATCAGGGTTCTGCATAGACCAGAACCAGTAGGAGATACACACACACACACACACACACACACATATACATATATATTCTCTGGGAAATCCTGATATATAAATATATATATATATATATTTAATAAATATATAATTATATATAATTATTATATATATTATGTATATAAAAGTGAAACTGCTAGGTGGCATTTCAGGGGGTCTCCGAAGAGCTCCAGTTCTTTAGGTCTCAGCACAGAAAGAATTCAGCCAGAGGCAAAGTGATAGATAAGCAGTGATTTATTAGTATAGGATGCTTGTGAGGCTTACAAGTGGGCAGGCGAGAGGATGCTGTACCCTGACAACTGGGCTACAGTTTTATAATCAAAGGAAAAGAGGGGAGGGGGAAGTGACCACTTCTTCCTCATTCTTGAGTATATGTCATGCTTCCATGATCAGTTCCTCCTCCACATCAGGTGGGGGGGTTTTCTTGTCCCTACATAGCCCCATAGTCAAACCAGGACTGTCATGGCACTATGGAAAAATTATTTCAAGTCTCAGTACAATGATGGTCTTTCACTTTGAAATGTCACTTTTCCATAAATTATTATTTTTTATGTGTACAGAGAGCATGTCCTAGGTCATTAACTTACTGACCTCACTGGGCAGGATGTAGGTCTCATGTCACCATTGTTTTATTGTTTGGGGGCATGTCTAATGCTTGTATTGCATGGTTTTCTTGCTAAGCAAGCCTGCTTGGTTTTGTAGTTAAACAAATCTGCTTTCTTGAGCGATCGTTACCTTACAGGGGTCTCCCATACTTTTTTTTTTGTTTTACTTATAATCCTCTAGTGGGATTAACTATTTAATTACCTACTTTGTCCCTATCACTCTCCCTTCCAGGTGTTTACCTTTTTATGCTTAAAAGGGAGCTAGGGGGTGATGACTGATCATTAACTGCTTCCTGCTGAGATGGGACGTAGGCCCGCCTGGGGAAGGAATGAAACACCTGGCTGACTGTCCCTTCTCTGTTGGGAGAACCATAAACTAATGTCACTTTCCTTAGCATCATCCTTTCAGCACTCTTGGATGTTAAGCATCAGAGGATGAGTCAATAAAAAGATATAAATTAAAAGAAATACAGCAGGACTTCCCTGGTGGTGCAGTGGTTGAGAGTCCGTCTGCCAATGCAGGGGACGAGTTCGTGCCCCGGTCCGGGAAGATCCCACGTGCTGTGGAGCAGCTGGGCCCGTGAGCCATGGCCACTGAGCCTGCGCGTCCGGAGCCTGGGCTCCGCAACGGGAGAGGCCACAACAGTGAGAGGCCCGCGTACTGCAAAAAAAAAAAAAAAAAAAAAGAAATACAGCAATAGCATTAGAAAGAGTCATTAAAGGAGATTATAACCATGATTTTGGAGGTGCAAACCATTTCTCCAAAACAATTTCCAAGTATGACCTTAATATATTTGTTTTTTGCTAGGCCCAGAATCTCAATGTTTCATACTTTGAGGTCTACTGAGTCTTTTATCTCAGTTTATAGAATTAATCTGTTTTTCTTTAATTTTTATTCATATCTTTTGGTGATAAGGTTGGCTTCTTTGTCCCTCGAGAGACAGAGTGACCCCTAATTTAGTTAACAAGTCCCTTCCATTAAAAAAATAGGCCAATCAGGCACAAACAGAAAGCAATGTAAACGACTGGTCATTGATGTTGCACAAAAGGGGTCCCAGGAAAGTGTGCCCCTGTCTCTTTCCTGATACTCCCATTATATATTTTATTTATGGTTGTTAAGTCTTCCAACCCTTTGGGTTAGGACTGGGAAGTTTGCACCAGTGTCTATAAAAATTTCTATGAAGTGGTCCCCCACTTCAGTGACCACCTGAGTCTCAGCACTAGTTATGTAGATGGCATCTCTACTTTTGGCCTCGGGCCCCCTCAGTGTTCTGATTGTAAAACCATCAATGGCTGAGGGGTCCCCATTGCTTACTGGCATCTGGGACATTCCCCCTTCCAATGCCCTCGCTGTCTGCAAAGGGCACATTGATCACAATCTTTCCTCCAGTGTCTCTTTTGTCCACACAGGGTACACTCATTTTGCCTGGTGACCTGTGGGCTCAGTAGTCTGCCAGGGCTGAATTGGCCCAGAAAGGCCGACCTTGCTTTTGGTGATCTTTGAGCAGACCTTGCCACTGCAATCATTTGAGCCTTTTGTTTATCTCTCTGGGGGGTGTTCAGCCTTTTCGGCCATATCCCTAGTACTGAAAACCAAATAAGCCAATTGGAGTAAATCATTCATAGGAGTTTGAGGACCGGCAGTTGCTTTTTGAATTTTGTGCCTGATGTCTGGGACAAACTGAGCTATGAAATGTATAGCCAAGAGGGCCTGTTCTTCAGGGGAGGAGGGATCCATATTTGTGTACTTTTAAAAGCTTCCACTAATCTCTTTAGAAACTTCAGGATTTTCATCTGGTCCCTGTTGGACTTTTTTAACATTTTTATAATTGATGGGTTTCACTGTAAGCTTTTTCATACCCTTTATAAAACAACTAATCATATGGTCCCATCTACCCCTATTAATAAAACTTATCTGGTGATTCCATTGTGGATCTACCTTGGGGACAGCATTGTTCCCTACCCAGTGTATTGCATGGCTCTCTTGGGCTTGGGCTGCCACTTGGTCAGCATGGACTCTGACTGCCAATATTACGTGCTGTTTTTTTCTCAGGGAGACAGCAGTGGGATAAGATCTGTAAATCCTCCAAGGTGAGATCAAAAGATCTCATCAATTGGGTAAACTCCTTTGTGAAAAGTTCCGGGTCATCAGAAAAACTTCCCAACTTATCCTCTGCCAGACTTAGGTCTGACATTGAAAAAAACACATGAACTCTTATTGTTCCTTGATTTCTATCAGAAATTTTTCTTGGAAGCAGAACCATAGGGACAGTTGGTTGGTAACTTACACCACTGTGGGTGCTAGCTAGGCTGAAAATGGGCCCCATGGGTAGCTTGGGATACAAAGGAGCTCCTGAATATAGTGGAGTCTCTTCTAACCCTTGGGTATGTTTCCCCCTGGTATAATAGCCTTGGCTGGAGAAATGGCTCCTGCCTGTGAGATAGCCCTTGTTGGAGCAGCCACTTCCATGGATACAGTGGCTTCCACTGGAGCAGGAGTTAGCTATCCAAAAGTTTTGTTCCCATGCCAAAATCCACCATGCACTTTAATCAAGATTTGTACTTACAACTTTAGATGTTATCCATTACAAAGTAGTCTCCCAGTCAAGTGTTAATGCCCAAGAAACTGCCACAAAGGAATAGTACAGAAGGGGTCCACAGTGCTGTTGACAATGAGCAAGAACTGGTCTGGCTGCAAATTGAAATAAAGGGTCAGCACTTGTAAGGGTCAGAGGGAGGGGAAGACTGACATTAGGGCTCAGGAAGTCCTCCACTGGCACTACTAGTAATTAAGGGAAAAGTACTTTAAGTCTTGGAAGTTGATTCCCTTCAGTTTTCTTGGGCATGATGTACTTAAGAATACCTGATAAGAGGCCTTTTGTCTAGGTTGGACACAGTCCTTTAAACGATTTTTGTCTAGTATGTGTAATCCCCTGGTTATAGATTATGGGCATCTAATCTTCATCCAAAGATAGATTACAGTAATCAGCTTCAGAAAGAAGCTTAGAATGCCTTCGTAATAACTCAATTAAGCTTTACAATTATATAACATAGAACAAAGAGCTATTTGAAAAGTGAGTTTTAGACAGTAGGTACGGACCTCATTTAGCAAAACTAAAATTTCATATCTATTGAAACATGATATTTTTTTTCTAAAATCACCCTTGTTTTTACCAAATATAGCCAAATTAAGATTAATTTGTTTATAAATAAATCTAGTTAATTGATCACATAGACTTGTATAATTTGTCTAATAAAGTTGGTGCCTTGATTACTAAAAATTATAGAAAGTATACCCCAAGTGAAAAAACACATTTTTTAACCATTCTTCTTTCATTGTATGGCATCAGCTTTGCAGCCAAGGAAAGCTTTAACCCATGAAATAAAAAATGGGGTTTGCCAGGGAGCCGGGAAGAGCCAAGTGGCCATCCTGGATTTCCCATAGCCCTGACTGTTTAATTTACAGCTACTGTTTACCCATTTTAATTTCTCTCATTTAGGAGCAGGCTGTTGCCATGTTACAAGGACATCAGGATGGCAAAACTCTGAAAATGAGGGGTTAATTTTCTTGCTGACAAATTTTACAACAAATATAATATGAACTTATTGACTTTTAGTAAACTCAGGTACAATAGAGTATTATACTTAATGCTGATGACTCTAAAGACATGTCTGTATTAATAAACAAACAACAAACTTCAACTTTAATTCCAGCTATTAATTTAATATTAAATATTTATCAAATCACATGAACCTGAAATCCATTTAGCTTAGTTTCTCTTATATTTAGAAATGTTTAATTTGTAAACACTTACTTTTTTTTAAGCCAATGAAATTGTGCTCATAAACAAATTAACCTTAGCAATACTATCTAAAGACAAAAATTCATAAGACATACACATATTCAGACAGAGATCTCGTTGTTTCATTTTAAAACTTATTCATAAAACAGGAATTGCAATGCAAAACTTATCAATTTATAAATAACAGTTGGTATAGTTAAGTTTACAGACTTGGGTTTTAACAGGGATAGACATAGAATGTAGAAGAAAAGTCTCAGAATTAAGAAGAGCATATATTGCCAAATCCTGTCAGAAGCAACCCAAACAGTAACATTTCTTCCTTTTTACATACCATTTCCCTTGTCACCTGCACCAGCAATAAGATCCCTTCCATGTCTCTAAACATCCATACCTCCTTTCTATGGCAACCCATGTTGATTGCCACTGTTTCTCCAATTCCCTGTCTTTAGACATCCACATCATCATTCCTCTGGCCTGTACCTAGGTACCTGATCAGAGCCCGAAAGCATTCAGGTTTGATCAACCTGTCTAAAATGGTTAGTCATCGGCAGAGCGTCCTCCTCAATATTTCTGGCTCATGGTGTCCCATGACCCCTCTAGGACCCGACCCCAGACCTTCTTATCTTACCACAGTCCCTTCATGGTCACCAGCAGAAACCATTAGGTGGCATTTCAGGGTGGCTCTGAGGAGCTCCAGTTCTTTACATCTCAGCACAGAAAGAATTCAGCAAGAGGCAAAGTGGTAGATAAGAAGTAATTTATTAGAATAGGACACTTGTGAGGCTTACAAGTGGGCAGGCAGAAGAGTGCCACACCGAAGAACTGGGCTACAGTTTTATAATCAAAGGAAAAGGGGGTGGGGTGGAAAAGACCAACTTCTTCCTCATTCTTGTGCAGATGCCACACTTCCATCATCAGTTTCTCCTCCATGTCAGGTGGGGGAGTTTTCTTGTCCCTGTAGGGTCAAGCCAGGTCTGTCATGGCACTATGGAAAAATTATTTCAGGTCTCAGTACAGTGACAGTCTTTCACTTTGAATTATCACCTTTCCATAAATTATTGTTTTTTTATGTGTGCAGAGAGCATGTCCTAGGGGTCATTAACTTACTGAGCTCATTGGGCAGGATGTAGGTCTCATGTCACTATTGTTTTATTGTTTGAGGGGCATGTCTCATGCTTCTATTGCATGGTTTTGTTACTAAACAAGCTTGCTTGGGTTTGTAGTTAACCAAACCTGCTTTCTTGAGTAATCATTAACTTACAGGGGTCTCCCATATTTTTTTTTTTTTTTACTTACGATCCTCTAGTGGAATTAACTATTTAATTACTCTTTAATTACCCTTGTCCCTTTACTCTGTCCCTATCAAAAGGAAGTTCTTTACGAGGAATTGGTTCACATTTATGAAGGCTGAGAAGTCTCATGATCTGGCTCCAAGTGGAGCCCCAGGAGAGGTGATGGTATAATCAGTCAGAATCCAAAGGTCTGAGAACCATAGTAGCTGATGGTGTAACTGTTAGTCTCAACGCCAGAAAAGATATGATCTCAAGCAATAAGGCAGGAAAAAAAGGGGCAAATTCCTCCTTCCTCTACCTTTTTGTTCTACTCAGATACCCAATGTATTGAATGATGCCCATCCACATTGGGGAAGGCAACCTACTTTACTGAGTTCACTGATTCAAATGCTAATCTCATCCAGAAGTACCCTCACAGACACACCCAGAAATAATGTTTAATCTGAGCATCCCATGGCCAGTCAAGTTGTTCACATAAATTAACCATCAGATAGTGAGGGGGAGAGCATTAGAGCTAGAGAAGTGGCCTGAGCAGGGCGTGGAAGTGGGCACAGACTAGGATTGTGGGTTTGCAGAGGGAATCAGTCAAGTCAGAGAAAGCTTTTCATGGGGAGTGTTGGGAGCTGATGTGGAGGAAAGGTGGAGCCAGGTTACAGGATCTCTTGATAATAAGACATTCCCAGGACTGCTCCAATAGTGATGTCAGACTCCAACACAACCTAAAGATAAGATGATGGTTTAGCCATTTTTTGCTGTGTTGACTGTCATCCGCCAGTTTGGGACAGTCCTGGTGCCACTGAAGTTCCTTTGCTATTTTTGAATTAAAAACATGTAACCCAGCAAGATTAAGAAATTTTACCAAAATCACACAGTTAGTGGGAAGGACTATGTTACCCTGAAGCCCATGTCCTTCACACTCTGGGCCATCTAGACACAACAGAGCTAAACTTGAATAATCCTTGTCCAGACCACAGAAAAGGGATTCACACTCGTCCATTATGCCCACTCTGGACACCAGCATAGTTCCCTTAAATACCAGTTAGGGCCGCCTAGTTTGAGACTTTCTCCTTAGCAATACCTAAAAACACCCTGTTACTTTATTCATTCCTTTCACGAACAGGAAGTGCTTGCTCTGTACCAGGCACTGCTGTCGGCTCTGGGGCAGACCCCTGACCAATGCTGTGCTCCTGCCCACCTCGGGGGAAGAGGAGAAAATACACGACCTTCTCATGTGGAATAAATGAATGCTGGGGGAAATATTGGAAGCAATTTGTTGGCACATTTCATAATGTACCATGAGCAATTACATACACTTAAATTTTGTCATGATGAGATAAAAATGCTAATGTAAGCATAAATAAATATAGCAAACTACAAATAAAACACGGCTGCACATATAGTATGGTCATACGTTAAATAATCATTTTAATTTCTAAGGTTTTAGTAAAATGTGGCATTAGCAAACAGAAATATCCTTTTCTTGTCTAAGCCTTTTCTTGTCTTCTACATCCTTTAACGATCTATTTCTTAGGCACATGCGATCTGACACTTCATTTGGGTTAGGACAGAAATCCAAATCTCGAAACCCACTCAGTCACGGGCTATAATAACTTAAGGTGGCAACTTTACAACCACACACAGGGAATGGAACTTGGGTCTCATTTCCAGCCACAGCCCAGCTGAGAGCAGCCCGGGATGCAGAGGTGAGGCCGCTCTCCCTCACCCTTCTGCTCCTGCGCTCTGCAAAATGCCTGGTGACTGCTTCCCTTCACATGCCCTCTCCTCTGCCTCAGAGGTGAGCCCTGAGTATTGTGCAGGAAAGAGGGAGGCAAAAGGGTTTCACTTTGCCTTTTGAAAAAAAAAAAAAATGTCTTTCTTAACTGACTATTCCTCAAATAGATTTCTCCCTTACATTAGAAAGGTATAAATTCTACTTTCTCCCCCCAAACTGTCATTTCTCCCCCATCACACTCATCATCCATAAAACATGATTCCAGCTTCTTAGAAATGCTAACACTTCAAGTGACTATTTGATTTCTCCTTTACCTGGAACATATTCCTTTACTGTCTCATTTTGTCTAAATTCTGGTGTTTGTGGACTCAGTTCTACAGGCTGCAGGATTACAGTTTCCTTGCATCTGTTGTCTGCCCCCTGGTGGGTAAGGCTGTTCTAGAGACTTGTGCAGGCTCCCTGGTGGGAGGGTCTCGTGCCTGCCCAATGGTGGGTGGAGCTGTGTCTTGACCTTCTGGTGGGTAGAGCTGTGTTGAGAGTCATGTCTATAGGTGGCTGTGAATTCAGGAAAGGTGACCTGTCTGTTGATGGGTAGGGCTGTGTTCCACCCTGTTGGTTGTTTGGCCTGAGTCCTGGAGCCTACAGGCTGTTGGATGTGGCCAGGTCTTGGTGCCAAAATGTCAGCCTCCAGGAGAGCTCATGCTAATGAATACTCCCTGATACTTCTGCCACCAGTGTCCTTGTCCCCAGAGTGAGCCACAGCTGGCCCCTCCCCCTGATACCTTCCAAGGCCAATAGGTAGGTATGGTCCAGTCTCCTATGAAGTCACTGTTTTTGGTCTGGGTCCTGGTATGCACGAGTCCTTGTGTGTGTCTTCCAAGAGTGGAGTCTCTGTTTCCCTCAGTCCTGTGGAGTTGCTTTGATCAAGACCTGCTGGCTTTCAGAGCCAAATGCTCTTGGGGCTCCTCTTCCCAGTGCAGACTCCCAGGCTGGGAAGCCTGACATGGGGCTCAGAACTCTCACTCCTGTGGGAGAATTTCTGTGATATAATTATTCTCCAGTTTGTGGGTTGCCCAACCAGGGGGTATGGGATTTGATTATATCACAAGTGTGCCCCTCCTTCCATCTTGCTTCAGTTTCTTCTTTATGTCTTTGGATATAGAATATCTTTTTTGGTAGGTTCCAATCTTTTTTATCAATGGTTATTCAGCAGTTAGTTGTGATTTTGGTGTGCTCACGAGAGGAGGTGAGTTTAAGGTCTTTCTACTCCACCATTTTGTCCAGGAAGCCCTCTCAAACTCTTGTTTCTGATACTTGTTCAGTCTCTTTAAACTGTGTTTTGTTTTGTTTTATTTTGTTTTCCCTTTAGTATGCCTTGTAGTTTTCTGTTGAAATGTAGACATGACATAGTTGGTAAAAGGCCTTTAGTAACATAGTGATAAAGTGGGAGGGAAAGCATCATATGGTCTTATAATTATGTCTCAGACTTTTGGTGAATCTGTGGCCCTGAATTATGAATTTCACCATCGCTTGTCTGCTTTTTCCCCCTAAGGTGGAATTGGATGGCTAGAGGGGGCTGGATTTGGGTATTTCTTTTCCCCAGGTAAGTTGGTCTCTGCTAAAACCCTACCAGTTTTAGCTCTGATAAAATATTTTCACTAGAAAGCAAGCCTTGTAAAGAAAAGCAAAATGTTCTGGTATTTTTCGGAATGGTTCCTTTCCACTCTCCCTTCCAGAAACACCAGGAGATTTTTCTCCCAAATTTACTGTGAGAACCAGGTTGGACTCTTGGTTGTAGAAATCACAAAAGTGTGGGAACGTTATGATTGTGTTCTCCTGGGGTTTTTAACTCTCAGACTTGTCCAAACTGAGCCTGCAGCAGCTTGGCAATTATAGTTCAATTTTTCCTGCCCCAGCACTAGTTTATTCAGAGGTTTTTCCTCATGTGTTTATGCTCCAATAAGTTGTGATTATCTGTCTGTCTCTCCAGGGACAGCAGTTTGCCCTGTGGCCTCACTTTTCTTCTGGATCTAAGAAGAATTCTTGATTTTTCAGTTTGTTCTGCTGAGGACAAACTGAACAATTAAGATAGAGTGGTGATTTCTAAGCTCCTTACACATTGGACTAGAAACCAGAAGTCGTGTGTTACCTTTTAAACATAATATGTTGCTCTTCACTCGTGAAATGTCAATAGTAAAACTCAACATTTGAAGGGTACCATGTGCCATGGAAATATATGGTAATTATTGTTTAATAGCAGATTGAGTTATCCTAATTTCAGTACATTGGATATGTAGAAATCTTGGGCAATATTTTTTCATTAAAATATTAGTTCACACCTAACATTAAATTTTCCTTCATTTTGCAAAACAAGTTAACTGCAGGAAGTTTAATTGACCAGTAAAACAATTCTATCTGAATATCTTTATCTGGAATCAATGAATCATCCATCATTCTTAAAATGCATTGAAGCTTTCTCAAATTTAGAACTTTTATCTTCTTGTGCAATTGAAAAATAACCACCCAAACCAAAGAATCATCATCCACAAGAGAACTGAAATTCAATGTTATAAAACTAAACTTAATAATCCAAAAGTGGACTGCCTAAGCATAGTACCAATGAATTCTTAGCTAAATCCTGATAAATATAAGAATTTTTTCAAGAAAAACAGTCACTTTTAAAAAATCCAATGAGTGAAATGAAATCTCACAATGTTTGTGAGATTTATGAACAAAAACTGATATTTTTCCCCCTAATTATTTCAATTCCCCTGATTTCCTACAAGCTATTTTCTTAACTGCTTTTGTAATGTTAGCTGCTTTAAATTCATATGCACCATTTAAGAAGGGGGAAAAAAGTAGTTAACTTATTTTCTGTCTGCCTTATCCAAACACTGAAGTTTCCATTCCCCTATCCTGAATCCTTGCTTTATGAGATAGGGATGGAATACTTATATCCCTTGCTCTCAAAATGAGTTCCTTCAACAAAACAGAGATGACTCAGTCTTCCAAGTGCTTAGTGAGCACCATAGAGGCAAGTTGTCTATGAAGGTTTACAGGGTACAAGGATTTTGCTTATTGATTCAACCTACCTACAATTGTTTGGTGAGTACCTCAGAGAACACACTGTTTGCTAAGGTTGACAGGGTAAGGGGGTTACTGCCTCCTTCCAACAGTTTATTACATGCTATGCTTAGGTAGTCTGTCTTAGCAGCTGTATTTATGGTGTCAGGACACTATGGAGGTATTAGTAAAGAGCTTCAGAGGGGGTTAATTAACCTAAAGACATTTAAACTAAATATAATAGACCTCAAAATATAATTTTACTTGACAAATTTCTAACAGTCTTGTCATCTGACTGTTGGACCTTAGAAGAATCCTAACATAATGACAAATTCCTAGATCTAGAAATTAAGCTATATTTACCATCCAATGGCAAATGTGCTCAAAACAGTGACATCCTGGAAGTACTTTCAGTTTATTATCATAATTATGATTTTTTTGTTCTCACTTTAGGGCTAGAGATAAAAAAAGAGGAAAAGTAGGGTAGACCAGACTAAAAGAAAATAATTTAGTAGATTAGACTAAAAGAATAGAATTATAGAAATCATTAATACCATCATTTTGTAGAACGGCAGTTCGTATCAGTTGACTTAGAGAACAAAAGTCACCCTAACAGTGACTGAGATGCCAGAGGTCTCCTGACTCCTGGTCTATGCTCTGTCCTTTAAACCAGAACAAAAGCTGAACAGTGAATTTATAGAAGGGTATGATAAGTCACATCAGAATCTGAAACAACACTTGCAACAGTGGAGTGAAGCTGGTAACAGGGGTAAGCAACAAGAGCTGAGAGATTGCTAATAACAACACCAGATGTGCCATTAGGAGAAAAAGGTATATTGACCCCAAATCAAAGAGAGTGAGCTCTAAAATGTTATCATTGCTTATGGAGACATAGTTCCCACTAAACAAAGTACAGAGAGTTAATGGGAAAGGTTAACACTAATGCAGGGGCCATTTGGGTCATTTCTTGTACCCTGAGACATGATGGGATGCTGTTACTGGTCATGTTTTCTAAAACAAAAAAATAATTCAATTTCAAAGAGAATTCAGCATATTGTCAACTTTTATCACACTGCCAGAGAAGCAGTATGGATTTCAGTTTGCTTCTAGAATTATCTGTATCAGAATAATGAGAATACATTTGTTAAAACTGTAGATTCCTAGGCCTACAGAATCAGGATCTCTGAATCAGTTGATTCTGTACAGCATCATGAAGTCTGAGAACCATTGAAAGAAAGCTCTTACCTCTTGCTTACCTCTAAATTCTGCCTTACCTACTGTAATTCTTTTCTGAGTCACTGAACAGAAGTTTGAAATGCTGCAAAAAAAATCACTTAAGTCTTCCTACATTTTACTCTGAACAGTTTTTAAAGTTTGATTTCTAATTCTCAGAGCCTTGGATAATATTGTTTTTAAGTGTTTCAAATTTCTGCTTAAACTAGGATAATAATGGTGGAAAAGAAATGCTTTCAAGAGATATCTAGGATGAGAGAGGTAATAGCCAAAGCTTACAATATGCCAGGCGTTATTTTGACTGCTTTAGATGTATTAATTCAATTCCAAAACAAATTTAAGATTTATTATCGCTGATAACATCATTTCCATTTTGGACTTGTGGAAACTGATGCACAAAAGAGTTAAATAAATTTCCCAGGATAAAGAACTAGCAAATGGAAGAAGCAGGATTCAAGTCAAAACAGTTGAGTATAATCACCTGTGTTCTTAACCATCACCCTACTGGCTCCCTGTAGAAGTCAGTAAGATTTAGTGACTGGTTGTATATGAACTGCAATGCCAAAGGTGACGCTTTGCTTCTGATAAGTTTTACTCTTGATCCACATTCACTGAAATAGGAATAATTACTAACAAGTGCAATAGCAACATAGAATGGTATTGTTTCATGCTGGTCTCAGCCTATCAATAAGCAATGTTGTGGCTGGACCAGATCTTGTGTTTCTTATTATAATTGTAAGACGCCCTTTAGAAACAATCATCGGAAAAACTTGAAAAAAAAAATAAAGGCTTATTTCTTACAGGATCAGGAAATTACACAGCACATCTGGGGTCACACAGTGAGGAGGTCATGGGTAGAGTAAGAGAGAGCACAAGAGCCTGGGGTTCTGTTTTTATTGGTGTCAAGGGTGGGGCCAAGGAATTCAAGGACTCATTCTTTGTTGGTGAATTTAAAACATAAGACTGGGAATTTAAAGCTCTGGAAGACAAAAAAAAAAAAAAAGTTGCCCAAATGTCAGTTATCCAAATCAGTCAAGATCTCTAAAACAAAGAAGCCTCAGTGAGGCGAGGTCCTGTGACTGGCAGCGTTTACTGCATTCCTGGGATAGATGGGAGAGGTAGCCATCTTTGAAATGGATGCCTAGCAATCAAAGCCTGAGTCAGTCATTTGCATTATAAAAAAGGGGAAAAAAACAACAGCTGTCAGGTTTACACAACAGGTTCTACTGTAACAATTAACATTTTAGAAGAAATTGCTGATTTCCAGTACCAACCAAGATGGAATAAGCCTAGTATGGACTATCTCTCCTAACAGACTACAACCATACACTCTGAGAAAATATAAAAGCAACTACCTGAAAACTCTGAAAATTAAAAGGTAGAAGAACAACTAGAAAGACAAATCAAAGCATGAATAATGGCCAGAAGCATATATTCTCATTTATCTATAGGTTTTCACCCAGAAGTGGGCCAAGTCCCAGAACTGTGCAACAGGCATGAACAGTGGGAACTCCAGGAAAAACACCATCTCTGTAGCCAGAGAACCAGAAAAGAGGTGCTCTGCACGCTGATGGGTACGCAGAGATTCCCTCCTTTCTTTCTCTTTTTCCTTTTCCATCTCCTGGCCTTCCCTGAGGCCAGCCCCAGTCTCAGAATGGCAATGCTGTGGCAGCAGTAGTACTGGCAGCCATGTAGTGGGCACCCACAGTCTTAAGGGAAAACCCTTCCCTCTAACAAGAGGAATGGGGAACTGGACTCTTGTGTTTCTCACAGTGTTGGGAGGAGGGGAGGATCTCTTTGCTTATTGTTTCCTCTCTTTTCTTTATCCCGAGGGGAGTCGCCACTGCACAAACAGTACAACTGCATGGGGAGCCAAAATTCTGAGAGTAAAAACCCAGATTCTGAGCCAGAAAACAGTTGCCCTAGGAAAGCATGGCTGAAACTACAGACAAAATTTTACTGATTCCTTGACTACGTAAGTTCCACTCCCCCTGCGGGTTTCAACTACCCTCTGTGATTTATTTGCTGATGATATTCCAGGAAAACCTGTATGAAAATAATTCTCACTCCTACACTCCCCAACAACTATAGGTAAATTTTTAGATGGGGGAATACAGCAGGGTCTTCTTCTGGGTGAGAACAGAGTCTCTGTAGTTTAGAAATTGGAGTTGGTCCCTTCCTCTTACATTGATGGGAAAAAGACAGGAAGAGCACCTTGAACTATATCCTCAACCTCAGACAACAGTCTCCAGAGAACCACTTGTAAGGTTTGAAGTTGATAGCAGACTATAATGGACTTCTAAATACTTCCAGCATGGACCATGTGATAATATATTTCCAGCAGTTGGTTAAAACTTTAAGTCTAGAGGCAGTTGACCTAATCAAGAATGCACAGTCCAGAGTGGTCAACTAACATTATATCAAAATGGTCCATACTCTAGAAATTGCTGTTATAAGTACTTCTTTTATTCTGTGCTAAGCAACTACTGACACTTTGGCAATTATCATACTGAGCATCAGACATGGGTCTTTACAACTGAAACCTATGGCTTTAGTATTTAGAATATAAATCTTAGAAACTGGCTCTTATTGGTGAAACAGGCAAACATTTATGACATGTGGGCTGACTAAAATACTTGAGATATGCTCCCCATCCTTGGATGAAGAAGTTATAAAAATCTACCTATCTTTCACCTTTAGAGATAAAACTTGAGTCTTGATTCCCTAATCTGTCCTTTGCCTAGTCATTGATAATGGGAGGATTTCTGAATGTCTGATGCTAAATATAAGAATAAAAGAATCCCACTTCTGTAATGCTGTTGTGTCTGTTTCAAGTGAAGCTTTCATTCAAGGTATGGTCAGAGCACCTAAGTGAATGAAGAGTTGGGACTTTATTGAGCCTATAGGATAAGTTGTATGAAGACATCATATGCTAATAAACTTTAGCTTAATACATCTCTGTATATGAGGCATAGATTTTCTTTTGTTATAATATAATAGAGAGGTCATAGCCAACCCTCACCACTTTAAATTTCTTTGGCAGCTACGTTACATATTAACAAGAACCTAGTTATGGTAAGCGGCCAAATTATTTTAGGTCAATTCTCATAACTATGGGGGTGTCCTCCTTCTCCACTGAGGTACTAAACAGCTTGTGATTCATGTTAAGTGCCAGAGCTGTGGAAATTTAAGGATTATGGTACAGCATACCTAATACACAGAGAATATGTGGCTATACTACGGCTCTGGGAGGGCACAAGAGGGGAGCCAGAAAGTTCCCACAATCCTTAGAGAGAAAAGCACAGAGGTTATTCTGGGGAGCAGGTTTCCCCTAAAGAGTTTTACCACTTTGAGAAGATGCCTGCACCCAAAGAGGTGGGAGTGAAAACCACTGGTATAGACAGACATCATTTGATGCGTCACCCTGCCTTGGCCAGACCATGGGGAGGAGTAATCAATACCCACATCAAGACCACTCTGGCTACAGAAAACCCCACTGAACACCCCTATGCAACTATATCCATTTTAGTAATAAAATGTTCTTGAAACATAGTACAGTGCTGCCAATACCAATCTTTTACTAGTTATTAATTAAGCAAGTAACACCATTTTTCCAAGAAGCTCAAGGTTACTGAAACTGAGGGGTAGAAATCATCAAAATACTCCTCTAGTCCATCAGTCTTCTCCTGGCTTCACTCACCTCCCATCAGGCCTTGACTCCAAACTCAGTCTTTAACCACTGCTCCCTATAGTGTCACATAATGTCACGCCCTTCATCCTCAGCCATGACAATTTTCACCCAAGGCCACTCTCACCATCAGTTTTCTCTAGTTCCACTCCTAGGACTACCAAACTGTTTACTGGGACCACAGAAATGCAGCTTAACCTTATCTGAGTCCTTACTGATATTCAGGTCTCAGAGAATCTTAGGGTTGGAAAAACTTGAAGTGATACTCACTCAGTTCAACGCTCCCATTTAAAACAGAATTGCCCTCTACAATATCCCTTAGAAATCCAATTTATGACTAAACTCACTTAGCAATAGGTCAAAAATTTTCCCTGAAATAATGTCCCTAAAGTTTTACACAACGTATATAAACTGATAAAAGTCAACCTCACTAAGTTTTCTATCAAATGATTTTGGTTCTGTGTTCTGTCAAAAGGAAAATGAATCTTCTCCCTAAGCTATATATCATCCTCTCAGTCATTTGAAGCCCATTCCCCTGTGTCTCCTCAATCTCCTCATCATAAAATAAGGTTACAGTTTCCTTTTAAGACATGGTTTTTAGATCCTTCTCCATCATGGTTGTCTGTTAAATTATAGTGAGTGAGCACAAATTAGATTGGGGTGAGGTGGGGTGGAAGTTGTGAAGAGACAGATTCTCTGGTGCCTAAGGAGAGCATTATTAAGTCTGAGGAGGAGAACTTGTGGGGAACAGAACAATAGAAAAATAGGGCACTATCAGATGTCTACTTGACAATGGTTTCCAAAGTTTCCACTAAACTAACTGGTACCTAGTTCCACAGACTACCCTGACCAGCTTTGTTCTGCAAGGTCTTATCTAGAGGTACACCCAATTTAGTGCTTGCCACCCAACACACTAGATATTTGAATAAAGAAAATAGAGGAATTCTTGGGTTCTAAGAATTTCTACTTCATAGAGAGATATAAAGTTGTTAGATATTTTCATACTTTAGGAAAAACCTTAGGGTTTTTCTGAGAAAAAAATTAAAATATAAAACTTGAAATTTTAGTGTGTTTTGCAATTTTTGTCATTTCATCATTTTTGAAATGTGTCATCCATAATTTGCTCAGAAAAATCATTATATTTTAGTGAATTTAAAGGTAAAAACCCCAGAAGAAAAAAAATGTTATAATTGTTAATTTTCTGTATTGTTAAGTGTGGTTTGTTTTTGTTTTGTTTTTGCATTACACTCATAGAGAAAAACGAAAACAAAATTCCTTGGCCAGCAGGAAGGATTTTACTCAGGCCTTTCAAAACTTCAGCTTCTTTCCAACCAAATCCTTCTCTCCCTCTGCTCCCAAGAAATTTGTATTCCCATTTTAAAGCTACCCTGCTCCCACCCCAAGCTTAGCTCCCCAAAATGAATTTCCTAGATACCCACCAAAGCTAATTTCTTCTGATCTTCAGGTCCTACTTATGCCTGGGTACCTCTAGGAACTCACCAGCAACTTTCACTCAACCACCTCTTTTCACATTCCTCCAAACTACTTTTAACTTTTGCCTCAAGGCCTATTGATTTACCTTTGATTTGAATTTTCAGGGATAATCTCTTTCTTCTGAAATCTAGATGTGTCTCCTCAATTCATAAGTCCTAGAAATAACCCATTCTGTACAGATGCACAGAAATAGCAATATTACACTGGAAATGAATTACCAACAATGGACAAATAAAACAAACAGAAGTAGACTCATAAATACAGAGAATAAACTGGTGGTCACTGGAGGGCAGTGGGTACAGGGCTGGGCAAAATAGGTGAAGGGAATTAAGAGAAACACACTTCCAGTTATAAGATAAATAATTCATGGGAATGTCATGTACAGCATAGGGAATATAGTCAATAATATTGTAATAACTTTGCACAGTGACAGATTACTATACTCATCATGGTGATCAATTCATAATATATATAAATGTTGAATCACTATTTCGTACACCTGAAACTGATATAACATTGTATGTAAATTATACTTCAATAAAAAATGAAAAAGAAAAAATCTATTTCTAAAGAGCCAGAAGACAGGGACTTCCCTGGAGGTCCAGTGGTTAAGACTTCTCCTTCCAGTGCAGGGGGTAGGGGTTCCATCCCTGGTCGGGGAACTAAGATCCCACATGCCTCGTGGCCAAAAAACCAAAACATTGGGCTTCCCTGGTGGCGCAGTGGTTGGGAGTCCGCCTGCTGATGCGGGGGACGCGGGTTCGTGCCCCGGTCCGGGAGGATCCCGCGTGCCGTGGAGCGGCTGGGCCCGTGAGCCATGGCCGCTGGGCCTGCGCGTCCGGAGCCTGTGCTCTGCAACGGGAGAGGCCACAGCAGTGAGAGGCCTGCACACCGCAAAAAAACCCACAAAAAAACAAAACAAAACAAAACAAAACAAAACAAACAAAAAAAACGTAAAATATAAGCAATACTGTAACAAATTCACTAAAGACTTTAAAAATAGTTCACATCAAAAAGTAAAAAAAAATCCTAAAAGAGCCAGAAAACAGTCACCAACAGGCTATGGTAAATGCAACTATAGTATAGGTAACAACTTCTTTTCTTTCAAGATTGGTTTTATCAATAAAGAGACAAGACAACAGTAATATGAGAGCTGAAATGCAGGAATTGCACAGATTAAAATGTTTTAATAATAATAATTGACTTCTGCAGTACAGTGCTGAACCCAAGACTAATGGGCTTTCTCTGAATGACTTTGGAAATTGTGGAGTATTTTGAGCTTCCCTGAATTCTATTCAGAGATTATGCTGACATTTTTTGGTGTGGCCAATATATTTCTCATCCATCTATACTGTTTCATTAATTCAATTAGATGCTGACTCTTCAACTGAGAATTTGTTAAATTCTGAGGCATAGTAAGCCATCTATTCCTGGCTGGGAGCCAGGAATGATGGGAAAGCATTTCACAAAGAAACTGCTTGAATATAAATGTCCCAGGATAGTTCTTGAAATTATGGTTCTAAATGCACTCATCAGCTTTAGATCATACTAGGCAATGCCAAATTCTCAGAAAATGAAATCATCAAGATAGAATGGATATTGAATAAATTAACCTAAAAAAATCTATTATAAATACAGAAGATAGAAGATTCACATCACATTTCCAGGAAAACCTACTCACATGCACTGTCAGAAAAGCAGACTATGTGTAATTTACCCAGAAAAATGGAGGAGCCAATGCAGGGATCATTGACAGGAAAATTCAGCAAAAGAGAGAATTAAGAAAGCATGTGAACTTGAACAAGGCATATAAGCTCCCTGGGCCTCTGTTTCCTCATTATTGAAATAATAAGATGATTGGAATGAGTGAATCTGACTCCAAAATTAATTATAATTTTGACCAGAAGGATTACAAGAGGAATTGTCCGTTGTCCCTTCCTTTTTTAATTCTTTCCACAACATTGATTTTAAAAATCCTTGAAAACATCTTGGTTTGTATTTAATAATTGCCCTCATCTATGCAAAAATTTTAAACTTTAAGTTTTTTGCAGACTTAGGATTTAAGTGGAAGAGATATATTTACAGCAATAAAAATAATGGAAATTAAATTATACACAATAGATGTTCAAAAAAGAAATGCAGTAATAGCATTTTTATTCTAATTCATGGAGGTTATGAAAATACTAAAAGTGCCCCACTTCATATGGGATTGTGGGTAATTCATGCTTTTTCTTTATTCTGTTTTCTAAATTGCCTTCAATGTCCATGTGTAGCTTCTATTATCAGAAAAAGAAAATGAGTTTGTTTATAAAGAAAGGGGAAGGGAAAATAACCTATTTTGTGTATCAGCTATGAAGCATTCTTTTTTATATAGAATATATTAATTGAGATGCTTATCTGCATAAGTGTTCTGGTTCTTTCCCATTTTATAATATTTTCTATTTCTTAAAACAATTTTCTCAGTTTCAAGAAAAATTGAGGTAAATCGTGCTTAGATTTAGACTGAAATTAAGGATAGATGGAAACACTCAACCTGAAAATAATTTGGTACCTTAAGAGTTTAGTAAATATCACTAGTTATTTGACTTAGTTGGTGTAGGCAAGGAAGTAAGATTTGTCCAGAGTTAAGGGGTCTCTGCACCCATTTAGGGAGAGCCAAAGTGTCAAGGGCTTGAGGAGTGGGGGTGGGGGGGTTGTGAAGGACACACCTCATAGAACATGTCAGTCACAGCACCTGGGAGTCAAGGCATGAGCTTTGGAAGACTCTTCCTCAGACAAAGGCAGAGATAGGACAGCATGAAACATGGGGGCAAAGAAAAAGGATGGGAAAGTGAGGTCCCCTCCAAATGTGGGGCCTCTGGGTTCCTGAGGAGCTGTCTTTTCCCCCGGCTGGAAACAAGAGTTCTCTCTTTCCCATCTCTGTGGCCCTCAGAATGCCTTGTGTAGAGTCAGAATAACTGCTAGCTATTAATAACTACTGACTAACATTTATGAGTAACTGCAAAGTGCCAGACACTATTCTAAATGCCTTACACATATGAACTCATTGAATCCTCACAACAGCAAATGTTTTTACAGATAAGGAAACCAATTCAGAGCAATCTGGGGACTTGCTCTAAGGGCCAGAGTGTTGGAAGCAACATTCAGCCCAGGCAGTCACACCCCAGAGCTGGCATTCTTCCCTGCTTCTCCACAAGTGGAAAAAGGAAGGAGGGAAGGAGGTGAAATACCTTATAATGAAGAGAGAGGTTTTTCCAAGTATAGGGGTCAGTAAAGAAAATCAGCAAAATGTAGCCTAATAATCCACAGGGGCAGAGAGAAGACTCTGGCTTCTGGGTGTGGGTTCCTGTTGTCTTCGCCAGAAGCTGCTTCATCAGTCCCCAAGACCCCCAGCTAGAGAACACCTGAAAGACAAGAAACTAATGATCAAGAAACTATTCGAGTAGGTTAGAGACATACATCTACCATGAGAGAGGAGACTGAAACTCCGGCGAGCAGTGCCAAAATCAACCCTTTCCAGAATGAAAAAACTCATCTCTCAGTACTTCTCAATCTAATTGAAATCCACCTCTATGGGATAGATTCACAGATAGCAGATAAACTATGATTCCGTAGTTGAGTGCCCTCTCAGCACAAATAATACTTGGGCTGAATTCTCAGCTGCAAATATTCAAGTTAGACAAAAACAAGAGTAACAGAAAAGCACTGTTTTTACATATTTGAAATATACACCCCAAAATCTCCACTTGAGAATAAGAATAGTTGTGTGTATATGTATTTTTAATATATTATTTGTACATATTACTGGGTCTGGTTGGAGATTGGGGTGGGGATTTTTATGAAAGAGATGTGTAAAGGGAGTGCTCTCCGGAGAAGCCTGAGGGAAGTTGGGGGGCTCAGCCAGCACGTGGCTAAGTATGGCTGGAGACAGCTCTTCCTTTTTTCCATATTTCCTGCCATAAGATCTAAATTTAAATTTGATTAATAAATAATTTTCAGTTCAAGGTCCATTTCATTTGTATTTTCCTATGAAAAATAAATCGTATGATGCCAGTAACGCAGACATACTATAGCTATTTCTCTTTTCTATATCAAATCTGAAAATAAACTTGAAAAGCTACACCTTACAACTCTGACATTTTCCTTTTCTGAAGTTTTTGTTCTAGCTAAGACCTAGCCTTTTTATACTCACAGAATAAATTCAGTTACTTCTGGTACATAGTAAACCCAAGCTCAAAGTGTTAGGTTCACAAAGAGATATCCACTTTCCTAAATATGAAACGCAAGGAATGGGCTGCAGCCAATGTGAGAACATAGACAAATGTTCATCCTCTAGAATTTGAACCAGGAAAACACAACCAATGGTGTCCATTCCTGAAGTGACACAAGAGGTGGCTTAAAACAACATGACTGATGAAAATATTTAAACTCAAAATTGTTCAATTGTAATAATTTATTTCCTGCTGGCTTCAATTTGGAATTGGAAATAGTATCACCCTTAATCTATCTCAGGCTAGATTGAGATTATTTTCTTTGGCATCCGTACAAATTCAAAAGTATGTATATTGTAATTTTTCCCTCCTGTATGTAACTCAAATGGTTTTACCAAAAAAAAAAAAAAAATACTTTCTGGCCTGTCAAATAAAATAAGCTTGAATCACACCCCACAAGAGGAGATAGGATAGCGCATCATTTCTCTAACTACTCCAAACATTGAGAGGGATGGAGTCTTATGGATTCAGATTAACCTCTGGCTCTGAGCTCCTGTTTTAGCTTATGGATTGTTTTACTCTTATTCTGTACTATGTCAACCCAGATGTAAAACTGAAAACTGTTTCTTGTTTTCCACCAGAATCCACTTGCACAAGGTTTTTGTGTTAAAAGCATTGGCTGAAAACTTTGGTGAGACAGGGAGGTTTACAATTAAAACTGTAAAGTCAGATCTAAAATAATTCTTTTTCTCCCAAAAAGTTATATTTTGGTAGATTTTTGCTTTAGTGCATTAACCAAAAACAAGTTCCTTTCTGAGCCTTTGAACTACCTGTCATCTTTGCAAGAGTGAGGATTTTGTTTCCGTGCAGCTTCTTCAATCCTGTGCAGCACACATTTTTGTGCATCTTCTTTTCTCTTTCTGGCAGCCTTACCTATGGTACCTGAGTCCAAACTGGCACTCTCATCCATAATGAGGAGTTCCTGAGATCTGGTGTACACAGAGGCACATACCCATAATTATATCCATTAAGATGTTCACAATAGCAATTAAGAATAAATGTCCAAAAAGAACTTACTAGTCCGTCTTATTGGGAAGTCCAGAGGCTGGATGAGCCTTGAAGTTGGTTTATACAAAGATGTCATAAGGACACAGAGCCCTTCCTTTGCAGTCAGGGCCATCTCAAAGCGGCCTCACCTCAGCCATAGGAATGCTACCGATGTTTCCTCACTTTACTAGTAGGACACAGAGCTTGAGTTCTACAAACTTTGAACAGAATTCCTCACATTTTCAGTGAATGAACCACCCCAAACTCACCCTTGTAGCTGGGAGCATGCCAGGTACTGACTGGCTTTGTTGTAAATGACCAGAACTCTAACCAGGAGGAGGGGATTGCCCTCTGGGTTTACACCAGGCCAGGCTGGAGACGGGGTCGACGCTAATGGGGGAGGATGTTAATGGCTGTTGAGGAGACTCACAGCATCCAAAACAAGAGTGAGGCCTCATCTGCGGGGCCAGCAGCCCAACAGCATGCTCTGTGGGGACTGCCTGCTAGAGACTTAAGTTTCAGCAGCTCTTGGAAAGTCAAACAGGATAAGAGTGATGGTGGTCAGAAGACTTTAAGACAGAGAGGGGAAAAAACAGGTACCTGAGATACAGAGGTGGAATATGCTCAGGAAGAAAGCAGGATGCAGCCTTGGAAACAAATGCTATGGACAGATAGACATGCAGACCCTGCCCCAGGAATCCCACTCTGTCAAGTCCTGTGTGGTGTAAACCATAAATCTACCCCTGGCAGGTGGCAAACATGACTTAGTATGGTAGTTTCCCCACAAGCTGTTCACTCCCTCATTTCCACTTTGCCTCACCATTTGGACATGATAAATACCCTCACTTCCTCACTTCATCTTCAGGGGCTTCACAAAGCTATCGCGCTCATCCAAGCCAGCCACTGCTGCCTGCTCGGCCTTAAGAGAGCTTCACAGTCCTGTGACCTCTGCTTTATTCCTCATTCCTCCAGGCTCCTGCAGCCCTGAGGAGTACTCACCCCTGGGCTTTGTTAGTGGAATGCTAGACACTTACAAACATGCAGAAAGCACATTTCTATATAATAAATCTAATAGTAGCCAAACATTTTTCCTAGCCTAGAATGTGCTCATTTCATCCTTGTTTCCATATTATAGACACATGTTCTGTGTCTGACACTGTACTAGATAAATTTTAAATCTTAATAAATTGTGATAAATCCTCACAACCAAAGAGTGTTTAACAATCAGTTTACAGTTGGGAAACTCAGGCTCAAGTGAAATAACTTGTTTGAATCATTTACTACAGCGGCAGAGCCAAGTCTGTCTAATCCTCTCTCCACCAGATCACACTAAAATACAGCCTTCTTCCTGAGAACGCTATACGTATATATAAAGAGGGCAAAGAAATGCAAAATACTTTATTATTTAGCTTAAGCTTTGGGTCCAAAATCCATTGTAGGAACTACGATATTGGGCTGGACCACAGGAAAATTCCATCTTTTGCCTTCGTTAGAGACTTGGGGATCCTTCTTCCTCTCAAACCTGGACTCAAATCTTGAATCTTAAAACTCAAAGAAAAAGAAAATCCACATCCCATAGGGCCAGGGATATTGGAGATGGAGACAAGGGGAAAGAAGGAGCAGATTACTCAATACTCAACTTATATTAAAGTGGACCAGGCCACCTGCCCTAGGTTTTTCAGGCTGATATGATAGCAGTAAACTTGGCTGCACGTGGGCAAAGTGAAAGTGAGAGCTGGCTAGGGCTGATTGAGCCCAGATTCTTAAGTCCAGACACACAGAAGAAAACACACCCATGCAACCCACCTAGGGGACACGAGCTCTAGAGGAAAAAAAAAAAAAACTTCCAGGATGTTCTAGCATTGCACAACACATCTGCTTTTGAGAGTGGATGTTCTTGCCCTAACTTCTCTCTAGGGTGTTATAAAAGGGGTATCAGAGTAGAGAAACTTTGAATTCCCTCTTCACATAGGCATCACAGATGCTAATTATAACTGGAAATGCTTTGTTGATAAATTTCATTATTTGTTACATGCAACAGAGAATAAAGTTGTAAGAAAACTTCCTTTAGTCAGGGTGGGTTTAATATGAGTAAAGTGGGAATATTAATGAGTCATTGGAATACTCATTTCAGATACGAGAACACTTTTTCAGATAACCGTGCTGCACCTCCACAAACTGAAATCACCCCCAACCTTTGAGTCCTAGCGTGTGAGTGTTGGAGACCCCACTCACTGCTCCTGTTTCAAAGCCACCTCAGTGCCCTCAACACAGGATGGCCATAGCCAAGGCTGCCTGTTGACTGAGAAAGGAAAAGAACAGTTTGTGCAAAAAAAGGAAAAAAGAAAAGAAAGAGAAAGAAAGAAAAGCCTTGATTACAGAGTAAGGCAGTTTTCTTTAAAAGGACCTGGTCTGCTTGCTCAACTGACTAAGCTACTTCCACATAAAAGCATAAAAGAACATTCATGAATTGAAGAACCTAAGCATGGTGAACTGAGTGGTTCACCACCAAGACCAGTAAGTTGACCTTATTTCTGCCTGCTGCATACATGCCATCAGTAGCAAAGGATGGAGCCTTCATTTAAAATTTGAGTCTTTGGTCCTTTCACAATAGTCTTTTCAGGTTCTCAAAACTCTCGATACTTTTCCAGAAGTTCTTTATTACTCTGGACACTTACTCCTTCCCTCCCACTCAGAACAGGAAGATGAAATTGGAGTTAAAAATATTCACAGGCTCCAGAGATAAATTTGGTTTTTGTTCATTTTATTTTCCTTTAGCTAAAACCATGTTTTGTACTACAAATATTAAAGCCCTGTTCATGATGTATTCTAAACCTCCAGATAGTAGGACTCACTGCTCATATTTAGTTTCAAGTAGGGTTTTTGTTGGACCTTCTTTAACCAACAGATCAGGTTCATTTGCAATTATCAAGATTCATTTCAATTGTTCTTCTCTGGCAAGTTCAATGCTTTCCTCAAAAAGGGTTTATATAACAATATCCAGGGACTTCCCTGCTGGTCCAGTGGTTAAGACTCTGTGCTTTCATTGCTGTGGCTGTGGGTTCGATCCCTGGTCGGGGTACTAAGATCCCACAAGCCACTCAGCATGACCAAAAAAAAAAAAAAAAAACAACCCCAAAGAGCAATATCCACAAAGAATGAAAATAAAAGTTTCAAATCAGCCTCAAGTCAAATAATGACAAATAGACAATTGATAAAACTGGCTTTGATGGAGTTCTGCTGTATATTCTGACCTTCACAGAAATTAAACTTTTCTTTTTTTTCTCCTAATCTTCTGGCTGCCACCAAGTATGATGGCAACTTACTGTGCCCCAAACCAATATGTGGTATAAGGACAACACTTTCTAAGTCCCAACTTCCTAATCCATAGTGAAAAAAAGTTTAAACCTGCCCAATCTATTCCTCAGAAATTTTATGAAAATAAATGAGATTTTATGAAAGCACTTTGTCTTATCAAAGGAGGAAAGAGTGTGACATAAATAAAAGAGTGTGATAACTGGTAGCAAAAAAAAAATTAGTCCTGTGTTATTCCAATATAAATCATATTTCATACATTATAACAATATGGGCACTCACCAGGAATAAAATAACCTTCAATTAGATTGAAATAGAGACAGGTATGTAATGCAATGCCTTCTGACTGAATGCCAACATGAAATAAGTCCCTAGGCGTTTAAAATGCTTAAAGAATAAGCACTACAAAGATGAGCAGCCTTACTGGGATATAATTCAATCTCCACTTTTATTTCCAATTCCCCATTCAACCCACACACCTATTGTCTGCTCTGCATATGTTATTGATATGCATCTACATCATTATTATAATCAATAACAGAAAAAAATCAGTGCCCTTAGTCTTGCATAGCAACACTTTTCATATCTTCTGTAGTGTCTGCAAATGAAATGAATCATAAGAGACCATACAGACCATAAGAGAATTTGGAGAACAAATCCCATTATATAAATATAATTTACATACAAATGCAGATTCCTATGTGGAAAAGCTGAAAGGCTTTTGCAAAACACTTTCCCCCCATTAGAAATACAAATTGAAGTAGAAAAAAATGTTCTCTATTTTTACCTGTCTCTTTATGATTTAAGCATATATTGCTACTAAAGATGATAAATCAAATGAAGGGGAAGCGACAGGCTTCTCTGAACACAGAATTGTAAGGTGAGTGGGCAGGCTGTACTTACTACAGAGTCCTTCCCATGTCATAGCCCACCTTGTCAGTTTCAATAAATGGCATGTGGATATCTGTAGGAAAACAAACAAACAAACAAGCAAAAAAAAAAAAACATAAACTGAAACTTTTAAATAAGAAAGGGACTGGTCCAGTGACATCACATTGTTTACCCACATTCTACTTCCAGTCAGTCATCATACATCATTTCAAGGAGTAGCTTTATATCCATTGAAAGTACTTTCTCTTTCACTATCCCTCCAACCCTCTTGAGATACAGGAATACAAAATGTTCTCATATGAATTA
Organism: Mesoplodon mirus; assembly: GCF_964341445.2. Taxonomy (NCBI): domain Eukaryota; kingdom Metazoa; phylum Chordata; class Mammalia; order Artiodactyla; family Ziphiidae; genus Mesoplodon; species Mesoplodon mirus. Next base: position 565,365 of record NC_138977.1, read on the forward strand.
TCACCCGGTTTGTTCTGTACTGTTCTGAAACCTTAATGTGTCCTAAAGAGATCTTTACATGGCACTCTTAAATTTGCCCAAAATTATTATATCTGTGCATGTCCCAATGTGGGTTCCCTGGGAAACAAACTCTGAGAAGGTTCACTGGGGAGGACCCTCAGCACCAAGGGCTGGTGAGGAGGAGGGAGGGCTGAGGACTGAGCAGAGGGAGGAGTGACCGCACTGCAGGCACACAAAAGCCTCAGGTGATCCCACTGGGAGATCAGGGGCTAGGAGGGCCCCTCGGCATAGCCTCGAATTCATTACATTCCCTCTCAGACAAGTCATTAGCCTCAAGCTGACTGAGGAGGTGCCTGAGGTGACTTTAGGCAAGGCTGCTCACCCCAGCGGAGGGCAGTGTTTAGGGGGGGGACTCAGTTGAGAGTGTTCAGTGCAGCCTCTGGGACTGTTTCACTCCCCAAGGGGGAGGTGTGGCCCATGCACCAAGGCATCCCTTGCAGTGCAACAGAAGCTACAGGCTTCACCAGCAAAGCAGCCAGTCACAATATGCAGGGCGTTTACACTTGGTGGGTGCCAAGATCACTGCTTATCCTCTCCATTACCACTTCCACAAACGTCTGACAAAGGCAAGGGTCATATTTTGTCAATTACTTATCAAGTGATGTTTTAAATATTGTCCATTCAGTGTGCATTCATTTTGCTATGGCTGTCGTGCCTGAGGTGTAACTAACACATACCAGTAAATTGTTTTTTGAATATTTACATTTTAATACAATTTAAATTAAAATGTTAACCCAGGGTTTCTTAACAACAACATTATTGACATGTTGGACCAGATTATTCTTTGCTGGGGTCAAACGTGTTTAGCAGTATCCTTTATCTCTACACACTAGAGGCCAGTAGCATTTTTCACCACAGCTGTGACAGCCAAAATGTCTCCAGATATGGCCAGATGTCCCCTAGGGCCAAGTTGTCCACTGTTAAGAACCACTGAGTCAGCCTCTGATGCCCACATGCTCAGGGACAGCAGATGGGTTTGAGATGGTCCAATGAGAACGTCCTCCTGCATTCTGCCACCGAGACACAGACTCCTCTTTGTGGAGAACTATACTCAAGATAGGTGAATTTTTCCTCTTCCACAGAGAGTCACTGAGGGGTGAAGTTTAAAATAAGCCCCTTCCAAATGACTTGCTTTGCAGTTGGGCTGTGTGGTCCCATTTGGTCTTTCCTGCCTCTCCCCTCCTCCAGTGTTCGCCTCCTGTATCTTTAGTCTCTTGACTGGGCGGGAGTGGACCTGAGAACTTGGGTGCCTGATGCTGTGCTTCTCGAAGCAGCAGCACACCAAGCCCTCGTGAGGGCTCCATGCTCTCCAGAGAGGAAAGTGCTGTCCAGGAGGAAAAGGCTAAGTTAACAAGGTTGGGAAAGACATTAGGAATCAAAAAGAGGGAAAATACATTTAGTTTGGCTCAGTTTTTTCAACATTTATTGAGAACTTATGTCCTCATGGACCAATCTTTATACTTGATGAAAATGTAAGTAAGGTGGAGTCTCTATGCTCTCGGTTTCAGGGCTTCCATCCAAGTGCTCACATTAATGTGACCCCAGGAGAGCCTCATCTGAGACACGTCACCATGTCAGATTCTGTCCTCAGCTCTGCAGATTCTGCCTTTCATGGTTGCCAGTACCCTGAGCATGGGTGCATCTCTCCAGCTTGGACTTAGACAAATAAAACTCATTAAAAGTCAGACATACAAGCTAAAACAGCCATGGATTTAGCTATGCCAATAAATATGACTGCCAAAGAAAGCAGACACTTCAACCGGCTGGCACATTTAGGGAAACATCCCCAGAAGTCAATTTATAATCCAATGACTAGTAGATATACTCAGGTCACAAACTTGGGTGTGCAAAATATAACTTTACTTTCCTACAGCTCACCTGAACCTCTGTTTGGTACTGTATTTTTCCAGTATGAGTCCTAAAAGAGCTAAGTTGATTTGGAATTGCCAGTCTTAAGTACAAACTTGTTTTTAGGAACAGTCTCAGTGAAATTCAGTGTTTTCCCTCTCTCCATTACACAGAGTGGGCTTAACTCCAGGGCAAATGATTGGTCCCTGACATCTGCTGAGATGTGGTCCCTTTCAGTCCCTGGATGGTGTCACTGATTTTCCTTGGTGCATGTTGGTTGACCACATCTCCATGGGTGTCTGTCACAGAACCCTTTCTTGTTCTGAACCTGAAATCCCTGAATCCATCTCTCTCCAACACAAGCAAGGCCCGCTCATGTTTGCGGGCCTCTGTCAGGGGAGGCCGGTGGGCCCTCTCTCAGCCACACAGGAGGGCACTTGCTGTGGGGCAGGGTTCTCTCTGAGGATGCCTCAGCCTGGTCTGCTACTCCTGGCAGCCCCGTATACACACCTCCACTCTCTTTCTGGGGTCCTAGTGGCACAGGAGCTCAGGGTGGGACTGACCATCTCTCAGATCCCCAGGCAGAAAGCAGCATACAAGTTATTCTACTCTTGGGTTTCCCAAAGTTAACCTAGAGAGTTCTATCAAACACTGCCCCCACTCCCTCATCTACCCACCCAGTTAAGCCCGAGTCTAGCAGCCCTTACAATGGTCTGCCTCTTGTTCCCTCTCCAATTCTGCCTTTCCTATCAGAGGCTCTTCTTGATTCATGCCTGGAAGGAGGATTATGCTCAGTAAGTAAATTTTTTTTCTAATTACGTTTGTCCTATGCTGAGGCTGCAACTTTTAACACCTGAAAGTTATGAACATGACATCTTTGTTTTCTTCTGTCAACTCTGAGAAAATACAAGCTTAGGTGTCAGAACCAAATGCAGACACTTAGAATAGCAAAATATGTTATTAATAAATATATTTAAGCACATCTGTCTGTGAGAAATTGTTACATCATCTCCATAACAAGGAGCAGTCTGCCTCAGGGACCAGAGAGGTTGAGGGCTGATTTAGGTAATGGGAGCTGTTCCAAATATGTAAGAACCAGGAATGACCCATCAGATGAGGCCCCTGATGGAGAGGAAGCCAGCCACATGGAACTGAGTGTCACAAGCCCTTGCTTAGGGCACACCCATTCCTGGAAAAGGGGTCCTGCCCACTGAACTCTGGACAATTTTTAAAAACAGATGAACAAAAATTGACAGAAGTTTGACAACCTAATGGTTGACAACAAAGATATTTTAAATTCAATAAAAATAAAACAGAAACAGAAAAAAGACTTTGTTTTGATGTGATTTACTGAAACAACCAACTCTGAAAGCCATTTACTAAGAAAAGACAAGGTAAAAGTAATTATCTAAATGAAAGCAGTTGTATGGCATTTTACAATGAAACTCTCCATTTTCCCTTGTGTATCCATTACCCTTCCTAAGCAAAATATCAAACATTTGGTCCATGGGGAAATATGTCCTTCACTAACCTGGGTTTACAGATTGTGATTTTCCACCCTCCAAGTTGGGATAGAGCTGCAACAGTGAAGAGACGATTTGAACCAACTCTGGTTTGTATCCTTTGAGTGCTGTAAAGGTGAAGCATTTGTTCCCTGTGCCATTAAGAGGTTGGTTAGCTGATAGGTGCTCTGCCCACAAGGATTAGTGGGACCTTCTATTTTCAAGAATATTGAACAATAAGAAGATGTGGATGTTGAAAGGCCATTGCCTTTCAAGTTTGGTCATAATTAGAAATTATAATGAGTGAATTTTCCCATGTTCAGACAAACCCCTGTAAAATAATTTTCATCAAGTAATAAATATTAGAATAAACATTTAAAAAATCCTACCCATGTTTTTCAATTTAAAAAAATAAATTTATTATTTTCAGTTATAAAATATATTTCACATAATTTAGAAAATAAATCTAGGACTGAATTTAGAAACTCAATCTAGCACAATGTAAAAGTTGAGAATTATGTTTCATTTAGCAGACTTTCTGAGGACTTCAAGCCCGGGAGGCAGGCTCAGGGATCACTCTGAGGGATGGCTCCCAAGAGGGAGGGGCGGGGCCAGGATATGTAGTTTTTGCAACAAAGACCAGGAAAGTCAGAATGCCAAAAAAAATATTGTTAATTAAAGAAAACCAGATATTGCAATTAATGAATTCAGTGCTTTTCTCTATATGGGAAGATGCAAAAGTCTGGGCTCATTAAAATCATTCCTTTGATATGCAGTTCAGTTAGCTAAGGCCAGTACCCTGTGCTTCCTCATCCTGAGTCTCCTCAGGATGCACCACTGGGAATGTCCACAGTGTTTGACTGCTTGATGGCAGATATCCTGTTTCCATCCTGAGTTTCCTCAGGGCTCACCAGTGGGGATGATAGCTTGATGGCTGCAACATCCTTTGCTTACTGATATGGCATGCAAGTCCTTGAAGCACCTTCACCGTGTCTGCCACTAGTGAGCATCACCAGGACATGGAGCAGGTGCTCCAATGCACAGTCATAGGCAAACAGCAGCAACAGGACAGCCACTCAATGAACAAAGCTTAACTTGAAAACTGTAACTATAAAGGGAATAGGAGCTATAGGTCATTGTCCCAAAAAGGTAGTGTTTATTTGTTCTCAGGATTGGTGCTTCCAAAAGAGGCCTTCTGGGAGGGAAATATAATGCTGTCAGAATAACACCAGAATCTGGTCTTACCTCCTTGCTCATTTGCAGAAAGTTCAGAATGCAGTTAACTGACAGCTTTCAGCTGTAGCCCGGGATGGCAGCCCCCCAGAGGGCTCTGAGGGACTGTTCTGAAGGCCTAAGGGAGGAACCGGGATACTTAGGAGATTTGCTGGGGAAAAAAAAAATGTAGTCGAACATCAAGAGATTACTGCTAATCACAAAAATAAGTCATTTCAAGTTAACTATTTTAGCGCTTTCCTCTGCATGGGAAGATGCAAGAGCCTGGGCTTACTGAATCATTCCTTGCATATACACCTTAACTATCTAGGGCCAGTATCCAGTTTTTCTCCATCCTGAATCCCCTCAGCGTGCACCGTCAGCAGTGCCTGCAGTGGCTGATGGCTTTACAGTGGCAGTATCCTTTGTTTATTGAAACAGTAGGCAGGCTGTGATCTTTGTCCTCAGTACTTTCAAATAAGCATCAGACAATACAGGAGTCAGGAATCATCAAACCTTTTATTTATGTCCCATATTTAAATTAGACTAGGAAGATAAATATTCAGTTCTGGAGCTGGGAGGCCAGCCTGTGGTCCTGACTTATACCCGCAGTTTAAGTGCTTCCCGGTGTGCATGAAGCAAGGTCGCAGAGGTACCTGGACCGGCGGGCCAAGTGCTTCAGGGGTTGGGTCTCCTGCACTGATTGACACTTCCTCTGTGACTTCCTCCATCCCACAAGCTGACTCACAAGCTTTAAGTAACCCCGCCATCAAATGAGTCTTTGAGATGAGGATATGTTGAGGGACATGACTCCTGGGCAGGGTGTGGGGAAGACTGGAGCAAAGTGAGGCCAGGCAGGGCATGGCACGGGTAAAAAGCAGCATAAGAATTGGCCAGAGCCAACCGAGGCCCCTCCAGCAGGCAGCCCTGCCAGGTATCTGGATACTAGAAATGGGGGTGGGGGCAAGAGGTAAGGGCAGATGATGGGCCACAGAGACAGAGGGCTTCTACCTGCTGCAGCACTCGAGGTTCCCAAAGGTCACAGGCCCTGAGGACTACTTCCTCCACAGAGGGAAATGCTGATACAGTAACCATTGAGGACTGGTTCCAAGGTTCCGGTCCACACCAAAACAGGCGCCCTCTCAAGTCCGTTGTATAAAATGGCGTAGCACAGTCGGCCCTCCTACCTGGGAGGCGGAACCGAGGCAAGTGGAGGTCTGACGGTATAAAGGACTTTTGGGGCAGACACACCCGGGTTCCAGTCCACAGCTTTAAATCACCAATTGAGTGACCTGGGAAATTTATGTGTCAGAGTCTCTGTTTCCTCCTGGAAATGGTAATACTTGCAAACCAATTTCGCAAACTTCCTATACAGATACATACAATAGGCATGTAAATTGCTCTCAGTTAGTAAGCACTCAATAGATATTAGTTGTTCTCATTATTGTAGTTGTTCTCCTGTTTTCTTTTTCATCTTCTCCTTTGCACTCTCTAGCATTTAAAAGGCAGCATCCCCTGTTTTGCAGTCTAAACCTTATTTCCTTCATGTCCCTAAGGGCTCTCAGTTCCAGCTTTAGACAGGAGATCTGTGACTTACAGATTCTGAGGGGTGCTTGAGGGTTAACTGAAGACAGAGCAAAAGAGGGGCCTCCTCTTGGGTTATGCAGAAGTAGTGGTCTCGTCATTTCCTGAAGCGCAAAAAAAAAAACAAAAAAAAAAACACCTCAGGAAAAACTTTAAAATGTTTTCACTGTAATCTTCGTACACTGTTATTCATACATTCACGGAACACATAGACAAATTTACCAAATTTGGTCACAGTTTAAAAATGTCATTCATGAATATTTTAAAATATTATGGACAATGTATCCTAATATTGATGCATTTTTGAAATGAAATTCTGCTGCTTTTTGTGTCAACTAATTCATGGGTGATTAAGTTGTTCAAGTTTTCTAGTTTGCACACCAAGAGGCCATTAGAAATTAGCAAGTGAGTGAAATAACAAGCTTTGACTTTCTCAACTATAATAATCTAAATGTAAGTGTTTCATTCTAGTACTAGAACGTCCTTTCATTTTATGAGTAATACATCCAAATTAATTAATCCAAATCTGGATTTGGTATATAAATACCCAGGGAGAGATTTATGTATTGATATAAAAATGCAAATATTTGAAGTGAAAATGTGGAAAGTGACCATCAGATAACTAAAGCCTTCAATGTGCTGACATCTGACAGCTGTCTGGAAAATTTACAATCAAAACTGGACCAGAACATGAGAGAGATAAAAGGAAAAGAACCTTTGGGAAAATGTATCACTAAACAGCACTAACACGGTATGATAGGTGTCCTGAGTAGAAATGACTGAGAGAATGCTCATGCCTTGAGGATGCAGTGTCTGGGGGGACTTGGGCATCTTGGCCTCCTGAGGAATTCAGGTAGGTCATCACAACATGAGTAAACCTTAGGTACATAAAGTGTAACAAGAAATAGCCATGAATTAACGGGCTGGTCATCCCCAGATCACTAAATTCCAGAGGCAAATGGAATGGGATTTATACAACAGAAGAACAAGAGCAATCTGTCTTTATCACTTCACTGAAGGATTTGCAACAATAAGGGGACAGAAGCATTCTGCAGTTATTCCTTCACTCATTCATTCCTTTAATCAACATGCATTTTTAGAGCACATCTGATGTTCAGAGCATGACAGCGACCATCTAATATTTGCTTGACCTTTTTTGTCTCTAGTTTTATCAGTCATACCCCTCTTCCAGAAAGCAAATTCCATTTTGCTGAGTTACCTCTCCATCCAAATTCTTAGTGGCACAGCCAATCTCACCTCTGGGAATCTTTCCCTAGACGGAAAATCACCAAATGTAAAGATATATGAACAAGAAAAATGGATTGCGGCCATTTTTATAGGGGCAAAACCTGTAAACAAAAGTAATATTCATCAGTGGGAGAATGAATGAATATATTTCGATTTATCTATGACATGAAAGAGTATGCAGCTTTTTTAAAGAATGATTTCAATCCATACCAATGAACCTGAAGGAACTTCTACAACTTATTGTTGACTTACAAAAGCAATAGGGAGAGACGTATATATAATGAATTCTACTTTGTAAAACAATGACTTAAAAACTTCCCTATAATGTGTGTTTATATATGATTATATGCCCTGGGAAAGGTATGGGGAGATGTACACTTGGCATTTAAAAATGACAAGGTGGAGAGAGGACATAAAAAATAAAAGATTTAAGATGTCACATTCAAAAACAGCATGTTTCATATATCATTTAAGTAAAAATTTAAGCTATGTGTTGTGTAGGCATAAAATGTTAATGGTAGTTATCTCAGGGTAGTGGAAATTTAATTTACATAGCTTTCATTTTCTTCCTTACACTGTGAATTTTTTTCACCTTTACAGCATTAAAAATCTGTTAATATTACAAAAAAATTTTTTTTTAATTTTATAGTAAATCACCAGACCACAGATTCCTCATACTAGACTCAAAAAAAAAAAAAAAAAAAAAAAAGTCCTGAATACTGGGCTGCTTTCCATATTTTATTTTTCTATTACTTTTTATTGAAGTATAGTTGATTTACAATATGATATAAGTTACAGGTGTACATTATAGTAATTAATAATTTTTAAAGGTTATACTCCATTTACAGTTATTATAAAATATTGGCTATATTACCCATGTTATACAATATATATTTGTAGCTTATTTTACACCTAATAGTTTATACTTCTTAACCCCCCACCCCTATATTGCCCCTCCCCTCTTCCCTCTCCCCACTGGTAACCACTAGTTTGTTCTCTATATCTGTGACTCTGCTTCTTTTCTGTTTTATTCACTAGTTAGTTGTATTTTTAAGATTCCACATATAAGTGATATCATACAGTATTTGTCTTTCTCTCTCTGACTTATTTCATTTAGCATAATGCCCTCTAAGCCCATCCACGTTGCTGCAAATGGCAAAATTTCATTCTTTCTTTATGGCTGAGTAATATTCCATTGTGTATATATGTACCACATCTTCTTTATCCATTTATCTATTGATGGACACTTAGGTTGCTACCATATTTTGGCAATTGTAAATAATACTGCTATGAATATTGGGGTACATGTATCTTTCCTAATTAGTGTTTTTATGTTTTTCAAATACATACCTTTTGGATATATATGCTTCCCATATTTTCTTCCCACAGGAAGATGTGGGCCAATGATACAAATGTTGATGCTGATTTTCCACTGACCATGTGACTACAATGTTACACTACCTTCTGCACAACTTATTCAAGCTTCACCTTATCATTTGTTTGGATTTAATTTCGCTATGGAAACCAACATATTCATTAGAGCTTATGTGAATGTTATTCAGAAAGACTGGAAAGAATCATGTAAATGTTTTCCCAGACCTTGTTGCCCCTGAGTGATCATTCTGCCAAAAGCAGGCCTGATATCTACCTCTCCTACCCATTACTAAACTCATAACAGGACAACGTAATGATGACCTCCCTCTTATTGTTCTATAGATCTTGAGGACCTCAGCTAAGCATGCACATTCCAGTGGTCATAAGTTAACCAGGACCTGGTTAGCTTTGCAGAGCAAGGTGGCAGAAAAGCTCCATTTATTTTGTTCTAACAGAGAGAACTAAACATGATAACAAAAGCTTTTAACTAATGTTAAAAAGGAATTTTAACTTTTCATAAACATTATATAGGGCACAGTCAAGAGTTTAAAAGTTCACTCAGACATTTTATGTTGAGTATAAACCAAGTAAACCAAATAAGCTCCCGATGGGTGAGGCTCCTGGAGGTGGGATTTGTAATGCCAATGAATACCCAGCAGTGGCACCAGAAACAGAGAGGAGTTTATCCATCAAACATGATTGTCCCTCCTTCAAGAGCAAGCAGCACTGTAAAAGTCACAGGCCAATTGACCTCCAAGGTGGTCCAACCCATGATGATTTCTGAATTAATTAGGTATGTTGCTTTCTAGTTTTCTGCATGCATCATCCCCTGAATTTAACACATTTGTTGAGTATTTAAGTGTGTTCTAAGTTTTTTTTAGTAGATAAGGAAAGTGAAGCAGACAGATTTAAAAACTTATTTAAGCAAAACAGCTGACAAAATAAATTAAAATTTGTTGTCTGTGTGACCTTTTCAGAATATCCAGTATGCAAGCTCCCTGAGGGCAGGAGCATTTTTTACTATGTTCATTTCTGTATCTCTAGTGCCTGGGACACTCGCCAGCACATGAGAAGCTTTCGGTAAATATCTGTTGGATGGATGAATGACTCCGTTCACTAGAGTATTGTCCTTTATATTCTATTTAAAAAATTGAAGGAAGTTTATTAATATGGGGTGTCCAGAGACTGCAGAAAGAAACACAGCATAGATTAAACCAATTACTTTTAATTCCAAATGCTTTAAATGCAAACATTCCCCACTGATTAGAAGACAATGTTGTAAAAAATTTAATTACACATTCATTTTGATGAGTCCTTTCATCTGTTCTTCTTGTGTACATATCTTTATAATAATTCTCATAGTGGAAAACTGCAGGGAGTCCCATGGCAACAGGGCCTATGCTTTGTCAAGAATAGACACACAGGTTCCCTCATTTTGTGATTTAATTTACCAATGAAGCAGGGAAGAGGAACTACAGGAAGAGATAAAAAGGAAAATCATTATCTCAGTGAATCATTGATACTTTCTAGGTGGATGTATCCATGGAGTTAATAAACTGGTAGGCAGTTCTGATGTATTCACTGTCCTCCCTATCCTCTCTGCAAACACGGAGACACACCCTCAGCCCTAGCAACTCCCAGAGCCATCCACAACAGGAGTGCATCACTGAGCACCCACATCATCCTTTGGCTTCTCTCTCTGAGCTCCCTGATTCCCTTCCTGTCTTCTGATCACTGTTCCCTTGCCCATCTCTCTCCCTGTCCTCTCAATACCATCACCCTACAAGGTTCTGTCACAGTTCTTGGCAACTGGGCACCCCAGCACAGCGTCCCCTTAACCCTTGCCACAGCATCAACACTTCCACTTTTGCAAATCTGGATCTCCAGCCCCAACTCTCTCGAGGGCCCAAGGCCAGTATTTCCGCCTTTGTGCTTGTCATCTTCCAGAAGGGAAGATACGTCACAGGTCAAACACTGCAGAAAGGTGGACAAAGGGAAGAACTGAGATAACACTTTGGGGTCTAGGGGATCATTGATGATGTGCAGGAGAGCATTTCTGTAAAGCACTGACAGAAGCCATATTAGGAGGCTATGTATTGTCCACCCAGCCCAAAACCACTTGCCTAACCTCTAATCTCTCCATATTTTGACGTTACCCCTTTTATCCAACATTTATATTCCTACTCCTCATTAACTCAGAATCTCAGTCACTCTCACACGTTCCTTCCTATCTTTATTACTACTGTTACCTATGTTTCATCCATTTAGAGAGGCTCAAGGTTCACTCTCTCTGCTAGTGTCTCAGATCCTTCTGAATTACTGGTTCAGTGGGTCATACTGAACCACTGCGCCTTCATATACCCTAGTCTATTCTCCTTTTCTTGTGATGTGAACCTAACTCAGTTTGGCCATATGCAATTCTTAGGATAGACCATGTTTGTAGGTAATCCTACAGTTTTATTTGATATGGAGAGTTAGCTTCTCCCCCACAACCTCTCCACTGGGCTATAATAAAAGCAAGTCTCAGAACAAATTCTCTCATATAAATATAATTATTACACAAATATTCATTAGCAGGTAGGCAAACAAATGTTCATATAATGTTGGAAGCTTCATGAATTCCAGTTCCTTATGTTTTTACTGTTCTAATTACCTTCATACATTAAATGTCTAATCAAGGCAAAATGATAATATTTCAAGGCAGGATTCTGTTTCCTTTACAGTTGGCATCAGGAAACCAGAATCCTTTGACTTAATTGCTGGACCCAGAATAATTAAGGATTAAATCTTGAATGTCATGCCTGCTAGCCTTGCTCTTCTATCCTGTTCATGCAAGGGTAGAAGGACAGAGAGTGTCTTTAGGTTGTGCTAACCAATCTAAACAATTTGAATACCTTAATTTAACCAGTAAGAACCCATTTCTGACACTTAGCATGTTATTAAGCAAGGTATCTGATGTCAACTGATTTTATTTGTTTAACACTTATACAGCATTTACTATGTGGCATATATTACTCTAAAAATGATATCCATATTAATTCATTTAATCCTCTTAGCAGCATATAACGCAGTCACTAATATTATTCTCATTTTACAGATTCAGAAACTGAAGTGCAGGTAAGTTACATTCCTGAGATTTTATAACTAGTAAATAAAAGAGCCAGGATTCCAATGGAGGCAGTCTGATTCCAGGGTTCATAGCCTCCACAAATCCTCTGCCCCTCTGGATAAAAGAAGTATTTATAGATGTTACCCCTGGAATATGGGCTTCCTGATTAGAAATGCTAGCTGATCCAGTGAATATACTAGGACGACTTGGGTTGTGGCTTAACCTGACTAATAATGACAGCCATAATGTCCCACTCTCTATATTGAAGTATTTTTAAGTGAATAGTTAATACAATAGTTAACTTTATGCTTTATTAGTATGTCAGTGAAGAATGCTGTTTTTACAAGAACATATTTACTAATTATTTATGTTTGCAGATCTTGTTTCTCCAGCTCTACTGTGTATCCCTTGTGCTGGTAAGCATTCAGTGTACTTTGGGGAAAAAAGGGAATTGGAGCTCAACCAGTCTAACTGCCCTTCCAAACTTTTCAATTCTCTGTCTACATCCTCACTGTCAGATGATTGTGTAGTTTTTGCTTGAACAATACCCATTTGGAAGATACTCACTCTCTTGGGGGCAGCCATCTAACTGGTAGATTTTTCTGCCTGTAAGAAAGTTCTTCTTTTCTTAAGCATAATATTTTCCCCCAACCAAACTTCCACTGAATTGGTCATGGTTCTATGTGGCCATTAAGGGGTAGAACTTATGAAAAGAAGACATGTCCCCTCACAAAATAGTACCAAAGATATGGTGTTTCCCGAGGTTACACACTGCCCTCATGAAGGACGTGGTCCCATGACAGGTTTGGCTCTTTGCCCCCAACTCTGGGTGGTAATCTTTTAGCCTTCGGGATATCCTGTCTGGTAGGAGTGTCTTTGTTTGCCTTGAACCATGCCAGATAGTGATTTATGTGTGGGACAGTGTGATTTATGGGGGTTACACAGCTTGCCCTCTGGAGGGGCTGGAAACCAAAGTCACCATGTGAACAATCATCCGTGTCTACATGGCCAACCACTAATAAAAAACCTGACACCAAGAATCAGGTGAGCTTCCCTGGTTGGAAATACCTTGTACATATTATCACACATCAGTGCCTAAGCACTGTCATTTGATTCCACTGAGAAAAAACAACTGGACGCTCACACCTGGTCTCTCCTGGACTCTGCTCTCTCAGTCTTTTCCCATTGCTAATTTTAATCTCTAAACCACAATAAACCATAACCATGTGCATAATAGTTTGCTGAGTTCTGTGTGTCCTTCTAGTGAGTTATTGAACCTAAGGGTGGTCTCAGGGACCCCCAAACCTGCACACTTTTAGGTATTTACCCAAAAGAAATAAAAACATGTCCCTCCTAAAAGACTGCACAAGAATATTCACAGAAGTCTTACTCATAATAACCCCAAACTGGAAACAATCTCAGTACCAGTCATAGGGAATGGATAAACAAATTATGATATATTCATGGAATGGAATACTGCTCAACAATAAAAATGAACAAATTGCTGATGAATATAGCAACACTCAATACAATGTGTTCAGCAAAAAAATATGTTAAGCAAAAGAATCCAGACACAAAAGAGTGCATACTGTATGATTTCATTTAAATGAAGTTAAAAAACATAGGCAGAGTGAATCTATGGTGTCAGAAGTAAGAAACTCATTGGTTCTGGGAAATGGGTTGACTGGAAAAGAGCACAACAGACATTTCTAAGTGATGGAAATGTCCTCTGTCTTGTTCTGGGTAATTGTTATATGGGTAAATAACTGCCAAAACTCATAAAACTGAACATAAAATGGCTGTGTATTCTATAAAATGTTAGTTATATCTTAAATTTTAAAAATAAACCATAAGAAAGAATGACTGCTGGCTTTCTGATTTGAGTAATTTGGTGAAGGTTGGTGACATTCACTCTGATGGGAAACAATGGAAGCAATAACCAGGTTTGTAGAGAACTGTGATTTGGTATTCATTGATTTACCAATACTTACTGATGTCAATTTTATGTCAGGGTCATTTTTAGACTCTCTGAATTCAATAAAATTTTATGTCAGTCTAACTGTGCTAAAACAGAGAAAGTAATTAGAAGAGGTGCTATTTTTTAACAGGGTAATAGGAAATGACATTGGGTAGAGTGAGCCACATGAAAATCTAGGGAAATAACATGACACTGGGGTGTCTTTGAAACACCCATAGTTGATTTTACTTGGGTATTTGGCTTGAAGTTCAGAGGAGATATCATGGTAAGACAACCATTCACAAACATTTGTTATTTACTCAGTATGTTCTGAGAGCTGTGATAATAAGAACTGAAGGTACAGAGATAAGCAAAAACACTCGGAGCTTAGGGGCCTAAAACAGAGCAGGAGATTCAGAAAGTCAACCTGCAGACAAATGCTAAGCACTGAGGTGTGTGCAAAGTTCTGGGCCAAAGCAGAATGGGAGTCTTCTGGATGTGAAGTCCACACACAGGTTTTAAAGCCTAATTAAAAACTGTTGAGTCAGGCAAAGAAGAAGAAAGGGCATTTCATCATTTGTTCTTCATCCAAGTGCAAAGCTTTGCTCTAATGGCTTGGAATACATCAGTGACCAAAACTGATAAAAATCCAAATGCATACACTTATTTTGTTTGTTTGTTTGTTTTGTTTTGTTTATTTTTGGCTGCACTGGGTCTTCATTGCTGCGCATGGGCTTTCTCTAGTTGCGGCGAGCAGGGGCTACTCTTCGTTGCGGTGCGCGTGGGCTTCTCATTGCGGTGGCTTCTCTTGTTGCAGAGCACAGGTTGTAGGCACGTGGGCTTCAGTAGTTGTGGCACTCAGGCTCAGTAATTGTGGCACATGTGCTCTACAGTGCAGGCTCAGTATTTGTGGCGCACAGGCTTAGTTGCTCCGCGGCATGTGGGATCTTCCCAGACCAGAGCTCGAACCCATGTCCCCTGAATTAGCAAGTGGTTTCTTAACCACTGTGACACCAGGGAAACCCTGCCTACAATTCTTGAATTTACATGCTGGTGGTGTTTTGGTAAAGGCAATGTGAGCATATGATCGCTGTTAAACACCTGATAGGATAGGTGATGGATGGATAGGTTGGGCCAGAAATATCTTGGGAAGAAAGAAAAGAGGAGGAAATATAACAATAGCACATGTTGCAAAAAGGTTCAGGTAGAACCAAAGAGTGAAACTATGGCTACTGCCAAGACTGGCAACAGAAGTTCGCTGCCAGAGCTCTGGCTGCAAGAGAGCTCCTGAGTGCTCTGGAGCCAGAACAGTGGCCTAGAGCAGAAACCCTGAGTGGATGATGATTTGGGGCCCAAAGTTGCTGAAAAGATCATAGTATAAACCACAGGCAGGTCCAGAAGTGAAGACTTGTCAGGGTCCCTACAACCTGCAGATTAAACTCAAGCTCTAGGTGAGTTTGGGGGCAAGAATGAAGCCCATGTCTAAAGACTTGAAAGTTATAAATTAAAATACCACACGATTGCTAGGTGTTTGCTCCTACGGACTCCCACTGGCAAAGACGAATGTGCTGCCCTCCTAGTTCCTCACATGGAGACATTGTGCCCTGTCACATCTCTACAAATGAGCCCCTGCTGATTGCTCAGCTTATCATCGCCTGTCCACCTTTGTTTATCTGGCTACCTTCCCCTTCAATATTTTAGCTCAGATATTATTTCCTCTCAGAATTCTTCCCTGACTCTTTTTCTTCTGCTAAGTGTCCTCCTCGACACTCCTATTGTACCTTGTGATGGTATCTGCATTCACCTGTGTTCTATGCCAAGAAACCCCTACCCCAGGTCCAAGCTTCCCAGGGCTCTGATCCTCCTTCCCTCTGAGGACTCCTCAGGGTCAAGTGGAGATGCTTACCCAGAGCCCCACCCATCCCTTTCAGATTTTGCTTTAGGTTCCCTGGGCACAAAGTTCTCTGTACAAATGGTCCAGAGCCCACTTCCAAGGCCTTGGGGTGTGCACCCTTAGGCTGAGAGGTAGCCAAAGGCCAGTTGTTAATATCCACATGGAGGCACTCTGCACATTTAGGCTAGGGTGTGTCCATATGCATGTTTGCAAGGCCCCCCACAGAGAGTGGTAACCAGGACTGGGAATGGAAGGGGTTGGGCTATAGGTCAGGGACTGGCTTTCCTTCAATGCCATGCTTCTGTGTAGAACTCCAAGCAGCCATATTTCTAGATTCAAATCTGGTCATATAGTATATTTATCAAGAGAGGAGGATAGCACATATCTTATCTGGCAATGCTCTGGTAGTTAGATTTACAAATTTCCAGTCTTTAGATATGTGGAACATGGGCTCATTCTTGCCCTGGGCCCCACAAGTGTCATGGGTAGACCTGTCTGTGCACGTGTCTATCAGGGTGCTGACCAACATTTACTCAACTGTTCTTGCTCACGAGTTTGTCTCCCCCACTAGGAGGTGAATTTCTAAAGGCTAGCTCTGTGCCTAATGAACAGCAGATGCCCCACAAATATTTATTTAGCTGAACAAAACTGAGAGGATGAAGACCAAGGACCAGTCAGAGTGACTGAGTCATCTTTTGGAGGGAGAAAGAAGACAAGTTTCGGGGTCAGCAGAGCTAGAGCTCGCTGTCCTCTGCCTGAGATTCTCTTAAGAATACTTCACTCCCAGTAAAAAAGGGTAATAATGGGCTTCCCTGGTGGTGCAGTGGTTGAGAGTCTGCCTGCCAATGCAGGGGACGCGGGTTTGTGCCCCGGCCCAGGAAGATCCCACATGCCACGGAGCGGCTGGGCCCATGAGCCATGGCCGCTAAGCCTGTACATTAGGAGCCTGTGCTCTGCAGCAGGAGAGGCCACAGCAGTGAGAGGCCCGCGTACCACAAAAAAAAGGGGGGGGGGGGTAATAAGTGTTAATAAGAAATAAGTCCCAAAGGCAGACAGAAGACAGTGTTGGCTTTATTTTTATCTATCATCTAAATTTTGGTATAAAAAAGTATGGTAAGTAATAATGAAACAATCTTATAGCAACCATACAAAACCTACAAGTTAAACTTTTTCACCTGAGAAATTAACAAATGAAACACAAAGATAATCTGATAATCAACTTTCTATACAGGCACCAATAAACTTGAGACATCTCCCTCTGCTAAATTTCTCTCTCCAATACCTTTTGGCCAACATATATCTCCACCTCACACCAGCCTCCACCTCATGTTAACATCAAAGAGCCACAAAGTAGGGAGAAACAATAGGAGACCAAAGAGAGGTACAATAATATCCCACTCTTCGCTCCTCGTGTTCACTCTCTGCTGGCCTGGCAATGAGAGGGAAGTTGGTGAGGAAGATATCCAGGTATTTGTATTCCTCAGAGTTCTCCAGAAAACAAACCCCAAAATTCCATCATATATATATATATATATATATATATATATATATATATATATTAGATATATGATAGATAGATATTGATATTGCTATAGATATATGTATATATATAGGGAGATTTATTTTAAAGGATTGGCTCACTTGATTACAGTGGCTGACAAGTCTGCAGGGCAAGTGGGCAGCTGGAGAATCAGGAGGGCCAGTGGTATAGTTCCATTCCGAGGGCTGGCAGGCTTAAGACCCAGGAAAAGCCATTGTTTCAGTTTGAGTCTAAATGTCGGAAAAAACTGATGTCTCAGTTCAAAGACAGTCAGGCACAAGGAATTCTCCCTTACTTGGGTGCAGGTCAGCATTTTGTTCTGTTCAGGCCTTCAGCTGATTGGATGAGGCCCACCCACATTAGACAGGGCAACTTGCTTTACTTAGTCTACCAATGGAAATGTTAACCCCAACCTGAGACATCCTCATCCAGAATAATGTTTGACCAGATATCTGGGCAACCTGTGGCCCAGTCAGGTTGACATGTAAAACTAACCATTATGGTATTCAACCAGGAGTAGTTGTGATAAAGAAATTATAGCTGGTAATCAGTATTTTAGTTATCCTTGGTTTATTGACCTAATTAATTTTTTCTCAACCCCCTTAGTATATAAAAACTAACACACCTAACACACTTGAGTCACTTTCACATATTAAGATTTACATTCATGTCCACCATAAAACATTTACCTGTTTCAATACAGAAGAACTAAATGCCATTGGAATGGATTTCATTTATAAGAAAATAAAAGAGCATATGTCCCTTTTAGAAATAAAGTATCTGCAACCAATTTTTGGTTACTCTGCAAATCAACTGTGCCAAAGAATGACTAGTACCAGTAAAAGGCAATCCACTCCCAGGTGAAGAACTGAAAGCGTATACGCCCAAAGGCTTGTGCATGAATGTTCACAACAGCATTGTATATAACATCCAAAAGGTAAGAAAACTCAAATGTTCATCAACTGATTAATGGATAAGCCAAATGTAATACATTCACACAATGGAATAGTATTGTGTTATAAAAAGAAATGAAGTTTTTACAAACGCTACATCGATAAACCTTGAAAACACGCTAGGTGAAAGAAGCCAGACACAGAAGGTCACATACACTATATTATTTATATGAAATGTCCAAAATAGGCAAAAATATAAAGACAGAAAGTGGATTAGTGGTTGTCAGGGGCTGGAGGGAGGAATGGGGACTGAGTGGTGACGGGTACAGGATTTCTTTTTGGTGTGATGAAATGTTCTAGAATTTAGATAGTGATGATGTATGCACAACTTGTTACACTAAAATCCCTGAATTGCACACCCAAAAGAGTGGCTTTTATCTCAGTTAACCTGTTATTTGAAAAAAAAAAATATCTATTGCACTTGCCTTCCTTAGAAATGGAATGTATTTGAAAACTTTTAAATATAGAAATTATTTTGGGAGGAAAAAAAAGATTCAGAATGTGAATATCCTGCCTAAATTCCAATAAAATACTTCTAAGGTTGTTAATAAATACGTGAAGGGAATAGTATGGGGAATACAATTTGTTTTGTTTAATGCTCTCATTCTTACAGGAGACTCAAAGTCTAACGATACTGAAAGATTTGGGGGGTCACACTGACATGAATTCATTTTGGAAGAAAAAAAAAATAGCAGTTTGCCATAGAAAACGTTGCACATAGTGCTGAGCACCACACTTCTTGAACCACTTCTCCTGGGAAGCTGGAATGAGTGGAAGACTTATCTATCACCCCAGGGGCAGTGACTGTGCTCCATGGAAGAAGTAAGTGGCACTGGGCACTTTATCGGAAAGTTTGTTCTTTCCAAAATTTCAGTCCAGTTTCTCAGATAGAACTATTGAACTGTGGAACAACCCTCCATTTGAACTAAAATACCTAATTTTTGGAGAATTGCCCATTATCCTCAGTTCTGGCCAGAACAGTGATGGAGACTGCAGAAACAGCATTTTTATCTGATCAGGTACAGGTGGTACCAGGCCATCTGTAGAAGGAAAATATATGCTTTTAAGTTCCTTTTAACTGTTAGTGCTTTGAAAAATCCCAGTTTACTCTGAAATAACCAAATCTATAGGTTTTCACTAAAATCATATGGCCTTTATTTCTCTCTCTAATAGAGAGGAGTGTGTGAAAGGCTTACACTACTGCACACCTCTACCATATTTGTACCCTGGTCTTTGTCTTAATAATGCAGTTAATGCTGCAAAAATAAAAGCAAGCATATCACATGTGATTTCTTGCTTTGTGGGCATATCTCCATTTTTTTTCATTGCAAAACAATAAAAGCCCAGTTCTCTAAGAGAAACCGAATGAGTGTTGTAGTTGCATGTGTGCCAATAGCTACCTTTGTGACCTTGAGCAAGTCACTTACTCTCTGTAGGTCTCAGTTTCTTTCACCATAAAATAGTGGACATTAACCAGATGCTCTCTAGGTCCTTTTGACATTCACAATCCTATGACTTTAATTCTGCATTTTGTCTCAGTGGATGAATGCACTGGTTCAAAGCCATGTGGCCTTGTTCTGCAGGAGAGACATGTTTTTGTGCTGTTTCTAGGCACTGGTGTCTTTGTTTTCCTGTGTCCCTTTCAGAGTGTGTAGCAGCTCTGAGGTAGTTACAAGAAGTGGCAGATCCCAATGTAAGCCCTGCATGTCTTTTCATATGAAGAGCTTTCTCTTTCTTTTATTATTAGCAGCTTAGAGCCCTACGTGTTCTCCAGAATGAAGGCCTCAGAGTTGGCCTTCACAAAAAGGGAGCAAGGGCTCTTTGGCTTGGGATGGGGCTTCCTATATGGAGGTGGCTGAAATGTTAATGGAGCAACGTGAAGAATTGTTGTGGGTGAATCTGAAGCCTCAAGAAACCAGATCTCTTGAATCACCCCCTAAGACTCCCTTTCCACCTCTGAATTTTCAGGCAAGTCTGAACTCTATAGTTCCAACTGTCCATTCGATGACTTCACTTAGGGATCCTTTAGAGGCCTCAAATTCAACATTTCTAAAACGGAACTTACTGGGACTTCCCTGGTGGCACAGTGGTTAAGAATGGACCTGCCAATACAAGGGACATGGGTTCGATCCCTGGTCCAGGAAGATCCCACGTACCACGAAGCAACTAAGCCCATGTGCCACAACTATTGAGCCCACATGCCACAAATAAAGCCCATGCTCCACAACAAGAGAAGCCACCACAATGAGAAGCCCGCACGACACCTGCTCGTCACATCTATAGAAAGCCTGCACACAGCAACAAAGACCCAACACAGCCAAAAATCTTAAAAATAAATAAATAAAACTGAACTTACTTTCCTTCTCCACATCAAATTAGTTTTCCCATCCTCGACTTCAAGCTTTGCATATATCTCGAGCCTTTCCTCCCCTCTCCAGCCCCTCAATGCTCTATTATTTCTAATTGCACTGTACATCACCTGGACTATCACACACTTTTCTAACAGTCCACCCCCAAAGTTCTTTTCTTCTTTCATCCTGCTGCCATAATCATCTTCCCAAAGAAAAATTTCGATCATGTCACTCAACTTCCACCGTCCCTCATAAACTACCAACATTCACAGTCCTCTGCAATTGTCAATTGGAAATATTCTTTTCCATACTTAATAAAAATGCAAATACTGGGACCTCCAACATGGGAGACTCTGATTCACAAACTCTCTGGAAACTTCCAATGAAGCTGATTTGCCTTTAGACCACACTTTGAGAAATATTTGTTTTGACTTGTGAACTTGAAGTTTTAGGGACATTAGAGATCGTCCTGTAAAGTTATTTGGCTTGTTTTACAAATGATTAAACTGAAGCACAAAATGTTTCAGTGCTTGCCAAAATTAGTCGGTTATTATCAACAAAGATCTCCTAACTCTAAGGCCAGAGTTCCCATGTGAAGCTCCTTCCTACACAGGACCTGGAACACAATGGTGCAAAAATAAAATAGGAACATGTGTTTGATCGATATAGACTCCATAGGCTGCCAAATAGTATGAGGATGTAGCTTGAGAATTCCGTCACCATCCACTGGTAGGCATCAACCTTAAATGAGCAACCAAATGAATATTAAGTCTATAATGATTTACTCAGCCTTATTAAAAATAAATCCTTATGTTTGTGTAGAACTGTGTACTTCACAAAGGACTTTCACATATTATCTGAGTATCCCCAAAACTTCACGAGACAAATTGAGACTGTTATTTCCATTATAGAGACAAGGAAAATGAAGCTCAGAGAACTCAAGTATGATGGAATTACAGCTTGGACATATTTAATGTTCTAAGTTCAACAGGTACAATTCAGCCAAATGAGAAAGTACAAAAGTGTGGGCCATTAGCTTGCCAATATGCTCAGTGAGGATGTGCACCAGACTGAGCAGAAAACAGGGCATGTTCCCTGCCCTCCCTCAGCCCCAGGCCTCTCCAGGCCTCTCGTGGAATGAGCAATACTCCTCACTGAATGGGAAGCTAATGTTTGTTTAAAGATAGGTATTTTTATACCTCGTTTTCACTACACACATATACAATTACTACCTCTGTTGTCTGCCTAAAGAAGCAGCAGTCTGGTCCAACAGGAAGTTGGTGGAAGACTCACTCAGAAATGGTGAGCTGATCTCCAGTTACATAGACAGAGCCTAGAGAGGTGGCTTTCTGGCAGTTATACACCATCCCCATCTGCTCACCCAACCACCCCACATCATGGCAAAGAACATGGCCACATTCAGTCTAGACCATCAAGATCTGAGATAGAGAATTTTTTAACTGAAAAGCACTAAACTAGAATCCAAAATGAATTTTTAAGGGTTATTTTGACCATATGGAGTTTTGCCTTGTCCATTGATTTTATGACTTCCTTACTGACACTTAAGTAAAAATCAGTATGGCTGGTTGAATTTATATTTTCAGATTTAAAATCCAGATGTCAAGGCAACCAAATGAATGGCAAAAATATGGCTTTTATGAAAAATATCTGCAGGGAGCCATTTAAATACTGTCTTAGTATTCCCTACCAGAACAACTTGAAGAAGTAGTTTACATGAGGTTATGCAAGAAGCACTAGGAGGTGAGGATACAAGGATCTTCAAGATATGCAAATCAATCAATGTGATACAGCATATTAACAAATTGGATAAAAAACATATGATAATCTCAATAGATGCAGAAAAACTTCCGACAAAATCAACACCCATTTATGATAAAAACTCTCCAGAAAGTAGACATAGAGGTAACCTACCTCAACATAATAAAGGCCATATATGACAAACCCACAGCCAACATTGTCCTCAATGGTGAAAAACTGAAACCATTTGCTCTAATATCAGGAACAAGACAAGGTTGACCACTCTCACCACTATTATTCAGCATAGTTTTGGAAGATTTAGCCACCACAATCAGATAATAAAAAGAAGTAAAAGGAATCCAAATTGGAAAAGAAGAAGTAAAACTGTCACTATTTGAAGATGACATGATACTCTATATATAGTATCCTAAAGATGATACTAGAAAACTCCTAGAGCTAATCAATGAATTTGGTAAAGTATCAGGATACAAAATTAATGCACAGATATCTCTTGCATTCCTATATACTAAGGACAAAAATTCTGATGGAGAAATTAAGGAAACAGTTCCATTTACCATTGCAATAAAAAGAATAAAATACTTAGGAATAAACCTACCTAAGGAAACAAAAGACCTGTATGCAGAAAGCTATAAGACACTGATGAAAGAAAATAAAGATGATACAAACAGATGGAGAGATATACCATGTTCTTTGATTAGAAGAATCAACATTGTTAAAATGACTTTACTACCCAAAGCAATCGACAGATTCAATGCAATCCTTATAAAACTACCAATGGTATTTTTCACAGAACGAGAACAAAAAATTTCACAATTTGTATGGAAACACAAAAGACCCCGAATAGCCAAAGCAACCTTGAGAAAGAAAAATGGAGCTGGAGGAATTTGGCTCCCTGACTTCAGACTATACTAAAAAGCTACAGTAATCAAGACAGTATGGTACTGGCGCAAAAACAGAAATATAGATAAGTGGAATAGGGTAGAAAGCCCAGAGATAAACTCATGCATATATGGTCAACTTATCTCTGATAAAGGAGGCAAGAATATACAGTGGAGAAAAGACAGCCTCTTCAATAAGTGGTGCTAGGAAAAGTGGATAGCTACATTTAAAAGAATGAAGTTAGAATACTCCCTAACACCATACACAAAAATAAACTCAAAATGGATTAAAGACCTAAATGTAAAACTGGGCACTATAAAGCTCTTAGAGGAAAACATAGGCAGAATACTCTATGACATAAGTCACAGCAAGGTCCTTTTTGGCCCACCTCCTAGAGAAATGGAAATAAAAACAAAAATAAATGAATGGGACCCAATGAAACATAAAAGCTTTTGCACAAGAAAGGAAACCATAAACAAGATGAAAAGACAACCCTCAGAATGGGAAAAAAATATTTGCAAATGAAGTAACTGACAAAGAATTAATCTCCAAAATATACAAGCAACTCATGCAGTTCAATATGAAAAAAAAAAACACCCCAATCCAAAAATGGGCAGAAGACCTAAATAGACATCTCTCAAAAGAAGATATACAGATTGCCATCAAACACATGAAAGGAGGCTCAACATCACTAATCACCAGAGAAGTGCAAATCAAAACCACAATGAGATATCACCTCACACTTGTCAGAATGGCCATCATAAAAAAAAAAATCTACCAACAATAAATGCTGGAGCGGGTGTGGAGAAAAGGGAACCCCCTGCACTGTTGGTGAGAATGTAAATTGATCCAGCCACTATGGAGAATGATATGGAGGTTCCTTAGAAAACTAAAACTAGAACTACCGTATGACTGAACAATCCCACTACTGGGCATATACCCTGAGAAAACCATAATTCAAAAAGAGACATGTACCACAATATTCATTGCAGCATTATTTACAATAACCAGGACATGGAAGCAACCTAAGTGTCCATCGACAGATGAATGGATAAAGAAGATGTGGCACATGCATTCAATGGAATATTACTCAGCCATAAAAAGAAATGAAACTGAGTTATTTGTAGTGAGGTGGATGGACCTGGAGTCTGTCATACAGAGTGAAGTAAGTCAGAAAGAGGAAAACAAATACCGTATGCTAACACATATATATGGAATCTAAAAAAAAATAGTTGGGACAAAGTGAGAGAGTAACATTGACATATATGCACTACCCAATGTGAAATAGTTAGCAAGTGGGAAGAAGCAGCATAGCACAGGGAGATTAATTCGGTGCTTTGCAATGACCTAGAGGGTTGGGATAGGGAGGATGGAAGGGAGGCTTAGGAGGGAGGGAACTGGGAGCATATGTATACATATGGCTGATTCACTTTGGTGTACAACAGAAACTAACAGAGTATTGTGAAGTAATTATACTCTAATAAAGATTTATTTAAAAATAAATAAAACAAACTCCCCCACCCCCACCCCCCCCAAAATTATAGTGGTTCTGATGAACCTAAGGGCAGGACAGGAATAAAGACGCAGACATAGAGAATGGACTTGAGGACACGGGGAGGGGGAAGGGTAAGTTGGGATGAAGTGAGATAGTAGCATTGACATATATACACTATCAAGTGTAAAATACAAAGCTAGTGGGAAGCAGCCGCATAGCACAGGGAGATCAGCTCGGTGCTTTGTGACAACTAGAGAGGTGAGATAAGGAGGGTGGGAGGGAGGCGTGAGAGGGAGGGTATACGGGGATATATGTATACATATAGCTGATTCACTTTGCTGTACAGCAGAAACTAACACAGCATTGTAAAGCAGTTATACTCCAATAAAGATGCTAAAAAAAAAAAAGGATTGAAGACTTAATGGCTCACAGTGTTTAAGCACAACATTTAACCAATCTTTGGCTAACCAATAAGCTATATTGATCCAGGAAGATCTCTAAGAAACAAGTCTTAAAAATGAAAACAAAGATGTTAATACATTGTGGCTAATAATGCAGGAAAAGAGAGCCCAAAGAGTTAGTCCAGGCAAGTCACTAAACAAATAAACAAACAACAACAAATGCCACCCTTGGGATCAGAATCCAGATTTGCAACATTATCTAGAATATCCAGTAATCAACAAAAGATTATGGGATATGCATTAAAAAAAAAGAGGAAAGTGTGACCAGATATAGAAAAATGCAACAAGTCAATAGAAACCATCTCTATGGACCCCAGATGTCAGATTATCACAAAAACTTCAAAGCAGCTGTTATAACTATGTTCAGAAAACTAAAGCAAGTTAATGATACTATACTGTACATTTGAAAGTTGTTAAGAGAATTGATCAAAAGTTCTCAGCAGAAGGAAAAAAATATGTAACCATGTGTGGTGATGGATGTTAACTAAATTTTGTAGTCATCATTTTGCCATATATACATGCATCAAATCATTACATTGTATACCTAAAACTAATACAGCATTATATGTTAATTATATCTCAACCAAAACAAATGTTAAAAAATAAAATTTAACAAATATTTAAAAAATTAATGAAGTATTACTTTTAGTAAAGGCAAGAAAAAAGAATGCCATCAGTGAAGAAGAAAAGAATAAGAATTCATATATGACCCAACATCAGAGCTGAAGAAAGACAGGCACAGCATTTCACTTTAAAGTGGCTCTTCAACAAACTAAAAAATGTATGTGGAAATTACCAATCGCAAGTTCTGAAAAACCCTCTTTGCTCCAAGTTCCTATGGTCTTGCCTGTTAATTGTCATTCAACAAATATTTATTTAGTGCTTACTATTTGCCATGCACTGTGCAAGGCACTGAGCATATCAGAAAGCTCACAGATAAATAAGGCAGACAGAAATATAATCATAACATAATTAAAAGTAAGGCATGAATTATTCTTTCTTACTATCAGCTAAAGTAATCTATAAAATTATATTCAATTAACTGCTGGTTAATTATAACCTAATATCTATAAACACAGATGTTACTTACCAACTTGCAGCTAACAGTTAATCCAAGGTTGCTCAATATAAAATTCATAGTGAAAATCTGTTCCTTGAGGGTTTCTGCCTTCACAGGATGTTCATCAATTTGAATAAAGTTCTACAAGTTGCCTCTAGTCTTTTGCTTTCAACATAAAAAGAACAATACACACTACATTATGCTGCCAATCTGAAGCCTGAGGAGCAAAGAGAGAAGAGAAAAATGAAACTAGATATTGGAAGTGAGCCTGTGAAATAAAACACAGAGTCACATTTCCAGAAGTTAGTGATCCTCATCAAAACAGAAGAAATAAATGTAAAATCAAATTTCAATGAGCTTGGAAATTCCCTGCCTCAAAAACATGACATTATTGAAAAGTAAACCATATAAGTAAGAAAATTTGAGACAGAAAGAGAATAAAGAGCAATATTTATGCATTTAGACTAAGAGTAATTCTAATGCTACTTTGACTCCTTTGCAGAATGATGTGTAATCCTTGGTATTACAATGCAAAATGCATTTATTAAAAGTAATTGAAGGATTAAGGAAAACAGACAAGTGTCTATTGGTATGTAGCTTGCTTCACTCCAGAGGGGTAGAAAGAAATGCCTGGAGTGCTTTTACTTCCCAGCCTATCAAGTGTATTCTCTCCCCTATAATTTAAAAAGCTTTGAGAACTTAAGGTCTACACAAAGACAACAAGTACATGTGAATCAACGATTTAAAAGGAGACAGAAACATGGTAGTAGGAAGCCAAATGCTAGAACATGACGTCTGGTCGTAGAAATTGGACCAAAAAAATGGATAGAGAGACACAGCGGAGTGATAGAAAGACACCATGGAAAGGCAGATAAACTACATCCCAGTGGACAAGCAAACGAAGGGACCTGCTTGAAAAAACTTGCTTTTGAATCTAAAAAGACTTCCAGTTAAAAATTAAGAGACACTTGCCAGCTTCTTAGAGACTCGATTTGCCTTTACAGCATACTCTCCCTTAGTTTGGAGAACAACAAAAGTAGTCGGCTATTTCAGTTATGCAAATAAAAACTAAGTAGCCACTAATTGTTCTGAGGGATGATTGATCTGAAGGTACTTCTAAGTTGTACATTGTTGCTGGGTGAATGTAGAAAGTGAAATACCCAGATAGTTATTGTCATATGCAAATTGACAGAGTCTGAAAAATAGGGAATTATAGGAAAGAGAAGAATCAAAGAGGACAGAGGAAGGGTTTTCAAACTTCATTTGGTTGTATTTGTGAAAGATGCTTTTTCTGGGTAGAGAATTCTAGGTTAACAGTTGTTTTCTTTCAGTATTATTAAGATGTCGCTGCACTGTTTCCTTGATTGCAGTGTTTCTGATGAGAAATCTGTTTTTCTTTTCTCCGCTTTACATGATGTCTTTTTTTTCTGGCTGCTCATAAGATTGTCTCTTTATCACTGTTTTTGGGCAATTTGACAAGGACATGTCTCAGTACAGTTTCTTTGTTTAGTTTTGTTTTCCTTTTACATTTTATTTTATTGCTATATAGCTTAAGTTATTTTTTTAAGACTTCATTTCTAGAGTAGTCTTAGGTTGGCAGCAAAGTTAGGAAGAAGGTGAAGAAATTTCCCATATACCCCTACCCACACACATGTACAGCCTCCCCCCATTATCAACATCGCCTACCAGAGCTGTATATTTGTTACAATTGATGAACCTACATTTACACATCATAATCAGCCAAAGCCCATACTTTTCATTAGGGTTCACTCTTGGTGTTGAGCATTCTATGGGTTTAGACAAATGTATGATGGTATTATCCACCATTATGGTATCATAAAGAGTATTTTCACTGTCCTAAAAATCCTCTGTTATCCACTTATTCATCATCCTACAAACGCTTGCAACCACTGATCTTTTTACTGTCTCCACAGTTTTGTCTTTTCCAGAATGTCATATAGTTGGAATCATACAATACGTGGTCTTTTCAGATTGGCTTCTTTCACTTATTAATATGCATTTAAGGTTCTTCTATGTCTTTCCATGTCTTGACACTTCATTTTAGTGTTGAATAACATTCCATTGTCTGATGTACCACAGTTTACTTATTTTTCTGTTCATCAACTGAAGGGCACCCTCAGTTACTTGGGTTACTTCCAAGTTTTGGCAATTATAAATAACATTTCTATAAAATCCATGTACAGGTTTTTGTGTAGACATAAGTTTTCAATTACTTTAGATAAAGTTTAAGGAGTGTGATTCCTGAGTCTTATAGTAGGAGTCTGCTTTATTTTGTGAGAAAATGCCAAACTGTCTTCCAAAGTGGCTGTACCATTTTGTATTCCCACCAGCACCAGAAATGAATGAGAGTTCCTCTTGCTCCACATCCTTGCCAGCATTTGGTGTTGTCAGTACTCCAGATTTTGGCCTTTCTAATAGGCATGTAGTAGTATCTCATTTTAATTTGCATTTCCCTAATGACATATGATGCTGAGCATCTTTTCATATGCTCATTTGCCATCCATATATCTTCTTTGGTTGAGGTGTCTGTTAAGATCTTTGGCCCATTTTTTTCAGGTTGTTTGTTTTCTTATTGATGAATTTTTAAAGTTCTTTGTATATTTTGGCTGTCACTCCTTTATCAGATGTGTCTTTTGAAAATATTTTCTCCCAATCTGTGGTTTGTCTTCTCATTCTCTTGACATTGCCTTTAGCAGAGCAGAATTTTTTTTAATTTTAATGAAGTCCAGTGTATCAATTCTTTCTTTCATGGATTGTGCCTTTGATGTTTTATCTGAAAAGTCATCACCATAGCCGAGGTCACCTAGGTTTTCTCCTATGTTATCTTGTGGGATTTTGTAGTTTTGTGTTTTACATATAGGTCTATAATTTATTTTGAGTTAATTTTTGTGAAGGCTGTAAGGTCTGTGTCTAGATTTATTGTGTCTAGATTACATGTGAAGGTCCAGTTGTTCCAGCACCATTTGTTGAAAAAACTACTTTGCTCTATTGCATTGCCTTTGCTCCTTCATCAAATATCAGTTGACTATATTTATGTGAGTATTTCTGGGCTCTCTAGTCTGTTCCATTGATCTATTTGTCTATTCTTTAGCCATTACCATGCCATCTTCATTACTGTAGCTTTATGGTAAATTTTGAAGTCGGGTAGCATCAGTCCTTCAACCTGTTCTTCTTTAATATTGTATTGGCTACTCTGGGTCTTTTGCCTCTCCATATAGACAAGAATCAGCTTGTCAAAATCCACAAAATAACTGCTGGGATTTTGATTGGGACTGCATTGAATCTCCAGTTAAGTTGGGAAGAACTGACATCTCTAAATAAAATATTTAGTCTTTCTATCTATGAACATGGAATAGATCTCCATTTATTTAGTTCTTTGATTTTGTTCATCAGAGTTTTGTAGTTTTCCTTATGTAAATCTTGTACATATTTTGTTAGATTTTTACCTAAGTATTTCAATTTTTGTGGATGCTAATATAAATGGTATTAGCTTTTTAAATGTAAAGTTCCTCTTGTTCACTGTTGGTATATAGGAAAGCAATTGAATTTTGTGTGTTAAAATTGTGCCCTCAACACTTTAAATATTTCACTCCACTCTCTTTCTGTTTGCCTTGTTTCTGAGGAGAAGCTGGATATAATTCTTATTTTTGTTACTCTGTAGGTAAAGTGGGTCTCCCCACCCCAGCTTCTTTCAGAATTTTCTCTTTATGTTTGACTACCTATAGTTTGAAAATGATTAGCCTAGCTGTAGGGTTTTTTGTTTGTTTGTTTGTTTTGGTATCTGTCCTGCTTGGTGTTTTCTGAGCTTCCTAGGTCTGTGGTTTTGTGTCTGATATTAAATTCAGTTCTTTTTGCTTCAAATATTTCTTATGTTCCTTTCTTTCTCCTCCTTCTGGTATTCCCATTACACATATGTTACACCTTTTGTAGTTGTCCCACAGTTTTTGGATATTCTATTCTGTATTTTACAGTCTTTGTTCTCTTTGCTTTTCAGTTTTTGCAGTTTCTACTGACATATCCCCAAGCTCAGAGATCCTTTCCTCAGTCATGTCTAAGTCTACCAGTAAGACCAGCAAAGCATTATCCATTTCTATTACAGTGATTTTATATCTATCATTTCTTTTTAGTTCTTTCTTAGTATTTCTATCCCCCTGCTTACAATGCTCATCTATTTTTGTATGCTGTCTACTTTATCCATCAGAGCCCTTAGCATATCAATTATACCTGTGTTAAATCCCCAGCCTGATAACTCCAACATCCCTGCTATATCTACTCCTGATGCTTGCTCTGTCTCTTCAAATTGTGTTGTTGCCTTTTATTATGCTTTGTAACTATTTCTTGATAGCTGGACATGATGTTCTGGGTAAAAAGAACTGCTGTATTTAGGGCTTAGTAATGTGGAGGTGAGGTGTGGTGGAGGGGAAGTGTTCTCTGGTCCTATGATTAAGTCTCAGTTTCTTAGCAACCCATGCCTCTGGACTGTGAATTTCACAAGTGTTTCTCAGTTGTTTTCTCCCATTTGTTAGGTGGCACAGGATGACTAGAGTGGGCTAGAGTTAGGTATTTCCCTTTTGCCACATGGAAGACTAGACCTGACTAGAGTTGGATTATTTCCTTTGCCCCAGGTCACTTAGGCTCTGATACAACCCAGCAGATTTGGTTCTGGTTAATTAGTTTCTCCTGAGGGCAGGCCTTATTAAGAAGGGTAGAGTTCTCTGGGGTATTTTTAAATGGTTCCTTTTCCCCTCTTCCTTCCAGAAGCAGAGAGGAATTTTTCTCCAATATTTACTGTGGGGAAATTGATCAAGCTGTTGGAGGCAATCTCAAAATATTGTGTCCCCTGCTTCCCAAGACTGGCTCTCATTGGAGTTTTTAACTCTCAGAATTGTCCCATTGAGCTCCAGCTATTCATCTATTACAGTTGATGTTTTCCTGTCCTGACACTGGTTCCAGCAGCTTCTGTGAGTCTTTACCCTGGTAAGCACTGACTCCCTATATTAGTCTGTCTGCCTCTACAGTCTCATAGGCACTGGTTTGCTCTTTGTCCTGCCCTCTTTATGGATCCAAGAATAGTTGATTTTTCAGTCTGTTTAGCTTTTTACTTGTGAGGATGGAGTGGCGACTTCCAAGCTCCTAACATGTGGAACCCAAACGCTTAGGAGAGTTTTCTTCATGTGTCTGTGCTTAGTCTTTGTTGGGTTTCTTGAATATGTGGGTTAAGAGTTTCCATCAAATTTTGAAAATTTTCAGTCATTTTTAAAAAATACATTTTTATGCATTCCTCTCCTTTCCTTTTGTGACTTCAGTTACATATATGTTAGGCCAATAGAATTTTTCTACATCTCATTTATGCTTGGTTCTTTTATTCAAATTCTTTCTTCTCTGTGTGTCTCTTTTTGAATAGTTCCTATTGCTGTGTCTTCATACTGTCTAATTTTCCCATGTCCAATAACACCAGAGCATATTAAAACTGAGGAACATCTAGAACACCAAGTTGTAGGTTCCTCAGAGGTCTACTTTAATAGCCATGCTTCCAAGAAACTGGTAAGGTGAGATACCTATCAGTGGCATCTGAGAGCAGGCTCATATGATGTATGTTTTGAAGTTCTGATAACACTGGCAATATTAGAAAAATCTCCATTTTTATACATTATAAAGAATCGTGTATGGAAGAGGATAACCTAATGAACACTTGCTGGAAACTGGGTACCAACCAATCACAGGACCACACATGTGAGTGGGAAAGCCTTCCCACTTCCTTTCCTCCTTGAAATTGATGAACTTGTCCAGGAGGACAGGATGGAGAGGGTAGTGTTGGTACTATTGATGACAGAATTATGATAAAAGATAGAGGCTATGAGATTTCTAATTGTTGGCCAAAGCAGTAATAAGAAACAGCACCAGACTTTTGACAAGTTTTCCAATGGTGAATGAGAGGATGGTCTCATGTGTAACTAGTCTGCTGGAAGATATTTTTAATGAAGAGCTGGGACCACTGAATTAAGATTTGGTCTGTAATGCTACACAAAGTCTGAACCTCCAGGGGAATTCTTAGAGAGGTTTAGAGTTATACATGGAGGGATTAAAAAAATTTGTTGTATTTCTTGAATTTGCCCAGTGTTTACAGATAAAGTTATGGAGTAGTCAGCTAGCACTCTACACAACTGATGGGAGTGATTATGGAATTAGGGTCCTCAAATTGCTGTACCACTGTGACCACCACTACTACTACCACTACTCATATTTTTACCAGCAATGCCTTCAAGTTTCTATTCTTCCATTTACAGATTTATCTGTAATGTCACAACAATTCAATTTCAGATTATTGGAAGAAAGTACAATTATTTTAATTTCCAGTTTAGCTGGTCAGCGAGTTGTGTTCCCATAGGCCACCAAATTTTACTTGTCCATCCAAAAGTGGAATAGAATGAACTCAGCACTATGGACCTTGCTTTAGAAGGCTTCAGCAATACTGTAAATAGTGATTAAGTGCTCCCATTTCTGTTCCTGTCCCACCTCTTGCAAAACATGTATTGTTATTCTGTGAGGATATATTTTGTTTTCATAAATGGGGCTAAATGTACATTACTCATGATTCTTGCATAATTTTTGTAATTCATACTGCTATGTAAAAATCTAGTTTCAAACTGCTACATAGTAGTAGCTCCTAGAGGGTACCCCATGGTTTTAGTTACCCATCCACTTTCCTCCCAGTAGGTACTGGGTTACCTCCAGCTCCCAGATGCCATAAATGCTGCTATGTTGGACATGTTCTTTTATGGACCTTGTGTGAGAATTTCTCTTTCGGATTTCACCTTCTGTTAATCTCCTGTTTATACTCTTTCAGTTCTCTTGTTCTCAGTGATTTGAAGAAGTTTCTTATTTCTTCTAAATATTGTTGCATCATTGCTTTTAGATTTTGCAAATAACTTCACCCAATTTGTCCTTTCTCTGTTGCTCTGTCCATAGTGTCAGGATTCAGAACCAAATACAGAGGAACCTTGCATAGCTCTCAACTACAGGACTTAAAATGAATTGTTAGCATCTGTCTTAAGTGGTTCCCCAGGAAGCCTAGTTCCATAAAGATATTGGGTTGAATGACTTCCCCTAAACCTACAACTACAACCTGAGATGGAAAAGGGGGGCTTAACAATGTTCACAGAGACAAAAAAATGCAGTGTTCCGAGAGGTGTCTTTACTATAAATGTTTTGGTTTCATGGCCCTTTAAAAAGCCATTTAACCATCACCCCATGAGAATATGCCTATCTGAGCATATAACCAAGCCATGTGTTATGTCATTAACCATCAGAATGAGTTCCGAGTGAAGAAACAAGAATGCTAGAGAGACTTGGTACATTCATTAGGGTGGGTGTTTAGGGGGTCAAGACTGAAGTAGAAATGCTGCAAGATATTAAAAAAAATAATGTCAGTGAGTTTCCTAATGCTAAACACATCCTAATTCCTTTGAATACTGATGAGAGTATAACTTAATGGAAGAATTTTACATGGAAATGTTGAAACATAGATTTGGTGCCATGTATTTCTTTCATATTAAACTAAAGTAGTCCATTTAAACTTCCTTTTTCAAGTGGACATATTCCTAATGCAAAAGAACCATTAAATTGACTATGACCTTAGTTTTCATCCATATGTTTTTGATTAAATTAAATTTTAGTAATGTGGTCATTTTTCTTTTTTTTTTTTTTTATTTCTCACCAAAGAAGTACATATCATTTTGAAAAGGTTCATGTTAGCTCAGACTGGTTCTTAATAAATTCTCTACTAACATCTCCATTTACTGAGATGTATTATGTCATATTTCATGTATTAGATGGCAGTATCCTATTAATGCCACATATATATGAGAGACATGTATAATAGGAAGATCTAGACATAGAGATGGCCATGGAGGTGGAGCTAGAGGTAAAGATAGAAATGAAGATGGAGATAGATATGTTTTTAACTGCAAATATCTAAAAATATTTTGAAAGTTTGTATATAATCCCTACATGAAGACACAACCCATCAACAAAAAACCTATTGTTCCTGGACAGCAGGCATTCTATCATCTGTGAGAATGAATTCTATCACTGTGAGATTGAATCTGTTGAATTTGATTATCATAATATATAACTATCAGGGTTAAGCTATTTTCAGTCAAAAAATAGTACTTAATTAAATATTAGCTAAATTACTGATAGTCCTTTTCCCCCCTACCATGACTCCTAAAGTTGCTGATTCAGTGAATTATTAAGGCCCTTCTTACAGTGAAATTAGTTTTAAGTGTATCTTTAGGATAGAAGTCGGA